>NC_056054.1:203311908-203936908 GCF_016772045.2 Ovis aries
ATAACTATGTGAGGTGATAGCTGTAATTAGCTGCAGTAACCATTTCATAATGTATATGTTTATCAAATCATCACATTGTACACTTTCAGTTCAGTTCAGTCACTCAGTCGTGTCCGACTCTTTGCGACCCCATGAGTCACAGCATGCCAGGCCTCCCTGTCCATCACCAACTCCCAGAGTTCACCCAAACTCATGTCCATCGAGTTGGTGATGCCGTCTAGCCATCTCATCTTCTGTCGTCCCCTTCTCCTGCCCCCAATCCCTCCCAGCATCAGAGTCTTTTCCAATGAGTCAACTCTTCGCATGAGGTGACCAAAGTACTGTAGTTTCAGCTTCAGCATCAGTCCTTCCAAAGAACACTCAGGACTGATCTCCTTTAGAATGGACTGTTTGGATCTCCTTGCAATCCAAGGGACTCTCAAGAGTCTTCTCCAACACCACAGTTCAAAAGCATCAGTTCTTCTGTGCTCAGCTTTCTTCATAGTCCAACTCTCACATCCATACATGAGTACTGGAAAAACCATAGCCTTGACTAGACAGACCTTTGTTGGCAAAGTAATGTCTCTGCTTTTCAATACGCTATCTAGGTTGGTCATAACTTTCCTTCCAAGGAGTAAGCGTCTTTTAATTTCATGATTGCAATCACCACCTGCAGTGATTTTGGAGCCCCCCCCCCAAAAAAAATAATGTCTGACACTGTTTTCACTGTTTCCCCATCTATTTCCCATGAAGTGATGGGACCGGATGCCATGATCTTAGTTTTCTGACTGTTGAGCTTTAAGCCAACTTTTTCACTCTCCTCTTTCACTTTCATCAAGAGGCTTTTAGTTCCTCTTCACTTTCTGCCTTAAGGGTGGTGTTATCTGCATATCTGAGGTTATTGATATTTCTCCCAGCAATCTTGATTCCAGCTTGTGCTTCTTCCAGCCCAGCGTTTCTCATGATGTACTCTGCATAGAAGTTAAATAAGCAGGGTAACAATATACAGCCTTGACGTACTCCTTTTCCTATTTGGACAATTTATATAATGTTATTTGTCAGTTACACCTCAGTAAAGCTGGGGAGGGGTTGGAAATCCAAAGACGATGAGGGGCCAGTGAGAGGATGAAGAAGGAAACCCCAGCAGGCAACCAGCCCCATGAGTAGGACTGGGAGCCTTGGCACCTCCCTTCACCTCGGCTGGAGGAGATCTCCTGCCCAGGGGCTGAAGTGTGAATTTACCGAGCTGGGAGAAAGCTGTTTTACGGTTCCTTTGGCTCCTTACTCACGGAAGCAGACTCACACCAGAACCCTCCCCTCCGGCTCCCCCCACCAGCCCTGCAGCCCATAAAGGGTAATGGAGCTGAAGTTAAAATAGTCACATGAAACCCACCTCATTTGAAAGGGCACCTGCTTTAAAGGCCAAATTTCCTGAGCCCAGGTTTATACATTAAGCTACAGAAAGACCTAATTAATTCAGAGCAACCCCACTAACTCTAAATTTGGGATACGTTCTGCCTCAGGCGGGTCTGAAGTCTTTCCTTTTACACTATCTATGAAGAAACGGTTTGCTAAGCAAATAAATAGTGCAGGCCAGATTACAGAGACAGGTCTGGCTTACTTAAAACTGTTTTTAAGAACTTTAAAAATCACTTTAGCAGCCCCATTTGCAGGAAGTTAATGAGATCATTACAGCTGGTCCTTATCTATTTATTTCAACATTTCGGTTTTCCAAGCACCTTCAGATACACCTTTGGATGTGACCTTTCAGGTGGAGATGCTGTTATGATTTAGTCTCCAGCAACTACCTTAAAGCCTGACACACAGTAGGTATCCAGGTACTTAATAGTCACTGAATGGATGGAGACAGGCATGGCAAATAATAGTCACATATTATAGATGAGAAAAAGGAGGCTCAGAATTGTTTATAACATATCTCAGGGGATCCCTCCAGCTGAACCAGCCTGTGGTTCATAAGTGGTGAAGCTGGGGTTCAGACCATTCCTGACTTTATGGGATCTTTCCGTTCTATTCCACTATTACCAGAACTGCTGCTTGACAACAGTTTGCTAGCTAGGTTTCAGGAACAGTCTTTTTTTTGTTGTTCAGTCCCTAAGTTATGTCTGACTCTTTGTGACCCCATGGACTGCAGTAAGCCAGGTTCCTCTGTCCTCCACTATCTCCCAGAGTTTGCTCAAATTCATGTCCATGAATTTGACAGACAGTGATGTCATCCAACTATCTCATCCTCTGTTGCCCGCTTCTCCTCCTATGTTCAGTCTTTCCCAGCATCAGGGTCTCTTCCAATGAGTCAACTCTTCATATCAGGTGGCCAAAATATTGGCCGCACTTGCTCCTTAGAAGGAAAGTCAGTTCTTAGGAGCAACAAAAGCCACTTTTTTTTTTTTTATAGGCTTTTCTCCAGGTAAAGGGGTGGTAAGTTCTGGAACCTCAGCCTCCCCACTAACAAGCCACAGTTCCCTTCTCTGCAGAGCATGGGAGGCCTTTCTGAGTTGGCTTGACTGACACTCAGCATACATGGCTGTTGGGATGTCAGGGGGTGAGCCTAGGTGAGTGTCCTCCCTGGGGGGAAAGGGCTGGAAGAATTGGGGACCAACTGTTCTACATTCATGTGGGCCTGGATCCTGCTGGGACTCCTTCTCAAGGCACTGGCCTTCCCAGAAAGGATGGTCTCTGTCCTCTGGGTCTCCCCTTCCCTGGATTGGTGGGGGCTCAGCGCAGGGGTCGGGGGATGGTTGCTTCTCTCCCTGCCCTTTGTTCTGGAGGCTCTGCTGGCTTGGAACACCGCGCAGGGAAAATTCCCTGACCGTGAGATCTGCAGGCTGCAGGGTCCCGGGGGAAGGCCGGGCCTGGGGCTCTTTCGTGCTGCAGCTGGAAAGAGGGGTTGGGTTTCAGCGAGCCGGGCTGGGGGAAAGCGACTTGCCTTCCCGGTGGTGAGGGAGCCGGCCCCGTGAGCCAGCAGTGCCGACAGCTTCCTGTCGAGAGCTGGGGGCCCACGTGACCGCTCCCCACTTGGAGGATTAGGGGGTGAAAGGCCCAAGGTGGCAGGAGAGCAGGAGGGGCACCCAGGCGCTATCTGGGGTGCGGGAGGCAGAGCACTAGATCCTTCTTGCTAAATGAATTCGGCTGGCTCCTGGCTCCTTGTCACACGGTCCAGCGAGCCGCCTCTGTCTGGGGGGTTGTGGAGGGGCGGGGGTGGTGAGCCTCGGCACTGGCTGGGGCCAAGGCTGTTTGTTTAAAGTCCCCTCCCCCCAACCTGGCCACACACATCCCCTCAGCGCCTGCCTGACAGGGAGGGAATGCGGTAGCCCCAGACCTGCTCGTTGAGAAGGAGACGGGCTCCGGCTGTGACAGGGAACAGACAGGCGGGCGGGCGGCTGGGCTGAGGGCAGTGCACAGTCTGCCTCCTGGGCCTCCTCCTCAACTGGTCCCTCAAGGCTAAGTGCAGCTGCCGCCAGGCAACCACACCTCCCACTGAAGCCATCCGCTCTGAAGAGGCCCCCAATATCAGGCCTTGTCTAGAGATGCCCTGTTTTGTTCAAGAAGCATTATTGAGCACCTACAGTATATACCAGGTGGTGCTAGTGGTAAAGAACCCACCTGTCAGTGCAGGAGACGTGAAACACGGGTTCAATCCCTGGGTCAGGAAGATCCTCTGGAGGAGGGCACAGCAACCCATTCCAGTATTCTTACCTGGAGAATCCCATGGACGGAGGAGCCTGACGGGCTACAGTCCATAAGGTCAGAAAGTCAGATACAACTGACTTAGCACGCATGCATGGTCTACAGAGAGGCAGGAAGATGACAGACTGAGATGACAAGGTTTGAGAGTGAGAGGTGACAGTGAGTCCCAGAGGAGGGTACCCAGGTTAGCCTTGGGGCTCAGAGGCTGGGGAGGCCAGCAGGGAGGGCAGGGCAGGGCAGAAGGCGTGCCCCGAGGACCCAGTTCAGACATGGGTTTCTGAGACCAGTCTCAGACCCCACCTGAGATGAATCCCCTCTTCCTCTCACCCATGCCCTGCCACCACTGCCCGAGGGGTGGCCTTGGACCCATAGTCCTGTGGGAGGCAGAGAGACTAGTAGGTGGCTTCTCAGCTCAGGCGTCCTCGGTCAGGTTTTCCAGGGCAGCTGGGCTCCCCCTCCCTCACGAGCACTCCCTGTGAGTGACGCACTGGGTGGCAGAGAGAGAGAAGGGGCCACCAGCCAGCCCTCCACTACCCTCCAACGGAAGACCAACAGCCCTGGGCCAAAACCCTACGCCACCTGACACCTCACCAGGATCTGAGTGTGCACTGTTCCACATCACCTTGGAACGTTGGAGTCTCGGCCGCCTTCTCTTTGGAATTTCTGGTGCAGCTCTCTCTGCCCTGTAGGTGATTTCTGTCCCAAGCTCCATGTCTATTGTTTACACAGCAAAGAGTTCCGTGGAGTTAGAACAACATGCTTTCCTTCCCACTGAAGGTGCTATGAAAAACAGCCGGTCTGAGGGGGTGGGCAGAAGGGCCATGTGGACTGTCAGGCACCTTGTTCTGATGGGTTCCTCCACCAAGGATGCTCTCCCCAGAGCTGGCTCAGCCTAGAGACCCTGGGTGTTCCTGGAAGTGTGGCCTGGGACTCTGAAGGAGCTGGGGTTCTGGAACTCTTGCTGGGAATTCTGGCTCTAAGAAGGGAGTTGTCCCTTCATGGAGACCCACAGGCCTGGAATACCTCCCAAAGAGGGATGATGGAAATGTACCCATCTTCAATCCAGTTACCAGCTGCCACCTTAGCTGAGGGCCCCAGGAAGAGGCAAGAAGCTGGTACTTCAATGTCCAGCAGGCCAGATGCTGGGAGAGGACGGGAGGGGAGAAGAGTGATGGGAGAGGAGGAAAAAGCTGTCCAGTCATTTTGAGGAAGATCTGAACACTCCTCCCTGCTTCTAACCAGCACATTCTGCCTCTGGGGATTCTCCCCAGCACCGTGCTTTTCCCTCTCTGCTGGAGAGATCTCCCTGCTTCTCTCTTGCTTGTTTTAAGAACCATCTAGCCGGGGGAAAAAAAAAAGAACCGTCTAGAAGCAGTGGGCAGCGGTTTGGATGCTTGAGGACTCTGATGATTATTCCTCAGGTCTTCTCTTGGATGTCCCGAGAGCCTGGTTCAAAGCTCCCCACCTGCCAACAAACCTCATTCCTGCCCCTCTCCTTGTGACCCCTTCTCTCTACCTTCCCCCTGACTTCTCTGTCCTACAGCCCTGTCCTTCCAGCATGTCTTGCCTTTGGGTCTCTGAGTTTTCTCCACTCACACTGTGCATGTTGCATATCCCTGTTCATCAGTTAACAAGCACCAGGGCAAGTCATTCACTTCCCTGGGCCTCCATTTCCCTGTTTATAAGACGATGAGAGCAGCAAGTCGGGGTGGGGAGCCATATGGCCTGGAGAGTCCCTACAAGCCCTTCAACCCTAAGATCCAAAGCACCTTTGTGGTGCCTGGGCAGATATTATATGAAAAAAAAAAATGACACCCAGTGTGTGCACTGGACCCCTGACCCCTCCAGCCCAGGCCAGGGGAGCAATCCCTTCAGATTCAAGAGACCACAGGTCAGATGACAGGATGGGCACAGCCACGTGGAGGTGACATCCCTATGGGAAGGGCACAGGAGTGGGGGCGAGATGAACCTTGTCTACCCTCTCTCTTGACTAGGTCAGACACTCTTGAGTGCTGCAAAATTTCCCAGTGGTTCTGTGCCAAGAATCCCCCAGCAGAGCGACTTAGTGTCTGGGGTTACAGAGACTTTGTTACTGCAGCAAAGCATACTACAAGCCATTTGCCGGTTTAATTTAATTATTTATGATAACACTTCAGAGTAAAAACTACACTTGTCAAAATAAAGGGGACTTTGTGCTGCAATGACCCAAATTTTATTGTTGCGTTACTTAATGCACCGAAACCTGGTAATCGGCACCAGATCTCCCCGCAACTTGGGCAAATCAGCACCGTGTGCGGAGGACTGCAATGGATTATTGCTTCCTGCGGGAGTTATTTTAAACGAATTCTAACAAAAAGGCATTTCGAGTCCATTCTCCCACCCTAGTCAAATTGCCTCCTTTTCCCCCAGAGGAGCGTTTCTGACACATTTGACTGTTGCTGTGTGCCCTTAACCCACCTCCCTCTCCTGCACAGGCCATCCACTAGCTGAGCCTTAAACCCATCTGCACAACAGACTCTGCTAACGGAAGCTTAAAAAGATTTCAGATTCCTCGGTCCAAGACAGAGAACCCCCACTGAGCCTCATTGTCAACCTCCTCTCTGTCAACATCCAGCCCCTCTGGGCATTTCCTCCTCTGTGGCCCACTTTGCTCTTCTCCTGACAGCTTCTGCTCCTCGACTGTAAGTTTCTTGAGGGCAGGGTCTTTATCTTTGGTGAGAGTTATACAGACCCAATCCAGAGCACTAACGCCCGTTGTCACCTAGCATGGGGTCCCTCTCCCTCCCACCCTCCCCCATGCCTTAGACCCACATTCTTCCTTTGGCAAAACTGGCCTTTTGAGGACAGAGCTTCCTGATTACACTGTGATAGACGCTGCTACTGCTGCTGCTAAGTTGCTTCAGTCATGTCTGATGTGCGACCCCATAGACGGCAGCCCACCAGGCTCCCCCGTCTCTGGGATTCTCCAGGCAAGAATACTGGAGTGGGTTGCCATTTCCTTCTCCAATGCATGAAAGTGAAAAGTGAAAGTGAAGTCGCTCAGTCATGCCCAACCCTCAGCGACCCCATGGACTGCAGCCTACCAGGCTCCTCCATCCATGGGATTTTCCAGACAAGAGTACTGGAGTGGGGTGCCATTGCCTTCTCCGGTGATAGATGTTAGGGGATATAAATTCACAGTGAAGAATAAAGGGCATGTAGTCTGGCCTTGCCCACAATTCACAGCAAGTCTGTGAAGACCAGCTTTGGGAACTTGCGCCTTATTAATGGCCCTCCCCTGAGTCCTAAGGCTACAGGTTCTATCAGTGCCTCCCTCAGCTTCCTCCCCTCCAACAGTCACAGCAGTGACAGTGGTGATGGTAGCCTGGGTGACCTGGAGACAAATCTAGCAGTGGGTGCCCCCCGTTCAGCCCACGCATCCATCCACAAAGCCACTGATTGTTAAGTCAAGAGAGGAAGACACAAAAAAGTGGGGAGACCTGGTCCCTGCTCTTACGGGGCTTGGAATCTGATTGGGAAGACAGAGGGTAGCTCTAATTCCAGTGCTCCAATCTTGCTCTCAACCCTCAATTATTACCCCTGTAATAAGAGTAGTTTCCCACATTGTCGATGTTTACATGAACAAAGCACTTTCCACGTGGGCTGTAGTTCTCATGTGGAGAAGAGGACTCCTTAGTTTGCCATCTCTAAAACTGATTTGGACCAGATGAGTTCTGAGGTCTCTTCCCACTCCAGTCCAGGTGGTTTTGTTCAGGAGGAACTCTGAGTAGAGGAACTTGGGGGTCTACATTCTGCAAATCAATAGCTTCCTGGAGGTGTTTGCTAAGGAACCAGGAATTTTTAAGGAAGACCGAATAAACCATTTAGTCAGACCTTGGGAACCACCGAAACCGATGGTTCTCAACCTTGGCTGCACATTAGAATCACTGGAGGGCTTTCAGGAGAAAACGACAGTTCCTGAAATCCAGTTGAATCAGATCTCTGGGAATGGGGTCTGTGTGTTAGAATTTCTTAAGTGCTCCTCAGGTGACCCCAGTGCACAGCCAGGGTTGAGAACCATTCATCCAATGAACTGGCCTAGTCTATGTTTGAGGGACCAAGGCCAAGGGTGCAGCCAAGATGCTGAGCTTCTGAGGACCCTGCTTTCCACGAAGCCCCTGCTTCTCCACTTCTCTGCGAAGCTTATTTTCTCTCTCAGTTCCCCTCCAAAGGTGTCCAGGGCCTGCTGTCCTTGGGGACCCCACTCTGTCCCTACTCTAAGAAGAGTACCTAGAGCTGCCTGGCCCCCTGATGGGTCTTCCCCCAATGCCCGGAGGCAGAGGGGCAGGTGGTAGCAGGTGAGGCTGGGACCTTCCATCCAGGGGCTTTCACCACAGTCGACTGGGATTGTTTGTCTTAAGCAAACAGGGCTTGTTCCAGGAAGGCGTTTGTCTGCATGGGGCAGCAGCGCCATTCATCACAGTGGCTCTGGTGCTGGGGGCAAGAAATCAGCCTTCCAGAGCCCTGGCCCATGGGAAGGGTCTTTGGGGCTGCTCCCCCCAGGACCAGCCTGGAGAAGATGTCAGGAAAGCTAATGAGCAACCAGACAGCTGCAGCTTGTTAAAGAGCGCCTGGGGCCCGTTGTAACTGAGACCTTTAAATATACATCATAGTCAAATAAACAGCATCCTCTCGCCCAACAGTCAGTCCCTCCAGTGCCAGGCCGGTCCAGCCCACCCAGTTCCTCCCTCTCCCCCCATGCCATCCTCCTTGCCTGACTGGAAATGACTTGATTACAACTGGGAGAGATGGGTGCAGCCAGGTTTGCCGAGCACCCCCTTCCACTTCCTTCTATATGAAAACAGCTATAGCTCCATCCTAGCTCCTATCACCCCGTTGAGGTCCCTGGGGGTTTGGGACAAGCAAGATGCGACTGCAGACCCCTATCCCTCCTATCAGAAACTCCTGGAGTTACCGAAAGCTAACCTGGAATACCGGGTCCATGGCTCTCTAGTCCAATTCCTCCTTCAAAACCCACCTTGCCAGACTTGCCTTGGCAGAGGTAGTTACCTGCTTTCTGCTCTGACTGAATGTATGGTTCACACCTCTGGGGCAATCTAGGCCCAGGTGAAGCTAGGAAGTCTATGTCCTCCCCCATACTGAGCTCCTTGAAAGTGGGGACTAGTTTTTATTCAGGTCTGAATTGTCAGAGATACAGTGTGTGACACCCAGGAGACATCAGTAAGTGTGTGTAGAATTGAATGGCTCATCCTCTCATTCATGTGTTCATCAATCCATCAGGTCGTGTTAGGTACCCATTGCAATACACAGTAAGTGGGCTCTGCATGAAGTGAACCATTGCCCTATAGGAAAGGATGCTAGTAGAGAGGGGCCCAGGTGGGAGGTCACTGGGCTGTTCTCAGGACAGTGTCTGTTGGAGAGCTCCCAACATCTACTCCACCTCATCACAGGGTATGATGCAACACACTACATTGTACTTCACCACAAATACCATAGAAACGCAGTGTCTGGTACTGAAGCTCCATACCACCCTGCTGCGATTGGCTGAGGCAACCCTTAAGGTGGGGTTGGAGGTGGGGAAGGAACCAGGAGGGAGAAGAGAGACTTGGGACCAAGCAAACAGATCAGGTCTCTGAATACCCCCAGGTAGAAGCTTGGGCCAACCCAATCGTGCCAACCCCACTGACATGGGCCTGGGGGCAACCGTGAGGTTTGATGCAGACATTCTAAGCAAGTGGTATGTGCATGCGTGTGCGTAAAGGGACAGCTGCTGAACATCCATTGGTTTTAACAGGCATTGTAGTAGGTGCTTTTATATATTAAGGCATTCAATCTTTATAAATTCCTGGGGGTGGGGGATGGTCTAATTGAGTTTATTTTATAGAGAAAGAAACTTGAGATTTATCCAGGGTCACATAGCTTATAAATTGTAGAGTTAAGAGTTGGGATTTGAACTCTGGTCCCTCAACCCCAAATTGGTACCGTAAGTCACATATTATTTCCATTATTTAGTCATTAAGTCATATCTGACTCTTTTGCATCCCCATGGACTGTGACCCACCAGGGCCCTCTCTCCATGGGCTTTCCCAGGCAAGAATACTGGAGTAGTTTGCCATATCCTTCTCCAGGGGATATTTCTGACCTAGGGATCAAGCCTGTGTCGCCTACATTGACAGGCAGATTCTTTGCCTCTGAGCTACCAGGAAAGCCCAAGTCACATATAGGCAAAAGATAGTGATCTTGTCTGACAGTGGAGAAAGCAGCGCAGCCCAGGTGCAGTGGGCACGTCAGATAACCTCTAGATACAATTGTTGTCAGCATCCTGCCCTAGGGATGATCCAGAAGCAGTCAACACTGACCATATAGCTCTGAGTACCAGGTTAGGACAGAGAAGTATCTCTGCCCGAGGATACCTGGTATTATCAGCCAGTTCCTCCAGACCATGAGCAGACTAAGCGCCTAACATACATTTGCTTTTCTGTGATGCCTTCATCCCCAACCCAGGCAGGCGCCCCCTCCAGCCTGGACCCTAGACCAGCCACTTCAGCGTGGTCCTCTCTATGTCTCTGTCCCCTGGACCTGCACTGGATGTGAGTGCCAATGCCCACCACAATTACTCCTGCCGTCTTTTCATCCCTGCTCCCTGGTGGCAGAGCCCTGCAGAAACAGTGCACACAGGGTTTAGGCTCACGCTGTCCGACCGATCGCCCTTGCTCTCTTCCATCTGCCCCCTTAACCCTGGCAACACTGGATACTTAAAGGCTGTCTTTTACAGCTCCAGAAACTCTACCGTGTCTGGCATGGCACCTGGTACAAAGAGCCAGTGGGTACATTTAGGTATGTTGTTTACAATTCAGAGGCACTCAGCCGAGTGGCCAGCAGGGGTGGGAACCCCTGCTCCTCCAGAAGTGCTGTCTGTTGACTCAGCCTGCAAACCTGAGGCTATGTCTGCCTGGGAAAGGGGAGATATTTTTCTCTACTTGGCATGAACGTGTTGCTGGTAAAGTCTTTGCTCATGGAACAATTGAATGAATGAAAAATTCCAACCTGCTCTCCAAATCTTAGCCATAGCAGGGAATGACTACCCGCTCCAGTATTCTTCCATGGACAGAGGAATCTGGCAGGTTATAGTCCACGGGGTCACAGAGAGTCAGACACAACTGAACGACTAATACTTTACTTTCTCCTTCTGGGTGTCTGACCTGACTCCACACTCTACTCCATCATACTTCTGTTTGTCTCCCCCTCCACTTGCTCTGTGCTCTGAACAGAAAGTGCTCTTTCCACTTTTCCAAAATTATCCCCATTGGGAGGATACCCAGGCCTCCCCAGTTCTGCTTCCCGAGAGTTTGTTTCCCCCCTTCTTCCCTACGTCTTCCCCTTCTTGTCCCCCTCTCCTTTCTTATTCTTTTTATTCATTTCTAATGTTTTAAAATTGTGGTAAGATACACATAACATTTTCCATTTCTGTGTATATTTCAGTGGCATGAAGCAAATTCGCGTTGTTTTGCAAGCATCACCACCATCCATCTCCAGAACATTTTTCTTTTTCCAAAACTGAAACTTGAATTCTGTAGCCATTAAACAATAACACCCCCCACCTCCCCCACCCCCTGGGCCCCTGGCAACCGCCATCCTACTTCCTGTCTCCGTGAGTCTGACTACTCCAAGTATCTCACGTGAGTGGGATCACACCGTATGTGTTCTTTTATGACTGGCTTATTTCACTCAGCGTGATATATATCTTCAAGGTTCACCCATGTTGTAATATCTGTCAGGACTCCCTTCCTTTTTAAGGCTGAATAGTATTCCATTGTGTCTATATACAACATTTTGTTTGTCTATTCATCTGCCACTGGACTCTTGATTTGCTTCCACCTTTTGTCTATTGTAAATGATGCCGCTATGAACATGGATGTCCCTACTTCTCAGCGTCCTCTTTATCTTCCCCTTCATTTGTTCATCCCCTCTGACAGGAAACCTACGCAGTATTCAGCAGCCACAAAGAGTGGATTTTCTAAGACAATCCCGGTTTCATACCATTTTTTCTATTGTCCCCCAAAGCCGCAGAAAAGTCCCAAAAATTCCAGTAAAATTTCTCCTTCTGTGTCTTAAGCCCAGAAGAGACACAGAAGTCTTTTCTAAGATCCTGATTTTTTTAATACAGGAAATTTCATCACTTTTAAACACCTCGCGCCCCCACCCCGCCGCCCATTAAATAAAAACAAACATCTTTGCAGGTCCCCGCTGCCTCCAGGTACCATCTCCATCCTTCCATTTCCTGCCAAACCTCTCTGAGTGTTGCGCACACTTCTTCCGCCTCTTCACCCCCTGCCACGTTCTTAATGCCCTGCAATCTGGCTTGGCTGTACAACTCTACCGAACCTGCCCTTGCCAAGGTCACCAATGACTTCTAAACAAGTTTCAATTGTTCTAGTTCTTGATTATTGAATAAATGCTTCATTGTAGAAAAATTGGCAAGTGCAGAGTAGTGCGTAGGAGCAGAAAAAGGATCACCCATACGTAATCACACCCTTTCCAAGTGGACCATTGGGAGCATTTTGGCATTCTTCCTTCCAGTCTTTTTTCCTTATTCCAATAATTTTGTAGTGGTTTTTTTTTTTTTCCACCTCACCTTTCCCCATCCCTGCGGCACGTATCTACCTCTTAAAGCTCCTGCCTCCTTGTCTGGTTTCTGCTCCAGTCATTCCACCCATGTCCTGTTTGAGCCACTCTCCCACTGAATCTTGCCAGGATTTACACGGAGGCTGAGTTGCTGTTTCCCTAGGGGTGCCAGGACCCTCTCTGAGAGCCAAAGCACATCATTATCAGAAGTCAGAAACAGAGGTCAGGTAAAGCCCAAAGTGAGGTACCTGCACCCCTTCTCTGCCCGATATGCTCCCATCATCCCCCAAATCCTTGTTCAGATGTCATCTCCCCTGTGAGGACTCTCCTGACTCCCCCTGGCAGGCATAATCACTGTATACTCTCATCTTCCCTATTTCCCCTCAGGAACTGTCCATCCTTCTGTTGCAGAAGTAACCACCTTAACTTACAATGATCTGTTTACTGACTGTATCCTTCTCTAGACCAGCAGCTCCTTGAGAGCAGGGATCTCCATTATTGATCCTTGTATTTCCTGAATCCAGTGGAAAGCCCACTGGCCGGTTTTTTTTCTTTTTGGCTGCGCTGGGCAGCAGACAGAATCTTAGTTCCCCTGATCAGGATTTGAACCCGCACACCCTGCAGTGAAATGGTAGACTCAACCACTGGACCACCCGGGAAGTCCCCCCACACTGGCCAGTTCTGAGGCCCCTAGAGGGGAACTGACTTGCCCAAGGTCGTACAGACACACATAGACTGAGGCCACAAAAACCCCAGGCCTGTGGGAGCCCTGATCCTGAGTTCTCTCTGCAGCATTGTGGTGGAACACACGATTATGCAGCTTTAGGAGGAAGGGCTGTGGTGTGCTTGCCAGCAAACCCCAGGCTTTCCAACATGAAGGAGCAATGTGGGACCAGAGCCGCTTTCCTGCCTGAGGCTGTGTGTGTGTGTGTCTGTGTGTGTGTGTGTGTGCATGTGCGTGGGGCGGGAGGGGGTGGTCCTCGCTGCCGTATCACCCAATTCACCAAGAGAAACCTTTCTGCATGACTCACTGAAGCTTCCAGGCTTGGAACTCCATAATCCCCACTCTGAAATTTCAGCCAGGAAGCCCTTCTTTAAACGTAAATCAATCTCTCTCCTCCAACTATTGAGCCAAACAAACAGGAAAGGCCCAGAGCCCTACCTGCTACACAGGATGCGGGGAGTTCAGAGAGCAGTGCACACGTGATTGGCAGGAGAGAGAGGGGTTGTAGAAGGAGAGCCACCCGAGCTCAGGCCTGAAGGATGGGTAGGACTTGACGCGGGAAGTAGTTTTTAATGATGGTAGGAAACCAATGCATAGAGGGTAAGAGGTCAATGTGTAGAGGCAAGCCGCTGTGCGTCCCTGGGAAAGAGTTAATCAGCCCACAGCCTCCTGGGGTCACCTTCCTGTGCCCTACAGATGCTCCCAGGATGGCCCCCCCATCATGGCCCCAAATGTCCTTCTCTCACACTGTACTGAGAGAGCAGTTCCAGGAGCCCCCATGTAACTGCTACATGGGCCCTGGGGTGATGGAAGGACTGTGGGCCTTGAAGACAGGGCAATCCAAGCTTGAGATCCTGCTTCTGTGACCACAAACATGTCAGGCAAAATCTCTGAGTCTCAGTTTCCTCACCTGTGAGACAAGGATTGTAACATCTACCACAGGAAACTGTTGGAAGGATTATATGCAGTAATCGTGAGCGTGCAGTAGCTGCTCAATAAGTGGCACATAGCATCTACCATGTCATTATTACTATTTTAATAACTCTCATTTCACACATCAATAGCCCTGGGGAAACAAGCCCATCATCAGATTTCCCTTCCCACATTTTTGTTACTTCTGTTTTTGCTGTGATGAGATAGAATCAGAAGAACTGGGTCCTTGTCCCATTTGGTCATTTCAACTCATGTCTCCACCTAAAACAGGGATAGGAACTCTCACCCCAGAGGCCCATCAGGAAGATTCATGAGGCTGTGTGTAAGACCCCACCGGCACACCCCAGGGCCCCAGTCAAGGTTCTGGAAGTCCTTGCCCTCCCTACCAGCCTCCCAGAGTCCAGTGTGGGGCCCAGGGCTGGGCTGCAGGTCAGAGTTGCTGGGTGGTGGGGTGGGGTGGGGTGGAGGCCAGGCCCAGAGCTAAATGCATAAATAACCAGCCATCCCGGTCTCGCTTCAAAAGTCCTGGTCTCCAAGCCTTTAATCACGGAGCTGCTCTTCCCTGGCCACCCTCCAGAGACGGCCCGCCTACTTCCCATGCAGAGGCGCGCCGGGAGGGAGCCCTGGGTCTCGGCAGCCTGCCTGCTTTGCATGGCATGCTGCTAATAGATCCCAGGAACCCAGGGGGCTGCCTCACAGCCGACTCACCCCATACCCCCGGCGTGGCACACCATACCCTACTTTAGAGGCTTGGCTCTGGGCTCCCCTTTCTAACCAGGGTTACCCTTCAGCCCTGCCAGTTTGGAAAATGGGTTTGCCAGGATAGCGTCCTCCTCTCCATGGTGACCACCTTGTATGAACTCAAGTGTATAGCATTGCACCCCCACACCCCACAAGGCCTGAGAGGTCCACGTATCCCCATGGGACTCTGGAAACCTAATATTAGACAGAGAGCAGTCTCAGAAAATCCAGGACATGTGTTTGCCATGTTGATCACCAGCCCCCCTCACTGTAGACAAACCTTTCTTCAGGCAAGGCAGAGTATTCCTTTGGGACCGGGAGTGAGAAGTATGTTGGGGCTGGGAGTGGGGAGAGGGGATTGCATATGAAATCACATTTGGCAACTTGAGTCATATTTTTAATGCACTAATGGAGTTGGCTTCTTGAAGAAAGGAATCAGTGATTCTTTTTCTATGGGAATGAATTCATATGGGAAAGAGTTCCAATAGAAGGGGCTATTTTTAGATTTGGGTATACTGGATTTGCTTAAATGGAGGCACACCGGTACACCGTTTGTAACCCTTTCGTTTGAGGCGTCCCTCCCTGCGTATCCCTGCTGTTGGATTCACCTGCCAGCTCTGTCATTTGCATCCCCACACCCCACAGAGACAAGGCGCAGAGTGGCCTGGAGGAGAGACAGGCCCTGAACATTGGCACCACCTGGGCCTGGGTTTGAACCTCTGCTCTAGTTCTTCCCAGCCAGGTAACCTTACACACGTTATGGGCTGATTTGCCGCTGATCTGGGACAGATGGGAAGGCAATATTCTTCCCCGATAGATCAGGTGGGAGGATTAAATCAGGTCATGTTCATAAGTCACTGAGCATTTGCCGGAACACAGGACAGACAAGGCCAGGAGACCCCCTCCCAGCCCCCAGAACTGTGCCTTCAGAAATTCCTAAAAAATAACATCTGCCAACTTAGGCAGCAGCACATCTGTCTGCCCCTCAGCACACCACCAGCCCTCGCCAACCTGAGCACATCCTGCTTCTTCCCCAGATGAGCCCCACTTCTGAGTTCCGAGCTCCAGCAGACAATGAAGCAAGATTAGAGCAGACCGAGGCACCTTTACAAGGACCCCTGCTGATCCCTGCCTCCCAGCACCCAGGTGTAGCCAGACCACAGCACTCTCAGAAGTCACAGAATCCTAGAATCCTAGGGCTAGGTGGGTCCTTAGAGGCCTTGGGCCTCTAGTTCCCTGTGGTATGTATGGGAAAACTGAGGCTGGGCCCTGCCTCACTTCCTCATGGTCTAACAGCTGGTAAGAGGCAGAAGCAGTGCAAGAGCTGGGCTCTTAGGAGAAGCAGACTGTCCCCTCTCCCCGACTTGCCCCTGGAGGGTACAGGTCTGGCCGCCCTGGAAGCCTGCATTCCACCTGGGCAAAGACTGTGTCCCTCATCTGTCCACACCCAGAGCTCTAAGTAAGTGGTGTTGGCGGATAGCTGACAAAAGGTTTAGGAAGCGTGCTGGAAGCCTCCTGGTTTTCCGTCTTTGTCTTTGGGAGGCACTGTGGTGTTGTTGAGAAAGAATGTGGCCCTGAAGCCCAGGGTACTGTAAATGCAGCAACTCACATGTACAAGGTCACCAGCATGGTGCTGGGCTCACAGCAAATGCTAGAAGATGGAGGCCATGATCTGGAATATTAGTCTTGATTCTGCTGCTGCGTGATCTTGGGCAAGTCAACAAACCTCTCAGAACCTCAGTTTTCTGGAGAATAGGAACCAGTAACATGCCCCCAGTTGACCTTCCAGATGCTTCCCTGGTTGCTCAGTGGTAAAGAATCCATCTGCCAAGCAGGAGACTCAGGTTTGATCCCTGGGTTGGAAAGATCCCCTGGAGAAGGAAAGAGCAACCCACTGCAGAATTCTTGCCTGGAAAATCCCATGGACAGAGGAGCCAGGCGGATTACTTGCAGCCCATCAGGCTCCTCTGTCCATGGGATTCTCCAGGCAAGAATCCTGGAGTGGATTCCATTCCCTTCTCCAGGAAATCTTCCCAACCCAGGGATGGAACCCAGGTCTCCTGCATTGGCAGGTAGATTCTTTACTGTCTGAGCCACCAGGGAAGCCTCATTGCAGTCCATGGGCTTCGAAAGAGTCAGCCATGACTTAGCAACTAAACAACAACAGTCGACCTGCCAGGAGACTCAGTTTTCCCAGGGACGTCGCAGGCCTTCACAGAGGAGGTAACACTTGCGAGATGAAGTGAGCTTCCCACAAGTTTAAGGGTGAGGAGGGAATTCCAGGTTGAGGGAGCCACAAAACAACAGTGATTCAACGAGGAAACTATGGGATGGAGAAAGAGGGCCCTCAGTGCAGCCACTAACACAGAAGGCCTGAAGCTCCTGTGTGCGAACAACCAGCCCTCTCACCCCTACTGTCTCCTAAGGACTGGGAGGCCTCTGAGGAGACCCAACATTTACAGTCCTAGTGGTGTTTACATTATTCCTACAGATGAAGGTCGATTGCCTCAAAGTCACAAAGGTTGAGAGAAGTTGGGTTAAGCCCCACTGTGTCCGGTGCCTGGCATGTCTGTGAGTTACAGGCCCAGGCTTCCAGGGGGCTGTGCCTCAGTTGGGAATCTTCAGGCTCCACAACCACCTGCAGGGCCCACTGTCCCTCAGCCCTGACTTGGTGAAGACCTGAACCTTCCTAGTCCCAGGCCCTGCAGCACAGGGAAGGCCCTAATCCAGGCTTCAGGGAGCTCAGATCCAATCCTGACAGACTCAACACCCAAATGTAGGTTGTTTCTTTCTGCTCCATCTTCCATGGAGAGAGAGGTCAGAGCAGAAAGAGGCTGGTACACTTATATATATATATGTCTTAGTCATGGCATGTGAGAATGTGGTATCTAGTTCCTTGACCAGGGATCAAACTCCAGCGCCCTGCATTGGGAGTGCAGAGTTTTAACCACTGGACCACCAGGCAAGTCCTAAGCCTGGTACATTCTTGCAGGTCCAATATGGCAGAATGGGAATGAAGGGGCAGACTGGGGTGTGGGCCTCTGAGGCATCCGGGGTGGGGTGTGTTGCAAGATGAGCAGCTGGCCCTGGGCTGTGGGTGCTGACAGAGCAGAGAGAAGCTGCCCTTCCCCTCGGGTTTGGGCAGATGAGTGAGTGAGTGACAGCAGCAGGTCCAAGCCGAGTGGCCTGATGGGGCTCTCAGGCCTCTTTAGCTACCATGGAGGCCCCGGAAATACCAGGGCTGGGAGGGGCCACAGGGGGACAGAGGCCTAACCTCCTATCTCTTAGGTCTCCACCAGACCGTCCCCCACGCCCCAGCCACACTGGCTGCCTCTCCCGGGCACCCTTTTCTGCCATCCGACCCCTTTCTCTCCCCAGTCAGGGTCCTACCAGGCTCCAACACCACACTCAGAAAAACCTTGTATGTTTTTCAAATTAATGCAATTAAGAGCATTAAAGTTTGCAAACGATAGAGTTTTTCATTTTCCTTTTATTTGATTAGAGAAATTCCCACCGCACAGTTCCTCCAAATGAAACCCAGACCCAAGGCCCATTGTTCCGGGGGCTTCCATGAGAATGTGTTACCTTTCAATCTCACACACTAATGTGTTTAGCGTTACAGTCCCCCCCGGGCGGCTGCAGGAAGGATCTGGAGCCTTGATTAAAGCAGCCTTTGCAGGGCAGGAATGTGGGCTCCTCCACCCGGGAGTCACAGAGGGGCTGGGTGTTCGCTCAGAGCCTCTGCTTACAAGGCAGGCCGGCCGGCAGGGGCCTGGGCTCGCGGGCACTTGTGCCTGGCTGTAATTAGGCATTTTTCCCTCTGTCTTGCCTTTCCTCTCAGACCCCCTGCACCTCTAGCCACAACAACTCACATATGACAACACACACACACACACACACACACACACACCCCTGTGTCTCCTCTCCTCTCTCCCATCTTCAGTCCCCTGGCTGCTGCTGTCCTTGGTCAGCTCCATTCAGAGGCAGCACTCAGATCACAGTGATCACACTGCTTCTCCCTCAGTCAGGCTCCAAGGTGAAGAGCAGAATTAGAGCCAAACGGGAAAAATTGATTAGAGGAATACGTAAGGAAGGCCTGGGAGAGGGAGGAGGGAGGTCATAACCCCTGTTAAAAAATTCAACGAGTGCCAAATTTAAACAGGATGTTAAGTCTACACCCCTCCTACCCCAAATCACCAAAGGCTCAGTGCTGGGAGGCCCAGGTTCCTTCCTCTTCCAACTGGGGCTGCTGGTCCCTCCCGGCCCCAGAACAGCCTGGCTAGCCGGCTGCGTTCTCCCAGCGCCCCGGATCAGGAAGCCCTGGGGCTTCCGGCCGCTTGTATCCCGCAGACCTTCAACAGAACAAGCCAGGGGCCTAGGAGATCGCCAGGACCTGACCCCAAATCGGCAAAACCAAAAAGCCATCCGCCTGTGAGCTAGAATCTGAACTAAAAATAAGCCAGTCGACACTCAGAGGCCCGGCTCCTGCTGCTCCTGGGTCCCAAGGAGCTGGGGAAGGGCTTGGGAGAGAAACACGATCCATCTTTACCCCTACTCCAAAGCTGCATTCCCAGATGCCTCAGAGTCATTCCACAAACGTCCATGGAGGCCCAGCCTCCCAGAACAGAGCAGGCACGGAGGGCTGGGGTCAGAGAGGAGCACTCCCCTCCCCCAGAATAGTTAAAGAAGTCAGGGTTGGGGAGGCGGGGGCAATGTTAGGCACCTATGGCTGTCCTATTAACCACATGCTCCACGCGAGATGAGTCCCCCCAGACCCCAGCAGAGACCAACCCATACTTGCAGATAGAAAACCATCCCCCACCACCCCTCCCGCCCCCCGACCCTGTGGAGCTAAGAGCTCAGGCCTAACCAGAATGAGCCTTTGCTTGCATCTCTCTTCAAGGCCTCTGCAGAGCTCCATACCTGGTTGTCCTTCTGTGCAAATCCTGGTCTGTTTAGACATGCTTTCTAAGAAGGTTGCTTTGTGGTGAGTGGAATCAAGGAGGCTGATGCCTCCTTGAAGATGGAGGGTGAATTACAGCTATGGGTGTGGGGCAGGGGTAGGGGGAACTGGAGGGTTGATTCAGCCAGTCCAGAACCAGGTCCCCTG
Source organism: Ovis aries (assembly GCF_016772045.2). Lineage (NCBI taxonomy): Eukaryota > Metazoa > Chordata > Mammalia > Artiodactyla > Bovidae > Ovis > Ovis aries. Next base: position 203,331,726 of record NC_056054.1, read on the forward strand.
CCTCCCCTCTGGGCTGATGCCTCATTTATTCTCAGTCCCAAGGGAGGAAAATTCCCCCACCTGGGCTGGGAAAGCTGGGGGACTAATTTGCAAGGCTAAGTGCGGGGAGTTCACTGTCCTTTTGTTCATGCAGACACTCAGGCAATACTTGGCCGATGAGATAAATCCACCTACACCTTTAAACTGTACCTCCCCACGCAGGTCTAACCCTTGGATGGGTCCCAGGGTTCTGCCACAAACATCTGCCCAGGCCAACAGCCCCCAGGGAGCAGATACATAATGAGAGCTGCATTTGGATGAAGGAGGAGGTGGAGAAGGCAATGTGAGGGAATCAGGATTGCAGTGGAAACTGCTCAGGAATTTGGCTTCATGTCTAAGTTGATTCTTCCTGGACAATCACCTTAATGTGGGTATCTCTCAGTTACCCATGCTGCGGGGAAGGATGAGGAGGGAGTGGAAGATACCAAAGGTGAATAATCCAGAGACTATTTCTGATTATTCCTGTTGGACTTTGCCAGTTGGCTTTTTTTCCCCCCGGCTCAGAAACTTGCTTCCCTAAGCAGGATTTTCTTTGACTATTTTTCAAATTTTCCTCATGATTTCCAACCACGAACAATCCTTTCCCAAGATGACCGGGCTTGGTTTTATCCTGAGCGCCATTCAAACCACAAAGACAGAAAGCAGGGAGTAGGGATGGGGATTAACTGAGATGGTACTGGGGCAAGGCTTCCTTATTGAGGGGTCAGAATTTGCTGTGGACAAGCCCCCAGGTGAGGAAATTGCCAGAGGAGATTCCAGGCTGTGGGACCATTGCCTCTCACCCCATCAGTTCCCATACTCCACAGTAAGACCCTGAAAGGACATGGCCCCAGAACATTCTAAGGCCTTAGCTGGTATGAAGAGGAGAGAAATCATATGGGATTGAGGCGAGGGGTGGTAGCCCTGGTGAAAGCCGGACTCCCAAGGAAGGTGGGGAGCAGGAGCCAGATTATAATTTTCAAGGAGTTATGGAAACCTCAGTCTAATCTACACCAGCACCCACATTCCTGTAGCACTGCCAGCCAAAGCCTCAGAACGATACCAAACCACTCAGGAGCTGTGCCCACATCATGGGGTCCAGGGTGGCACCAGCAGAGGGTGGGGACAGGCCAGCTTCTGTTTTGGGCACACAGCTCCCCCCTCCTCATTTAACTCAGTCTAAAAAGCACAGCAGCAAGGGTTCTTCTCTGAGTTTAAATTTTCATGGAAATGAATCAATTTATCTCAGAACACGAGGAGGTGGAGGCAGAGGGATGGGTGATGAATTCCCTTTCCTTAATGCAGATGGACTAAATCCCCTTTGCTTCCTACTGTAAAAAAAAAAAAAAAAAAACAGACATCCAAAAGCTGCTGCCTTTCACACTGTTGGATGCCAACTGATAATTCGGAAAGCTGCTGATAAATCCTGAGGCTAGGTTGCTGTCAGCTCCTCTGCCTGCCCCCAGGAGAGCTGCCTCAGTCACCCCTTGTGTTTACAGAGGGGCTCAGGAAGGCCCAGAGAAGGGCTGGAGGGCTGCCTGACTTCCAGGAATGTGATTGCCTTCAACTGGAGGCCCGGAACTCTTTGAGCCAAAAGCTCATGTCCTCACAAACGCTTTCACAAGTATCATCTGACTAGCTTGTTGCTAAAGTTGCAGACCAGGCCTGATACGGTCAACAATGGCCCACGGATGGGTCAGCTATGCACTTTGCCTGCAAACCCTAGCCTTGCGTTCAGCCAGAACCTGAGTGTTGACTGCCTGAGTGCTTACTCTGGGCCAGGATTTTGCCTGCACTCCCTCACAAGCACTCCTGAGAGGAGGTATCAGCCTTAGGCCGATTTTTCAGATTGTAGAACTGAGGTTCCAAGAGTTTAAGTAACCTCTTTTAGGCTGGTGGTGTAGTTGCTAAGTCCTGTCTGATTCTTGTGACCCCATGGACTGCAGCCTGCCAGGCTTCTCTGACCATGGGATTCTCCAGGCAAGACTGGAGTGGGTTGCCACTTCCTTCTCCATCTTTTAAGTTACACAGCCAGTAAGTGACAGAGCCAGGTTTTGAATTCACATGTCTGATTTCTGAGCCTAAGCTCTTTATTTCTAAGTTAGGCACAGCCTGATTTGGACTCTGGTGCAACTCACCAGGCTTTCCTGCTCCACTCCTTATATGGACATTATAGTTCAGCCCCATAAATGAACCTTGTTTTTTCTGTCTCCTCTACTTGGCATGTCCCTCTCACTGACCCCCAACTATGACCTTCCACACTGACTCAGTGTATCATAAAAGACTCCCCTCTTCTGGGTCCCCTTGGCACTTGTTTACCTTAGTGGTTCTCCAAGTGTATCTCTAGACCAGCAGCGTCAGCATCTGATCCCCACCTCATACCTGCTGAATCAGAAATTCTGGGCATGGGGCCCAGCATTCTGTTTTAACAAGCCCTCCAGGTGATTCTGCTGCACACTCGTTTGATAACCATTGGGCTGCCTCTTGCTTCTTCAGACCCCATCAGTCTTGGCAATGATTAAAGGAAAGGTTAGCTTTTGTTATGATTGTTGACACCTGAGCCCTCCTCATCAGCTGCTAATAATGAACGGCAGGAAGCTCTCTTTGGCCTTCACTGTTGCTTTCCACTCCACAACTTGGCATCTTGTTCCAGAACAGCCCACAAAAGTAACCATTGCCACCTGGGCTTTATCACCCCTATCTTCAGAACCAGCTTCCGCACCCTCAGCGACTGCCTCCCCACCTCAGGGGAGAGCTGAGCTGTAGGCTGTCCACGAAAATCACCTGGGGCCATCAGTGTGTCAGCCTCAGAGAATCTCTCCAGGTTTTGTTGAATGGCTGCTTGGCTCCCTCCTGGCTTCTTCTTCGAGGTGTCTCACCACAGCTCACAGACCAGCACGTGTTTAGGGGGCTAACCTCCCAAACCCATTTGTCCTGGAGATGAAACTCCATTTTCACTGATGAAATCTCCATCTCTGATTATCTTAATAGGATCGATATTGTCTATTTTTCCCTTTAATTCTGTCAATTTTTGCTTCATGTGTTTGAAGCACTGCTATATGTTGCATACGTAAGAGTATTTTGCATACATACAAATACATAGGAGTGTTTTCCCTTTCTGATGAATCAACCCTTCTGCCGTTATAAAATGTCCCCCTTTATCTCTGGTAATACCTTTTGTCTTGAAGCCTATTTTATCTGGTGAGATAGTCTCTCCAGCTTTTGAATGTTTATAATTTTTCACCCATTATTTAAAACTTATCTGTGACTTTAAAATACTTCTCTTGTACACTGCAAATAGTTAGGTCTTTAAAAAAAAAATCTATTCTGACAATCTCTGCCTTTTAATTGCAATGTTTAGCCCATTAACATTTAATATAATTATTGATATGGTTGACTTTAGTTTCATTTGCCCCCCTCTGTTTTCTATTTCTTTGTTCCTCCGTCCCTGCCTTCTTTTGGATTTTTAGAATTCCATATAAATATATCTATTGGATTTATAGCTATACTTCTTTGCATTAATTTTTTAATGATTGCCCCAGGGATTACAACATACATCCTTAACTTTTCACAGTCCACTTAGAGTTACTATTTCAAGTAAAATGTAGAAACCTCGCAACCACAGAGGTTTATTACCTCCTACCCCCATTCCTTATGCTACAGTTATCATATGTATTTCATCTGCATATATTATAAAACCCACAAGACAATGTTATAATTTTTCTTCAAACAGTCATGTGAATTTTAGAGCAATTAAGAGGGCTTATTGCCAAAGGGAACCCCCAAATTAAGGGAAGACTTTCTTAGGAAGCTGATTCAGCTCACTATTATAAAAGGCAACCTGGATCTTTCAACCTGGATTCCTTCACTCTCTTCTAGCTAAAGGTGAATTCTGGGTCCACAGGGCAGAACCTTTTTTTTTTTTTTAACTTTTTACTTTATACTGGAGTATAGATAATTAACAATGTTGTGATAGTTTCAGGTGGACAGCAAAAGGACAACTGATTCATTCTTTAAGAGCCTTCACTGAGTCTCCTGAGATTTAGTCATCAGACCCAAGTCCTTTACAGTTTCCATGGGGTCCTTGGCATTCAGACATGAAAAGCCAGAATTCCCAGAGTGGATATAGAGATTAAGTCTCACCAGTGTCCTGCTTTCCTCTCCCTCTCTCATAAGAGGCACTTTCTCTCATGTTATTACTAGTTGTATTTTTTTTTCTTCACCTCTCCTTCTAGGTTATAAATCCTGAAGGTAAAAGATCTGGTCTTATGCATAGTAGGTACTCAGACAACCTTGCTGAATAAGCAAATAAAACCCAAATGCATTTCCTTACAGCTCTGGAGACAGTTGGGCACAGAAGGGAAAGTGTGCCAGGAAGAAAAGGAGGTCCACGTGTGTCTGCCCCTGGAACGGTGGGAAATCATTTCCAGGGGCAGGGGGTATAGCCAAAAACATCACTGCGGATTGATGAGGGGATCACAGAGAGCCTGAGGTTGACTCTGATGAAATGTAAATGTGGGAGTTGAGAATGTGAAGGATGCAAAGTGGGACGGGGGAAGCTACCAGACCAGGATGTGTGGGTGGGACCAGGGTTTTTAGCACGCTCACGTGTACCTGGAGGAAGTGTGTGCTGGGCCACCCAGAGCTGCTGACACTGCAGCCTGGAGGGTTGGAGCTTTTTAGAGAAACCATTAGTCTAGTGACAGGGAGAAGAATGAAAAAGCCGCCAGGGCCGAGGTAAGCACAGGGCTGGTCCACAAGGCTGCGGGCCACACCATCAGCGAGGCAAATGGAGATCATTCATCTGGGCACTTCCAGGAGACACTGGTGGGTCAGGGTTCAAAAGGGTGGAACTGAAGCTGGTCGGAAATGCTCTGTCCTGCTAAGGCGCCTGAGAGTGTGGTTTAACAGAAGCCTCAGGATGAAGAAGGGTGTCCTGGCAGGACAGGGTGTCCCAGGGGTCAGGATAAAGGAGGAGCCATGGCTGGAAGGAGGTGAAACTGGGAGTGCCTCTGAGTCATGCCCTCAGTCCGCGCCAAGCTAAGTGAATAACATGAGACCTGTGATACCTAATTTCGTATGAAATGTGATAATCGAGTAATGGGGCAGATTTTTGCATGTGGCTTGTAGAATAGCTGAGGAGGAGGAGAGATGGAGCAGGGACAAGCCGCAGCACGTTTCAGCCCATACATAAGAGCCAGTTAGCCAGTCTGCCAGGCGCTGCCAGCTGGAGTGAATGAAATGCCTGTTGTTTCAGGGCAGGGGGAAAATGAGTGACCGTTATTTAGATTAAGGAATTTATATCCAACATGATGTGAGGTTAAACAAATTGGTGAATGAGACTTGACCTGTTATAATAACCCCAAGTGCTTGGGGCCTACCCCAAGAGGGAGGAGAGGGCAAGAGTGCTCATGAAAACCTACTGTGTGCACAGCCCCGTGGCAAGCTGGCCCCAGGGGAGGGTGACAATAGAACTCCCTGAAAGCCTCAGGGCCTTGAGATTTTTAGGTTGCTGGAGTTTTCCTATTTCACAGCACAGAATGACTGATTCTTCAATACATTCAACTTCCTTCCAACACCAAGTGGTGAGCATGATTACAAAAAGACGGTGTGAGGCCTTCCATCAGGTTTCTGGGGATTCAGTCCAAGGACAGTGTGAGCTCCAACACCAGACCCTCCCCTCAGAAGGAAATGTCTGAGTATTAAAAATGCGGTGCTATTTCCAGTCCAGACTAGCTGGAGCTTCCCTCGCATGTATCCAAGATGACGGCCCCTTCTAGTTGATTAAGGGTCCGGACAAACCGGATCCTAGAAGTCAAAGAAGATTCAGTAACTCCCAAAGGCCTTCTCCAGTGAGGAATCGAAGGCCACTGCCCCACACTTTCCTCTCCCCTGATTATCTCCCTGCTCATCAACACAATGAATCTGTTCTTGACTGGATCACTATCCAATTCTGTATGGTGACCCTGCTTTTCTGCCAGTCTGAGAGACAGCATGGCTTCTCCCACGTCTTTATAGATTGGGTTGCTCACTCCGGTAGGGGAAATTCTGAGCTTAGCAAGGTTCCCGGAGCAGGTTCAATTGGTCAGGATGTCCCTTTCTGGGCTCTACAATGTGAGTGGTTCTGCCTGGACACTGGGAGTTTAGGCAGGTCCATCACTGCTGAAGTTCTTAAGTGGGGACTTTAAAAGAAAGAAATTACTGAATTTCTGGTAAATAGCCAAATCACAGAGAGTTGACTACAACCTTATGCTTACAACTAAAGTAAGCATTTTGCCTAATTACAGGTGTAAGGCATGGCTGTCTTTCTGGTTCTAGCGGCCCATCCCTGCTCCTCCAGGCAGAGGTAGGTGAGCCTTACGCTGCCCCTGGACTTCAGTCATCTCTCTTTGTTGTCAGTTTCTGTCTTCTTCATCTGCCTATGTCGCCAGTTGCCTGGAGACCCCATTTCTATCTTCTTGTTCTGGTTTTAGTTCCTGATCAGGGATCGAACCTGGGCCCGCGGCAGTGAAAGCGCCGAGTCCTGACCACTGGACCGCCAGGGAATTCCCATCATGTCTATTTTCTTAATACCTGGTGATTATATTGCAGTGCTTGGCTGCAGGATTGGCACAGCACTCATGAGAGCTCTTCTGCTGCCAATTCTCAGCGTGCTTCTCACCACCCTCCCCCCACCCCTCACCATCTCTCATCACATCACCCTTTGCTGGCTGGTACTTCTGCTCCCTTTGGTCACTATGCTGGCTGACTTTACACCCCTGAGCTCCAGCAGCCAGGGTCTCCCAGGGTCCACTGTCAAGGTTCCAGGCAGTCAGCCCTCCTCAGGCCCAGGCTGCCTTACTGCCCTCACCTGTGCCAACTCTGACAGCCAGGACATCACTGCACAAAACCTCTTTGTAATGGAGCCCTTTGGCCAAGCTTGGTAGTCAAGGGTGACCGTTGGCATTTTGACACCTGAATACTTATTTGGACACATGCAGACTTATTTTTTGTTGTCATTACACACTGGTCCTGCAATCACAGTTGTATACTTCAGTTGCTTTCTGATTTGTCTATTGGCAAAAACAAAAAATTTCTTCAGCCCAGCATTATTACAATGACGGTCATAATCATTCTTGTAAGTACCATCATTAGTACTTTAACAGTTAACCAAATATTAATATATTTTGTTTACTAATTAGAATGATTAATAATGATTCATTACTAAAATAGTATCATCAGTCTGGGCCCTCAGCTCGACTCCCCGAGGGTTTTGCCCAGCTCTTACAAGTGGTACCTGTGGCAACTGGTCGCACATGAAAATCTGACCCCTGAAGTGGCTAGGGCCTTGCGTGTCTTGTCTGGCAATGAATGTTCACACTGTGCCCAGTGCCCACTGCTTCCTGTGTCTCCTCCCTTTGGTTCTCCTGGTGTCACATGCCCATCACAAGCTTCTGCATGGGCATGTCACACCAGTGCAGGCCAGAGAGTGACCCCTGAAGAACAAATGGGGGAGAGTGGGCCCTCTAGGGAGGCTCCCACATCAGCAGATCTACCAAACCATGCCTGAATGCAGGGTGCTGGCTCTGATGCTCACCTCCCCTCTGAGCGGTACTCGGGGTAGATGCCCTATTTTACAAACATGGAAACTGAGGCCTACAGAGCCTCCAGCCACACAGGTTGATAGCACCAGAGGGAAACCTGGGTCTTCATTCCCTCCTGCCAGGGGTTTTCTGTGCTTTGTTTTCCCAAATAGAAGGGTGAAACACACTCTTTCTCTGTCTCACTCTTCTCTCTCTTTCCTTCCTCTTTGTCTCTGGGAGATGTATGGCTGGATGCCGATTGCTGTGAGGAGTGGGAGAGGCAAAACTCGCCCCAGCTAAGGGGTTTGGGGCACCGAGACAGGAACTCCCTTTGCTTTCCAGAGGCCGCTAATGGGAGTGGGGTGGAGCTTAGCTGAAAGAGCGGATGGAATCACTTGCAAATAATAAATCTGCGGGCCCAGCTGTTCCTCATCTGATGATCCTGAAGGGAAAGTGTGAAATAGTAGAGATGCTGATGGGCCTGGGGGGCCCCTTCAAAGGCAACCCAGTTTTCCCAAAGACCCCAGAGCAGGGGTGGGAAGTATCCGGAAACGTCTGAAGGGTGTTTGTGAGAGTTGGGAGGCCTGGGCCCCTAGAGGTCAGATGCACACGTGGAGCGTGCCTGGGAATGCCCTAGTCCTGGGGCCTCTGGAAAGTGGGCCACTCACCCTGTCCCAGAGCGCACAAGCCTTGCTGGCAGTTAGGCAGCCCTGGGTTTGAATCCCAGCTCCACATTTTGGGGGCTGTGTGGGCCTGAGTGAGATATTTAACCTCTCTGAACTTTGTTTCTGTCACCTGTAAAATGAGGATAATAATCCTCCCTTCGGGCTTCGGGGGTGAGGGGGGGAATAACTGTGCTAATGTATGTAAAGCTCCTGGCATGTGATAGGTGCTCCTTATTCTTCCTTCTTTCTCACTTCCCCTGCCCTAGGGAGTCAGAAGGGGCCGGGTGGTGCTCACCCAGAGACCAGGCCCAGGGATCAGGACCCTCATCTCTACCCAGCCCATACTGCGCCCCACTCCCCCTCCCCCTGGCACTCACAGCTGGTATGGATGGGTGGGGCCTTGCAGAACATTGTTCCCCCTTCCCTTGTCCCTCCAGCCCCTGCAAGAGTCAGGCCCCAGAGGCTAGGGTGAGGCTGCCGGGCCACTGCCCCTCCTGACCTTGACTATTCTTGGCCATCAGGAGTTGGACTAGAGGTTTCTAGAGTGTGCAGTGTGGCCCCCAAGGCAAAGGACACCCTCTCCGTGGCTGAGGACTCTGGCCCAAGTTGAAAAGCCTTTAATTGGGCTCTGACATCTCCATTCCCCGAGAGCAGAGTCGTCAATCCTCTCAGCAGACAGGCCGGCCACAAGCCCAGTTTCAGAGAGCAGGCCCAGGCTGGCCCGGGCCCAGAGGACCCAGGGGGATCTGCTGCTGACTGGCCGAAAGGACTCAGCCTCAGAGCATCCCAGAGACTTGAGCTCAGCATTCTCAGGACCTAGAACCCACTCGAGCGATTGAGGGCAGGAGAAGAAGGGGGTGAAAGGGGATGAGATGGTTGGATGGCATCACCAGCTCAATGGACATGAAATTGAGCAAACTCCGGGAGATGGTGGAGGACAGGGAAGCCTGGCGTGCTACAGTCCATGGTGTTGCAAAGAGCTGAACATAACTGAGCGACTGAACAACAAGAACCTGCCCTGGGCTGGAGTCAGACAGCCCTGGGTTCGAGGACTTGGTCAGCTGGGGAACCTCCGACGAGCCCTGGACCCTTCTGCACAGGGCCTCTTGTCTGTAAGATGCTAACAGTTCCCTGCAGGCTTGTGAAGACTGCTAAAACCATCATCCCAAGCCTGCAGCATGGGCTCCGGGCATGTGAATCTCCTTCCCACGTTTCTTTTCTGCTTTTTCCTCTCTTAGATTTTTCTCTTTCCTTATCTCTTTGACCTTTCTTCACCTCTAAATCTCTCCTCAGCACTTTTCTCAGTCCCTCAGGCTGCTTGCTTTTCTCCTTTCCGCAAGTCAGACCACAGAGACAGGGAGGCTGGAAGGAAAGCTTCATACCTCAGACCGTGCTGGCCTTCGCTGGGCTCCCAGCTCCAGAGTAGATCCTGGTACTCACCTCAGCTCCTCTTACTCTTTCCCTCTTGGAGGTTTCTTCCTGTCCAAGAACAGGAGAGACGGAGAAAGCAGGATCAGACAGGGAACAGAGGTGGTGTCCCCCCCAGCCACCCCTCAGCCTGGCAAACAGACAGCAGAGGCTAGAGGAAATGAACATGCCATGAGCTAGTTAATTAGTGGAATAATGGGGTGCTTTTGTGCAGCTGCTCCCCTCCCTGTAACTCACCGCCACACCTCAGTGCAGAAAGAAGTCCCTCCTCAGATCTAACTTATACCCTTCCTGCTGCACTTCCTGCCTACTTCCTTTTGGTCCATGTGGATAATGCTGTGCTCATCACCCCTCTAACTGGCACCTCCTCACTAGGCCTTCTCCTCAATTCCGTTCAGCTCAGGGGCCTGAGGGAGCAAAAGCAAACTTTAAGAGGATGTTTAAAGTTTGGCTTCTCATCACCACATCTCAGCTGAGTCCATAAAATCGCCCTATAAAGCCCACTGGCCAGCCAGCTGCCCTCAGCCTCAGGGGCCTCCCTGTTTTATGATTGGTCCCAATTCAGACACCAGCTGGATGTAGGAACTTGCTGGCTTTTATGAAGAGATGTTAACGAGAAGCATCTCTTCCCTTCTGTCTTGTTCCCAGAAACTCCACTCCTTCCCTCATTCGCGGTGTGTTGTTTTCAGTCACTGTTTACCAAGCGCCTCCTGGAGCCAGGTTCTGGGTTGGGCCCTGGGGTGGGGGCGGTCACAGGTAAGAGCTGGCATGGGGGTGGCCTCGGAAGGGCTGGCCCCACAGTAACTAACACCTGGGCGGCACCTCAGCAGTAGCTGCAGTAGCTGAATCACACTGCACTCTCAGTGTTTGTAAACTGCACGGTAATTGTGAAACAGTGTTGGAAAAACAAACAATTACAGAGCAGCCTGATAAGAGCTGCCAGGAGGTGCGCTCAGAGATCCGGGAAGCAGGACTCCTGTTCCGCTCAGCATCAGGGAAGTCTTCCCAGCAGAGGCGCCCTCTGCATCATTGCCTGAAGGATGCTTAAAAGTTTTCAAAGCAGACAAGAAGGGCCAGTGGAGGAAGGGGTAGCAAAGTTCTGGGCTCTTCTTTGCTAATGGACCAGGAACGAGGGGTGGGGACCAGGGGCCAAAGTGAAAACTGTTAGCTGCTTAGTCATATCTGACTCTGATCCCAGGCTCCTCTGTCCATGGAATTCTCCAGGCAAGAATACTGGAGTGGGTTGCCATTCCCTTTTCCAGGGGATCTTCCCGACCCAGGGTTGACCCTGGGTCTCCTGCATTGCAGGCAGGCAGATTCTTTACCATCTAAGCCACCAGGGAAGCCTGACCAGGAGTGAGGGGTGGGGACAAGGGGCCAGGATCCTGGTAAAAAGCCACAGGAGCAACACAGGGTAAGTCTCTCCAGGGCTCAGTCTCTCTGTCTGAGAAATGGATTTAGTGTTGGTGAGTTAAAAGACAACCCAGAAGTAATAATAGCGGCCATATGTACAGTCTTTCATCATCTCTAGCTACTTTTATAAGCATTACCTCCCATGAGCTTCACAATAACCCTTCAAGGCAGGCAGGGCAGGGAATTTAATATCCACTCTGCAGATGAAGCAACTGAGACTTGGTCCAGTGACTGGAGACGCTGGACTCGCAAGTGCTCGCAAGTGGCACATGTGAAGCTTGCATTTAATGCTAGGGTTCTTGCCCCAGGACAGCTCAGAGGTGCTTACGGAAGTGCTGAAGGCAAGCAATGGGAGGGAAAGGCAGGGGAAATGAGGGTTCCCTCTCAGCAGCACCCCACTCCCCCAGGGTGCCCCCTGGTACGGGGATGAGGACCAGAGATGGGTGAGGGACATAGGTCTCAGGGAGAGCCTCAGACTTCCCTGGGAGCAGGGGAAGAAAAAGGAAGGCCCCCTGCAAAGTAGACCCGCCTGGAGAAGGGTCCCAGGCAGAAGCCCATTCACAGGGCTCTCTTGACAGAGAGGGGCATTTGGGGAGGAGGGAGATTGAGGGTCAGCCGTGACCCCTCCAGAGTGGCCACTGTCCGTAGGTGGGGGTATTGGGTGACTAGGCACCCCCTCCTGGCTTGCCCCTAAGGGAAGGTGTCCCCTAACAGTGAACTGAGAGGGGCAGAGGGAACAGGTACACTCAGGCGTGTAGAATCGCGTGTCCCGAACACAGTCAGGCAGTCACAGACAAGCAACAGCCGTAAGTAATACCTGCTCATACCTGCTCACCCAGACTCCAACACCCAGGCCCCCACTCTTACCCTAAGATCCTCTCACATACACCCAAAGCCACAATCAATCCCCCACCACCACCCACAAGGGCCCATTGACACTCCTTCACAAGTAGGAACAAGGCAGCGACTTCCCTGGTGGTCTAGTGGCTAAGACTCCAGGGTCGCAATGCAGGGGGCTTAGGTTGAGAGAACTAGATCCCTGATTAGAGAACTGGATCCCACATGCCACAACTAAAGATCCCGCATGCTGCAACTAAGACCCGGTGCAGTCAAATAAATCAATAATTTTTTTTAAGTATGAAGAATGATTTAGAGTTTACAGGCATAACACCCCCAGATCCACCTGAGTCCAAAGTCATTCATGCACTGGAGCATGGAAACATGTATGGAAACAAAGTTGCCACACGCAGCCCAGCAGGCCTGAGATAAGGGACCCAGAGGGCTCTGGGGTCTGAGGCGAGGTGCCCAGCAAGGGTCCCCAGCCTGGCTTCCCTCAAGTTTGTCATTCTTTTCCCCACCCCTCCACTCACTGGACTCTCACCTCCTGCAGATAAGAGCCGACCCCACTGGGAGCAGCTCTCCAGCCCTATCTCCAGTCCCCTCCCCTTACAGCTGCTCAGGTACTCATCAGGGTTCCAGGGACACACTAGGGGCTCTGTTAACATCTCCCACCCCACCCCTCTCTCCTATACCACCATGCAGTGAGACTGGATGTGGGGTTAGGAATGGCTACTTGGTCCCAAGGTCTCTTCTGGTGGGTGGGGGTGGGGAGTAGTGCCATGTGAAGCAGGAAACACTCCCACAGGGCCTCCCTCCTCAGGCTTGGGGCCCCTAGACTTCTCTCTGTAAAGAAGGGGGAGCTCCTGAGGGAAGGGGCTCTAGCCCCAGTGGGCAGACGAGGGGGTCTCCTGGCCAGTGGTCTCTGTCTCCTCACACACACTCACTCACACACACCCCTGCACGCACACCTCCCCCACTCTAATTAGAATGGTTGCTCCAGCACCAGGGGAAAGGCCGTGATTTATGAATGGGAGTTGGTGTAGAGAGATTCCAGCACCATCTGCTTGGGAGCAAACAGGAAGAGCTTCAATGTGCTACAGACCTGGGGGAGGGAGCCAGTTGGTGGAACAGGCTTATAAAAGCCATTCCTAACGGCCACAGGTGCTCTTCCCCACCCCCAGCCCCCAGGGAGACCCCCAGCCTCTGCCAGGAGCCCCCCTATGACACACACTCCTCTCACCAGCGCCACCCTGCCTGGTGGTGGAGTGGTGGAGGAAAGAGCCTGGACCATCCAGCAGACCTGAGTACAAATACCTACAACTGTTTACAACTGGGCTTTAGTTTGTTGGTCTATAAAATGAGGCTGGTGGCAATAAATATTTACCACATTCCTGATAAGACCAATCATCTTAACCCCATTTTACAGATAAGGACACTGCGGCTGTGGAGGTTAAGAGACTGTCCCAAGTTTGTCCTAATGAGCTACAGGACAACTTGAACCTGTGTCAGCAGAGGTTACTGTTCTGAACCATTTTTCTTTACACTGTTCTCCAACGTAAGAAAGTTTAGGGGATTAAGTGAGATAAACACTTCAAGTGCCTGGCCTATGTTGTTATTTACTCACTAAGTCATGCCTGACTCTTTGTGACACCGTGGACTGTAGCCTGCCAGGCTCCTCTGTTCATTGGATTGTCCAGGCAAGAATTCTGGAGAGGGTAGTCCCAACCCAAGGATCGAACCCACGTCTCCTGCATTGGCGGGCAGATTCTTTACTGCCGAGCCACCAGGGAACCCCACCTGGCATATGATGGTGCTCAATATGCGATAGTTTTCTTTCTGGGGACCTCGCTTTGGAAGTCAAAAGATCCAAAGACGCGGCGGGGTGAGGGGCCAGTGGTGGTGAGAGAGAGACTGTTATTAGCACTTGGTGCCTTGAGCAAGAGGAGCCTGGCAAGTCCTGAGGAGTTTGGAGTTATAAACTACAAGTCACTTCCGGGAAAAAAGAGAACTTTTTGGTGACATGCCCACTTGACATGTACCTCACAGTGATGAGTTTTGATGATAAGCAGGGCTCATAAATGGCTGTCCCTTGTATGACCAAGTGGCAAGTCTGAGCTCACTTGGGCCCTTTTAATTTTGTGCTCAACTTTATTTCCCCAATGGTGGTTCTCAACTATAAGAAAACTTCAGAACTAGCTGAAATTTCTAAATATCCAGAATTCCTCCTACCCCACCCCCCAACATCTGCTACATCAAGATCCCTGGGCATGGCCTCTGTCAACTTGCCAGGTTCTCCAGGTCGTCTCAGGGTAATTCCCACCCCATCTCCCTGGGGATCCACTGGCCTTCATTTTGCAAGTCCTAGCCCTTCGGATACAGAAATCAATTGGAATTCATGGACAGTATGACCAGAATGCAAGCACCTCCTCACAACGACTGTGACTTATTTGTCCCCATGGTCACTTCAGAGACCTTACCTACACACTCTTGGCAACCAGCTTTAAGACTGGTGAAAACAAATGCCAAATGAAAGGACCAAGAATCTTGCTATCAAATTGCTGTTGAGAAGGGGAGCTCAGACAGGAGGTGACACCTCCTTGGCTAGGCCTTGAAGGATTTTGGTAGTGGGTGAGGGGGATGAGGTACCTCAGACAAGTGAGTCACCATGCTATGGGACACCATCATGTATAGCCTCTCTTCATATTGGCTCAATGTTCCTTGTGGGAGTCAAGGGTAGAAAAGCTCTGTGTGACCCAGAGGGATGGGGAGAGAGAAAGAAGACCAGAGGATTATGTGGTTTGACCCAGAACAGCCCCACGTTTTCACTAGCCCAAGCTGCAGTCCAGGTCTCCAGGACAGGATATACAAGGTCCACGGTCTATGATAGGGGCCACAGTCCATTCAAGATGTAAAGTCCAGAACTTCCCTGGTGGTGCAGTGGTTAAGAATCTGCCTGCCACTAGGGGACATGGGTTTGATCAATGGTGCAAGAAGATTCCACAAGCCTTGGGGCAGCTAAACCCATGCACCATGACTACTGACCTCGCGCTCTGGAGCCTGAGCTCTGCAACAAGAGAAGTCACTGCAATGACAAGTCCGCAAACCACAACTAAAAAGTCCTTGCGAAGCCACAAAGACCCTGCACAGTCAAATAGATAATTTTTTTTTTTTTTAAGAGGTAAAGTCCTATCCTGTGATGCTTGAGGGAGAAAAGCAAGTACTATCAGGGTTGTGCATACTCAAGGGTTAAGTGCAGTCTTTCAGGTTCAAAGGACAATGAAGGCCCAGAGGAAAGAGATGGGGTGAGCCTGCAGGAGGTGGCTCCTGGCCAAGCTGGGGAGTCAGCATTCTCCCACCTCCCTCTGCCACCTCAGTCCATCCATTATATTTTCTCTCCCACTCGAAATCAGACCTCCAGCTTCCCACAACCCGGCCAGGGTAACCCTGACCCAACCTGGCCAACATCACCTACCCATCCAGAGGTCCCCGTCATCTTGTGCAGACTTGGGCAGCTGGTTCACAGTCTTTTTCTGCATCTCAACATCCTGGGCAACCTAAATGTCCACATGGACATCCTCACGCCCGCACCTGTAGGCTCCTGTTTCCTCACCTCCATCGATTTTCTCTTCACTTCAGCCACCCTCATACTGCCTGGTACAGCTCCTATAAAATTTAAAATTCCAGTTTTCCCCTCTCAGGGCACAACTTCTTTCCTTTCTCTCTAAAAAACTTGGTCTCCTTTCACAGAGATTTCTCCAGTTCTCTCATCCTGTCTTGCTCATTCAGCTATAGGCTGGAGTGCCAGCTTCGGCCAAGGCACCCTGCCAGCTGTCAGCTCCTTCCTGACTCGACTTCCTCCCCCATGGACCTGCCCAGGATTGGCCACATCATTCATTCTCACTGGCATACTGGATTCCCACACCCCCTCGCCTTGTCTTTCCCAGCCCTGGAGGATTCCAGTCATCTGCTTTCCCCATCAGGATTCCCAGGCTACAAGAAGGCATAGGAAAATCACCCAACCGTGCAGCCTGGTGCCACTCCGGATTTATGGCCCCTGACGTCATCCTGGCCCTCGGGCCACCAGGCCCCTGGTGGTCAACTCCCGTTCTAAACCTTTGCCACCCTTTCAGCTCCCGGCCTGCCCCAGCCCTCATGTATAATTGACAGAGAAAACAGATCCTCAGACGAGAACACCCCCAACTTCCCTCTAGTCTGCCTCCCTGCTTATCACAGACCCAACCCTGCCTATTTCCAATGCCCAGTCTTCATTCCGCAGACCACCCAGGCCCTGTGAGCTTGCTCCCAGACACAGTGGCACCGAAGCCCTCTCTCAAGTTTCCTAACCGGCCCTCCTCTCTCCCTTTCACGTACCTCTTCTCTGCCCAGTGTGTCCCTTTGGTCCACAGGCTCCATCGATGACCCCTTTCAGTCTCGCCCTGCTTCTACACCCCACACGTTCTCATCTAACCAATGGCTGCTTGTTCCAATAACTCTGATACATGTGGCTGTCTGTCCCCACCTGTCCTGATGTCCTGGGTGTTTGTCTGTCTGTCCCATAGGCAACACCAAAGCAGCATGTCCCCAGCTGGGCCTCTTAGTTCCTCCCTGCAAGCTCTCCCTTGGCCTCTGGACGTTCAGTTAGTGTCACCATCCACTCAAGCCAGAGACCTGGAAGTCTCCTCAGCTCCCTCCGGCTCCCGTCTCCACCCCCACCGCCAGATCCTCTATTCTATCTCTGAGACGGTTTCCAAGTCTACCCTATCCCTTCCATCCTTCAGATGCTCTTTTCTTTCCAGTCCTTACTGTCTTTTGCAATAGCCTCTAGCTGGTCTCCATTCCTCTCTCACTGCTCCCATCTCCTGACTCTCTCCTACTTTTGTACTTAAGCCAGACTTCCTTCCAAGGCCTCAGCTCTACAAGCCCGAGCCGCTCTCTGCTCTCTCTCTCTCTCCTTTCTGCTTTTCTCCCTGACACCCCCACCCACCTGGGAGCTGCTTATTTCCCCCTGCCAGTGCATCTGCTGATCTTTATGTCTAGAATGCCCTCCCTTCTTTCTCCTTGGCTGGGAAACTGCATCCTCCAGAAGCTAAATCAGAGATCACCTTCCAGATAGCCCAGCCCTTTAGGAAGAATTCACTGTGCTCTTGGCTCTCTTCCCCTGCACTCAGTTTGCCCAGTCTACACTATCTGTTGGTTCTGGTTTGAGGCCTTCATGACCAATGCCTGCCATGAACATTCCTGTCCATGAATCCACTCTTGGGGTGTGCATATCTTTGACATGACTACTGATGGGTTGCTTCCAAAGATGTATCTGAGAACTCCTGTTTCACATCTACACCAACACTTTTTTTTTTCAATTTTTTAATTGGAGGATAATCGCTAAACAATATTGTGTTGGCTTCTGCCGTATAACACCGTGAATCAGTCATAGGTATACATACGTCACCTCCCTCTTGACCTTCTCCCTCCACCCCCTACTCCATCCCACCCGTCTGTGTTGTCAGAGAACACTAGTTTGAGCTCCCTTTTCCTATACAGCAGCTTCCCGCTGGCTCTGTTTTACACATGGCAGTGTGTATACGTCGATGCCACTCTCTCAGTTCGTCCCACCCTCTTCTTGCCCCGCTGTGTCCAGAGTCTGTTCTCTATGCCTGCATCTCTATTCCTGCCCTACAAATAGGTTCATCAGTACCATTTTTCTATACTCCATATGTGTGCAGTAATATGTGAAATTCACTTTTCTCTTTCTGACTTACTTTACTCTGTATAACACCTATTTGTATCAGATTTTTACATTGTTGCTAATCTTTTTGAGTGCTGTAGTGAAGTCTCATGAGGAGTTTCCTTGGTCACTAATCAGATCATGCACGTTGTCATACATTTTGGCCATTTGGATTTCCAAGTGTTCAGCTCTTTGGTTCAATTTGTCCGTTAGGGTGCACACTCATTTATAGGAGTTCTTCACATAGTCAAGAGATGAAGCCCTTCTTGGTTGTACGGGCTGCAAAATCTTTTTCCCACTCTGACTTTCCTTTTCTTTTTTTTTTTTTCAGCATGTAGGATCTTACTTGCATGTGGGATCTTGGTTCCCCTACCAGGGCTTAAACCCATGCCACCTGCCATGGAAATGTAGTCTTAACCACTGGACCATCAAGGAAGTCCTCCTTTTTACTCTCTCAATGATGTCTTTGGAAGGACAAGTCTTCTGGATTTTAACATACTCAAATTTATTAATCTTTTCCTTTATGGTTGGTGTTATTTTTTGTGTATTGTTTAAAAAACCCTGCCCTACTCTGAGATCGTGGAGGTATTTTTCTACATTATCTTACAAAAGCTTTATTGTTTTTCTTTTCACAGTTAGGTCCATGCTCCACCTGGAATCCCACAGCACTTAGGACCAATTTCTATAGCACTGCTAACCCCATCTGTTTATGTGTCTGTCTCCAGCTAAACAAAGACGTTCTGTAGGGCAAAGTACAAATGTACGTTTTAAATCTTTGTGCTCAGAAGTTCTAGCACATTGTCTGGTGCACGGGAGCCACTCTATAACTGCCCTTGAGTGTGTGCATAGCCAAATCCAGGCACAGATGCTTTCAGGTAGAAAGGTGCTGTCCTCTGGGGCCCCCACCTTCTCTGACTCCCAGCCTCCCCTCAGTAAGCTAATGTTCTTGCTGATGATGGCTCAGTGGGTTAAGAACCCACCTGCAGCGCAGGAGAGGCAGGTTTGATCCCTGGGCCAGGAAGAGTCCTTGGAGTAGGGCAAGGCAATCCACTCCAGTATTCTTGCCTGGAGAATCCCGTGGATAGAGGAACCTGGCAAGCAACAGTCCATGGGGTGGTAAAGAGTTGTACACGACTGAGCATGCCTATTGGCTATTGGCTTGCCACAAGCAGATCCCAAGCACCTACTGTGTGCAGGCTTTGGACACAGTGCTAGGGATGAAGAGCTAAGGACTGTGAAGTCTCAGCCTTCAAAGAACTCACTGACTGGCCCCCAGTTTCTTGATGCTGGCCTGAGGCCCACACGCTGATATGGGAAGCCAGACAGACTCAGATTCCAATTCCAGCTCTACCATCTGCACGACCTTGGGCAAGTCACTTCCATGTACTGGGTTTTCGCTTTCTACTCGGTTAAAGGAGAACAGTAGGTAACTTACTGATTTACTGTGAAGGCTGAATGAGACAGTAAATACAAAATTGCCAAGCAGGGTTGGCCACACGGTGCGTGTCCAAAGACTGCTGAGTAAAGACAGAACGAAGGACCAAGTAAGGAGCACAGGGGCCAGAAGGCCGGGAGCTGGGAGGGGCGGGGCAGCCGCAGGCCGGCAGGGCTGCCCGTGGGTCTGTGGCCGGCCTTCCTTGTTGTCACAGTAACTGCTGTCAGCAAATGTCTCCCAGACAGGAATCCCCTTCAGGGCTCCCTTCCCCAGCCCACTGCATTTGTTGACTCAAAACCTCTCCACTGCCAATTTAGCCTGCAGTAAGGAAGGGAGTGGGGAGGGGGAGAGGTGTGGGAGGGGGTGGGACTGTACAGAAAGGGGTCTTTGTCTGAGCACTCTGAGGCATTTCAGATTTCGGTGGAGGTTTTTTTTTTAACCTCCTAAGGAGCTGAGTGGGCTGCAGTTGCGATGGGAGGTATCTGAATTAGACAGCAGGAAGGACTTCCAGCGGGCTCTCTTTGTTGGGTGGTGGAATGATGGGAAGGGTTGCCAAGGCCCTGGGAAACCCGCCTGGCGTTTGGGCAGATTCAGGGCACCGTCCCAGTGAGGGGCTCCGAGGGACTTCTCTCCCTGCTGAGCTGACAGGCTCGTGAAGCTTCTCTGGACCCTTCTAGGCCATCTGTCGTTCTCTGGTTTGGGGGCCCTCTCCTGGGGCTCCTGGGGATCAGCTCTGGATCCTGAAGTGACCGAGGCCTGACCCAGGCTCTCCCCTGGCTTGCAAAGCCCTTCCACCCAGCCTACTTTCTGGCTGTCCCTCCACTCCCAGCTCACAGCCAAGGAGAGGAGCCCAGCAGACAGGCCCTGACCTCCTCCTACCACCCGTATCACAGGCCTGCCCTGGCCCCTCCCAGAATCAGGCTTGAGTCTTGCCTGTCTCTTCAGGTGGCCTCCTGGCGTCCTCCTTGCTCCTGCGTGCATGTATTAGTGGCCCTTCCCTCAGGCATCTTAGACTCACAAATGTGTCCTTCTCCTGACATTTGCCCCCACCCTCTTCCTGTCCTCTCTGCCTCCTTCCCTTTTTGTCTCTCTATTTGTCTGTCTCTGACTCTCTTTCTATGACCCCATTTCTCCCTTCGAATCTGTCTGCCTCTCTTGTGGTGTCTGCCTCTCTGTCTCCTCTCGCTCTCTCTGTCCCTCTTCCATCGCTGCGTCTCTCTTGCACTCCCGGAGGCTGCCCAGGCCTCTCAGTGTCTGTCTCTGGTTCTCCCCTGTGGCTGTCTCAGCCCTTCCTGCTCTGAACCTCTCTCTCCTGCATGCTCACAGGCCAGTGTCAGAGCCGGAGGCTATCCAGTGGCCCCTGCCTCCGACACCATTGCTGGGGACAGGCTCTGCCCACAGCTGCCAGGCCAGCACAGGCCTTGCCTCGTGTCCCCAGCCCTGCTCCTGAGCTAGAGTCCTAGGGGGATGCAGCCAGTGCTCACCCAGCACCTGCTGAGACCCTTTCCCTATCTCCCCACCCCCTCCCCCACTTTTCTCCCAGACTCAAACTCGCCCCCTGAAGTCCTTGAGTGCTGACTGTGAGCCCAGCACCACTCAGAGCTCCCCAGGGCCCCTGGCCCCCTGGCAGGAACTCTACCCTGCACCCTGCAGGAGCTCACAGGCCAGCAGGGTGACCCCACACCCACACGTGGAAAGCAGTGTGGACAACACGGGGCAGAAAAGTCTGGGGCCAACCATAGGCCACAGGATGGAAAATCCCAAAGGAAGGGAGAGGTGAGGCTGCAGATGGAGAGGGCACGAGACGACGCTCAGATGAAAGGACCTGACCTGGCAAAGGCCTCGAGGGAGAAATAATTAAGGGACCTTGAGGGGCAGTGGTTTAAGGGCTAAAATTAAGCCTTGTGCAAGTGCTGGAGAGAGAGAGAAGATGAAAGCTAGCCATGTGATGGTAGGTGAGGGGAACCAGACATTTTCAAAGCGGACGATGACATCTGAGTTGGATTCTCTTTCACCCAAGGTGACGAGGAGGGACAAGTCTCCGCGGGCTGAGGAACCAGCGTGTGCCGAGACAGAGGCACGGGCTGGCCCACATGCTAGGGGGGAGCTGGCTCCAGACGGTGCGATGGGTGGTGCAAGGGGCCTGCTGTGCCACCCTAGGACTCTCTACCCACTCTGTGGGCTACCAGGGAAGGGCTGGGAGCAGGAGAATGACGTTGTCAGAGCTTATTGAGTTTTACTTTTTATTAAATCACCAGCAGCTATTTGGAGGATGGACTGGCAGGAGAGGAGACTGAGGGTTAGGAGACCAGCAAAGACCCGGCAAGAACGTAGAACGGGCCAGTCAGGGCTGCGGTGCGACGGTGGGCACCAGAGGATGCTCGGTGGGTACAGGGGGGCACCTTCTGCCCACCATCCAGAAAGGGAAGGAGTTTCCTCTGAAGTTTCCAGTTTAGGAAACACAGGGAAGAAGGAGACATTTAGAGGATAAGACCAAACGTTGGAGGTGTGTCTGTGGCACCTCCTAGGGGAAGGACGCCCTCCCCCCAACTCTTGGCAGGTATGAAGGCCTGAGGGCCCGGAGCCGGCAGCCTTGGGGTTAAGCAGAAGCTGAGCTGGGTCTCATCTATCTATGGCTGGTTGCCACCCCCAAAGCAAGAAAGGGGGAAGAAATGACTCAGGACAGACACTGCCTGGTGTTCCCTCATGAGTCCTTCTTCCTTGGTGTCTTCTCACCCACACCTCCTACTGTGCCTGCACCCTACACACACACAGATACGCACACACCCCGAACTGGATCAGCAATGGCGCCAAATGTTTCAGGCCAACCAACAAGTATTTTCAAATGCAAATTCCCTCCCTTCCACCAGGTCCCCCACACAACTGCTCTCTGAGCAGCTGGAGGCAGAGTCGGGTGGGGGGGGCGGTGTGCAGCAAAAATAAATCCCATTTTCTGCTCCTTTTCAGTGCTGGGCTGCAATCCCCTACCGTCGCCCCTCCCTCTCCACAGATGGGGGATTAGCTGGGCCTCAGGTTCGGCTCTGTCTCGAGGGGAGGGTGACGGGCAGGGCAGGGACTGAGTCAGGGGCGGGGGGGTCGCGGTGGAAGTCTTCAGTGACAGGGCTAAGAATAACAGCTTCCATCAGGCCTGACACCCTCTCCCACTTGCCATCGCTCAAGTTGTTCCGGGTGTGCGGGAGACAGACAGACAGATACAGTGTGTCTGCATGGGGCTGAGTGTATTTATGCATGAGACAAAGACCGAAGCTGGGGTGGGGGCCAGGGGGAGCTGACAGGAGAATGGCGTGGATGTGATGGGGAGAGGCTGGAGACAGAGCAGCTCTGTGTGACAGTGAGGCGGTGAGGGAGAGAGGAGAGACCAGGGGAGACTACGTTCCATGTGCTTGAGAGAAAGAGTGTGTGTGTGTTAGAGGTTGTAGCGGGGACATACCGTGGTGAGAGAGGCTGCTGATGTGTGGGAGAGAAGCCCAGACGGCCGGTGGGGGTGGGGGGCGCTGGGCCCAAGCGTGCGGTCATCACCATCAGGCCGCACCCTGGTGGCCTGGGTGGGGCTGCAGAGGGCTTGGCACGAGGCCTCACTCTCCCTGGGGCCACCAGGCCCTCTCCCTCCGGAGGGACAACTGCAGAGGGAGCGTGTGTGCGTAGAGGGGTGTGTCTGAGGGTGTGGAGTCTGTGCATTGCATATAAAGGTGTGTCGCACGTTAGTGTCTGTGCAGCTGTATATCTGCATGTGACAGTGTGTGTTAGAATGTGTGTCTCTGGGTATAAGTATGTATGGTCTACTTTTGGCTGTATGAATGGTCTGTTTATGAGTCTGTGAACAAATATGTCTGTGAGTGAGCATGTGTATATGTGTGCCGGAATGCATCTGTGTGAGTGTGTGTGTCTGTGTGTGTCTATGTGACTGTATCTATGTGTCTCAGTATCTGGGTGTCTGTGTGAGTGTGTCTGTGAGAGTGTGTGAGTGTGTGTGTCTGTGTGTTTGTGTCTGTGTGTGTGTCTATGTGAGTGTTTCTCTGTGTGTGTGTACGTGAGTGCGTCTGTGTGTCTGAGTGTGTCTGTGTGTCTGAGTGTGTGTCTGTGTGTATGTGTCTCTGTGAATGTGTCTGTGTGTGTCTGCACATCTGAATGTGTGTGTCTGTATATGTGTGCCTGTGTGAGTGTGTGTAGACAGATGATGGGATCCATAGGCCCTCAGACTGCTCTGCTACCCTTGTTGCCTCCAGCTCCCAGCAGATGTTAAGGGAATCCTGCATGTCGGTCTTAAAATGTCTCCAAGTTTCCGTGTAGAGTGAACTAAAGATCAGGCTGGGTTGGGGGGTGCGGTAAGAGGCTGCGGCACTCCTTGCCCTGCCCAGGAAGGGGCAGGAAGGACCAGCACTGGTATTCGCCTTATCCCGATGCTTATGCCCACTCACCTCCACCCCAGCTGGCAGTTGGCAGGGCAGAGATGCCTCAGTTTACCAAAAGTACATGTTGGGGGAGGGGAAATTCTAATCTGAATTTCTGTATACGAATCACAAGTGCCATGAGAGGTGCTCAGAACAGATTAACGGTGCATTCCTTGTGAGACTGGCACTTCACGTGGCACGTGGCACCCCAGCCCAGTCACGGCAGCTGTCTGAGCCCCAGACCTTGACTTTAACAGCTGGGAGGGTCCATGTGGCACAGGTACCCATCCATCTAGCACATCACCTAGAGGGGTTCTTTAACTCAGAGCTTTATGAAGCCAACGAAATGGTTCATTGAAAATGACTAAGCTCAACCTTGGAAAGAAAATCATAAACATTTTACTACCTAGCTAAGCCAAGCATGATTACATATGGAAACTATGGACGCTACTCAGCGGGATTTTGATATTAATTTCCAATTTCCTCTTCACCGAGGAACTGATGAAAACCCAGTCTCTGCTGCTCTCCAGGATAGAATCAACATCTCCGTTCACTGTCCATCCCAATTCTGCTGCTTCTCACCCCAACTCTTTGTCGCTGTCCCCCCAACCCCAGTACCACACTGGCTACACCAGAGTTTTGCCTGGACCATCAGTTTCCAAGATACATACGCTCAGAGTTCATTTAAGTGCAACTTCTGTCGGTTGTATAAAGGAGAGCTGCCCCTTCTCTCTCAACAGGCAAGGTCTGCTGTCTCCAGGGAGGGCCTCCCTCCATGGGCACCATGCTGGTCCTCCGCTCTGCATCCTGTTCCCAGCGCCATATGTCTGCTTGTTCTGGCCTGTCCCTCCTGCTCCACACTGGGGCGTCACCTTCTGCCCCAGTGGGATAAAGGGAACTGAGTATTATTCCCTGCTTTGAGCAGGAATCCGAGAACAGCTTCCCTCGTCAGGCAGGAACAAGACACCTCAAGGCTTCCTGCATTGTACCCTTGCTGTCCCTGCTGGCAGAAGGAGCTGTCACTCCACGTGCAATGTCATGGCGATGCCACTTAACCCCCGCATTGCATGGAACAAGTAGCTTCAAGTGGGAAATAACTCTGGGGAGGGGCCCGGAACAGACCTTGGAGACAGGCACAACTCAGTTTGACTCTCAGCCCTGGCCCCATGTGACTGGGCAAGACAGTTATTTTCTCTGTAAATAGGGTACATTCACAGGGTTCTCACAGGTATGAGAATGTAAATGAAATCATGTGTTCATTCAGAAAGCATTCAGTAAATGATACTTATCACTATTAAGCACTCCATGGACCGAGGGAATCTTGAAGAACATCCAAACTTTGTGCATCAGTCATCTGGGAAGCTACATAAAAATGCAGATCCCTGGGCCCAGGGCCTTTGCCTCAGTGGGCCAGGCCTCAGGGCCTCCATCTGCCCCGGCTTCAGAGAGCCAGGTGGTCTGTGGAAAAGGCTGGGCTATTCCAGCCTCCCACTCTACTTGCATTTCAGAGCTCCCAAGGCCCCAACGTGTGTTGCCTCCAGGGGTCAGCTTGCCAGGTGAGGCCCCAATTGAGTCTGACATTGTCTTCACCTGAGAGCACCCTGCGGCCACTTTGGTTTTAATCACAGGCAGCCCTGCATGGGGCAGTTGCGGCCTATTCACCTGAACTGCCAGCCTGCGGCCCAGATGCTAACCACACAGGTAAGTACTTTCAGATTTCCCAGGAACAACAGAGATACTTTGCTGTGTGGTTTGTTAGGAGGGAAGCTGGGCTCTGGTGACTGGTTGGCTTGCAGACTAGGCCCATGGCCTTTCACCTCATCCTGCTGTTGCCTGCTGGTTCTCCCAGCCATGCTGATTAGAAGCGGGAGAAATTAAGATCTTCCCCTTGCTGCCCACCCACCACAGGCTGCAGGAGGTGAGGGGAAGGATGAGGGCCCGGCTGCAAGGTTAGGCCAGGCTGAGGACATCCACAGAGTGGGGGTACTGGCCACCTAGCCTGGCACATGTGGAGACAGGGCAGACAGTGGGCAGGAAGCAGGGCATCTCTCTGCATCTCCATCTCCCCTAGAGTCACGCCGAGCACTGAGGCCATTGTGACATGCAATGTCAACAAGCCAGCTGACCAAGCAGGGGAGGGATGAGGGGGTTCACGAGCAAGGGCTATGAGAGCTGGAGACGGAGCTTCCTGGGGTTCCACAAGGAGTGGCAAGAGGGTGAGACACCCCTGATGTTGGTCTTGACTGTTACAGAGTGTGAGAGAGTGTCCTCCTATCCAGCTAAGAACAGGGTCTTGCCAGGTCCCTGGGCCTGAACAGATTTGTGTAAGAAGAAAGGTGACGTAGATTTGGCAGAGCCAGTCTCCCTAACGGCAATGTGAGTGGTCCCTGAGCAACCAGGCTTTGGGGCTGAAAGGGCCTCTCTCCTTGCTTCCTTCTGCCTGGGGGGACGAGAGGAAGGGGATAACTACTCTGATTATTATGAATGTCGGTATCCCTTATACTTTCATGTGTTGTAATGGCACTAACAGTTACCATTTATCAGTGGCCTACTGTGCGCCAGACAATGACATAGGTGCTCTGTGTATTTGATCAGTCCTATAAGAGAGGCCATGAGGTCCAGATTACAGATGAGGAAACTGACAGTCCCTTGACCAAGGCCACATAGTAAGATGCAGAACAAGGATTTGAGCCCAGGGCCCCGCCTCTTGCCCTGGGCGCAGGTGACAAGCTGACCCTCAAGGGGCTCCTCCCATGCTTGCTCCTTTACCACAGAAGCAGGATGCAGGCCTTGCCCACCCAAGCATGTGATTTTCTCAGAGAGGCTTGTGCCTGGGGCAGTCTGGGGGGATGAGCTGTGTGTCCCCTAAGACAAGTGTGAGCAGACCTACAGGGGATTCCAACCTTATTCTGGACCAGTGGAAACTCCATCAGGATAACCTTGCTGCATACCCAGGGCCACCCACCCCTCCCTCCATTCCCTCCCCCGGCCCTCTCCCTCTGTCCAGTAGGTTGCAGGCAACTTTGAAGGTAGACAGAAACTGTCCATGAGGGGATGGGAACCTAGTCTCCCCCTAGTGCAGAGGCCAGCCTGGCGTGGATAATCACACAGGTAAGTCTGCAGTGGGGCTGGTACAGGAACTGCTTGGCTGCCAAGTTGTGCGTGTTGGTGGGGGGAGGTGGTGGGGAAGTGGGGAGCTGGGTAGGGGGTGCAGCTGATGAGTAAAATGACAATGCCACCCCTTTGATCACCTGCTCTCTGATCCTTGGATTTGCTCACACTGCATCCATTTACATCTTTTCATTCCAGTTTCACTAATCATCATCTCTTTTCATTCCCTTTACAATTTGTTGAAAAGCTGCTAGTTTGGAAGAATTTGTTCAAAGCAAGGAACTTCTGCCCACAGTCATCCCTTCCATCTTTCCACTTCTACCCTTGGGCCTAAGACTTCACTGCCTCAGCTGTTGAGGAGTAGACTTCTCTTGACATCATTAATGTGCCCAAGATGCCCTGTTTGCACATATTTGTGTGCCTTCCAATTAAAATGATTCATTAAACCTCCGGTGGAGTTCATTTTTATTCTGCAATAAGAACACTCAAATAAATACATTCAGCCATGGAAAGAATCCTTTGAGCAAGCCCATGTCCTAATTTTGGTTTGGGGAATCTGGTCCTGAAGTTGTCATCTGGGAATGTGCATAAGAGACTGGGGGCCAGTTTTGCAAGGGAGCTGAGCAAACCGGCCTGACTCTGGCTACTTGGAGTGGGGCTGAGAAGCTTGGCTCTGTCCGGCCCTCAGCGTGGCAGCTCCCGAGGACTCCGCAGGCCCTGCAGCCCTGTGGCCCAGAAGCAGGGGCTCCCTCTCTCCTTTGGGAGGCTGTTTTGGAATGTAGTAAGCACCAGCCTCAGCAAACACCACACTCCGCACACCGTGATGCTGCCTGGGGACAACCCGCAGCTATAGTTTCCATTCTGAGAGATTGGGAAATAGCATGTGTCACTCCCAGCTGTGGGTCTCCACAGAGGTGGCCAAGTGGCTACGGGATGCACCTGGATGGGGCTCACGCCCAGTCTGTTCCGGGCTCTGTGACATGATGATTTTGGGGTCCTTGCTGCCCCTCTGAGTTGCAGTTGTTTTACAGTGGAAGACATCTCTCAGAAACCTACCATGCTACCCAATTTGTATTTCTAAATCTTGCCAGCAATCCCACTCATTCCTGTTTTACAGACAAGGAGATTGTTGCTCAGAGAGATTCAATGACTTGACCAAAGAGCACATGACTGGTAAGGGAAAGTGCCTAGAAACAAATCTAGGACCCATGACTTGGGATTCTCCTGAGGCCTCAAAGGCAGCCAATGATCGACATACCCTGAGCCCAAGGTCCTGGCTGCTCCTGAGAAAACAGACAGGGTTTAGGGACTATAGAAACTGGGCTCAGACTTTGAGGTCAGCTAGGAGTACACAGCCTGAAGAAAGAAATGGCAACCCACTCCAGTATTCTTGCCTGGAGAATCCCAAAGACAGAGGAGCCTGGCGGGCTACAGTCCATGTGGTCACAAGAGACAGACCTGACTTAGCGACTAAAACCATTCTCAACCCAGGATTAAACCTAAGTTCCCTGCATTTGAAGGTAGATTCTTAACCACTGGACAACAGGGAAGTCTTCTCAGTTAGTTTTAGATGGTTATCTTCTAAGCCTGTCAGGTACAAAGTGCAGCCAAACCAAAGGGAAAAACCAAACCACACTCTACCTTTGGACACTGAGTTTCTAATACTACACTGTAGACACAATGCCAGTATTTTTTTTTTTTAAGTTAATCCTGTCCACAGCCCTTTAAGAAAGCTTTATTATCTACATTTTATATTTAGATTAGGATACCAAGGGACAAACATTTTAAATAACTAGTTTGAGATTGTAAAGCTGACTATGTAAATCTGCTACGTAAATCTGTAACTGTGTAATCTACCATAGAATTCTACGTTGTGGTCATATTGTGGCATTCAAGGGATAAATCACATAAGTCTGTACTGGTCAATGCACCTTCACACATGCTGTTTCCTGGAATTGGGACCCCCATCCCACTCCTACACCTCTCATATTTGCCTAACAAAGCCTTCAGTGTATTCTGGAACTATACTTTTTTAGAAGCAATTTGGCAACATGTTTCAAGGGCCATAAAAGTGTTCATAAATTTTGACCCAGTATTTCCACTTCTAAGAATGCATTTGTTCCAAGGAAATAACCCAAAAGGGGGGGGAAAAACCCTATATGCTCAAGGATGTTCATTACAGCTTTAAAAATAAGAAACAACCTAAAAATCCAACAATAGGGGAACGGGTAATTAAATCGTGGTCTACTCAGTGAATGGCGTATTGCACAACTACTAACAGCAGTAATGTGAAAAAGGGCTATGAAATGATACTATATTAAAACAACAAAATATAAAATCAAACACATTATTAGACTGCATACTTGTGTTAGACTTCTCAGTTTGTTATAACAAAATACTATAGATAGGGTGGCTTCAACAACTGAAATTTATCCCTCACAGATCAAGGTGCCAGCAGGGTCCACACGAGGGCTCTCTTTGGGTTGCAGATAGCTGACCTCTCATTGTGTTCTTGCATGATCTTAGTGCATGCACAAAGAGAATGTACTCCAGAGGCTCAATCTTCTCATTAGAGCACTGATCCTACCAAGAGAACCTCACCTTCACAACCTCATCTAAACTTGCTGCTGCTGCTGCTAAGTCGCTTTAGTCGTGTCTGATTATCTTCCAAAAGCCTCTATCTCCAGATACTATTACATTCAGTTAGCACTTCAACGTGAGAATTTTAGTAGAACACAATTCAGTTCATAGCAATACTTAAATATATATGTGCCTTGGGGAAAAGACTTGAAGGGAATTTGCAAAAGTTATTGGCTTAGGGTGATGGATTATGGGGGTGATTTATCCCTGTTATCCAAATTTTCTGTAGTGGTGTTATGCAATTGTCAACAGAATTTGGGGCGAGATTAGAATAAAAATGATCCATCTTTCAAGACTCAACTCAAATGCCACCTCCTCTAGGAAGCCTTCCTTGGTTTTTCCAACCACATCTTTTCTGAAGGTCTTATTTTACTGGACCATGTGCTCTTCTGGAGCTAAGGCCATGAGCAATTCCTCTTTGTTCCTGAATGATAAGCAAGTATCACAGATCGAGAACTGATGAGGAGCCCAGTGCAGCAGAGGTGATGAACATTGGGGGATGTGTGCCGTCAGGACTCAGGGGTGTGATCTAAGCAACAGGTCCAGGGCACCAGCAGATGCAGGGCTTGGAAAGTAGGGGCATAAACTGCTGACCATTGAGTAAGAGCTAGTCTTTCTAGTTATTTTCAATGTGTGGTTGTTATTATATAAGTAATACATGCATACATACTCTCTATAAAAGAAACTTAAATAGCTCAGTTAAAGCCTTTCTTGGCTCCTACACAGTCCCACTCCCCTCCCCAGGGATTGTCAGTCTGATAGATATACTTTCAGAATATTCTTCCTCATGCACATAATTTTGAAGCCTGCATCCCTGTTTATAAAAATAAAGCCAGATTATCCTGTGACTTGCTTCTCTCTGGTAATGAGACCTTGTCACTTCAGGATACAGAGGTCTACCTCATTTGTTTGAGCCTCAGAAAACCTTTGGGCTTCCCAGGTGGCACTAGTGGTAAAGAATCCACCTGTCAATGCAGGAGACATATGAGATTCAGGTTCGATCCCTGGGTCATGAAGATCCCCTGGAGGAGGCATGGCAACCCGCTCCAGTATTCTTGCCTGGAGAATCCCATGGACAGAAGAGCCTGGTGAGCTACAGTTCATAGGGTTGCAAAGAGTCAGAAACGACTGAAGCGACTTAGCACACACACACACCCAGAAAACCATTACTGATGTGGATATTCAAAAATGTATTTAGCCCTTTGTCTACTAATGGCCCCTTGGGTTGTGTCTAATCGTCCCATTTCCGCTGCTGTCACCGACGCTCCCTGTGGTCGAGCTCTGCGCACTGGGAGCATTTCTCCAGGCGGAGATGCGGACTCACTGTGGCAGACAGTCTGGGCCCTTTGCTTTCCGCAAGCACTGTCAGATCAAGTTCCACAAACACCACAACACACTCAATTCTCGCCAACAGTGGAAAAGGTGTTTGTGCCCTTAAATTGCTGCCAACAGTAGCTCTCATGAATCTTTTTAAAATTTTACAAATCTGATGAGTAAAAAATGTTAGCTTGGTGTTATATGGCTTGCATTATTTTGCTGACTAGCGAGGCTGAGCCGTCGTCCTTGTTATCAGCCATCTGCAGTTCCGAACTATTACTCGATTTTTCTTTTGAGTGGTTTATCTTTTACTTACTATTTGTAGGCATTCGTTGTATACCCTGAATACTAATCCTTTCCGTTTGCATATGTTGCAGATAACTTCTTCGGGCTGTCACTTGTCTTTTAACAGTATTTATGGTGTCTTTTTTTTTCTTTCAGATTTGAACGTAATCAAATTTAGCAATCTTTTCCTTTATGGTTTCTGTGTTTTATGTCTTGCTAAAGAAAGCCTTTCCTCCCCCAAGGTTATAAACAAATTCTCCTGTATTTTCTTTTAATAGTTTCATAGCTTTGTTTTTTTTTTTTTTTTTTTTTTACACTTAGCTCTCTAATCCATCTGGAATGTATTTTGTGAATGGTGTGAAGCAGGAATCAACTTTGTTTTTTCACAAGGAGAGCCAATTGTCTCTACACTATTTTTTGAAGAGTTCATCCTTTCCATACTGTTTCTACTGAAATCCTCTTTCTTCAAGAATCCTCTTTAAACTCTCTGTTCTGTGACCTTGATCCATTCATTTGTCCTGTCCCGTGCCAGCACACCGCCATTTTAATTAGCACAGCTTGGCGGTGTTTTGTTATCTGATAGGCAAGTCGTCCCTTGTCATTCTTCTTCAAATATTTCTTGGCTATTCTGACATAGTTACTCTTCCAGCTTAGCTTTAGAATTGGCTTGTTAAATTTCACACACACACACACACACACACACACACACACACACATACATCTTGTTGTCGTTTTGATTGGCATCATGTTGAATTTATAGAATTCTTTGGGTAAAATTAACATCTTCACTGTATCAAGTATTCTAACCCAAGCGGCTCTGTGTATTTACCTAGGGCTTCTCCTGTGTCTCAGGTCTGACTCTGAAGCCAACTCCACTGCTTACCAGCTCTAGGGTGATCTAGGGTGGGGCTCAGCCTCTCGGAGCCCTGGTTCCCCTGTCATTTGTGATGTAGGAATATCATGTCCTGTCCCAGAGCTGATGAAACAAATGTGTGGAAGCCCTGGATGCTGAGCTCCTAGAGAGCAGGCCTTAGCCTCATTTAATCTGCCGACCCAGGACAGTCAGCTTTCTGGCGAAAGAGCAGAGTGCAGTGCCTTCATTTAGGAAGATTCAGGGGGTCAGCCCGTCGTTGTGTTAGGTATTTTGCATGTATCATCTCATTTGCCCTCAAAACAAGCCAGTGAGGTACCTTCTATCATTTCCTTTCTATAGCTGAGAAAAAGGAGACTCAGGGACCTGTCTGGACTCGGATGCAGGGCTCTAATTAGCCACAACTCACACCCTCTGTCCTGCTTAGTTTGGGAGCCAGTGCGGGCCTCTCTTGCTCATAAAGCTAAAGCTTCTAGACGATCTGCTGCTCTCCTGTCTGAGGTCTAATGAGCCTAGGCAGACCTGGCCCCAAAATATCCACTTGAGCATTCAACACTCAGCACAAGGTCTAGCACATACTAGGAGCTTGTTGAATCAGATTAGAACCAAGTCCAAACATCACACTATGAATGCCCCAGATGGAACAGAAAGTGTTAGACAAGCTCAGAGGAAGAAAGGGGCTCTGTGGACTGGGAAAATCATGGAAGGCTTCCAGGTGGTGGTGAGACATGGAGAGGATTTAGACAAACATAACAGAGCATTCCAGAAGCATAGTTAACAGGGCCAACCAGGTGAACCAATTGGCTGGATATGCAGTGAGTTTGAACAGAGAAAGGCATTTCTCCACGACCAAGGGCTTGGCTGAGCTGGGCAGCATCTCCAGGCTGGAGCAAGGCTGGAAGGTCTGGTATCTTCTAGACCCTTCTAGCTTAGCTCCCCACAGTGTCCTAAGGTTAAACTTTACTTTTTACGAGCAGCCTGTTGCCATGGCACCAAAACACACAGACCAGCCGTGGGAAGTTGGCTGGGAGGGGCAGGAAGGGGCTGCTTTCCTC
Organism: Ovis aries; assembly: GCF_016772045.2. NCBI lineage: Eukaryota > Metazoa > Chordata > Mammalia > Artiodactyla > Bovidae > Ovis > Ovis aries. The sequence continues at coordinate 203,364,500 of NC_056054.1, forward strand.
ATGCCCTCTGCCTGCCCCGTGCCGCCTCCTGACCCTGTCTCTTCATTCTGACTTTGTCTCCCCACTCCGTGCATAGCATGTAGATGCGTGGGCACTTGGGCATGGGCTGTATGCCCTTAGATGAGTGCCTCAGCTTCTCTCAACTCAGGAGATAATAATTTCCAGGTATGCACATATTCTCCAGGGGAGTCTACCTTGCTCCCATTAGAATAGCGGCATAGCCACAGTTAAGACCTTCACACACTCTGAAAGGAAAACAGAAGAGAACAACAGTGCAGGCCAGGTGTTCTGTATACAGGAAGCCAGATTGACTTTGGGGGTTTAACAAACCAAAGCACATTAGTTCAGGTCCTCTGAGAAGCCATAACCCAAGTGGGATTAGATTTGCAAGAGAGTTATTTGCCGAAGCATCTGTGAGAGAAAAAGGAAGTGAACCAGAACTGTCAGATGGTGTTGTGGGTCTGAGCCCTGTGAGGGACAGAGGGAAGGATGGAGCTGGGATGGGTACAGTCTCAGACAGCAGTGTAGTTTTTTTTATTGGTAACATTATTTATTAATATTTACTTATTTATTTGGCTGCACCAGGTCTTAGTTTGGAGAAGGAATGGCAACCCACTCCAGTGTTCTTGCCTGGAGAATCCCAGGGACGGCGGAGCCTGGTGGGCTGCCATCTATGGGGTTGCACAGAGTCGGACACGACTGAAGCGAGTTAGCAGCGGCAGCAGCAGCAGCAGGTCTTAGTTACAGGGATCTTTAGCTGTGGCAAGTGGGATCTAGTTCCCTGATCAGGGATTGAACCCAGGCCCCCTCCACTGGGAGTGTAGAGCCTTAGCCACTAGACCAGCAGGGAAGTCCCTGAAGTGTAGTTCTTAGGAGGGTTCAGCCAAGCCAATAGGAAGTTTGTGAGCTAAAGAGAACTCTCGGGAATAGGCTTGTCTTAGGAACCCTGTTGTGCTCAGTGTTGGGCAGAGGGAGCAGCCCTCGGGAAGTGAGTCCCCAGCAACAACGCACAGCAGCTGGGGCCCTGGGTCAGTCACACTCCCCACAGTAGGAGATCTAATCAGTGCATTTTCACGGCCACCACCCAAAGCAACATGGAACTACCACCTACTTCATAGCCCAAGAGAGTCTAGGGTTTGAGGTAAAGACAATGAGTTAGGGCAGAGTTCACTGTGAGGCTCCTTCGCTTACTATGTGATTCCAATTAGGTTTCTCATTAGCTTGATTTTCAACTTTTCCCAAAAAATAAGGTAACAACACTTTTCTTGGGTTGCTACAAAAATAATCTAGGACCCCAAACCCTCCCTCCCTAGCTCCAGTCGGGGGAAAGCTAGATGGAAATGACTGGCTGAGGGTCTCGGTCAGAAGCCCAGAGGAGGAGAAACATGGATAGAAAAGAAAGCCACCCTGAGGCCCGCTCAAGGTAGACTAGATGGGGCACAGTCACTTGAGGGGAAAGTACAGACTGTTCTGCACCGTCTAGACATGAAGTGCTTCACAATCTCATTAAAAATGTATAGGTTCTACAATTATCTCCAAAAGTTTGTGGATAAAAAGTTTATTCACAAAATTTATCCGTTAAGAATGTCTTTAGTTGCAGAAAACCCAACTAATTGTGTCTTAAGGGAATTCCCTGGCAGTCCAGTGGTTAGGACTTGGTGCTTTTACTGCTATGGCCCAGGTTCAATCCCTGGTCCAGGAACTCAGATTACCCCCAGGCCATTATTTATTTAATAATAAATGATTTTGTCTTAAGCAGTAAAGTCATTTAATTACCTCACATAATAAGAAGTCTGAAAGTAGGGGGATCTGGGGTTAGTTTAACGCCAGTTGCTGGATCCCTGTCTCTGTTGTCTTGGCCTTTGCCTTGTGGTCATGAGGCGGATGCCATATCTCCAAACATCACACCCTCATACCAAAGTGTCCCAAAGAAGAAAGAGGAATATATAAAAGTGGGTATTTACCTCTCATTTTTTTCTTTTCAGGGAGAAAAACCTTTCCCAGAAGCTCCCTGAACATTAGTCCTTTAAGTCTCATTGGCCAGAACCAGGCCACTCCTCAACCAGTCACTGCCAGAACGATCTCTGGACACATAGATACTTGAAAAAGACCAAGATGTTAGCAAAAAAGACTGAAGGAATGTCTCTTGAGAAGGCAATAAGAGCATCTTCCATAGGAAGAATTTCTGGGAAGAGAATGAATCTTTCCATATTTCTGAGCATAGCTAAGGAGTTACACAAGCACATAAATACATACACTGTAATGGGAACAATGATAAGTAATGTACAAGACACAGGAATCGGGCTAAGAAAGACATGTATTCAATCAATGAAGGGTGGGGACTCAGGGGTGACTAGAATAGTGGACATAGTCCATTATAGTGGAGATGACAGACTCTTTGTCCTGGGGGTGGGAACAGGTCAGAGAAACCTTCACAGAATCTACATCTGAACAGAGTGCTGCCCGATGAGTAGGAGTTGTGGAGATGAGCAGACTCACCCACGAAGAGCTATGTTTGTGCAGGTGAACAAACGGTTCAGTATTCTGAAAGGCTAAGGTCAAAGGATGGGCAGTATTGGAGAGGAGGTCAGATCACGCAGGGGCCAGGAACTGGATCATGGGTAGCTGTCGAAAAGTGGTAAGCAGGAGACTCGATTAAATAAGTATTCACTTTTAAATGATTACAACATGGAAAGAATCTCAAAAACATGTTGCCAAGCAAAAGAGTACAAACTATACGATTTCACTGATGTGAAGTTATATAGGATAGGCAAAACTAAACCACGATGAACAGTATCAGAGCAGTACATCCCCAGGGGAACAGGGATTGACCGAAATGGATCACAAGGAACATTAAGGGACAATGGAAAGCTTCTATCTCTTCATTGGAGTGGTGGTTATGTTTATTAAGTGTAATATGTTTATTAAAATTGTAATATTTTATAAAATTTGTCAGATTGCATACTTAAAATATGTGCTTTCACTATATGCCAACTATATCTCAAATTTTTACAAAGTATTGGTAAAAAGCATCCTGATAGGTGGGCTGTGGGAGAATCTGAAGGTGGGGAACCAGTGAGAACGCTGCAGGCACAGTCTAGGAGGAGCATCCCACGGCCTGAACTGGGGCAGGTGTGGGAACAGAGGAGGGATGGGGCTGAAGAAAGAACAAGGCTGGCTTTGGGAAGGAAGGTAGAAAGAGAGGACTCAAGATGACTTCTGGCTGGGGTGAATGACAGGGGGCACTGAGACAGAAACTCTGAGAGGAGGTACGAGTTGGGAGGAAGGAGAAATGAACTCAGGTGTGCAAACACTGAGTTTGTGTTAGAGATGTTTTTGGGGCTACTGAACACGTGGATCTAGATTTCAGGAGAGGGAAAGATGAGCCGGAGAGAGCTTAGTCCTCCAAATATGGAACTAGATGAGCCATCCAAAAGGAACAAACTGAGTGAGAAGAGGTGGGCAGAGGCAGGAGGGGAGAGGGCCCTGAGGGGTATCAACAAGTAAGTGCTGGTCAGAAGAAAAGGCTCCTGCTCAGGAAACTTCCAAGGAAAGATAAGACGAGAGAAGTGCCGGGATGCAGGGCGTCCTCACAGGGGAGAGAGGAAGGAAGGAGGTCAAGAAGGGGAATGGGGACTTCGCCGATGGTCCAGTGTTGGAGACTCTGTGCTTCCGCTTCAGGTGGCATGGGTTCCACCCCTGGTCAAGGAACCGAGATCCCGCACGCCATGCAGTGTGGCCAAAACTAAATAAATTAATGAATAAACACTAACCAAGAAGAAAAAAATGAGAAAATTCTGAACAGAAAATATTTAAAAGAAGAAGAAAGGATCACGGAGCTCCTACTGTTAGAGACATTAGGAAAGGGAAGGGGTGAGGCCCCAAGCCTCCTGCCAGGTGTGCAGGGACACAGAGAGGCCAGGCTGGATGGAGAAAGTCTTCACTGAGAAGGCAAGTGTAGAGATGATCACACATGACTGGGAGCGCTGGGGCCTCTTGGAGAGGTCTTGAAAGAGGCCTTGGCAGGGCTGTCTGGACATGATTCAACCAGACCAGGGGAGGGTTGTGGAGATCACAGGCCTTCATGGAGTCCGGGGGTTCAGCTTGTCCCATGTAGCCCTCTCTGCCCAGAATGTCCTTCAACCCTCTTCCTGGCAAATACCTACCTACCTACCTTTGAACACCCTCAGATATGGCTCTCTTGGAGAAGCCTCCCCTAGCACAGAGGCAGAGCACGTCACACACACACTATTGTCTTCATCCCTTGCAACTGTCGCCTTCTATGTCATTAACCTGATTTCAGCTCTGCGTACCTTACCAACTGGTGTGTTCCTTCAGGCCGTTATCAACCTGGCTGTCAGGAAGACTCACCTGCCCTGTAAACCCACAGTTGGCAGGGCCCCAAACAAAAACAGAGATTCTAGAGGAAATGAAGGCGTCCAAGAACAAGCAAATGGGTCTGTGCATGAAGAGATCCCCACACAGTAACCAAACACCTCAGTGAGTACTCCCCCTCAGTCCAGTGTGGGCACCAGTGACCAGACCCGGGTGCTAGTTGCCTCCCTGGGTGGCTACCCCAGTATGTGTCCCGGGGCCCAGGTGCCAACTAGGTGTAACAGTCACACAGCAAAATCCCTGGAGAAGGAAGGGGGTTTTGAGAAAGGGGACCACCACCTGAGAGAAAGGAAGAAAAGCAGGAACTTAAACAAGATTCCGAAATTGGCCTTTTCTGAAAGCTTTCTGCACCACGCCTTGAGAACCAAGATGAAAAGCACAAAAACTGAATTTAAGAATGAAAAGCACCCTCTAAGGAGAATGAGCCGTTTCCACATAAGGCAACAAAATTAGGAGAAGAGAATGAAACTCTCCTGATGCATAAAACAGCTCAAAGGGACCCAGAGATTACTCATTAGTTATGCAGAAAGCTTCTCAGAGAACTAAAATGACTATGGCCGTGCCAAAGAAAGTGGAAATCAGGCCAGGTTACAAAGGAGGGGTACATACAAAAAAATAACAAAAGGCTGTGGAGATAAAATCAGAAGAGTCGTTCAGAAAAAGAAATGAGATATAACTTGTACAAGGCAGCAAAAGAATGAGAAAAACATTTTCTAACTCTAACAGGCCAACAAAAGGGGATAAGGGGATTGCTGGCTCGTTTTGAGTTGGGGAGAAAAAGCCTATAAGCAGTGACACTAAAAACACAGAGGCTTTTAATTTTTTCTTAGCTTAAAAAGGTCAGCTGTGATCTAAAAGCTAAAAGAGGCACCGCATGGGATCATGAGAAGGCAGAAAGCCAAGGGGGAGTGAAGGAAGAACTTGTATATTCACATCCACGGTGCTGATGACTTACATGCTTAGGTACTTAAAGAATTGGCCCAAGGTGGAATCAGATCACTAGCTCTCACTCTGAGGGGATTTATGGGGAACTGGTGAGGGGCCTGGAGACAAGAGGGAGACCCAGGCAGCCTGTTCCTGCCTCTCTTTAAACCTGGGGGAAAGCAGATGCCTCTGCAAGTGCTGGGCCCATCAACCAAGCTGCTATAATAGAAAACTACTGGGACACGTCGTCAAAAAATCAATCTGCAAACACTAGGTCATAAGGAATTAGGTAATAACCAGCACTGCTTTCCAAAGAACACATTTTGTCAGAGTAATCCAATTTCCTTCCAGGACAGAATGATGGGCCTGGTAAATCAGGAACGGCAAGAGACACAGAATCTTCCTTAACTTAAAGAGCACAGCATTTAATTTCACCTTCCATGAGAAGTCTCAAAGGAAAAACTGGGGAGATGGGGTCTATGGTTGGCCTTTCCAAGGTTGGCCAAATGGAAAGAAGTTGAAGGGTTAACCCAAATAGCAGTTGTTTGTGGTCTAAGTAGTGTGGATGGTTGAAAGTGGGCAGAGGTAGGCATGGGTGGGGTAACTTCACTGGTGGTAGCAAGTAACAGAAGAGTTAGGAGAGATGAGAGAGGTGGTGGAGAGGCGGATGGAGATGGTACTGGTGACAAGGGCAGTGATATTAGTGGAGGTGAGTACAGCGACTGTGGAGAAACTGCCGGTGGTGATGGTAGTGGAGCCGGAGGTCCCGGCTGAGATGACGATGACGTTGATAATAGTGGTGAAGGTGGAGCTGGTGGTTAGAGTGGAGATGGTACGCAGTGATGCAGATGTTGCTGAGGTGAATGTGAAGGTGCTTGTGGTTATGGGGATGAAGATGGGGGTGGTGGAGACGGAGGAGATGGTGGTGGTGGAGATGGAGACCGTAGTGATGCTGGAGATGGAGGTGGTGGAGGTGGTCATGGCGGTCATAGGCTAGACCTGGTAAATCTGGGTTTCACAGCTGTCCTTTGTGATGGACACCCTCACTAGCATCTTCTTTCCTCATCTTTCCTGAGAGAAATGATCACAGACTTTGGGTTATTTGGGGCCCATCCTGATTCTAACCACCTCAGCATTGCCCTGTTAGTCCTGGGGCTAACAAACCACTTCTCTGTCCAGATAGACTGGGTGGCAGCAGACCCCAAGAAGTCTGTGGGAGGGGAGGATTTCCTCCAACCCAAAGGGGTAGGCATGGCCTGAGAGCCCTCCCTGGCCATGGAGAGGGAAAAGCTCCCAGGGCCAAGTGGAGAGACTGGCTGGCTGTGCCCCAGAGGTCCTGTTGACTGAAGGCTATTCCCAGCTTGGGAAGTTTTGCAAGCTGGGGTCTGGGAAGGCCTTTTGCAGGTTCTGGTTTTTACACCTATATCCAGCCTGAGTGACTGCAGCCCATGGACTAGGGTTTCGGAAGGGTGAACTAAAGACTTCCCTCCACCTTGGTTTCCACCAGGATGTGGCTGTTTTGTTAAGCAGAAATAAAATGCCCCCCAGGTGTGTGGGCCAGTATGTCTCGGAAGCCCTGGGGGTGGAAGAGAGGTGGGTCGTTGGAGCCTTTGGCAGGCTTCACGGGGTGTGTAGTAGACAAGGGGGCTGCCAGTATGGGCTGGACTTTACTCCCTGAAAACATTCTTGAGACTGGGAACTCAGCTTCAGATTGAAAATTCTTGCTCAGCTTCTTGCTGTGTGCACAGTCCAACTGGCTGTTTGATTGGGGGGAGGTTCTTGAACCAATTTGGGCCTCATGATGTTGCCTTGTGCCCTAGAGAGTTGGATGAGATGATCTCTGAGATCTTGTCCCCTAAACGTGCTTCACACCCCAGCAATGTCCACAAGCCCATCCAACCCAGCCCACTTCACCCATCCTCTCTGCCCATAGGGCCAGGGCCCTCACCCGATGTGGTCCTGACCAAAGGTCCAGCTCAAAGCCAGTTTACCTACAAAGACCACCTGAGCTGGGCAAGAAGAAGCAACTTCTTCATCTGCTAGATCCCCATGGCCTTTGTCTACCCTTTGAATTGAACTCTCACACAGGAGGGGGCCAGACCCTGCCTTCACCAGTTTGCCTGGACCTCACAAACTTGAATGTCATTCACATCCTATCCTTCTTGGCAACCAGCACATGCCTGGCAGAGAGAATGCTAGAAAAGTGGTGAAGAGTGTATGAGTTTTATACCTGGAGGAACCGAGGCCCCAAGTTGTTAAGTAATCAAGACTAGAACCCAGATCTCTGGGCTCCCAGTGCATCGGCAGAGATGGTCCAGGGCTGGAAGGCCTGCCATAACAGAGCTTCCACCTGTCTAATCCTTGCTTCTTCTTCTTGTTTAGTCACTAAGTTGTGTCTGAATCTCTGTGACCCCATGGACTGTAGCCTGCCAGGCTTCTCTGTCCATGGGATTTTCCAGGCAAGGATACTGGAGTGGGCTGCCATTTCCTACTCCAGGGGTTCTTCCTGACCCAGGGATCAAACCTGTGTCTCCTGCATTGGCAGGTGGATTCTTAGTCTTCCAACTGCGTATGCACATACCTCTCAAAAGGAATTCTCATAGATCCCATCTATGAGCTCCCAGTAGTTCACAGACCCTGTTTGTGCCGTCCCAACTTAAGGGACAGAAGTCCTAGACAATAAAAATGTTTAACTGCAAAGAGTTCTATAACTGCTAAATTATTTTCATATTTTAACAAAATTTAAATCCAAATTTAAAAAACATTCAGAGAACTTAGGGATTCTGAGAATCATTCACAGGAAGGTGTGAATGACTGACATGTCCTTTTTACTGTATTGCTAGGTCCCAGGGTAATCTGCATTTTCAAATGTACCCTTGGAAAGGACAATGTGTTATCAGGGAGCCTTATAATGTGAAATGGCTGTCCTTGGGTCAACCAAGATGGTGAGAGGCTCTAGATAGCCTTCAAAAGAAGCTCCATCCAAGGATACCAGCTCATGCTGTGCTTAAGTTGGGGGTAGATATGTGTGTGTGTGTGTACGTGCTAAGAGGAGAATGTAGGGGAGAAGAGGTTCCAGGGAAAGGATGACTTCCCTAGATTCCTCTTCCAAACAACCACTCTGCTTCCCAGCCAGTCCCGCTGACGAGGGAGGGATTGGCAGACAGCCCCTTTGCCCTCCCTACACACACACACACATACATAGCTTCCTCTGCTGGCTGCACTCACATGTAGAGATGAGGCAAAAATTTCAGTCCCTCTAAACAGCAGGAGCCCTGGAGAAGCGCCTGGTTCTGAGATTCACTGAGTAACCTTGGACATGTAACAACTCTGTACCTCTCTTTCTCCATCTAAATGACTTGTGCTTTTTTTTTTTTTTTTTTTTGAACCCAGGCCCCAGCATTTGAAGTGCCAAGTCCTAATCATTGGACCAACAGGGAATGCCCCCTTTCTATGTCTATAATGCAAGAGAATTTGGAGAATTTGGTTTCAGAGGCCCCTTCCAGTCCTGACCACTCTGTGTTGTGGCATTTCTCCTCTCCTTATGTCATGAAGGTCTGTGGTGACATGGAAGAGGCTGGGGCTTCAGATTCATACAAATCTGAGTGCAAATTCTGACTCTCGTTCTTTTTTAGCTGGGTGATCTTAGCCAAGGTACTCAGCTTATCTGAACTTCACTTTTCTCAACTTTAGATTAAGGATAACACCTTCTTTTACATAGACTTGTTGTAAGTATTAGAGACAAAAATATAGTGTTCCTGGTTTACTCTCAGTTAATGGTAGTTATTATTATTATACTGGCTGAGGAAGGCTGTGAAAAGCCATGTGTATAATGGCTGGAAGCTTGGCCTCGGAAGCCCCATAACCTAAGTCTGAATTATAGCTTAGCCACTTTCAAGCATCACAACCTTGGGTAAGCAACTTAACTCTATGCCTCCATGTCCTCATCTCTAAAATGGGGATAATAATTCTATCTCATAGAATTATTGCAGGACAAAGTCATTCAATAAATGGAAACACAAGTCAATGTCATATAATTAGTACTCAAAAATGTCAACTATGTTATGAATACCCTAGGGATAGGTATGTACATAGGTGTATGTGTCTGGGATGGAGGGGTGCTCCCACCATTCCCCACCTCCTCCCTCCCCTACTAAGTCAAGAATCTGAAGTCCTATTCTCTTTCCATCATTCACCTCTTCAGCCTATGGACCTCCCAGTTTCCATTGAGCACTCAGAACCTGGTGACCCTCATCTTCCCTGGCTCTTTCAGGAAGCTGAACTCATTCCTGTGCCTTCCCTGAAACCTGCCTTCCTCTGCCCGTGCAGTGCAGCCTATTAGCTTGTTCCTGTAGCTTGTACCCTGGCAGCCAGCCCTCAGGCTTCCTAGGTGGCTCAGTGGTAAAGAATCTACCTGCAATGCAGGAGATGCAGGCTTGATCCCTAGGTGAGGAAGATTCCCTGGAGGAAGGAAATGGCAACCCACTCCAGTATTCTTGCCTGGGAAATCCCATGGACAGAGGAGCTTAGTGGACTACAGTGCGTGGGGTCGCAATGAGTCGACATGACCGAGCGACTAAACAACACCAAGCCAGCCCTCACTCAGTGCTCAGGAGGCATCTGACCCACCTGGAGTACAGGAACATGCTCAGAGAAAAGAGCTGAGCTGCCTCCCTTATCTAGGTCCTGACAGCATTCACTGATGTTAAGCTCTTCCTCAGCGCTGCCCTACATCTCTGCTACTCATTCTTGAGCTTGTCTTCAGGTTTTCACAAACAATGCCTTCTTTAGCTAAGGCCCTCTGATTGAGCTGCAGAGAGTCAGGGAAATAGACATGAAAACAAAAGTGAAAGACTCTATTTTGCTCACTAGATTGGCAAATATGTATATATATTATATGATACTCAGTGGCAAGCCTGTGAAAGAATGGGGACGCTCATACTTTGATGGAGAGACTGTAAATTGATACAGCCTCTTTGGAGGGATGTTTAGTACTATTCATAAGAACTTAAAACAAGCATATCCCTGATCCATTGATGCCACTTCTAGGAATCCATCCTGTGGGAAAAACTCTTTCTGCTCAAAGATATTCTTACAAAGATGGCTGTGCACTAAAGCACTCTGACTGCAACACTGTGGAAACAATATAAACGTTTCTATACCCGTCCAGTGGTAAGAAAAAAGTAAATAATAAACCGAATAACCATACAAAGGAGGAGTACACAACTTTAAAACAGGTGTATATACAGAAATACTAAGATAAAATGGTGTTTTGCAGAAAAATATATATGGTTCAGTCTCATGTAGGGGGGAAAAGGCCCACTCTTTCCGACCCCCGCCCGCGCCCCCCCCTCCACTGCTCATCTCAGCGGGGTGGAAGTTTCCTGCAAGCTCAGGACAGACCGCACGAGTCAAAAGCCCAGCCCTTCCTGCCAGCCAAATGGGTCAGTGCCCCAGGATGACCACACCTGGGGAAGGAAGGACCGCTGAGGCCCCAGGGTCAGAACTCCTGCCCTGTGGAGCAAAATGGGAGCAGCCTCCGTTCTGAGGCAGAAAGACCAGGGTTCAAATCAGGCCTTCATCTCTTACCAGCTATGTGACCCTGGGCAAAGATCATCATCACTCTCAGCCTCCATTTCCCCGTCTATAAAAGGGGATTAATAACACCTACTGCACTGTGTGGTAGGGAATTAAATGAAACAATGAATGGAAGGACATACGGCGATCTCAGTAAATGCCAGTGCTCTCCTCTCTCCTCAAAGATTTCTTTTACTTTGCTTTCAAATCCTTGTACTCTAACCTCAGCAGCATCCTTGCTCATCAGCACTTCCATCCTGCCCACCCTACTCCCAATTCCGTCTCCAAGGTAAATTCTTCCCAAGTCCACTCTTACTCCTCACTGCTGCTGCTGCTGCTGCTAAGTCGCTTCAGTCGTGTCCAACTCCGTGCAACCCCCGAGATGGCAGCTCACCAGGCTCCCCTGTCCCTGGGATTCTCCAGGCAAGAACACTGGAGTGGGTTGCCATTTCCTTCTCCAATGCATGAAAGTGAAAAGTGAAAGTGAAGTCGCTCAGTCATGTCCGACTCTTCGCGACCCCATGGACTGCAGCCTACCATGCTCCTCTGTCCATCGGATTTTCCAGGCAAGAGTACTGGAATGGGTTGCCATTGCCTTCTCCACTAGATGACCACATTGAGGCCTCCTCCACCACTGAGCTTAGTAAGGCCAATGAAGTGTGTTCCCTCCAGGTCAAACAGCCTCTCCTCCTCCCACCACCTACCACCCCAAAGTGTCTCCAGTTCCTTCCCACTTGTGGTCTAGCTCCCACCCTTCCACCTGCTCCAGGACATGACCCCATCAGTCAACTGCCCTTTCTCTCCTTGGCATCTTCAATTCATCTCTCCCCTCCACCCCAAACTTATATTTAAGCTCAAGCGGGTCCTACCATAAAACACCCACTTCTCCTCCCTGCTGCCCAGCCCCATCTCCCATCTTCTTTTACCACCGACCCTCTTCCTTCTGACCTGCTGCCATCAATCCGGGGACCCTTGTTTTGTTTCCTTCCCCTGGGCCCATCACTTTGACTTGTGGACTAGTTTGACAAGTGGCTAACAGCGGGGACAGTCAGCCACAGGCCCTTGGAAATGTCTCTGGTTTTTATGACTCGGGATGCTCTGCAACGCCCAAGATTCTGCCCTCTGCCATATAGCTCACACCTCCCGAAACTCGTCCCCTCTCCAGCCTCCACAGCAACCTGAGGGCTGGACTTCCACTTTGTTGCTGAGAATGACCAGCCTGGGAAGAAACTTGACCCATGTCCCTTTTTTCAGAATAGAAAACTGAAGCCCAATAGCATCTTCAAGTAACTTCCCCGAGGCCACTCAGCCGGGTGAGTAGAGCCGTGGAGCCTTTTATCATGGAATCAAGTGCTTCCGGAACTTTGCTCTCTCCGGAATTTCTTCCCTTCTACACGACACACTTTCTCCGCTCTAGAAAAGCCTAGCCAGGTGCATATTAGCATAAAAACGTCTCTAATTAGACTCTATTTCCGCCTGAGGGGGTCAGACCCCGCAGCCTGGGTCCCAGCCTCTGGCCCGCGCACCACAACTCCATCCTCCCCGGGGCCCGGGAAGCCAGAGTACCTGCCCCGAGAGGGGGCGGGAAGCATCCATCGGGGCGGGACTCCTGCCCCACCCTGGCCCCCCACCTCCGGCCCTTCGCCCCTCGCCGCCCGGCGCATTCAGCGCGCGCCTCCCGAGCCGGGGACGGCTTGATTGACCTTGGCAAGAGGCAGCCAGGCCCTCCAAGGCCCCAACCCCTCGCGGCCGCCTCGGCGCCGCGGCTCCAGTTTCTTTTACCACCAGCTCTGTTTCTCGCCCAGCCGGGGCCCGGGGGAGGGGTGCTGAGAGGAGCCCCGTCCGACCCCCGGCAGCAGCGCTCCGCTGCCGGAGCCGAGATCTGATGAGAATGTCTTCCTGCAAATTAAGCCTTCTCGGGACTCTCCATCCGGTGCCGGCAGCGAGCCCGGCGCGCGGGCAGCCAGTCCAGCGTCGGCGGCCGGGGCTCAACACTCTTCCCAGAGTTTCCCCCTCCCCCCTGCACCCAGGGCCGGCGGCTCCGGGTCGGAGGGTGGAGCCCACCTACCAGTGCTTCCCAGAAAGAGTGCCAGCTGTGCCTCTCTGCCCCGCGCGGCCTGCCCAAAGTGTCCCCGCACCTTGCCCGCTTCTGCCGGTGGGGAGACCTCCTCCTGGGCTCTAGAGGATAGACCCCTGGGATCCAGTCTAGTTTCTACTCCGAGATAGCAGTGGTACTTAGAAAATTGCTTTTCCGTCTCCCCGGACATAAAACAGGCTAATTGTACCCTTTTCGGTTGGTTCTCGTGGAGATTCATGTTCCTGTACGCGAGGCACCCGGCTCTGCATCCAGGATTCTGTAAGCCGAGGGTCCTACCCAGAGTCAACCCTAGGGCTCAGAACTCCTCCCACTCGGGTGTTTGCAAACGCTAACCACCTGAGCTCTTCCCTGAAAGGGATCTGAAGCCTTCTCTCTTATACAGAGGAGACAGCAAGGGGTGCGAGAGTTTCAAGTGTATTTATAAAAGGAAGTAGAATTCCTGGAAAATGTTATTCTCTTGGAAAAACCATAGACTGCAAGATTTTCTCCAAGAAAATAAAAAGCAAATGTCCTAAAGAAAGAACTTCGCCTTGCACTGACTATAGGCAGTTTTCTAGGCAAAGAATTTCATTATTGTTTAATAATTATTATTATCCCCATTTTACAGGTGAGGGAACTGAGGCTCAAGTGATTCGCCCAGGATTACAGAATTGTTTTAACAATGGAGTTCCGAATTGAATCTAGCCTAATTCCAAACCTTATTGTCTTCTTTGCTACCCTACTGCTGTCTCTGGGCAGGTCTCTTTTGTGCTATTTTTAGTTTCTGCACTTACCACTTTTTTTCCTTAGTGTTGGTGGATTATTTTAAAAGATCCCTGCTTGGTTTAACTGTGCTAAAGGAAGACAAAGAGGAAAGTGTGTGTCTGCACTAGCATCTGAATTCAAAATACCGACTATGTTGGGGGTGTTGGGGTTGGGTGGCAGTGAGCAAGTGGCAGGAAGGGTGAGATTCCAGAAGCTGGAGTGGCCAGGCATCTTGAGAAGCCTCTAGGGATTCCCTCTGGCTCTAACCAAGAAGAGCTAGCGCCTTAAAAACGGCCCTCCCACACTCCCCACACCCGGGATCCAGGTAAGTCAGCAAGCGTCCAGCCCTAGGCCTGCGCAGCTCTGCAGTGGGAAAGATGCTTGGCCCAGAGCGGGCCCAGCAGCAGGCCCGCTCCCCTCAGGAGTGTCTGCCTGGCAGCCAGGGCAGAACGCACCTCTTGGAGGACAGAGAGGCATTCAGCGATTGAGACAGGGACAGACAAAGGTGGGGAGGAAGCAGGAGAATAAGAGGGAGACAGGAACCCAGAGGGGAACAAGGGAGCTATTCAGAGTTAGAAAGAGTGGGGAAGCCGCTGGGGAGAGAGAGAAAAGACAGAGAAAGAGGGGCGAAAAGAGAGACAACCAGGCAAGGGGGTGGCGGACTCGAAAGGGGAGAGAGAGTGGAGGAGTGAGGAAATGGGCAGAAGCGGCAAAGCACAGAGATTCGAGGAGGCCGGAGGAAGAAGGCGGAGGCAGCGACCAGAGCTGCGAGAGGGAAGGGAAGAGAGCCAGCGGCGACGAGGAGGGCTGCAGGGTGGTGGGCGGGACCGTGCGCTAAGCCTTTTCTTTCTCTTTTTTTGGGGTGGGCGGCGGATCTCCGCCGAGATAACCCAGCCAAGCCCCCTGCCCCGCGTCCCAGCGAGGGGCCGCAGCTGTATAAATACCAGGGGTGGGGGAGCGGGGCTGTTGCAGAGGGGTCAGCGACACCGGAGAAGGCTTTGCTGTCATTAGCTAATTGAGCCCCAGATGTTAAGAAAAGGTTACGTCCTCCTCCGGAGAGTTTTTCTTTTTAAACACTTTACTCCGATTCCCCGGCCAAAATGGCCGGGAGGCGCCGGGGCCCTTACCCACCCCGTCCCCAGCCCCCTCCACTCGTCCCGCCCCCCCAGGGCCCCAGCACCCCCCTACCCCAGAGCTCCCGGAAGCCGCCCGCCGCGGCCGCTGCCCCTGTAATCCCAGTGGCCTGCCCGGAGGCGCGGCGGGCAGGAGCGGGGACCACCGGCGGCGGAGCCAACCCCTAGCCCGGGCCGCCGACTGGGAGGTCAGCCCGGAGGGAGGGCGGCGGCGGGGAGCGGGGGACCCCGGGGAGAGGGGCTCTCAGGCTCTTAATCCCCCTGAAGGTTGCAGATCAAAGACGCTAGCACGGAGGCAGAGGCGGTGCGGGTGGGGGTTAGGGGGCTGGCTCTGGCCGCAGCCTACCCCTCTGAGCTGCGGGCTGGGGCTCCCCGGCCCCGGCCCTCAAGCTGCCAGCCCAGGGGGAGGGGGCTCAGCCTGCGGGGTGAGATCCGCAGGCCCACTGGAAAGTCGCCCCAGCGCCCGCATATGCCTTCAAGAAACTTCCCCCTCCCCAGGGGCTGAGGAAAGGTTGTGTGAGCCTTCCACACCCCCACCCCCACCCCGGAGAACAAAACTCCAGAATACCAGTCACTTGACATGTATTCTTATTTAATCTCACAGCAATCCAACGGGGTTGTAGAAATTGTTGTTATTATTGGTTCCTAAATGAGGAAACAGGCTTCTGAGAAGTTATAGCCAATTGCCCAAGGACCCACACGGCTAGAAAGTGATAGCGCTGGAATGAACTCCACAGGGTTCAAGGCCCTGCCCTAGCCCTCACTACATTCCTCCAGCCAGGTTACCCTTCCCTCTTCTCCCCCATCCTCTTCCTCTGTCCTCCTGTCCTACCACCGGACAGGAACGGAGCCACCCACCTGCGGCCTTGGCAAGGGGGCGGGGGCGGGGGCGGGGACCAGCCTGGTGCCAAGGGCGCGGCCAAGGTGGCAACAGCTCCAGGCTAAATGTGCGGGACGGGGCTGGGCAGGCATGTGCCTGGGTTGAATCTGAGCTGAAAGAATGTTCCCGTTGCCCCTGCCCCAGAGGTGGGGCTCCCTGCTCAGAATAGAACCAAGCAAGTTAGAGCTGGAAGGGGCCTTCAAGATGATCTGATCCAACCCTCCTGTTTGACAGATGCAGCTGAGCCCAAGAGGTGGTGTGTCCTCCCCAAGATCACATGGCTCGTTGGTGGCAGAGCAAGAATGAGAGTCCGGGAATTGCCCTTCACAGAGTGCCTCCTTGATGTCACACACTAGAATAACTCTGCACACACGATCTTCAGCAACACTAATAGTGGAGATTATCACCTCCCTTCTGGAGATGGGGAAGCTAAGGGTGCTCAAGGTGTCCCATCTAGAACTTGCCAGAGCTGGTTTTGAACCCAGATCTTCCTAAAAACTTCCCTTTCCACACTCCCAGAATATTGGGGCTAAGGAGTGGGGATTGAGGGCTAGAGCTCAACAGCTCTAGGGACACAGGGGAATGGGACACAGGCTGGGAAAAGTCCCTTCCTGTGACTGCAGTCTTGATTGGCTCTCCATACCTCCCTGAGTGGCCCACATACTGAGGTCCTTCAAGAATTCCCTTTTGAGTGCCTGTGGAAGGCAGGGAAACTTTGGCTGGTGACCTTTCTGGGTTCTGAGGGTCTGGAGATGTAAGAGAGGCTTGCATCCACAGATTCCTCCTGATTTCCTGCCCCGGGAGGAGTGTGGCAGGGGACACACAGTTTGAGTGCAGGCAGGTGATGATGCCCTAGAGTTTAGCCGCCACAACCCAGAGCCACACTTGGTTTCTCAGGGGCCACCAACAATGCCATCCCACCCAGCTCCATAGACAGACGCCAAAGCTGCATCCTCATACTTCTCTCCCTTCCTAGCCTCCTTCACCTATTCTTAGCTTTCCACTGCCTCCAATTCACTCATTCATCCATAAATATCTTCAACAAAAATTTGTCAAGCGTGGACTATGTGCCACCATTGTGCCGGGCACTGGGGCAATGGCAGAAAGTAGACTACCCTTTGGAGCTTGCAGTCTAGCCAGAAGACAGAATTAACCAAAGAGACATGTAAATAAATTTAAAATTACAAATTGGTGTTAGGAAGGAAAGTACAAAGTGTTTTGAGAAGTTATAACAAAAAGAGGTCTATTTATATGGGAAGATTATTAAGACAATAGAAACTCAAAATGATTATTACTAATAATTACCCAAACAGGAGGACTGAGATAGTCATGCCCCCAGAGCACCTGCAGTCCTAGGGTGGGTCTCAAGTCCTTCCCCAGCAGGGACTACGCAGTCTGTCCCTGAGGGCCCAGCTGGTGTGGCTGAGAGTGGAATGATTACACAGTGGCCCCAATACTGAGCGTCTCCTCTGCTGCCCAGCTCACATTGAGGGGGTGCCTGGAGAATCCCATGGATGGAGGAGCTTGGTGGGCTACAGTCCACGGGTCACAAAGAATCGGACACGACTGAGCGACTTCACTTCACTTCACTTCACTTCCAGTCCAGAGGTGAGGGGGTGAGGCAGCTGGGGGCAGGGGTGGGCTGGGTCTGGACAAGGGGACAGTGTGCCCAGCTGATGGGGGTGTAAGCTTCTGGCATCACTCTAGGGAAAAATCCCTGCACTACCTTCTAACCTGGTTCCAAATAGGAAAAGGAGTACATCAAGGCTGTATATTGTCACCCTGCTTATTTAACTTCTATGCAGAGTACATCATGAGAAATGCTGGGCTGGATGAAGCACAAGCTGGAATCAAGATTGCTGGGAGAAATATCAATAACCTCAGATATGCAGATGATACCACCTTTATGGCAGAAAGCGAAGAACTAAAGAGCCTCTTGATGAAAGTGAAAGAGGAGAGTGAAAAAGTTGGCTTAAAGCTCAACAGTCAGAAAACTAAGGTCATGGCATCTGGTCCCATAACTTCATGGCAAATAGATGGGGAAACTGGAAACAGTGGGAGACTTTATTTTGGGGGTCTCCAAAATCACTGCAGATGGTGATTGCAGCCATGAAATTAAAAGCCGCTTACTCCTTGGAAGGAAAGTTATGACCAACCTAGATAGCATATTCAAAAGCAGAGACATTACTTTGCCAACAAAGGCGCATCTAGTCAAAGCTATGGTTTTTCCAGTGGTCATGTTTGGATGTGAGAGTTGGACTATAATGAAAGCTGAGTGCCAAAGAATTGATGCTTTTGAAGTGTGGTGTTGGAGAAGACTCTTGAGAGTCCCTTGGACTGCAAGGAGATCCAACCAGTCCATCCTAAAGGAAATCAGTCCTGGGTGTTCATTGGAAGGACTGATGTTGAGGCTGAAACTCCAATACTTTGGCCACCTGATGCAAAGAGCTGACTCATTTGAAAAGACCCTGATGCTGGGAAAGATTGAGGGCAGGAGGAGAAGGGGACAACAGAAGATGAGATAGTTGGATGGCATCACTGGCTCAATGTACATGAGTTTGGGTGAACTCTGGGAGTTGGTGATGAACAGGGAGGCCTGGCATGCTGTGGTCCATGGGGTTGCAAAGAGTCGGACACGATGAGCAACTGAACTGAACTGAACTGAACCTTCTAACCGGGTCCTGCCTACACAAGTCCTGCATACACACTTACACTTGTGCACTCTTGCACTCTCCCTGACACCTTAGGGACAGACTGGACCAGCCTGTGAAAAGTATGGTAGAGTGGGACGGGCCTTGCCTTCAGGTCAGACAGCCTTGGGCTCACACCCCACTTCAGCAGGTTCCTGACCAAGTGATCCTCAGGCAAGGCTTTTGGGACCCTTGAGCCTCCTGTCCCCTTTCTGTTCCAGGAGAGAACAAGAGCCTAGACATGTATGGCCGTGCTTGAGCTCATGCATGGAAAGCACTGAATATAGTGCCTGGCCCCATGGCTCACCATTAATAAATAATGACTGTCACTCTGATTATATAACATGATGATTAATATATAATGGTAATAAAAGAAACCTCATTCCTGTCCCCTGGGCTCCCACCCGGTTCCCTGAGCCTCTTTGGGAGGTCACTCCCATGGTTGACCTCTTGTGAGAAGGAGTTTTACAGGTCTGTGAAAGTCATCTCAACAACCCCAGAACCTCTTGAAGTCAAGGCCAGACTCACCTGAGGTGTTCAGCATTGACTGGGGCAGCAGAGGGGCGGTGCTGGGGGTGCTGGGGGTGCTGGGGAGAGGTGGGGAAGCAGTATGGAAGATGCCCATGTGTGCACCTCCTGGCTCTGAACTCTAGGCTCCTGAGCACAAGGTGAGCTGTCCCACCATACTGGGTAGGCCTGACCCCACTCTACATTCTTCACAGGCTGGAGGGCCAGGTTGGAAAGGTCTGGCCCGGTTGAACCCCCAGCCCGCCGGGCAGAGTCACAGCCGCAGCCCCCGTAGCTGCTTCAGCCGCTGCAGGGCACACTGCACACCTGGAACCCATTAGGCCCGGCCAGGAGCTTGTTCCCTTTCTGCATAAATTGAGTGAAGGGTTTGTTTTGACTACTTTAAATTGTACAGATTTTAGGGCCTGAGAATTGGAAGCCCCCAGTGCTCTGATGGACAAACAGACCATGAGGCAGAGGGCTGAGGCAGCGGGAAGCAAGTCCAATCTGGTTCTGGTTCCTTGTCACTGTCTCTGATCAGCTGGGCTTCCAGTAAGGATACAGCCACACTCCATGGATGAGTGTGACGCTTGCTCAGGTGTCTTTTCTCCCCAGCAACCTCCAAAGTAGCATAAGCAGCCCTGACTTGTAGATGAGGAGGGGCAGTGAATTGCCCAAGGTCACTGGGCCAGTAAGTGACATGCCTGGATTCCATACCAAGCTTCTTTGACGCCAAGACCAGTGGAGGTCTTTCCAAGGACCACCAAGATTGCAGTGGGGGTGGGGTGGAGCCCTGGGTAGGTGTCAGGAACTCCAGACACAGAACTACAGTTGCTCAGACTCTCAGCCTAGCCAGAGGACAGGAGTCTGGACCTCTGCACTGGGCTCCTTCTCCCAAGTCACCAACTCCTGACCTCAACTGCCCCAGGCAGTGGTGCCCCCCAGGTCAGGGTCAGGTTGACCTTGGCGGGAGAGAGAGTCTGTGGGCCCTGGGCTGCTGCCAAGGCCTCACAAAATGAAAGGGAACCTTGTCCAGACCCACACAAGGCCCATTCTCTGAGCATCTCGCGCCAGCCCAGCCCCCATGGACCAAGACCTGATCCCTCTTCGCTAACTATTCATAGACTTGTGGAAGAGCATCCGTTGCCAGGGGCAGAGCCCTTAGAAGTCCCCAGGCCCAGCCCATAAAGTTTGCAGTTAGGGAAACTGAGGCCCCAGGAAAAGAAGAACTCCCTCATTAGTTGAGCAAAGACTCAAACCCTGTCCCCTACTTCCCTGCTGCTGCTGCTGCTAAGTCGTTTCAGTCGTGTCCGACTCTGTGCAACCCCATAGACGGCAGCCCACCAGGCTCGCTGTCCCTGGGGTTCTCCAGGCAAAAACTCTGGAGTCGGCTGCCATTTCCTTCTCCCCTTTCACAAGTGAAGTTGCTCAGTCGTGTCCAACTCTCAGCGACCCCATGGACTGCAGCCTACCAGGCTCCTCCATCCATGGGATTTTCCAGGCAAGAATACTGAAGTAGGGTGCCATTGCCTTCTCCGCCCTTACTTCCCAGGCCTAAACATTTTCCCCAGGATCTAGGCCTCACCCTAAACAAGCAGCCTGCCTTATCTCCCTCCCTCACAGAGACATCCCAGCTGTGCTGCCCGATCCTTCTTCACTTCCACAGAGGGACCAGCCTTGAAGGCTTGTCAGACACTCCATTTCTAACTTCTCAATCATCTCAACCACCAACCTGGAAGGGGCTACCTTGTGAGTTGCCCAGTCCTTGGGAATGGTCAAGCACAGCCTGGTTGCCTGCTCGTTATGCAGGCTGCAGAGTGGGGACCCTGCTGTCTGAGAAATGGTCTCTCAAGACATTCCCAGCTGAGCTGGCTAGACTCCTTAGAGCTCAGGGGCGACTCATGTGCAGATGAGGCCTCTCAAGAGCAGCGGGCCCAGCGGGCCAAAGTGCTCCCACAGCATGCCTGTACTGACCCCTTCCTCCAGTGGAGAAGACAGATTTGTCAAGGTTCTCTCTGAGAGCCTATAAGCCAGCCCCTCACCTCCAGGCTTCCTTCACCATGGAGAGTCCACACCTTCAGACATCGGAGGTCTGGTCCCTACAAGAGCCATTCAGTGAAGTCCAGGCCTTCTTAGGCCTCTGATTCCATCATGGTTCTCCTATCTTGGGGCGTGGACCCTGGGGGCTGAATTAGGGTATGACATCCCAGAGGAAGACAGGGCCTCCGGAGAAAGGGGAACCCTCTCCCCTCCCAATTCTCCCCAAGCTGAGCCCTTGGCTTGGCCCAGTCCAGTGTGTCTGTTCAGACTCAAGAGTAGAAACCTGGAGTGGCCTGGACCATTGTCTCCCCACTCCCTAACCATCCAAAAACACACTTTGTGGGTTTCCCCTGATGAAAGGGTCCTGCCACCTGGAGAAGAAGGTGAGCCTGGGAGTGAGGAGGGGAGCTGAGGGTAGAAGACGGGTTGGCCAAAGTGATTTTCCTGGGGAATAATCATATAATATAGTTGCAAAGAAAATACTACTTTCTAAGATATAAACATACTGCTGTCCCTCGGCATTCTCACAGAGGCACATACTATACGTCAAAAGTTGGCCCC
The DNA here is from genome assembly GCF_016772045.2 of Ovis aries. NCBI lineage: Eukaryota > Metazoa > Chordata > Mammalia > Artiodactyla > Bovidae > Ovis > Ovis aries. Next base: position 203,386,049 of record NC_056054.1, read on the forward strand.
TTTTGCTGGTTGCAATGTCTCCATGTACCATATCAGGGATCTAGTTGAACCGGGTAAGGCCCAGGTCTAGTTGGGACGGGAGGGCAGCCCAAAGAGATCCCCAGGGGCTCTGACAGTGACCACAGGGGGGACTTCCCTGGTGGTCCAGTGGCTCAGAAACTGCATTCCCAATGCAGGGGGCCCAGGTTCAATCCCTGGTCAGGGAACTAGATCCCACATGCCGCAACTAAGAGTTCAAATGCTGCATCTAAAGACCCGGTGCAATCAAATAAATATTTTTAAAAAACACAGGGATCTGAATGGGGATGGAGTAAGGGCCAGAAACAGGACATTGAGAGGAGTACCTAGGGAGGAAGGACTGAGAAAATGGCATTGTTTCTTTGCAGGAATAGGCCAGTGACCAGCAGGACTAAAGCGTAGGAGAGCAGCTGATGCTCAAGGGCATGTGCTTGGCTACATTGTGCTGGCGGCATCGTCCTGCCAGAGCTGAGACTTTTGGTAATGGCCCACGAGGCACAGCCCTGAGTCCCTGTGTCCTGAGTGCAGCAAGGGGTCAGGAGGGCACCAGCCATGTCAGGATGGCGCAGGGAGAAGCACAGAAATCTCAGGAGTCCTTGGAAATACTGAGGGGGGCAGATTGCAAGGGTTTCTGTGTCACAGGTTTGGAGCTGGGGCCACTTGATAGTTGTCTTTGGAAGGCTAAAACTTGCAGACACTCAAGAGGTGGACACGAAATAAACAACAGCTTTTAAGGAAGAAGCTGCCATCCCAAGCACTTAACATGTGTTGTTTCACTCGCTGGTGTAACGGCCCCCGCCAGGGAGGCTTTATTAGGCCCATCTGACAGATACAGAAACTGAGGCTCTGCGAGGTCATGCGTCCAGCCCAGGATCACAGCTATCAAGCAGCAGCACCTTGACCCTTTAACTATTGTTGTGCCAGCTCCTGAGCAATATTCTTCACTCCACACAATGGCACCGAGACAAGCTGGGGTGCAGTGTCAGGGCTTGGCAGAGTGGGGCCAGACCACTTCCCATGCCCATCACACACTCTCTCACATCTGAGGAGACTGAGGGGCCTGGAGAGGTCAAACGCTTGTCTGAAATCACACCGTTCCTCGGGAGCTGAACCAGGCCAGAACTCAGGGCAATAAAAATGTTCTGAATAGCTGACCAGAGGGAAACCCCCACACCCATCAATCTGTCACAGCCACCCCGGTTCAGCTCCTGTACTTGTGACTTGTTTTCTCAGACCCCCTCCTTCACACACACACACACACACACACACACACACACACACACACACCTGTTGTTTTGGGGGGCCTGAGGCAGGGCCTCTGAGCAGGATGCTGTCCCTCATTTCGGCCTTTTCTCCTCCACAGCCTCTCAGATGGCTTGCACCCCCCTCCCTGGCCCCAGCCCCCAAAGGACCCTGGGTCTCTGGTTTTTGTCAGGCCTGAGAGCTGGTGGGATTGATTTATGAGAGGAGCCCCTGCCCCCACCTCACCCTGAGCCCCTTGTCCTCCTCCCCCCTTCTCCTCCTCTTCCTCTTCCAGCTCCTCCTCCCCTGCCTGACTGCCTGCTCAGTTTTCCACAGAGTCAGGATTTCCCTGGGGTTGGGGGCTCCAAGCCAAGAACAACACAAGACCGGTTCCCCCACCTCCCCTGCCCCTCCCATCCCCCTCCAGCGCACACACCCGCCACAGCAGCCCCCTCGGTCGAGAGGAGGGGTTGAGAGGAGAGGTTCGGGCCCAGCCTGATTCCCCAGAGGAGGAGCCAGAAGCCGAGGCCCCTCCCATCCTGAGCCATGACTCCCCAGCCCCACTCTGTCCCCCTCCAAGTTCCCTCAGAAGTACCTTTCTTCAGGGACTCCTGTTGGGGAGTTCACGGAGGAGGACTCTGGGAGTCCACACTGGGCTGAGGGGGAAACAGAGAATTCTGAGAGGTCGCTGAGGTGGGGGGGGGTACCCACACTCTGAGGGGGCAGGTCAGTGAAGACCCCCAAAATCTACACTGAGGGCAAAACAGGAAGGCATCCGGTGCCTCTTGTTGGCTCTGGGAGGGGGCGGGCAGTGCAGAGAGGCCTCTGAGATCCCTGCACTGGAGGTGGCGGGGAGCAAGGTCTCTAGAAGGTGAGTGGGCTCAGGTAGGAATGGGGACAGGGATCCCCATCAGTCTCTGGTTCCCTCTCCACAGCCTGGGACTTGAGTCACAGGGAGGGAGGAGATAGGGACAGAAAGATCGACAAAGGCAGAGGCCGGCCTGATAGGGGCAGTGTCAGAGGAGCAGCCAGCAGACAGACCCCAGGGTGGGGATCAGGCTAGCGGAGGGTCAGGGCAGAAAGGGGGCTGGATCAGGGGTTGAGTCCAAGTCCTCCTTCCATCCTGTTCTCAGACTTGATTTTGGCCCTTGACTCTGGACCAGGAGGTATGGGAGTTGAGGGTTGAGGAACCTTGCTTCCTCCTGGAGAAGGGGTCCAGACACCCAGTCCACGACAGGCCTGACTGCCAGGACCTCTCCTGAGAAGAGTGCTCCCTGCAGGACAGGAAGCTGGCGCTGGAAGAGCAACCTACTGTCCCGCCAGCCGGCCGCTCCCTCCCTCGGCCCGTCCCCTAGCCGCTCCCCCACCCCACCCCCATCAGACGAGGCCTTCATGCCTCTCCAGGCGGTGTGAACCCGGGTGACCCCTCCAAGGTTGCCTCTTTCACACAGCAGCTCTTTGATGGGTCTCTGAAGGCCTTGGTTTTTCCTCACTGTGTGCCCTGCCTGGCCCCGCAGTGAACCCCCCGTTGCCCACCCCTCCCCTTCTTTTTGACCCATGCCTGGTCCTGGCTCTGACTGGGGAGGAAAGGCCCTTCCCCAGACCTCCCAGGGCAGCTCTGCTCTGTGAGGGGCACCCCCAAGACACCTCCCCAGTTAGGATAAGGAATGAGAATCTGTTTTTTAAGTCACACCTCAAAGCCTTAAGCAATCTACTCCTTCGCGCCCGGCTGGGGCTCAGCCAAGTTCATCCGTGTACCCTCAGGCTTAGCACAGAGCAGAAGGCTTAAAAAGGAAAACAAATTTTGAATGAATGCTTGGTAAGACGGGGAGTCACAGGGGCTCCTCTGCTTCTGAAGTAGAACAGGAGCAGGGACGGGGCAGGGAGGCGGCAGAGTCACAGCTAAGCCATGCTAGAGAGTGGCAATGTGGCCTAGCCCTGTCCCCTTCAGGAAAGGCGCAGGGGTGGCTGGAGCGCCTGGCTTCTCCCTCCTGTGTCACAGCAAGCCGCCCAGGGGACGGCTGCCCCTTCTCCCCATCACAGCTCTGGCCTGGGCTCCTCCTGGGAACACACATCCGAATCCTGTCCAGCCCCTCCCCCCTCATTCGGGGCCCAACCTCCTCCCCTCCCCTGGCAACCCCCCTTCCCCTCAGGCCAAATCTGGCCAATTTGTTCTGAGACAGGGTTCTGGTTTCATAGCCTCATTTGAATGATTTCCAACCAGAATTCCTGCCTCCTCCTTTGCAAAGCTCTACCCTCCCCCAGTCTCCCTTCTGCCTGAGTGGCTGCCTCAGCCAAGGCCTGTGTGGAAGAAGGAATGAACCCACACACACTGACCCCTAGACCCTAACACCCCTTCTCTGGGCACTCCCAGCCTCCACACAACTTGTGGCCCCCAGAGGGAGGCTGGTCACTCAGACCTCTGCCTCAAGCCTGAGAATGTGGGCGCTGGGGCTCTACCATCTGTCCTTCCTGGGGCCTGGGTCACCCCACCTGTGCTGGGAGCAGAGGGTGTTCTAGAGCCGAGCCCAGAGCCCAGCCCTGCCCTCGGTAGAACTTAGCTGCCAAACTAGATGCAAATCTCCATCTTACTAGCCACCCCTGCCTGCCTCGAACACATTCTCCTAGTCCCCTGGAGCAGAAAAGCTCTGTGTTTCAGGCAGTGCAGCAAGGGTATCAAGAGGAAGCTGGCCCTGTGCACAGCCAGTGTTGTGAAAAAAATCTTAGGCAGCCCCCCGGGGTGCTGGTTCATGCTTCCTAACAGTCCTCACCAGCAGAAAGGTCAAGCGGAGATCCAGTTCAACCCTCACATTTCCCAAGACTTTGCTCTGACCCAGAGTCAGACCCCCACGACATAGAAGGTCTCTTCCTCCAGGCCCTATACCCAGAAGGTAGGCAGAAAAGGTTTTCTTCCTTTGTTTATAAAAAAAAGGAGTTTGAGGCCCAGAGATGTTTAGTAATGTGTCTAAGATCACAGCAGGACGTGAGCCCTGGCCACCGTCGAGGCAGAGTTGTCCACCGCACCACACTGCTGGGTCTGGGTCAGCCTGGAGGCCACTCTTCAGCCCAGGACACACATCATAGGGGCTGCTGATCAGCCATCTGCAAGCCCCTATCCTGGGAGATGATCCTGGAGATGGGTCCAACAATCTGTTCTGCAGCTCAGGTGTGTCATTTCCTGAGCCCTCGGGTGGGGGCTGGTTTGGGTACAGCCCTGTTGGCACAGATTCAGCATCTTCGTTTTGCATATGCAGAACTAGGCTCACAGCACAGAGAGGCATGTCAAGCCACAGCCCTGGTGGTAAGCCAAACAGGAAAACACTCCAGTATTCCCCCTGCCCCTGGAGCGTCCTGCCTCCTCTCCCAACGCCTGTCTTCAGGGCCCCTCTCTAAGTGCCACCCTTGTCAAGTGTCAGGTACCCAGGGTTCAAATACAGGCTCTAACTTCAGTGGGCATGTGACCTTGGGTGAGTTACTTCCCTGAGACTGTAAAATGGGGTAATAACGTGTTCCTCATAACCTCATAGAGTTACGGTGGGTGTGAAAATACATCACGTCTAGCACAAGACATAATCATTCGTTTCTCCTCCTTTCGTATATTCTGCCCAGTACAAGCCTAGTTTAGGAGCAGAAAGTGCTCCCAGCTGAGTCGAGTTCAGCTATTCAATATTAGAGCCCTCTGTAAAACCCCAGGTAAGGTGCTCAGCCTTTGTTCTTCCACCTGAAAACATGGCAACGTGGTGGAGATAAGATGAGACAAGAGAAGGGAAAGGAAGAACAGTGGGAAAGGGAAAAGGTATAAATCTCAGTTTCTCGCTTCCTTTGATCAACATGCTCCCCACACACTCATGGGCTGTGGGAGAAGGCCCATTCCTGGATCGGAGGGGGAATCCTCTCCCCTCCTTTCTTCCCCAGGCCATTCGAGGGCCCCCATAACTCATCCTTCATAACAAGCAGCTCTTTTTTGTTCAGCATGGAGCAGGGTGCCCTGCCTGCTGGCACCTGACCCAGAGAGGGAGGCTCGGGGTCTGTGGGGCTGGTCTGGCTTCCTCAGAGGTTCCACGGCTAGATCCACTCCTACCTGTACCCCGATGCCACTGCTCAAGACTTGAAGATTCCCAAGGACCTGAGCTAGTGGGGGCAGAAGGCAGGAGAAGGCTTCACCAGGAGGTTCCCATGATGCTATGCTGGTTCCCCGAGGCCACGGGGACCTTATACCCATGACATCAATTATCCCCCCAAAACTATACTTCTTCTTAAACAGATACAGAGCAGGGAGTCAGCTTATCTTCCCCAGAAAAACTGAAACCTTCACACATTATTACTCCTAGGAAGCGTCTGTTACTGTGTGCTACACATTTTCTTTGCATCATCTTGTTTCACTTTCTCAGCGACCATCTGAAGCGGCTGCCATTAATTCCCCTGTGGTAGAGCTAAAGACTTCTAATTGAATGCCTTCAGAGATGGAGCCTGCCTCATTCCTTCTAGCCTGCCTGACCTGACTGCTATTCTGAAAACACCTTCTCTACCTAAGAATAGATATGGCTGTCCTGCCAGCCCCAGAGAACACTCCTTTCTCCCTAACACTGTGCCCCTAACACCTTCTGAGATGCTTGTTAGTTTCCCACTTTAATCTCAGCCTTCCATCCTAGCATCTGCTTGTGTCATGGGGCTCTGGGTTAGGCCTATTAAAGAGACCACACAGGGGATGGAGCGGGGAGCACCCATCACCCCCATCCTCCCCCTCAACCACCACTCACCTTCTTTCTAGGCTGGTTATTTGGAAGGTGCTTTCCCTGGGCATCAAGGCAGAAAACCAGGAAAGGAATCAGGATTGCTGGAATTCATTCCAAGATGTCTTTGTACTGGGGGGTGTGGGGAGGTGTTTAGGACCAAACTTTGGGGACTGGCTGTGGGTTTGCGGAGGGTGGGTAAGGACAAGATACATTCCACACGCCAATGTGGAAGAAATGGCTAAGAGAAGTCATAGCTACATGGAGGGAAAAGGATAAAGGCTATAATTTGTGGGTTTTCTTATTCTTTTTTATAGCCCCAAATACAAGAATCCATTCCTTTATCCAGCCAACCATCTAAACATCCACTCATCCATCCAACCATCCAATCATCCAGCCATCTAATCATCTAATTACCTATCCATTCATGTATCCTTTCATCCATAGGCCCATTGTCTTATCCATTCATGCTACCATTAATCTGTCTTTCCATTCATCCACTCATTTATCTACTCATCCATCCATTCACCCATTCATCTGCCTAACAATCTTCTCATCTATGCTTTTGTATCCATTCATCTTTCCATTTCTCCTTCTATCCTTCTATCCACTCACCAACTCACCTATTTTTCATCTCTTCACGTATTCATTCATCCGCCCATCCATCCATGCATTCTCTCATCCATACACCTGCTGCCTATCCTTTCATTCATCCTACTATTAATTCATCCATATATCCATTTATCCATTCACCTACCTGTCATCCATTTATTCAACTATTCATTCATTCACTTATCTATCCATCTATCCATCCTGCCACTTATTTTTTCCTTTACTCATTAATTCATTAATCCATAATTCATCCACTTGTTTCATGTATGTGTGTGTATATATATATATACTACATATTTTACTCCATCCATAAAAACATTTATCTATCCATTCATTTATATAGAAATAAATTAAATAACCTAATACTGTTCTTAGCACAGTACCTGGCACAGTATAGCATTCAGTAATGGCAATCAAGAGTAGTTGATTTTATTATAAGATTTTATTTGAGAAGCAGAATAGTGTGGGAGTAAAATGCATCAACTTTGGACTTAGACTACCTGGATTCACATCTAAACTCTTATTTCCACTTGATCTCAAACAAGTTATTTAACTTTTCTTAGTCAAGTTTTCCCGTGTGTAATATGGAAATGGCAAGAGTACATTTCCATTGAGAGTTGGAAATGTTAAGTTGTCCTGAAGATTAAATGAATTACTAAATGTAGAGCACTTAGAAAGGTGCCTGGCACATAGTAAGCCCTCAACATACTACTTGGAGAGGGCACTGGTGACCCACTCCAGTACTCTTGCCTTGAAAATCCCATGAACAGAAGAGCCTGGTAGGCTGCAGTTCATGGGGTCTCTAAGAGTCAGATGTGACTGAGTGACTTCACTTTCACTTTTCACTTTCATGCATTGGAGAAGGAAATGGCAACCCACTCCAGTATTCTTGCCTGGAGAATCCCAGGGATGGAGGAGCCTGGTGGGCTGCCGTCTCTGGGGTCGCACAGAGTCGGACATGACTGACGCGACTTAGCAACAGCAGCAACATACTACTATAATCATTCTTCCATCCTTCAGGCATTAATGAGCTTCTATCTTGCCCCAGACCCATGTATATCTTCCTGGGAAATGAGAGTCGTAAGGATGTGTTGCCTCCTTCAAGGAGCCCACGTCCAGGGAGAAAAGACAAACAGATAATTCATGTGATAAGAGCTCTCAGAGAGGCATGAAAGATGCCTAGGAGCAGTGAGGGGACATTCCCCACATACCCACCTCAACCTCTTTTCTCTTCTCTGTACAACTCTCCTGGGCAATCCTGCCCACGATCTGAACTTCATCCCTGGACTCCACGCTGTGCCTGGTACTCCAACTCAGACCTCTCTCCTGAGCTCCAGATCCATATATTCAATGGCTTACTGGGCACCTCTCTTTGAAAGCTTCAGACTGAGCCTATTGTTCTCCTTCTCATATCCTGTTCTTCTTCCTGTACTCCTGAATCCATAAATGGTACCAAAGGATGCCTGATTGCCCAGTGCTCAGAATCCCCCAGGCTCAGACATCTACTGTGTCTCCCCTTCCATACCCAATCAGTCACTAAGCGTGTTGCTACTTACCTTTGCACCTATCCCTCACGCCTATCTTCTCCTCGTCATCTCTGCAGCAGCTCCTCACCCCGTCTCCATCCAGGACTTACTATCCTCCACCTAGACTGTGGCCTCCTCCCCTGTCTACCTGCCACCATCTCTGTGTCCTCCAATCCATCCCACACTGGCCTCACTTCACTTCCCAGACACTGTGCTCATGATGTCATTCTCCCCTTCAAAATTCAGCAGTGATACGTGGAATATCCCTATATCACTCTGTCACTTGCCTTTATATTTCCCTGCTGGAGGCTTCTTGAAGGCAGCACACTTATCTCCATTGCCTGCGACTCAGTGCCTGGCAAGAATGCATTATTTTAGTCAAGTAGGCGGTAAGACGGAGAAGGCGATAGCACCCCACTCCAGTACTCTTGCCTGGAAAATCCCATGGACAGAGGAGCCTGGTAGGCTGTGGTCCATGAGGTCGCGAAGAGTCGGACACGACTGAGTGACTTCCCTTTCACTTTTCACTTTCATGCATTGGAGAAGGAAATGGCAACCCACTCCAGTGTTCTTGCCTGGAGAATCCCAGGGACAGGGGAGCCTGGTGGGCTGCTGTCTATGGGCTCACACAGAGTCGGACACAACTGAAGTGACTTAGCAGTAGCAGCAGCAGGAGGTAAGAATGGAAGAAGGTGCAAGTATGGGCTCAAGTATCATAGAAAAGTCTACACAGCTGCTGCAGAGGGAATTTTATTGGAAATGAGCAAAACAAGAAAAATGTTGCTCAGAGAGATCATGGTGGGATTGTTTAGGAGTGCGAATAGTCCAGGTTGGGCTGGGAGAGAAGTAGACACCAGAAGGCCCCCAGGTAGGGAGAAGAAGAGGTTTGGGGACCAAAGATTTTGAAACTAGGCAGAACAGGAGGAAGTGGTGGGAGCCCGGGGTATCAGACTTGCAGTCTGGAGGAGATGGTTAAGTGATATAACCAGGATCATAGCATAGTCCAGTGTGCTGTACTAAGTGGAGGCCAATTAGGAAGGAGGAGGAGGTCACTGCAGGTGAGAGGTCAGCATCTGGGTGTGAAAGTCAAGAGGCTGGAGCCAAGAAGAGTCTGGTTGGCCGGGTACCAAGACCGAGAAGAAGCCTAACTGTGAACCTGAGGCTCAGAAAGGCCAAGGGAGGTGAGGCTGGGAGGAAGGTACAAGGGAAGAGTGCAGTGGTGACTTCAAAAGCAGGTGGAGAGGATGTGGGAGGACCGTGCCCAGGAGCGGTGCTGGGGTGGCTGAGTGGAAGGAGTGGTAGGCTTGTGGGAAGCAGGGGCTTCAGGGGAGAGCCTCCTGTACCCACCCACCACGGTCCCGCAGATACACCCTTCCTGGTCCCCTCAGGCAAATGCCACCTCTTTCATTCACATGCCCCAAGTTCAATGCCCAGGAAAGGGAGAGGGGTTCAGGCAGGGTTGTCTCCTGCCTTTCTCCTTCTCCCCATCAGGCCAAGACAAAGTGGGGAAGAGGGTCTTCCCCAGCCCCCAATAGTCAGGGTCAGGGCAGCCACCTTGGGGCTGATGTCACAGCAGGCCTCCAGCCAGATCTCGAGTCTGTTTTCATTCCTGCTCCATGAGACAGGAATAATTAATGAGAAACAGAGAGGGGCAGGGAGGCAAAGTGGAGGGACCGAGCTGCTTGCCTGTCATACCCGCCCCCCAAGGTGGAACCCTATCCCACTCTTGGACTGTGCTCCTGACAAGGGCCTTCAGCACCTGGGGGCCCAGCTCTCCTCCTCTTTCTTTCCCTCCCTTCTCTGAAGAAGGAACACTGAGGCAGCCCTTGCCCACGAGTGCAGACCCCCCTCCAGGGCAGGGTTGGGGGGAAGAGTGTCACTCTGAAGCGGTCCAAGTGCACTTCTAGGTTCCCTTAGGCCCCCTGCCAAGGGATCTTGATGTAGTGGGAAGAACACAGAATCATGGATGGGTGAAGTCTGATTTAGATCCAGGCTTTGCCATTGACTGGCTCTGCGACTTCACCCAAGCCACATCATCTCTCCTGTAGAATGGGGATAGAAGACAACAGGTGCTCAGAAATGCTGTAGACAGATGTGCTGTGTGTAGCAGGGAACAGGCAGAGCAGAGGGCTACAGAAGTAGGAGAGGAGAGGGTGCCTGAGTTGTAGACCTGCTGGGACCACATGCCTGAGACTAGCCAGCCCTCTGGGCTGTGAGAAATGGATGGCCTGATGGAGGAGGAGTCATGGCAAAGGGGAGGCCTTGGTTAGTGTCATCCGTCCATGGCCCTGTTCCTTCCTCATCCTGACTTGGAATGGCCTCTGTGCCCGTTCTTACCTAGCCCAGGACCTTTGTAAATACTGCTCCCTGCTCCCCTCCTGCTAACTGCAAACAAGTGGGTCGGGGGGTGGGTCTGACATGCAAGCAGCTCTGTCCCTCCTCTTTGCCTCCCTGCCCCTCTTCAAGGCTTAATTCAAGCCTGGGTCCCTTCCTCCAGCCCCGAGTGCTTACCTAGCTGTAGTACTTATGCACCACATTGTATTAGTTGGTTTATATATCAGTGTCCCCCTGTGAGCTGTGTCCCCCACACCTTAAGGGAGTGGGAGCTGTAACCAGTTCATCCCCACACCCTCAGCTCCATACACTCAGGCTGGCATATGGAAGGGACCAGTGAAGGTATGTTGAATAAATGAAGTGAGGCAGGGGCAGAGTGAATGAAGATATACTCAGAGTCAGATACCAAAAAGCTAAATAAAGGGACCTGGAGAGTAATGAGGGCCCCGGCTTCCTCTGTGGGGCATTAGAGGATGCTCAGCTTTGCACTAGATTAGTTCAGGTCACTAGAGCTGGAATTTGATCCTGCACCAGTAACATTTACCTTGACTTGTAATTATATACATTTTTTTTGCATTATTATTTGAAGAGCATCTATACCCCTATTAGACTAAGCTCTTTGAAGCAGCATCTGTCTTTGTTCTTGTTCATCATAGTATCTTGGTGCCCAGCACAGTGCCTGACACACAACAAATATCCACTAAATATTTGAAGAATGAATGAATATTGGAGGGAAAGAATCCCCTCCCTGCCCCAAACACACCCAGGATCAGTGTACTAAGGGGTCACATGCAGAAACCACGGTCCCTCAGCCACTTGCTGCATTCTCTACCCCTTAGCAAGCTTCAGCACCCTCACTCTCATTGCTTTCAAACCACTTGGGCCCCAGTAGAACTATCCCAGGAAGTGGACCAGCCTGGGCTAAGCCTGCAGCAAAATGCCAATCATTCCCGTGGCTAGAATGGGGTTGGTGGATTTCCGCACCCCGTGCCTTAGTTTATTGGATCCCAGCTATGCACCAAGCACTACTTGGCATTTTCCTATCTGTTCTTATATTTTATTCAAACGCCATACTAATAAAAATAGTAGCTGACATTTTTGAGTACTTACTATGATCCTGGCACACACTTTACATGCATTACCTGATTTCATGTTTGCAACAATCTCATGAGGTAGAAATGATCACTACACCTTTCTATAGATGAGGACATGGAGGCACAGAGAAGTCAACCTGCCCAAGGTCAAAGAGCAAAAAGCTGGGCTCTGACCCCAGGTCTGCCTGTACTCTAAATCTGCAGCTGCCCTGCCCCAGGCACCCCAGATCTCCAGATTTGAATTCAGGGTCTGGCCACCCAGGCTTAGATCTAATAGTTCCTTGTCCAGGACCCTCTCCCTGGGGCCACTGTGAAGGAGGGGGATACTGTGGGGGGCTGAGTACAGCCTAGAGTAGCTTACTGTCTTTACCTGTCCCTACTCTCTGCACTCAGGCACAGAGAGGGGCATGACATGGGTCATTTGGGGCTGCAACTGCCTCTCTGGGGCAGATGGGATGAGGGAGGTGAGGGGAAGCGGCCCCAACTCTAGGCTCAACACTCTCCCCCACCCTCAGCCCTCTGGCTTCCCTTTTCAAGCACTAGCTTGGGAGATCGAATGTTCTGCCCCCAGGAGTGTGTAATTAATTAAGGAAGACTCTAACCAGATCAAGACCTCACTACCTCTCATTCCTCTCCTGCCCCCAGGAAAGCCAGACTCCTCCTGAGTATCCTCATACTTCCTATGCCCTAACCACGCCCCGTCCCTCTACATCACTGTTGAAGGACTGAGGACTCATCTCAGACCCCAGCGAGACACAGGTTGTTAGTAGGGTTACGCGGCCCAGGTAGGAATGCACGGGGGGGAGGAGCCTTCAACGAAGGGGATGGCTTTTGTTCTCCCTTCTTTGCATCCCTTCCCCCACCTCTTCTCTATCTTGGGAAGCTCTTAGGGTGTGTGGGCTGGGAGGTGGGGCCAGGCAGAGTATTGTAACGGGACGTAAGAACACGGGTAAGGACGTGACTTGGGGGCATGGTGTGTTTGCAGGAGAGTAACAAATCCGGACACAAGTGAAGGGAGGTATGTGTCCTGTGCTGCACAAGGCACATTCAACAGAGTACTTTATGCCCCTTTCAAATCGTCCTGGAGGGCACCCACCAAGTGCCCCCTCACTGTGCGGCTCCCAGACCCCAACCCCTCCCTCGGCGTTCGAAGCCCACGGTCCCGCCCTCTCTGCCTACCCACTGCGGCGATGCCCTACCTCTTCGGGCCAAGCCCCCATCCCAGAGTCCCGCTAAAATGATTACAGTGAAGGAATAAGTGAGGGGGTCACTCCAGGAGACGCGGGCCACGGACCTTCCCCCATCCCGGGGCCTCGAGAGCAGGAAGGGGACACTTGAGCAGGAGCTTGGAACACCCCCTCCCCTTTATCTGAGTCCTCAGCCCGGGAATGCGGCGCAGGACGCCACTCAACACCGCCTCCCCTCCTCTGGCCGCTCGCCACACCTCGTGCCGATGACAGCGGCGGCGCCTGGGTCCCCCACCTTGTCCTCTCTAGCTCCCGCCCTCGGCAGAGTTCCCAGCTAGGGAAGAGAGGAGGGCTCCGTCCCACCGGGTCCCGGATCCCCGAGGCTTCCCGTCCCACCTCCCCCGGCCCCACCGCCCGGGGCCTGAGCCTCGCGGGGCGCCCCTCCCCCGGGCAGCCTCTGCAGCGCCGCTGGGCTCCGTGGGGGGAATACTAAAGAGCCGCGCTAAGGGTGCAGCCCCAGCGCGTGAGCGCGCGGCGAGGGGCGGAGCGGCCTCTGCCCCTCTGCCTGTCAGGCTTTGGGCTGGCGGGTCGAGTGCCTCAACCTGCGCCTTGGACCAACTCTACTCTCGCCGGCCTGGTCTGCCTCCCGGGGTCTGGCCCCCTGCACCTGAAATAGCTGCCCGTTGCCTGCAGCCCTTCAGCATCGCCAAACCCTAGCTACCGCCCCCACTTAGAATTCTGCTACGAAGCTCTGCCCTGCCTGGAAAGAAGTGCTCCGTGTGAACCAGGAGATCCACAAGGCTTTGCCTACACTCCCTACCGGGTCCAGCCAGACTCTAATTTGGGATCGGCAGGTTCCTTGGAAACCTGTTCTATGCGCCACAAAGGTTTACTGCCCAAGGTTCCCTCCTTCTGACACTGGGAAAGTCACTGCATTCGCACCCTCCCCGCCCCCAACACACACATACGTTTCTGCATCTAAGGGGCCTCTGAGTCCCCATTCCCACTCCACCCCCTTTCTCCTTTGACATTTATTTCCAGAAGCTGTTTTCCTAACCCTCTCTCTGGTTCTGGTTATTTATCCTCTGAACCTTTCAAGTGTGCAGGCAGTCTCAGGGTGGGAATCCCAGCCTCGGGCCTCACTTACTGGCTCAGCGACTTTGGGCAAGTTACTTAACCTCTCCCCTTCCTCCTCTGTAAAAAAGAGATAAAAATACTTCCTTCCCTGGCTCAGTTGTTGTGAGATTAAATAAGATCCATGTATAAATGGAGCATTTTAGCCCAGTGCCAGGAATATGGGAATTGTTCAGTAAAGAGTAGCCATACTTCTCCACAGACACTTGCTGAAAAGGACTGCCCTCTGCATCTGAACACCAGGGCGGTCCCATCCTCTTTGTCCTGGGCCCTGCGACCCTGGGTGCTGATCAACTCCCTCTACCCCCAGCTCCTTCTAGACAACGAGTGTGAAAGGGCTCAGTCTATAAAACACCATCCAGAAGCAAGTGTCTGCCCAGACAGCCCCTGGAACGGGAATGGCCGGGCCTTAGCAGGAAGGAGCTCTGGGGGAGTTTGCTCTATACTGTTATCACCCCACTTCCAAGAAGTTAGGTTCAATAAGGCTGAAACACAAAAAGGAAGTTGAGCCTGGAGAAGCCTGCATTTGGCCTCCCAATGACTCTTGGGAATTCTGAAGGGCCAGGGCTGAGAGGCCATGAATTTGAGAGGTGGAATGAGGCGGGGCAAGAGAATCATCTTATTGCCTTTATTCCGCTGACGGCCCAACTGGCCCCACGGCAGGGCACAGGGCCAAGCCTTTACACACTCAACCATGCTCTCTGTGCAGGCCAGTGCATGCACACATACGCTCACACACACACACACTCAGACACACACACACACATCCGACCTCTGGCTCTGAGAGTCAGTCTCTGGGGGGCAAGGGGCTGCTCCTCAGCTGGCCCCTGCTTGCCCTTTTATGACAGCACCAAGGGCGGGGGTGGGGCAGGGCCCTCAGCCCCCAGAACAAGTCCCTGTGCAAACTGGAGGTGCCAGCTGGCTTCCGGTAGGGGGCTTACGTTTCCCCATTCCCAGGGTTCCCTCCTCCAGTTCCTGAGGGAGGGACTGCTCTCTGCCTACCTGGGGGGCCAGACCCCTGCCAGGGCTGGGCCCTGGAACCCAGGCTTATTCCCCACCTGACCATGCCAGGACCTCCAGCACTGATGAACAGCCAAGTCTGAGGTGGTGGGGATCCCCCCACCAGTGAGGAGGAAGGCCTGGGCCCCGAGGGGCTGGGGAGGGGTTGTCACCCCCTCTCCTAATCCATCTTCAATATGAAGAGGTTTGGGGCACACTTCCTGGGGAGGGAGCACAGGCCTGGAGGAGAAGTCCCAGCTTGGGCCTTTCCCAATCTTCCATCTTCTGGGCCACAGCCTAAGGCTGGGCATCCAAAAGTCCAAAAGTCCAGTCGGCTGGTCGAAGTTCCTGTACAGTCCTTGGTGGGGCACGCACCCAGTGGGAGTTGGGTGTCAGACCTGCACAGGCAGCGTCTGGTTCATCTGCAGCCGCATGTCCTGGATACTGCTGAGGATCTTCTTCTGGTGGCCCGCCAAGGTGACCCCGATCCGGAGCAGGTCTCTGCAGAGGGGCCAAGGGCAGCGTCAGTGCCTCCCCTCCTGCCCACCACTCGGGCCCAGCTCAGAGTCCCCAGCCCCGGCCCTCCAAATGTGAGGCACACTCACTCTGCAGTCATCTGGGCCACCAGGTCAAAGGATGCAAACCCCGCACTGACAAAGCTCTCCTTGTACCGCCCCATCTTGATGGCGTCTAGCCAGTCACCAACTGTTGTGAAGGTGGTGTAGTCGGGGACCGTGCGGTCCAGGAGGGGTTGTGACATGCTGTGGGAAGAAGAGGGGACCTGATGAGTCCTGATGTTGGGGGAAGCAGGTTAGGGCTGCTGGCTTGGGAGCAGAGGCTGAGGTACTGACCCAGACTGGGCACTGGCGATGACCTTAAGGCTGGCGGCATTACGAATGAGCTTGTCCAGGGTGTTGACGATCTGGGAGAATTTGGGCCTGAGGTTCCGGTCCCGCACCCAGCAGTCCAGCATGAGCTGGTGCAGTGCTGTGGGGCAGTCCATGGGTGGGGGCAGCCGGTAATCCTGCTCCACGGCATTGATGACCTGAGCCAAGAGCCAGGAACCCTGGAGTGAGCCACCACTTGGCTCCCCAGCAGCTCCCACCCACCCAAGCGCTCTGGCAGGTCCAACTCACATCCTGGTTGCTCATGTCCCAGTAGGGTCGCTCGCCGTAGCTCATGACCTCCCACATGACGATGCCATAGCTCCAGACGTCACTAGCAGAGGTGAACTTCCGATAGGCTATGGCCTCTGGGGCAGTCCAGCGGATGGGGATCTTCCCGCCCTGGTGAGGGGGGCACACGCCCTTCACCCTATGTCTCGGGGCTGGTCCCCAGCCCCGAGCCCCTGCCTGGTTGGCCCCGCCCCCAGTCTCCCTCCCAGCTGCTTCCTGTACCAGGGAGCTGGTGTAGGTGGGATCAGAGGGGTCATCCTCCAAGAAGCGGGAGAGGCCAAAGTCTGAGACTTTGCAGACCAGGTTGCTGTTGACGAGGATGTTGCGGGCAGCCAGGTCACGGTGGACGTAGTTCATCTCGGACAGGTACTTCATGCCGGCAGCAATGCCTCGCAACATGCCCACCAGCTGGATGACTGTGAACTGTCCATCGTTGAGCTGGAGACAGTTAGGAGGCTCAGGAGGCGGCCGATCCCCTGTTGCCTGGCCCTGGCTCCATCCAGGACCTGCCTGCCTGCCCACCTTCCCAGGTCCTTCAAGACCACACCTCATCTACCCCTCTGACCACATCCACTGTGCACTGAGAGTAAGGAGCTGCCCTCCTGTGTGGCCAGCATCTGTATATATCACCGATTAACCTCTGTGAGGACCCATTTCTATTTTACAACCAAGGCAGCTGAGACTCGGAGAGGTTAAGTAAAGCCTGAGGTCACACAGGCAGCAGTGGAGCAGAGTCAGGATGAGAATGCTGGTCTTCTTGGCTCTGAAGGTCCAGCTCTCTCCCTGCACTGGGCCACCTCAGCAAATATCTGGGCTTGTATAGGGTCTGTCTGACTTGTGGGAGCGAGTGGCTTACCCAACCTAGCTGTCTAGGGAGTGGAAGGGGGTTCTTACCCGAAGGAAGGAGTCCAGGGCGCAGTTCTCCATGAACTCAGTGAGGATCATGACTGGCCGACTTTTGGTGACCACGCCCTCCAGCCGGATTATGTTGGGGTGGTCAAACTGACCCATGATGGAGGCCTCGCTGAGGAAGTCCCGCCGCTGCCTCTCCGTGTAACCCACCTTCAGGGTCTTGATAGCCACAAACACCTCCCGGCGGCCGGGCTGTTTCAGCCGACCCC
The DNA here is from genome assembly GCF_016772045.2 of Ovis aries. Taxonomy (NCBI): domain Eukaryota; kingdom Metazoa; phylum Chordata; class Mammalia; order Artiodactyla; family Bovidae; genus Ovis; species Ovis aries. The sequence goes on from NC_056054.1 coordinate 203,403,224, forward strand.
GGCACACTTCTCCAAACTCCCCTGCACAGCACAGGGCACAGGTACTAAGCTATTTGTGTACCTAACTGGCCTCCACCCTCCCCCAGGGGTAACCGTCAGCCTCTCCTCCCCACTGTGCGCCCCAACAGACTCACCAGCTCCAATCACCTCCTCTATCTTGACGCAGGACACATCAATCTCCTTAGCAAATTCCCGCACAGCCTCATTAGGGTCTTCATAGGTAAAGGGGTCAATATAAACCTTCATTCCAGGAGCAACTACAGGAAGAAAAGGTGGGCATGAGAGGGAGCCAGATCCTTGGGCTGAGGACAGTGAGGGAATTCTGCCACCCAGATCCTGCCCCAGTCTTCCTCCCTATCCCCTGCCCCCATAGGAGCACATTCCCAACCTCCCTGCTAAGCCTGCTCTGTATTCCTTTCTGATGAAGCTAGAGCTCCCCTGTCCCCACCCTCCACTGTCCCCTTGGTGAGAACTAGCAACCATAAAACCTAGACACCTAGTATTCTCCTTTCTCCCTCATCTCTCATCACGTCAAAGCCTGTTTCAGACCCATCCCTCCCCTCATTCCCTCTGCCCCTGACCTTGCCAGGCCATCAACACCCAGACTACTGCAATAGCCGCCCAGCTGGGCTCTCTGCCTCTGGACTTTTCTCACCTATCTAGCCCGCATACCTGTCTTTCTACAACAATGCTTTCATTGTATTGCTCCCCAGCTTGAGAGCCTTTCAGATTACCTATGGTGCAGTCAAGTCCAAACTCCTCTGCCTGCCTTTCACGACCCTTCAAGGACTGGTCGCAACTACCCAGCCTGGCTTCCCAGCAGCTGTCAAACCAGTCTTCTCACTGCCCCCACAGTTGGGCATTCTCTCCACCTCACCCACTACCTTCCAGAGACTCCTCTAGCCCAGAATGCTCCCCCTTCCACCTCTCTAAACCCCGCTAAATCTCACCTGTCTCAGCTCAGCCCAAGGCTACCTCCTCCAGAAAGCCTTCCTCTCTTCTGAACTCTTACTGCCCTCTGTAGCAGGAACCCCCGACTTAACACTGAATTGTTCTCTCATTGTTTCCTGTGTGTGGGTATGTTGTCTTTCTCACAAGACTAACTACCTCTAGGACAGGGGTCACATCTCACTCATATCTGGGGCCAGCAGGAGTGAGGTAGGGGCTCAGGAAACGGCACTTAATTGGAAGCAGGACGGGGCAGCCAGGGGAGGAGTTAAAGGAATGAAGTCCCAGCCAGGGAAGAGGGTATCCCCAAGCCCTGCAGGGACCAAGGGAGCTTTGGGAGGTGGGAATGAGGAGACAGACTCACTGTATTGCTGCAGCTTCTCCGTATACTCCGAATCAGAGCTGTGCCGCTGCTTCCTAGGGGGAAGGGGAGAAGGGAGGCCTGAGACAAGTCCAGGCTCCCTCGGTTCAGGGAACCCTTGGGCTCATAGGAGGGGCAGAGTGCACAGGGGATGGCCCAGTGCCTGGTCCCATGGTCAGTGGTTACAGCTGCCTCTGGGTCTGTGGACAAGAGGCTCCGTGGACATGATCCCGGAGGGAATCTGGGGACAGGGAGGGGACAAATGAAGACATGGGTGTGGATTGGAAAGGGCCTCTCCAGTAATGACACCCTGGGCCTAGGAAGGCTGTGGTTCCAGGTCTAATGTGGGTGATGGTCACGCATGTGCTGAGAGGTTTCAAGGGCACTAAAAGAATGCTCCAGTGGACCCCGAGCCCATCAGTACCTGAGGCAGACGACAGCGATGACCACCACAGCCACTACGAAGACCAGCCCAGCCGTGGCTGAGCCCACAATGAGGGGGAGTTGCTCCTGGAGCTGCTGGGCACCGGAGCCTAGAGACGAGGGGGAGGCACAGGTGAGTGGAGGGGTGGCAAGCGTGGGTGGTGCGGGGACAGGTGTGGGGGGACATGTACCTCTCTCGCTTGTGGTCTCAAACTCAGCTGGGTGGCTGTATTGCCCATAGCCAGCTACCGTGCGGGCACGGACCTGGACCACGTAGCGGGCGTCAGGCCGCAGCCCGTCCAGCTGCACGGAGTTCTTCTGGCTGGTCACGGTGGAGGCGATGCCCTCACTCTGCAACGCCAGGAGGACACTCAGTCTCAGTGGGTCCTGACGTCTCTTGGTCCCTGCCCAGCCTCCTCAGTGCCCAAAGCTTCCCTCCCAGGGGCCCCCGACACTATCTGGGGCGGTCTTCTTGCCCAGGGCTTCTTCCTGCCCCGTGGGGCTCTGACCTTCTCAAAGTACTTCATCTCGTAGTCCAGGATGACTCCGTTGGGCCGCTCTGGGGGTGCCCAGGACAGGGTCAGGCTGCTCCCGGAGCTGCTGTGCAGGCGCAGTGTCGGCACTTCGGAGGGGGCTGGGGAAGGGGTGGGGCTCAGCACGGGCTTCTCGGGCTCTGGCATCCTCCCCAAGGACCCAGTTCCCAGGGGCCCCCCGGTGGTCCATGGGCAGGCCCCAGACAACTCCGCTCTGGGTGGGGGAAGATGAACCAGGCCCTACCCTCCTGTGTGCCCTCCTCACCAGCCTGGTTGGTGGTGATATTCACAGCCGCATAGCGGGGGGGCAGAGGGCTCTTGCCGGAGACGCCGTTGACCGCCTGCACCTCGAAGGTGTAGCGCGTGTGGGCCAGCAGGTGGCTGACGTGCACCCGGCGCTCGGTCAGGCCCAGCTGCCGAGGCACAAACTCCACGTTGTCATCACAGCGTGAGCAGGTCATGGTCCCGGGGCCCCCATGGCACTTCTTGCAGATGACATTGTAGAGGAGGTCGTCCCGGCCACCCAGGTCCCGGGGCTCACTCCACTCAAGGATCAGTGAGGTCTCATTCACATTAGAGATCACACCCCGGGGCGGAGATGGCACAGCTGTGGGGAAGATGAGGGGGAGAGCAGTGAGCTGGGGTCCCGGGACCACCCTCTGCCCAGAGTGCCTGTGTTCTCCAAGCTGCTTCCTGCCTCTGCTTTTGCCTCTGCTTTCATATGCAGAATACCCTTCCTATGCCTCTTCACACTCCTATTTGGGCACACTCCTATTTGGCCTTTAAGGCTCAACTTGAGAGGTCACCTCCTCTTGGAAACCTTCCTTGATTCCTCCTCTCCCCATCCTCTGTACTCCCGTAACCATTCCTGGGCATCCCTCCAGCTTTGCATTTAGCACATTATACGGTTGTTATCTGTTTCCACATCTGTTTCTCCCACCAGGTTGCAAGTTCCTAGGACAGTTGACTGCATCATTCCTGGCGCCTGGCAATGCCTGGCACCAAAGGCCAGAGTAGAGAGAAAGCAGAATACCAGGCTGCCCCAGGGATGTGAGGCCCCCTCTCTGGCTGGAGCTGGACCAAAAGAATAGCAGTCCTAGACAGAAGAACCAGCAGTAAACTGGAGGGTCCTAGACAGTTCCTGATACCTGGCTAGGAGCTAGCAGATGCTTATTAAGTATTGGTGGAGGGCTAAGCCTTTCAGTTCACCTGGATTCCGGCTCAGGGGCTGGTCACGTCCTACCTGCGCCATGGTTGAGCACAACATCTAACCCCCACCCTGAGCCTCAGTGTCCCCATCTGGAAAGTGGAGATATTCATAGAGACTGTCTAGGCATCCCCAGCCTGGCCTGCAGAGGAGAACATGAAGATGCGCCACCACTCACTGGTACAGGCACTGTCTGCGGAGTCGGAGTCTGCGCGGTAGAAGTTGTTATGGCAGGTGCAGATGCCAGCGGCTGGTGAAGTGGTGCGGCTATTGGGTGGACAGGGGAGGCAGGGCCCTTCTCCCTGCTTTGCCTTGTAGCTCCCGGGGGGACAGGCTGTCGGGGAGAAGAGGATGGAAGTCTCAGCTCCCTTTCCTGCAGACATAACCCTCCACACCTCCATGGGAATCTGGCCCTTCCCCAGCACAGGTCTTGGCCCTCCACCTCCCAGACTGTGCGGCCCATGCTAGTATTGCCTAACTCTGACTGCAGCTACAAAAGGCAAACCCCAAGTCAGCGGATTCCTCCCCACCCCTCCCCCACCCCCACCCCTGGGGCCTCATGGAAGACGACGTCAGCTCCATCACCTGGACAGCCTGGACTTGTCGAGGCAGGGAAGAGAGAGGGAGGAGGAGGAAGTGGAGGGGGATGGGAAGAGACCACTAGCAGGCTGGCAGCATCCTCTACTCTGCTGGGATGCCCCCACCCCTCCCTGAAACTCAAGGGCAATTACTCCTAAAGAACCTCAAGAACACTCCAGAACAACCAGTGGTGGGGACTCTGAGGACTCTGAGTTTCACGGCCCACCTCTCTCCCCGCCCACCAGGAGCAGGGCAGCAGCTCCTTTCTGCCCTGGGGCAGGGGTAGGGGCTGAGAAGGGGTGAGAAAAGGAGAGAAAGAAACCAGGCAGGAAGGCTGAGGTCACCTGGAGTTCAGAGGCCTCAAAGTGTCCACAAGGGGAACCCCAATCGCAAGAGGGAGCCCAGACTTGGACTTGGGTTTCTGGAGATCCCCTATATCTATGATGGCCATATGATTTATTACTCAAACTGGACTGCTTTGAGAGTAAAAGGGGTCACAATAATCACAATAGCTTGATGGGTGTAAACCAGGACTGCCCTGGACACACTAACACATATGGTCACCCTGTCCATACACAACTGCTTTCTAGAAGGTTATCCTGAGTGTGGGATGCCCGGAGTTGGGGCTATGCCTTCTCTGGGGTTTAATCTCCCCTGACTAAGGTGATATTCCATCCAAGCTCTTTTGAGCTAGTGGGAGAGGGGGCAGGGGCCAGGCCAGCCTGGTTGCCATGGGAACCAGCATGCATCTCCTGCCAGGGACCTGCGGAGTGTTAGCCCCTCTTCAGGCTGTCAGGCTCATCACCCCCACCCCCTGTCTCCACTTAGGAGGAGGAAGTCTGGGGGCAGGTTCCCATACTGGAGTGGAGAGGCGCCGGGCAAGGCACTGTTCACCTTCCCATGACAGCGCAGACATGAAGTCTCACGGCCACCAGCCCCCCCACACCAAGGCCTGTGCGAAGAGCTGGCTCCCACCCTTTGGAGCTTCAGGCTGCAAGCACCAGGAGGGCAGACAAGGCCCTCAGCACCTTGACACACATGTAACAGCAGCTGAATGAGGCTGTGGTCCCAGTGCCCACATTCCCCACCATGAGGCCTGGAGAGCAGAACCTCTCTGAGCTTCCTTATTGGCTAAACAGAAGAGGTAACTGGAATCTCCCATACAAGACTGTGGTGAGGCTCAGGTGAGAGAACCTCTCGTGAACGGGGGTTATAGCTGGAAAGTCTAGTGCTGTGAGGTCTTAGGAGTCTCGGCGAGCCACCAGAGGCAGGCCCCCCACCCTCCTTGTTGCATGCCTGCGTGTGCACGTGCTCAGTCGCTCAGTCGCATCTGACTCTGCGACCCCATGGACTGTAGCCCACCAGGCTCCTCTGTCCATGGGATTTCCCCAGCAAGAATACTGGAGTGAGCTGGCATTTCCAGGGGATCTTCCCAACCCAGGGATCGAACCCACGTCTTCTGCATTGGCAGGTGGATTCTTTACTACTGTGCCACCTGGGAAGCCTGCTCTTGTGTATCAATCAAGGACAAAACAATCCCTGTCCCCTTCATCCCAGTACTCCTGCAAGTCACAGCAGATACTTACATGGTGCTCTGCTTCCCCATGTGCTGGGCACTGTTCCAAGGGCACCCATGCATTGACTCAGTTCAGCCCCATTACAGCTCCATGAAGGAATCACCACTAACGCCCCCATTTTGCACATAATAAGGAAATCAGGGTTCAAGAGTTCAGTGACTTGCCCAAGGTCTCACAGGTGGTAAGTGGCAGAGTCAGAACTCAGAAGTTCAGAGACTGGGCCTCTGATCTCTGTACTATAAACGTAGCATCTTAAGATGCAGACGAGACCCCCAGGTTAAATGGCCAAGCATGAGGTGCCTGGAGCTCCAAGGCCCACCCAATATTTCCAGGTGACACATACACTTGGGCCTGGACAAGCAGGCATCTCTGCCAGCCTCACATGGCTCTGAGCACGTTCTCCAGGTGCCTCTTTGTCAAGGATTCCCCATGGTTTCCTTCCTCTCTCTTTAGTTTCATTATTTCTCTTACGATCCTGGTGTCTCTCCTCATTTTCTCTCATCTCCCTTCTTGTACAACATTTTTGGCACCTGATACCCCTCTTCCCTTTCCTCCCTCTGCCCCAGATCTGGCAGGCAGGAAAGTGGTGGGTAGGGGGCAGTGGGCAGTGGTGGCCCAGGCCTATCCTCCATCCCTTCCCCCAGGCCAGTCCTCACTCACGGCGACACTGGGACTCCTTGGCGGCTGGCTCGTGGCCGGTGGCACAGGTACAAGCACCCACAGGCACCATCCACTCCCCATCACCGTTGCAGTAGAGCTTGAGGGGCACGGACACCTCCACGGCATTGGCGATACAGGTGCCGGGGGCGATGACCAGTGAAGTGGGCTCAGCCCCAGTGAGGGTCTCAGGGAAGAGTGCAAAGCCTGCGGTGGTGGACGCACACTTCTTGTAGAATGCACGCACGGAGATGAGCGACATGCAGGCGCCCTGGTCCTGGAAGGCCAAGTAGAAGCCAGCCTTGGAGAGCGGCCCAAAGCTGCGCACCTTGGTGTTGACACGGCCAGTATCGAGCCGGGAGAAGCTCTCATCGGGTGCGATGGTGTCCACCTTCACATAGGGGTTCTCCATCCAGAAGGGGGAGGAGGCTGAGGCCACGTCACTGTCAGCCTCATAGTAGAAGAGGTTAAAGGTCTCCTTGCAGGAGCCAGGGATGTTGGGAATGCTATTGCAGTCCCGCACAGTGAACTTGAGCTCCACGTAGACCCGCTGCACATCTCGCCGCCAGATGAACCCTGTGCGAAGCCAGTTGTTCTGGCTGGACTCCCGCACGTTACACACCTGGTACGTACGGATGGGGTTCATGGCTTCATCATAGCCGCTCACCTCTTCCCACTGCGCAAGAGAGAAAGACAGACAGTGAGACCAGCATTTGCCGGGTGTTTATCACAAACCCAGATCTGACCTGTTACATTTACTTCACAGAGATGCTTCCGTGGTGCAGTGGCTGAGCATATAGACTAGTGGGTTCCAGTCTCAGTTCTCTGTTTGCTGTGTGACTACAGGTTAAGTCACCTAACCTCCCTGGCCTCCCTTTCCCCATCTGGAACATGGTAAGAACAAAGATATTTAAGGAATAAATGACTTTAACTGAATAAAGTGCTTAGAATGGGGCACCTGATAAGTACTTTGTAAGTATCAGCTATATTACTTATTATCATTATGCCTCAGTTTCATTGTCTATAAAATGGGACTGATTGAAAGTAAATGAGGCTGTGAGGAATTAAGTAGGTCCAATAAACACTGATTACCACTATTACCATCACATTTAACCTTCACAGTTCCTTAAGAAGATGCATCTGTTGTTCCCACTCCAGAGAAGAGGAAGCCAAGACTCACAAAGGCAGGGACTTGCCCAAGGTCACAGAATCAGGTCTGATGACTTGAAGGTCTGTAATGTCACTCACACCCAGTGTTCCAGAACTTAGTATAGTTGTGAAGGCCATCGAGGGAGGTCGATTAGAACACGTCAGAGATGTCAAGGACTATAGGAATGTAACATTCAAGAAATGGAGGCCCAGAAAGGTAAACTGTCTTGCTCAAAGTCACAGCAAGTCAGAGATCTGGAACCAAAGCTTCCTTGTTCCCAAGCCAGTGCTCTTCCCAAGGACCCAGGAAGGAGGGAGACGACAGACATGCAAAGGGCTGCCAGGTAGAAAGGGATGGGAATGGGCTGAAGACAGGCTGAGGGGTGGGCAGAGGGAGAATGGGACAAAGGTGGTGTATATGTCGGAGGAAGGACAGAGGCAGGCTAAAGGGTCAGAGATGAAAACACTTTCAGAGATGGACCAGCAGGCAAAGAGGAAGGTGACAGGTGCAGACGATGAGGATGCCACAGGTGGGGAAACTGACAAGTAGGGGACAGAGGCAGCCCTGCTGAGGCAAAGGGGCTAATTGGCAAGCAACACTCAGGAGAAATGGAGAGGCGGTCTTACCCCACTTTCTGGATGAGAGGTCCATGCCAACTCAGATGTCACCCATTTTGTATCCATGAGGGTCTCTGTGGAAGCAACAAGAGAAAAAAGGTCAGGGGCCAAGCTTAGGATAAGGAGAAAGGAGGTTGCCCAGGAAAGTCCAGGATGCCAGACATCAGTTCCCACCAGGTACTCCCAGGTTCCCAAAGCTCTCAGCTCCCCTGGCCCAGAGGAGACCCTGCAGCCACTCCCAGAGATGTCACAGCCTCAAAGATGTCTTGTCGGGCCAGCTGGGAGTGGGTGTTAGTTGCTGACCCCAGGTCTGGGTTAATGAGGCAGAAGCCAGGGCCGGTTCACACACCTACGGGCTCTGCTAATCTCCACACAAAGGGGCTGGCAGGGCCTTTATCCTGGAACAAAGGGCCGTGTGCTTCAGACCCTGTTGCCCAGGCCTCCCCTGACTCCATTCCCAACACAAAGGCGCAGCCCCGCAGTCCCACGCAAGCTCAGGGGAATGGGAGAACAGTCACAGGCCAGAGCCCACACCCACCCAGCCTCCTACACAACCACCTCTGGCAGACAGGACAGGAATGCTCTTTGAGAATGGGGTGAGGACCACCAAGGCCCAGCCAGCTCCTCTAGAGCTAGTTCAGTTGTTCCTGCAGTGCTTGGATAAAAGTACTGTCGGTGTATCCCTTTTACAGATGAGAAAACTGATGCCTGGATACAGTATGTGAAAAAAAAATGAAGGTATTAGTCGCGCAGTTGTGCCCGACTCTGCCATCCCAAGGACTGTAGCCCACCCGGCTCCCCTGTCCATGGGATTCTCCAGGCAAGAATACTGGAGTGGGCAGCCATTCCCTTCTCCAGGGGATCTTCCCAACCCAGGGATTGAACTCGGGTCTCCTGCATAGTAGGCAGATTCTATACTGTCTAAGCCACCAGGGAAGCCCAAGTACAATATATATAGGACCTAAGGTAACTGCTAGAATTTGAGGTGAAAAGTTTTGAAACGTGTCTCAAATTCAAGTCTGACTCTACAACCAATCTCTTAACCCGGGTACTGTGACTGCAATATGCCCTTCTGTAAAGAGGAAACAGAAAGCCTGGAAAGCTCCTGTGTATACTTTGTCTCAACCAAGCTGTCACCTCCTCTGAGAAGCCTACCCTGAACCCCCAAGTTAGTGTTAGATGCCTTCCTCTGTGTATCCAGGGTCAGGGGCTTTGTTGCAGCACCAATCCCATTCTAAGCTTCGGGTTTTTTGTCTGTTTCCTTTGGTTGGCCATAGGATGGGTCTATTAATGCTTCTGACATAAACTTGCTCCCCTAGGAACTGGATCTGGGTTTTGGCTTAATAACTCTTCTCTCAGCAGTGAAACCCCAACATTACACCTAGGAGTGGGAAAGAGGTCCTGAGTCTTTTCTCATAGCCTGGAAGACAGCCAGTGGTTCTCCCTTCAACTCCAAGCTGCAATGGGGCAGGATTGCCCCAGAACTCCTGGGGCCTCTACATCAACAGTAGGGGCAGGCTGGAGGTACTTGGAGAAGGGAAAGATCCAAACCCTACAGACTCCCGGCTTATGGTCTTCGCCCGTTTCCTGCAGTCTGGCTCTGAGCTGGGGATGGTGGACGGGGCAGCTGTGGGCCCAGGCCCTCATGTGAGGCAAAGGGGGCCCGCCAGCAGCAGCCATTCACTTGGGAAGCGCGGCTCCCTCCTCCTTCCTGCAGAAGCAGCTGGCCCCTGGAGGGCCAGGCTGAGGGGTGAGCCATCACAGCTTCGTCGTCGTCGGTGGCCTGACAGGCCCCTCTGGCAGACAGACAGACAGACACCACGTTCAGCGCCGGGGTGGAGGGGTCGGGGAGAGAAATGGGGGTGGGCAGAAGCAAGGGCCCAGAGACAGGCAGGGAGGGGCGGAGCGGGCGGATGGTGGGCGGCACCCAAGCTCCAGGGATGTGCGGGGCGGCGGACTAGGACCAGACAGCCGGGATGGCCGGCGGTGGACTACAAAAGGCAGCGAGATGGAGAGACAAGGAGGCCTAAGGAGACAGACACGGAGAGGGAGTTGCCAAGTAGCCTCTTCCCCAGCCAGCAGCCGGGAGTGCTGCGGTCCCTGGGAGCCCCTGGGAGCCGCGAGCCAAGTGCACCCCCTCCCCCCAGCCAGTCCGCCTGCTGGTCTGCCCGCTGCCCGCTGCCCGCCGCCCGCCACCGAGCCGGCCAGGGCTCCCACCGCTCCCTCGAGCTGCCTCCCTCCTCCCTCTCCCTCACTTCCTTCTGCTCAGCCTGTGCCAAACCCATCTGGAACTGTTTAAACCCAAATATTCAGCCCCCTCCCCCCTCCAAGCCAGATTCCTCCACAGTTTAAAACAAGCCCTGCGCTGGCTCTGAGAGGCGGGAGGGAGGGGGCGCTGGGGAGGGGGGCGGAGTGGGGGAGGTTGGTGAGGGGAGGCTCTTCATTTCTGTTTAATTTCTGGGGAGCGAGAGGGGGAGGGGCGAGGGGATCGGCCCTTGGCCATCGCTCAGCCTTGGCCATCGCTCAATCTCGGCACATTTTTCCCATTAATGAGGAGAGGACTTAGATTTCGAGTCATGTGTGCCTGAGGAAGGGCTCGGTCACCCTGCTGGGGAGGGGCTTGCTCTCTGGGGGAGGGGAAGGGCCTACTCCCTTCTGCAGGAGGGAGACCCTGAGGTGCCTGTGTCCCAGCCTCAGGAAGAACGTGGGAGGGGGGCTGTGTGTGAATCTGTCTGTGGTGTTGCGGGGGATAGGCTCACCTCTCCAGAGCCCACCTTTCCTATGTGTAGGGTGTGTGTGTGTGTAAGGACACACTTGCTGGGGTGAAGGATACAGGTACAGGGGACAAGGACAAAAGAGGAATGAAGGGGCAGTCTCCAAACTCCCCAGCTGCCCACCTCACGCCCACCCCCATCTGTCCCGCCATGTGGCTGCTGGAGGGGAACCAGAGGGCAGTGGACACTTGCAGAAACAGGCTCCATTGGGCAGACCACCCCTGGCCCCCCAGCAGGAAAGCAGAGGAAGTGGCCGCCGGGCCTTTCTGGAACTCTCTGGGACTGGGGCTCCAGTGCTCAGAAGGAAAGCAGCACCCCTTTCGGGTTTCACGGGGCCAACGTGAATGGCCACGTGGCAGCAGCTGTGTGGCTCTCGCTTGTGCACACAGAGGCACACACTTCACCGAGTTCTCAGAGGCTGGGCTCCTTCCCACCACTGGGGCTAAAGAGCGACCAGTCCCACATATGGTGGACAAAAACACACAAAGCCACAGCCACCCGCAGACACACACACGCTTTCACACACAGTCTGCCTTTCACAGACACACGGACGCATCTGGTCCAAACAGATCAGTCTTCCTGAGACATCCATATACAATGAATCTTTCCTACACACAGATTCGGCATGCCTTAGGCAAAGACTCACTCTCTCAGCCTTCATATGTGCGGATTTCCTGAGACATATGCATCCGCGAGGGTGTGTGCAGCCAACAGTGCGTTCTCCCTACACACCCAGCCGCACGCTATTGCCAGCCACACGTCACAGTCTTAAGTGTAGTCAAGTGCAAACACAAACACCAGTTTGCCTGTACAGACGCCGTGACATGCTCTTACACAGTCATACACAACTAGCATCAGCTGCACACGCGCAGATGCCCACTTGCACTGAAACGTTCTACAGGAGCACGCAGACACAGTATGCGTATCAATATCTAGAGGTGGCGTAAAGCCTCGGAGTTGCATTCTCAATGCACAGGCCATACACACACACATTCTGCAAGCCTGTTCTTTCTGTGAGGTGAGTTTTCAAGCGAAATGGAGAAGAGTTGGGAGAGGGCACTCTTCTGCTGAGAAAGCAGAGAGACTGGGGCAGCCTTGACCAGAGGCACAGGGAAGGAACAAGCCCCAGACCGGCTTCCTGTGGCCCTGGCCCAGGCAGGAGCTGTCACAGGTCCCGAGGCTGGGGTTGGGGCAGGGGCATGAAGATGCTTCTGGGTGTGGCAGGGTGCAGCCTCCCCAGGTACAGCCCTTGCCCAAGCAGCAGGCCACTTCCCTGCTAGCACCATGGTACCGTCCCCAGCTCCGGGGCCGTGGTAGGGTGGGGGTGCTAGGATGAAGGCAGGTAGCCTCAGGAGCTTCAGGCAACACGTACACGCATAAGTTGGGGGCCCAGGAGGAGAACATCATGGGCAACCAGCATGTGTCTGAGGGCCTCACTGGGCCATACGGGAGCCTGGCACCTGCCCTAGTGAAGGGCCAGGGGCACATGACTTTATGGAGTTACTAGATCCCACAGCATCCCCAAGCCCCGTCACACAAAGCACCCCACCCTGCGAGCAGGTGTGCCAGTGAGACCCAGAGAATAAAAAACAGTCTAGAGAACAGGAGCAAGGACCAACCAGCCCTAACTCCAGACCACGGACTGTGAGGCAGCAGGAAAGGTCACACTCCTGGACTGGGGCAACAGAATGTGCAGGGCCAGGAGGACAGACACATAGGGTCTGAGCAAGGAGGCACGCCCTGGGACGCTGCCTGCAAAGAGAAAGGGAAGACTCGTCCAGAGTCGGTCCCCCTCTCCCGCCTGGGATCCCTACCTCAGACAACCAACCTGAGCGATCTGTCCTGTCTTCTCCCCTCCCACCCCTCCCCTTCGCCTCAGCGTGTGCACATGCGTGTACCAACCTGCACACCCAAATGGTCAGCCAGGAGGAAGGGATCTAAAACAGACACTGCCACAGGACCTGGAGGACCTCCTCTCCCTCCCCCTGCCACGGCCCCAAGGCCCTCAGGTCTGGGTCAGAGAGGAGGGGCGCATCTCAGAACAGGGAACACATTTTGTTTTTCATTCTTCCCCTCAGATCACGGGGATTTATAATTAAATAAACCTGAGAGGGAGGAGAAGAGAGGCGGAAGCAAGAGGCAGGAGCCCAAATGCCTCAGTGCTCATCCACGATCCCCACCCTGCAATGCAAGAGACCCGGGTTCGATCCCTGGGTTGGGAAGATCCCCTGGGGTCTCAAAGAGTTGGACACGACTAAAGCGACTAACACTAAGAGGACTGATGGCCCCCACCCCAGTCGTGGCCCTGCCAGCCAGCCAGAGGGCGGATGCACAGCTCGCCTTTAAGGGCTTCCCTGGGATCCTGGCCGCAGCCGGTCTGACCAGGAGTCTAAGGGCAGAGAGGCGACAGGAGACGGGGTGCCAGGGCCAGCCCTCGGGGCAGGGGCCACTCCCACCCCATCAGGTGCCCAGCTGTACCCAGTCTCCCTCCCCACCACCCCCAGCTGCCCAATCCCGACAAACCAGTTTGACTCAGCACAACAGGCAGGGCTACAATTTTCAAACTATGCAGGCCTAGTGATTCAGCCTCTTCATGCTGTTTAATTAGTGGAAGGCCGGGTGGCAGAGGCCTTGCCCATGGCAGCTTTGGGCTAGCTTGCTGCCGCTGAGGCCACAGTGGAGGCGCGGGGCGGCAGTTCTGGTTAAAGGGAAGACGGTGACGGGCAAGCTGGTTCCCTCGAGTACCCGCCACTGTCCCTCGTCGCAGCTCTGAGGTGCCAGCTCAAGACAGACGGGTGAGGGGCACCAGAGGCCACTCAAACACATGGGAAAGCCACAGAAACCCGAGCCCGCTGTCACTTTTCAGCTGCCACCTCCTCAGTGGTCACTGCCGCTAAGAAAGAGGTGGACTCACACACGCCTCCCTCCCCAGGGAGAGTCTGCCGCTGCAGCAACAGGGCTTGCCTGGGAGAAGGCCGACCAGCCCCCACCTCTTACATCTGGTAACTGTTTCTCTTTTCTCCAAACGGTCTCTTCCTAACAGGGACCTCCTCATCCTACCTGAGGTATGAGGACCCTGTGTTCTGGACATCCTTCTTCATCCCACACCCCGTTCCTAGTCCGCTCACTTACTGGACTCCACTCATGATCCCTAAGGGGAGAATGATCTTGGCTTGGGGGACTGGGGAACATGATACGAAAGAGGAGTGAGCAACCAGGTGGCCCTGTTTCCCCGTGACTGTGACTGAGGGTAAATTCGAGGGCAATTTGTACGCATGTTGGGGGCGGGGGAATCAATTAGAGGGCAAGGAAAGGTATTTAACCAAGGAGGACAAGCAAGGACCCTGGCTCTATCCTCATGGAAAACTGAAATATTTGGAGGCAAAACCTTGGTGAACCCCAAGTGTGTAGATGGAAGAGCAACTAGGTGCTAGTTGGCATCTAACCAATGAGACCATGAGGGACAGCACCCACAGCTTAAGAACCTGGCCTAAATATAATGACCCCAGAGGCTAAGAGCAAACCAAATACTAGCAAAACCAAAGGGAAGGCTGGAGTAAAGGGGTGAGATCCTCCACCCATAAAGCTTGGGGATGCTGAAGAGATTTTCCGTGCTGGGTATCCCACCTAGCCCTGCCCTCTGGCCTAGCCCAGGACCCCCAAATCTACCCATCCCCCATTCAAGTTCCTGAATAAGGATGGGGTACAGGCAGGAGTCAAGGTCAAGTCTCCTCCTACCCCATCCTTTCCCTCCCAAAGCTGGAGAGAAATGGAGGTTGGCGGAGGGGGGATGGCAACTTCCCCAGACCAGCTTCTCCTCCCCCTATCATTGCTTCCTCTAAGCTCCCTCCTGCAGGGCAAGTGTACACACCAGTTTCACTTTCTGGTGCTCCCCAAGGAGCAGACCCTAGGGTAATAATAATAACAACAGTTAATCCTTGAACAACAATAGCTATGTGCTAAGCACTTGACACACATTAAGGATTCAATCTTCATAACACCCCCTAGGAGGTGGGTTCCACTACTATCCCAGGTCACAGTGAGGGAGGGCAGGAAGGTGGGTAGGGGGACCACTGGGCTGGGGTCAGCGCCTAAGCCATCATCTCTCTTCTTTCTTTCATTCTCACACTAACTGAAGACCCTAAATTCTGATATATGGCAAACGTGAAGGAATTAATGAAAGCCACACTTGGGAGGCACTGCCACCTTCTTAGGAGCGCCCCACACTGGCCTGGCCTCCCAGCTACCACCCACGCAGTCAGGGAAGAGCCCCAGACCCCACTTCACAGCTGAGGGAGGAAGGGACAGAGGAGGGGCCACAGCCCCACTGCCCTCTCTTTCCTGGGCTGCTGCAGCTCACCAGGCTTCTGCCTCCTGGTCTGCCCCTCATGTCCTGGGCCTGGAAAGCCAGATGCCAGCTCCCAGCTAGGACCTGCCAGCTAGGGTCTAAAGGGACCAGCAGATTGTGAAGAGTGACAAGGAGAAATAAAGGAAGGGAAACAGGAAGAAGGGACACAGGGAGGGAAGAAGGAAGGAAGGGGGTGAGCCTTTTCAGGTAGCCCTTGCTCACCTGACCCAAACCACCCCCCCTTCGCCCCACTCTCAGCATCAGCGTCCACCGCACCCCACAACAAGGGCTCTGGGGCCTGGCACACACAGCCCCGTAAGCGCGTGTGCCGGTGTCGGCTCTCCTAAGCTAAGACACAGACCTGGGAACTCCAGCAGGCTCACACCCTTGAGGCGATCAACAACAAAGCTCCACACTGGTTTCTCACGCCTGTGATCCTATCACACACATGTGGGTGAGTGTGCGCCAAGTGTGGGTGCGACCTCGGTGTGTCTGTCTGGATTTGCATGTGTCCACCCGTGTGAATCAGTCTGTCAGCACCAATGGGCTCAGAGATAAAAGACGATGGGGATTCAGAAGAATGTTTTTTTCCTCCTGGAGAAAATGAAAAAGCACCAGAAGATGCCTTTCTCTCGTAACTCTGTTCTTTTTTCCTTCCAACCTTCAAGTTTACCGACTGTGAACATGAGAACAAACCAAGTCACACAGAATTCATGTTTTTGTTCTTAAACTAAGAAAGTGACTAGATCGGTTAAAGATACCAAATAGAAGTACTGCCTGTCATCTCAGTTTCCCCCAGTCTGTGGTGTCCTTTCCTCCACATTCAGGAAGGTTTTTATTGCCTCATTTAATGGCTCCAAAAATTTTAGAAAACCGTGTGTGTATGTATGTGTATCTGTCTGTCTGTCTATTGTTTGCCCGGTGTCAGTGCCTCTGTCCCCACAGGCTTGTGTCAAGTGGATTATGTGAGCTCTCCCACGGGGGCCAAAACCACTTAGGCTGTTCATCCAGGCACAGTCCTGTGGAAGTTGGAGCAACCCCCCCCCTTCCCAGCAGCCCTCTCTGCAGGTTTCACACAACCCACGGAGAAGCCTGGCCTTTTCCACTGGATAATGGGTAAGGCATCAGCTCTAGCTCTACCTGAGACAAACCCCACAACCTCTGGAGTTCGGTGGAGACCCCAGCACTGGGGGTGGGGGTCCTGCAAGAAGGCAGAGGGGGAGCGCCGGAGCAGTATGCAACGGCGGTGCACACAGCACCTTGTGGGTAGTTGGCGCTCGGTAAACCGTCAACAATAACAGGCTCCCGCCTCACCATCCCAGCAGCCATCCCCTGACAAAGCGGCGTGCACGCACTCACTCTCCCGGTTAACTCCAAGAGGTTCCTCGCCGACTCGGCCCCTCAACCCGGGGAGCCCAGCAGCAGCCTCAGAGCCCCGGCCTTGCCTGGTGGGGGTCGCGCACACTTCCCTGCAACCAGGAGGTGCGGAGGACGCCGCTCCTCTATTCTGAGTGCCTGGCACTCCTACAGAAGCTCACCGCCGGGCCATGACTTTTCAGGGACGCTCACCCAGGTCGAGCTGCCTGCGATCCCACAACTGGCAGACAGCCGGCAGCTGGAACCTACGAGGCGGCGCCCAAGGCGTCCCCGCCACCCCAGCTCCAGCCTCTGGAGAGGGTGCGGGTGACCGAGCCTCCTCCGAAGTGCGCCTGGACCGCATCGGACCGACACCGCAGACTCACCCCCGGCTCCCGCTCGGGCGACCCGGACACCTTAACCCTTGGACGCACTCCCCCGACGCCGCTCACCTTCCAGCGCCCGGCAGCCGGCGGGCAGCAGCAGGGGCAGCAGCAGCAACGGAGAGAGCAGCGGCAGGAGCCCCGGCGGCAGCGGCGGCGGCGGGCGGGCTCGGGCCATGGCCGGGACTGGCTCCGGGAGCCGAGCCGGGCCGCGCCGGGCCGCGCCGGCGGGGCTGCGGGCACCCGCAGGAGGATCCGCTCGGCAGGCGCGAGAAGGCTCGCGCACGGTCCCAGGAGATCCAGGCAAGGAGGGTGCAATCCAGGCAGTCGGCTCCGGGACCCAGGCGGCGCCCTGAGCCGGGCGATCCTGGGGTAAGCGGGCAGGTTGGTCCTGGGGGAATCTGGACGGACAGGTCCAGGAGGATCCGGGGCGCTTGGAAAGCTCGGAGCCAGAGAACTCGGGGAGGCGGGCCGGGGCGGGAGGGAGCGAGTGGTGGTAGTTCGGTGTGCACAGTAATCCAGCGGTCTCCTGCGGGCCCGACTGGGATCTGAGACTCCGGGTGCGCGCGCCGTCCGGGGTCCGAGCTGGGTTCTTGCTGCGCCGCTCACGTACTCACTTCTGCTGTCCCCAGCGCTGGCGCGGCCGCTCTGGATGAGAGGGGCGGGGCTGTCCGCCTGCCTGTCATCGCGGAGTCCCCGCCCCTAGCCACCCGCCGCCCACTCACAGACCGCCAGGCGCGCTGGTTCGGCCTCAACAGCACTCCGCCGGAGTTCAGTTGGCAGCGGTTCCGTCACGCCCACCCTCAGGTTCTCTGATTCCTGGGGTGGGCGGGGCCAAAGAAAAGATGAATTAGATTGGGCGGAGCGATACTGTCCATCAGAAGGAGAAGCCCGCCTCCTGTCCCCAGTGGTGATTAGTAACCGAACCTGAGTCCGAGGTGCCATTCACGTAAAACGAGCCGGGGGCGCCCCCGTGTGGTCTGTGCGTGCCTGAGGCCGCCCCCATGTGGCTGTCTTTACAGGCACGTCCGGACCCAACCTAATCGCGGCTTACGCACTACCAGGTGGGCGTCCTCTGCGACACATCCTGTGACCAGGATCTTCTCACTTGTTTATTCATTCGTGTATTTCATCATTCTTTGAGCCAAAGACTGACTAGAGTTTTCTGGCGATACAGCAATGGATAAGACAGAGGTTTGTGTTCTCTTGGAGCTAACACAGCGGTGGAGGCAGGCATGAAGTCATCACCGCAGAGTGTAACAGTTATGGAGGAAGGACGGAGTTGCTGGAGCCCATGCGAGAGGCATGGCTATGTCTGGCCCTGAGGAAATGACATTCAAGTCGAAATATGAAAGATGAATAGTAGGCGAAGAATATGTGTTTGGGGACCGGGGAGGGCAGTCTCAAGCAAAGCAAACACGCTTTGTGTGAAGTCCCAGGGGCACGAGAAACTGATATTCATTGGAGGAAATGGAAAGAAGTTCAGAGTATCTTAAATATAGAGTTGGAGGCTGAGGGGAGCCAAAAGGAAGTTTGGGAGTAGCTGTGGGGAGCAGAGGATTTTTTTTTTTTTTTTTTTTGGACTCAGAAGGCCTTCCTAAGAGGTACGGTCTGAAGCAGGGGCATTACTTTATCAGGTTAACATGGCTTCTCTGGGAAGAAGAATGA
Organism: Ovis aries; assembly: GCF_016772045.2. Taxonomy (NCBI): domain Eukaryota; kingdom Metazoa; phylum Chordata; class Mammalia; order Artiodactyla; family Bovidae; genus Ovis; species Ovis aries. Next base: position 203,421,805 of record NC_056054.1, read on the forward strand.
GAAGAGGCAAGGGTGGAATCAGGGAGGTCAGTGAGGAAGCTGTGCAGTGGGCAGGCAGAGGAAGGTGGTGGCTTGGACCAGAGTAGTGGCTGTGGGGATGGAGAGAAGTGGGTAGGTCTAAGATATTTTAGGACACAGAGCTCAGGGGAATTGTGATTGGGTGGTTGAGAAGCATGGGGTAGATAGAGACATTAAGAAGAATCCCCAGGTTTCTGAACTGGGCAAATAGACTCCTACCCCATTTGCTCAACAAATGTTTGCAAAGTGCAAAAACACTCTGAAAAAAAATCAGTCTAGTTTACTAAGATGTAGATGTTATTATAGCCCCATTTTACAAACGAAACTGACATCTAGAAAGGCTTAGTGATTTGCCCCAAGTCACAATGCTCATAAGTAGCAGGATGGGATTTGAATCAGAGTCTATAGCTCTTTTTTTTTTTTTTTTTTAAGGATTATATAGCTTTCAGATTCACTCATTCTACTTCATCAGACACCTTAGGATCACTTAGGTGCCTGCTAAAAACTCAGAATTCTAAGCCACCCATCCACCTTGGATGTTGGGACTCAGAATTTCTGGGGATATGGAGCCCAACAGTCTGCATTTCAAATAAGCATTCCAGGTGATTCTGATGCGCTCTAAAGTCCGAGAGTCACTATCACCATGCAGCCTCTCACTGTCCTAACTGGAGAAACATCCATCCCTCTGAACCTCCTCCAGATACCATGAGATTTCTCAGGACAGAGAGTAAGAGATCAGATTCTGAGCTGCCTCAGAAGCAAAATGGTCACACTTAATCCTTTGACCATGAAGTATCCTAGATCCAGTCCTAAACGTTCCGTTAGTGTAAACTGATCCATGGATCCAGTGCTCAGGGACATTGCTCTAGAGAGGTTAGTCCTACTGGCCAGAGGCATGTGAGGGTACATGGGGCTGGAGTGTGGGTGAGGGTGGGGGAGGATGCCATGAGATTCCCAGATTTCACCGCTTCAATCTGTTCTCAAGCCCCAGAGACTCCCAGAAACACCGTTCAAGGTTCTAGGTCACAGAAAGGATCTTGGAGATCACCTTATGCAACTCTCCCATTGCAGAGCTGGAAGCCTGAGGCCCAGAGACAGGAGGGCTGGCCCTAGAGCCCCCTCTGCCCTGGGGTGCTGGTTGCAGTAGGACAGGGTAACATTTCGGCAGGTGGCCTGGCAGCAACACCTCCCAGCTGAAGTCCTGCTCGTAAGGCGGATCTGTGAGGCCGGCAGTCCTGTTTGCTCAACATCTGTGCCAGGGTAGGCCTCGCCCTGGACAAACACAGCCTGCCTAGCGGCAGGCACCAGGCTCCTTTGTTCTCGGGCCCGATAGCAGAGGCTGCAGGGCCAGCAGGTAACGGAGGGCCCGTCCTCACCGGATGTTGGCACTATGGTTCCCACGGGAATGGCTCCTGATCAAGAGGCCGACAGGCTGGAGGGCACCTGAGTACTGGCTACAGCAACCTTGGGCAGGAAGTGACCACCTGGCAACAGAACAGACGTGAGCAGAGGGCAGGTGGAGGGACAGGAATAGAGAGCCAGGCCAGATAAGGAGGGCTTTCATCTCTGCAGGGCTAAGTGAGCAGACAGTCTTCGCCCTCTTATCTTTTCAGGCTGATGAAGTACCAAAGAACCCAGGAGCAGGCTCCTCCAGCTTTTAATTTGGAGTGAAGGGAGAACGTCCAGACTGAGGTCAAGATGGGCCTCTCTCTGGGCCCATCATTCTTTGCCGGTTTGTTTCCAGGAGGGAGATTAATGTAGAAGCAAAACCCTGGAATTTGGCATCAGAGGGAGCTAAGTCTAAATCCTAGCTCAGTCATTTACCAGCTGGGGGACTTATGATAAGAAGCTGAACCTTTCTGAGTCCAAGTATCCATGGGAATGAAGGTGGGACAATGATCATACCGCCCTCACAGGGCTATGATGGTGCTCTGACCACAGGGCCGGGAGCACTGCAAATATCTAATAACTGCAGGTGCCATATAATAATTAACACTCATGCCCCAGAACCAATCTGGACACATGGTCAGTTTGGGGATAATTAAAATAGAATGTATGTGAATTGAATTGGGGCTGGAACCAACTCCAAATTCTCTTTTAAAAAAATGATAAATATGTGTTCCTGGGTTTGTGGTTTGGGGATGGTGGTGAGAAAGACAAAACTAGGAGAAGAGGGCTTTGGGAAAATAAGTGATGGGGGATGAGTGCTTTTGGGGTTTCAGTTAAGAACTAGCGTGGAGGCAGAGTCCAGGGAGGAGGGCAAGAAGTGATGGTGACAGGGCTGGCTTTGTACAGCATGGTAGTCTGAGCAATGGGATGGGTGGTCATTTATAGGAAGAGAAGTAAAAACTTGAGGAGGGGCAATGTGGTTGGGGCAGGAAGGGGGAATAGGGACTGAGGATGTCATTTTGGACTGGCTAGGTTTGGGAGGCCTGTCAGCATTCAGATGGGCTCATGGAGCTGACAGCTGACAACAACACTCCCACCTCCTTCGCTGACCTCCAGTACCACCTAGGCAGCCTCAGATCTGATCTCTCTCTGTCACTTGTAGGCACCACCTCAGGATCTTTGCACTGGCTATTCCCTCTGTCTGGATCTCTTCTTTTTCCAGCTCCTATAGAGCTGCCTCTCAGAATTTAGGTCTCCACTTAAATATCACCTTTCTGACCACTTTGATCTCCTCCCTCCTCCCCCACACCATCACTGTCTCTCCCATTGCACTATTTTATTTTCCTTATACTTAGCACTAGTTGAGATTATATTATATAGTCATTTGTCTATGTATGCATTGTCTGTCTCCCTTTCTAAAATGTTAGCTTCCTGAGAGCAAGGGCTTGTCTTATTTTCCACTGAATCTGCAGTATAAGGACCACTGACCTGCATGAAGTAGCAATTTACTGAATCAGCCAGTAAGAAGGGCAAATATATGGGATTCCTATTGCCGCTTCCTCCTCCCAAGCCTATGGCAGACGTTGCTCATCAACTATGGGCTGTTTCCTCAATGCCATGCTGCAGACGGCCCTTGCCCTCGTCAATCTCTGAGAGTTGGCATAGGAAGTTCCACCAACCTGCCATCCCTGTAGTAGACAAAGGTCCTCTGCTGGCTACCATGTGATCATGTGTGAGTCTTTTAAAACTTCTTGGGGGACTTCCCTGGTAGTCCAATGGCTAAGACCCCAAGCCCCAATGCAGGGGCCAGGGTTCAATCCCTGATCAGGGAATTAGATCCCACATGCTGCAACAAGCGTTCACATGCAGATCCCGAGTGCCGCAACTAAGACCCCGTGCAGATAAACATTTTTAAAACGTAAATAAAGCTCCACCGGCTTCAGTTTCCTCATCTGATGTCTCATCTGAGAGGTAGGGGAGACTCTCCACTCTTCCTTTATGAGCAGGGCTTCCTGTCAAGAACTGTGGTCATCTGCAGACATGCATTGAGTCACAATCACTCCCACACTTTTCTCTTTCTCTGCTTTCTCCGTTTTCTCACCAGCCCCAGAAGGCAAGCCTAGAAATAACCTTTGACTCCTGGCCCAACAACACCCTCATGTTCGGATGAGGAAACTGATCTCAGAGAAGAAAAGTCAATGGAGCCAGAAATCTAACAAAGCTTAGTTGTCCGCACGCAACGCTCTGGCAACAGCCATTCCTCTCCTCTGATCCCCGCAGGGCCGGGCACTGGCTGCCGTCAGCACCTCCCCTCCGGGATGGGAGCCGGGCCCGCAGCTTCCTTTATTCTTGGGCTCATTCCCAAGCCCCAGGAGGCGGGCAGCCTGGCTTCCGTCCAGGCCCTGGGCAGTTGGTGGAGGAAAAGGATGCCCCGTGGATTCCTGGCTCCTTCCCCCACTTCCGAGCTGCCCATTCAAGGAGGCAAGAAAGGTACAGGCCTCTTCCTCCACAGTTGCTTTCGGAAATTGGAAATTGCCTCGGGGTGTTTGGACCAGGGTGAAGTTCTCAGCTGTTCCAAAGCCAATTAACGCCCTGTTGGCAGCTTCTGGCCTTCATCTTCTTCCGATCCAACCTGGATCATCCCCTCCGCTTTCTTGAAGCTGTTCTACGGCCTGTATCTTCTCTGACAGGAGCTCAGTTCTGGCTTCCCTTGAGGAAGGGTGGAGGAGGAAATAGAGGAGTATTGACTAAATCTCTCTGTGATCTTAAGTGGAGGTGCTTTAAACATCTCCCAGACAGAGGGATGCCTCAGTTGCCGCTGAGCCTGCCTGCGCAGAGCTCCTGTTTGCAAACTGTCTTTTCTTGTGGAGACACTGCACTTCCTTTTTCTAGGAGCTATTTGGGGAAACACTAATGTTTGCAGGAACAGAAAGCCAGCTCCCCGCTCAGGAGGACAGCGAGGACCCAGAGGGATCCAAAAGTGCTAATTAAAGACCAATACCCATAGCCGTTTGGGGAAAGTTAAAAAATGGAAAAGACTGGGGCTTTCATGTTTAATTAGGAAGGAAGAAATATCAGGGACTAAGGATGACTTTTTTTTTTGGCTGCACCTTACAGCTTGCAGGATCTTAGTTCTCAGACCCAGAGATGTAAACCCACGCCCCCTGCAGTGGAAGTGCAGAGTCCTAACCACTGGACTGTCAGGGAATTCCCTAAGGGTGACTTTTAGGGAGGCAGATTTTGACTTGATATTTATCATTTCAGCCATTTATTGAATAGCTACTGCATGCCAGGTGTGAGGGAACAACTGTGATCAGGTCCCCTGACTGCAGGGAGGTCACGGTCAGAGGGGGAAGGCAGGTGTCCAGGAAACACAGGACAAGCCCAGGACAATAGGGGGCCTAGGCACAGACATGCACCGAGCCCACCTTGTCAAGAACACCATGATGGGAGTGAGGGAAGTTTTCCTAAGGAGGCAGGCATGGAGCTGAGACAGGGCTAAGGCCTGGTGAATAAGAGAAGCTGGCCGGTAGAGGGTGACAGACAAGAATGCTGAGCAGTAGGCGTTCTCAGCTTCCACACACCAGAATCACCTGGGCAGTTTTTAAAAATGAAGGCTGCCCATGTCTAGGGATCTCAGAGGGGGGCAGGGCCTGGCACTGATGTGTCTTAGAAGCTCCCAGAAGGGGGATTTAGGGGAGAATGGATCCATGTACGTACATGGCTGAGACCCTTTGCTGTTCACCCGAAATTATCACAACATTGTTAATGGGCTGTACCCCCAACACAAAATAAAAGTTCAATAAATAAATAAAAAGTTGAGCCTAATGTCAGAGGGAGGTCAGGAGAAACACCAGGTCATAAAGTAGGTGTTGGGGGTGGTGACAGCCCAGGAGTCACTGGTGGGTCAGCAGTGCTACATTGCAGAGGACTTCAGCAGCCATGTGAAGGAGGTTGGAGTTCTCCCCAAGGAAGATAGGAAGTCCCCATAGGTTTTAAGGTTTCAGGGAGAGAAGTCGATCAGTTACATTTGCTTTACAAGATAATGCCTTTGCGTCTTGCATTTCCCCTCCTCTTCCCTTCACCTCCACCTGATATGAAAGGATCCCTAGAGAGGCCCACTCGGGACCACCAGGGTCAGTGGTTCTCCACCCCCTGGCCCCCGCCAGGGGCTCTCCTTTCCTCTGCAGAGCTCAAGCCCTCGCCAGATCCTGCCTTGAGTCTCTGGGTAGTGCAAGTCTTCTGTACCTGCCCCAGGTGGGGAGGGGTCACTGGAATCCCCAGCCCCTTCTCCCCGCTTGTCCCCGTTCCCCAGTATCTGCCCTGATACTGGCTCTGGCCAGTTTCATCCAATTCCAGCCCAGCTGAAAATGGCCCCTGACCTGCCCGAGTTCTGCAGTCACTGGACAGGTGAGGCATTTGCTTCTCCCTGTTTGCCAAAGCTACTGCTCTGCGGTCAGACCCACTAGCTTCCTCCTTCTGGGAATGTGTGTCGTCAGGCCTGTCTGGGTCCCTGCTGCTACTCTCGGAGTGCCCACGGCACCTATTGCTCCCAGCCGGAGGGAGAGCAGTACAGCGGCGAAAGAACGGGGCTTCAGAGTTCACCAGACTTGGCTTATGAACCGGACTCCACCTCTCCTCAGCACTGTGACCTGAGCAAGTCGCTTCCTCTCTCTGAATCTCCACTTCCATATTCCTAAAATAACAACACCGACCTCCTAGGAGAAACATGTAAAAGCCTGAATGGAATACCTAGCCCACAATAAGTCATCAATAAATGGTAGGGTCATTTACTACTATTAGTCAATGCTAATTATTATTGCTAGTGCTGGACGCTCTGCTAAATGAACAAAAGTTGTAGATCAAGGAGAAAACAGGATGCTCAGCTTGTAGCGTTACTTTGAACACAGAACACAGGCAGTTTGAGAGACTTTTATCAGAGCTGGAGGCTACTCACTGGCCAAGGAAATGCTACCTACCTAATCGGCCCTTCGGACCTTTGGACTCCTGCTCCGTTCTTGATATTTACACCCCATTCTTGATATTTACACCACTACTTGCTGGCAGACCGACAGGGGCCTTTCAAAAATGCGTCAGGATGAAGCCTGGGACTCTTGTAACGTCACCGTCGTCTGGCACGGTGTGTGGACTGCGCACAAGAGCACTGCCCAGGATTTGCATTGCATTCAGAGCTCCGAGACCAATGCTCTGACTCAGCTGATATTAATGATAAAGAGGCATGTTGGTTTCTCACTTATTTTTATCCTCCCCACCTTGGGAACTTTATAGGAAGGGGAGTGACGGTAGGACAAGACTTGGCCATCTCTGTCTCCTGTCTTCCCAGGGACAGAGCATCATAAACGGCTGTGATTGGAGGCCAGAAGCCTGCTCTGGTCTTTCTAGATCTGCCTTCCTTCTTTCCCTGATTAAATGAGGTGAGGGGTCCAGTAGGTGGCTTAGTCTTGCCCTCCCATCAGCCTCCCTTTCCATAAAGTTCCCAAGGCACTGAGGATAAAAATAAGTGAGAAACCAAGGTTCCTCTTTATTATTAATATTAGCTGAGTGAGTATATGAGACATCCCAAAGTCGGTGTCTCTCTGAGCCGATGGAGCACCTCCTCAGCCTGACAGTCCAGACCAGGGCCTTATCAGGGGCCCTGGCCCAAATGCAGAGCCCTCCCAGGGGCCCTGTACTTGTGCAGAAAAACAGGAGAGGAGAAGACACCAGCTCCCAGGATAGCCTGGCTGTCCATGGATTCAGGGGCATAGGTGAAGGAAGGGAGAGAAGGGCCACAGGAACGTGAGTGAGTTTTAATACATGAAACCCAGTCCCCATCTGAGCCTCAGAAACTAACCACGTAAATAGACATCCCTGGAAAAGGGCGGGGAGTGTCTCCACCTCCTACAAGGATACCCCAGAGAGACAGACACGGCTCCTGCCTGCATGGAAGCTCAGGTCTAGCAGGGCAAGTATTTACTGACCTGATTAAGTTGCTATAATATAGTAAGTGCTGCAGCGCCACAAAGCGCACTCAGCAGGCCAGACCAGGCTCTGCTCAGGAAATGCTCTGGACACTGGAACGTAAGGACTGACTTACAGACTGGGTGAGGCACGGTGGGGAGAGGGGGTGGGGCAGAAAGAACCGCACTGATGGGCAGTAACAAATGAGAGCCCTTCCCTGATGTTTTCTCATGAAATCCAGTCCCTGGGAAGTATTCTGAATGGCTCCTAAATGCTGCAACCCCCAGGCTTGCCTTTGGGAGTCTTATGCTACCTGGCCCCCTCGGGGGACACCAGCTATGCCAGCGGCTCTTTCCCACACTCAGACCCCATCTCCACAGGCTCCGGGACATCTCCATTGGGGTGTTCTTCAGGCATTTCAACTCCAACATGTCCAAAATTAGACTCATCTCCCTTCCACCCTCAACCCCCTACCTCCTCCCCTGCGTTCTGCTGCAGGAAGGACAGTGCCGTCCACCAGGTGCCCACACAGGACACCTGTGCGGCTGCGCAGGCTTCTCTTCTTCCTTTTCTCCTTCATCCCGTTCGTTATCAACTGTGACAGGTCTTAGCTCCTTAACATTCCTCTTCCTGCTCTCCAGTCATTCATGTCCTCCCATCCATCTTAACTCCTGCCTTGATGTAAGTTGGTCCTTCCTCTCTGGCCTGTTTGATTGTGATTCCCTTCTAGCTGGTCCACAAACTCTTCACCACTATATTATCCTGTTAAATTACTGTTTCTGATCCAGTGAGGTACCCCCACTGTCCCCCACCCATGGTATAGAGATTAAGAGTGTGGGCTCTGCAGCCAAGAAGTTTGGGTTTAGGTCCTGTCACTCACCACCACTGTGACCTTGAGCAAGCCTTTTAACCTCTCTAAGCCTAGAAGGTGGAGATAATAACAGCATCTAGACGGTACATGCTGCTGTTTTTGTCCACCCCCAATACACCACCTGGGCTTCCCAGGTGGCTCAGTGGTAAAGAACTTACCTGCCAATGCAGGAGACATAGAGACACGGATTTGATCCCTGGGTCAGGAAGATCCCCTGGAGGAGGGTGTAGCAATCCACTCCAGTTTTCTTGCCTGTAAAATTCCATGGACAGAGGAGGCTGGCAGGCTTCATATAGTCCATGGGGTTGCAAAGAGTAGCACATGACTGGACACACACTCACGCAATACATTTCCCTCCCTCTCACCCTTCCTTTGGGTGACCTGCCGTTCCTCAACTCCACAGGGCAAGGTTGCCAATCACAGAACCTGACCCCCATCCCAGAGATGGGCATCGGCCCAGGTCAGGTCAGTCAGAGCCTTGTTCTGGGCATTGGAGGCCTGAGAGGTCGCGGGGACAGAAGGTAGCTGCTGCTGAGCCCGTGGAGCAGCACCCTCTAGAGTCCACATACAGCCACTGCAGGCCCTGGTTCCATCCCAGCCCACCCTAAAGCGGGCCTGTCCATGGTTTCCTTCAGCTCGGTGAACTGACTCTCCGGTTCTCTCTCTCTCTTTCCACCCTCGAATTTCCTCTCTCCTGTTTTTTGTTTGTGTGTGTGTGTGTGTGTGTGTGTTTTTTTTTTCTTTCTTGAGTTAGGACCTGTTTCTGACTCTAAGGCCTAAAATCTACAGATAGCACTGTTGCCAGAACGAAATGGGGCTGTGCTGTCAAGCCCAGTTCTGAGAATGTTAGCTGTTGGGAAGTTGGCCCCACCCCAGTCATCCTGGAATCAAAGCCTGCTAGGAGGTGAGACTCAGTGGAGACCGCTCAGTGGACATAGCCATCAAATAGATGGCCAGCCATGGGAAGGCAGGGGACATGTCAGGTTTGCTGACCACCGAGCCCCACCCCCCACCAGGCCTGCACGGTATCTGGTATTGAGCAGGCCCTCAGTTAACATCCACTCACTGTTGACTGATGTCCAGAACCTGCAGGTATAACAACTTCTTGTGCTTGCAGAGGGGATGTCCTTGTAAAACTTGGCCAGGCCTAAGCTCCTTGGCTGTTGTTATTAGAGGCTCCCAGAGTCCTCTAGCTCTGAATCTCTCTTCCTAGGAATTCCTCAAGCTTCAGTGCTGTGCTCTGGATGTCCATTAACTCTGTCTTTTCAGGACCACTTCCATCCCCTCACTTTGGGGAGCTGTCTCTCCCCAGTGTAACCATAGGATTCTAGTGGGCTTTCCAGTCAGAGGACCGCCCCCCGCCCATCATGGGCCCAGGGGTAGTTGAGGGACTATGGGAAGGCCATGGAGCTGCCTTCTTTTCCCAGAGCAGAAGTGCTAAGAATTAGGGCTTGCTGGTGACCATCCTCCCCGAACATGGAAACAGTCTGTCCACACAGCAGAAACTGAGACAGACAAAAATGAGGAAGGCGAAAAAGAGACTTGACCTATCATCTGAGTTCCTCTATTCAGTTAGCTTCCGAGATCAAGCCCTCTAGGTGCAGGATTGACTCATTTCTTCATTCAGGAAACTTGTACTAAGCGCCTAGTGCATAAAGGGGAATGCAGAACTAAATGAGATCCTGTCACTGTCCTTGGGGGAATAATTCTGCTGTGATAGGCATGTGTGCGTGTGTGTGTGTGTGTGTGTCTACAGTCATCATGGATCATGGGGGAGGCACAATTGCAAGAGGGCACACTATTATCTGGGCCTAGGTGGGGGTGGGGCAGCTCAACAAAGACTTCATGGAGGTGGTAACCCCAGAGGTGTCTGGAAACGCCTCTGGTAGGAGTTATCCTCAGTGGGTCTATTCTTTAAAGTAAGAGACTCAGCTGCTGAGGCGGCTCGGTTGGAAATCCCATGAGGACTTATTTCTAAGGATAAGCCTTTGTCACATGAGCATGCTGCTAAGCTGGTGGCCTGTGCCTGGGAGGTGGCCCAGTGCTGGAAGAGAACCCCTGAATGCCGGTGCCCTGAGCTGTCTCCCACCACAGGTCTCCCATTGTGCCCTGTCATTTCCTCCGGAAGCTTTAACACTGGAAGGCCGCCCTGACCTACCTCTTCAGGTTGATCAGATGGCCCAATTATCCATCTAGGATCCCAGATTGTCTGGAAGTGAATGGACAGGAGTGAGGGGGCTGTCTAGTAAAGAAAGTGCCAGGGGGAGTCCAGCCATCCACAAGCTGTTAGCTGGAGCCGGCTGCCCACAAAGGATCTCTTTGTAATTCTAGGAGGTGGTGTCACAAGAGCTTGGCCACAACTCACGAAGCACGTCCAGGAACTGTTTTTGTGAACGGGCTGGCAGGGAGCGCTGTCTGGTGGCCTGGAACAGATTCCGATCTTGAGGAGCCTGGGAGGGGGAGGGCCTTCCAGGCTGCCCGGCACCACCTGCCCCTGAGCTGGCCTTCCCATGGGCAGTGCGTGGGAAGCAAGGCCAGGCCTCCTCAGTGAGCACACCAGACCTTCTCAGGGGAAGGGGCTGTGGTCAGCTCTCTGAAAGTTTCTGAGGGCTTGCACCTCCATCTTCAATCTTGTTTTTGCAGCAACAGTGGCGGCTCTGACCCCAGGATTCACAGCCCCCAGGCTCTCAAAGTCCTCCATCATCTCTGCATCAATCCCAGCAGAGTATCAAAAATCAGAACACTTTGGATAGGAAATTGATCTGAATTGTCGCTCTTATAGCTAGGGTGACCGTGTAATTTATCTTTCCAAGCTAAGCACTTTGAAGAGTCAAAGAAGACGCTATTAATACTTTTGCTGGGACAACTGGCATGAACTAGGATCATGCCAGGCAAACCCAGAAGATTGAGCTCCCTGTTTATTCCCTCAAACACAAGGTCGAGACAAAAAGATGGTGCCTTGAAGCAGATTGCTGGTGGAGATGGCCAACAGGCACGTCCAAGTTCCCAGCACACTCCACGTCTCTCACTCCATGTTTCCTAACAGGATGTTCTTCCTGAATTAATAACGGCACAGCTTGCCTTAGCGACCTCCATCCAGGCTTTGCTGAGGACTTAACAGCCAAGAACGTGGTCTAGATGCATTCCCTGTGTGACTGTTCTGTTGTTTTTATCACAAAAGGGCTATTCAGCCCAGAATAGGAAGGTAGGCTTGTACACGTGAAATCTGGTTCCACCAAATGTGGGGGAGGGCATAGGGCACATAGCTGGCACATAGACTACAGGAATTGAAGAGCACAATGCCCTGAGCCCAGGAGCTCCACTCCTGCGTGTGCACCCACCCTTGTGAAACTCTCCCATGCCGGCACAAGGTCACCCACACAGAAATGTCTGTGGTAGCACCGTCTATAATAGCGGAAAATTGAGAGCAACCTAAGGGGCCATCAACAGAATCATGACTTTTAAAAAGTGACTGTAAAAACAATAGAAAAATCGGGCAGAGGATCTGAGTAGACATTTTTCCAAAGAAGACACACAGATGGCCACAGGCACACGAAAAGGCTCACAGCCATTTGCAACAACGTGGACGGACTTGGAGGGTAATATGCTAACTAAAATAAGACAGAGAAAGACAGATACGGTGTGATCTCGCCAACGTGTGGAATCTAAAAAAGAAAGCAAAGTAATGAATATGACAAAAAAGAAACAGAAAGGTACATTAGGAGTAAGGGATTAAGAAGTATAAACCATGATATATACAAGAAGCTACCAAGATATATTGCACAGCACAGAGGATATAGCCAGTATTTTGTAGTAATAATGAATGCTGTATAACCTTTAAAAATTGTGAAATCACTATGTTGTACACCTGAAACATATATAATATTGCACATCAAATATACCCCAATAAAAAAATGTTTAATGCACTATCCACAGGGTGCACTAAAGTGAAGCTCAATAAAATGAAGTATGCCTGTACCTTTAAAAGAAAGAAAAGGTTGAACATCACTAATCACTGGGCAAATGCAAATCAACATCACAGTGATAAACCACTTCACACCTGTTAGAATGGCAATTACGAAAAAAAACAAGAGATAGAAATGCTGGTGTAGAGAAAAATGTAAATGAGTGCAGCCACTGTGGAAAACAGTATGGTGATACCTCAAAAAACTAAGAATAGAACTATACAGAGAACTGCCATGCTGCTGCTGCTGCTGCTGCTAAGTCGCTTCAGTCGTGTCCGACTCTGTGCGACCCCACAGATGGCAGCCCACCAGGCTCCCCCGTCCCTGGGATTCTCTAGGCAAGAACACTGGAGTGGGTTGCCATTTCCTTCTCCAATGCATGAAAGTGAAAAGTAAAAGGGAAGACGCTCAGTCTATCTGACTCTTAGCGACCCCATGGACTACAGCCTACCAGGCTCCTCCATCCATGGGATTTTCCAGGCAAGAGTACTGGAGTGGGGTGCCATTGCCTTCTCCGAGAACTACCATATGACCCAGCAATCATGGCATTCTGGGTATTTATCCAAAAGAAATGAAATTAAAAAACGCAAAAACATATCTGTATCCCCATGTTCGTGGCAGCATTATTTTCAATACCCAGGACACAAAAACAAGCTAAGAGTCCACTGACAGACAGATGGATAAAGACAATGTGGCAAGTATACACGATGGGGTGGTGTTCAGCCCCAGGAAGAAGGAGGTTCTCCCGTTTGTGACAACATGGCTAGACCTTAAGGACCTTATACTAAGTGAACTGTCAGACAGAAAGAGACAAATACTGTGTGACCTCGTTCATATGGAGAATCTTATTAGAAAAAAAAAAAAAGCAGAATTCATAGATACAGAAAACAGACTGGTTGCCAGAGGAAGGAGGTGAGGGGTGGGCAAAGTGGGTGAAGGTGGTCGAAAGAGACAGACTCCGAGTTATAAGGCAGGTTCCTGGAGATGGAGCATACAGCATGACGACAGCTAATCAGACTGGATTACACATTTGAAAGCTGAAAGCTGCCGTAAGAGTAGGTGTTAAAGGTTTTCATCAGGAGTTCCCGGCTGGTCCCATGGTTAAGAGTCTGCCTGCCAGTGCAGGGAGTATGGGTTCAATCTCTGATCCGGGAAGATCTCACATGCCTCTGAGCAACTAACCCCGAGCACCGCAGCTACTGGGCCCGCGTGCCCTCAAGCTTGCCTCCACAACAAGAGAGATCACTGCAATGAGACGCCCGCGCACTGCAACTACAGAGCAGCCCCTGCTCGCTGCGACTAGAGAAAACCCAAGTGCCGCCACAAAGACCCAGCACAGCCAAAAAATTAATTTTTTAAAATTTTCATAAGAAGAACATCCATAACTCTGTGTGGTGATGGATGTTACTTGGACTTATTGTGGTGACCATTTCACAATACAGACAAACATCAAATCATTGTCATACACCTGCAACTAATACAGTGTTATATGTCAATTATATCTCAAATGTCAAAATACATGAGTAAAAATTTTAAGGACTTCCCTGGTGGTACAGTGGATAGGAGTCCACTTGTCAGTGAAGGGGACAGGGCTTTGATCCCCAGTCTGGGAAGATTCCACATGCGGCAAAGCGACAAAGCCTGTGCACCAGAACTCCTGAGCCTGTGCCCTGCAACAAGAGAAACCACCGCAATGAGAAGCCCAGCCCCGCAATGAAGACAAGCCCTTTCTCCCCACAACTAGAGAAAGTCCAGGCACAGCAACGAAGACCCAGCGCAACTAAAAAAAAAAAAAATTTAAGTGATGATAAAACATAATTTAGAGATACATGTAATCAACATGGATAAATGTCAAGAACTATTTTGAGAAGAAAACACCAATAGCAAGAGGTTTTCATTGCTATGACACTAAATGGTTCAAAACATACAGTAGAATACCATGTACTGTTTATGAACTTTTGCATGTATGGTAAAGTTATACAAAGACGCAGGAAAATGATCAACACCAAATTCAGGAGAATGGTTGTAGAGGAGAGGGTTAAGGAGTTCAGTTGGGGACTACAGAGGCTTCAATTGTGTCTATGATATTTTATTTCTTAAGCTGGATAGTGAGTAAGGCAGACTCATTCTATGCTTTTGCCTGAGACAGGTCTGCATTCTAATTCAGTCCAAGACTTGACTTCGGGTATCTTAGACAAACCACTTAACCCATGCCCCCATTTCTTTCTCTGTAATGGATACTCATGGTACCCATGTCACAGAGTGGTGGTGAAAATCCTTCCATAATGTTTTTGGGTTTTTTAAAGATTTTTTTGACATGGACCATTTTTAAAGTCTTTATTGAATTTGTTGTAATATTGTTTCTGTTTTATGCTTTGGTGTTTTGGCCGCAAGGCTTGTAGGATCTTAGCTTCCCAACCAGGGATTGAACCCACACCCTGTGCATTGAAAGGCAAAGTCTTAACCACTGGACCACCAGGGAAGGTCCCTTCCATAACGTTTTGCAAGGATTTACTGTGTTGCCTGGGCTTCCCGGGTGATGCTAGTGGTAAAGAACCTGTCTGCCAGTGCAGAAGACATGAGACTCAGGTTGATCCCTGGGTCGGGAAGATCCCCTGAAGGAGGGCATGCCAATCCACTCCAGTATTCTTGCCTGGAGAATCACATGGCCAGAGGAGCCTGGCGGGAGTCCATAGCATCACAAAGCGTCAGACACAACTGAAGCGACTTAGCCTGCACGCGTGAATGTATGCACGCACCGTGTTCCCTGTGTGCAGGTGCCATCTTGGTTCCTTCTATAACAAGTCTGGTGGCAGATGCTCCAGAAAGGGCAACTGCAATGTGTGGGTGCCCACGACTGTGCCCGGGCCTGGAGTGCAGCAGTGTCTGTGTGATGTGGCCATTTGCAAAGACACCTGCCTGCAGCCTGGTGATCTCTGGCCAGGCACACTGCCCAAGAAATCTCTGCTCGTCTCCTCTATCCCTCCCTCCTTCCTGTTCCTCCTCCTGATCATTTCCAGCACTACAGAGGTAGATGCCACAGGCACAGCTGTCAAGAGGCAACACTGGGATTCTAATCCAGGTGTCTTGAAGATGAAACTCTTCCCAGTGAAATCAGGGACCCGCACCCTTACTCATCTTAGAAACACCTGAGGATCTTTAAAAACCACCCAAGCCTGGACACCACCCTTGGACTCTCCAGATACCACGACCATGTGGCTCCCTGGGTGAGTGATGCCGGCCAGCATTGATTTGACACTCTCCAGTTCATGTGTGCTCTGCCCTTCCCTCACCCTCCACGCTAGTCCAGCATCATCCTCAAGGAGCTATAACTCCTTGCCAGCCCAGATCCCCTAGTCTGTGAACTTTCTTGACACAGAGTTTACACCTTGCATCTCTGTTCTCCCAACATGCAGCATCATCTCCAGCAGGGTTTTGGAGGAGTGATCAGAACTCTGTAAAGGGGAAGAAGAGGGACCGAGACAAGGAAGTTGCCAAGAGGCAGACAGACTTGACCTGCCCAGCATCTGAAGAGGAAGAAGGGGCTGCCCATCAAGTTCTGTGCTCCTCTCGGGAGGAAGTGTTCCAGAAGAAGCAGAGGCTGACCCTTCCTAAACGGGTACTGCCTGTGTTCAGATTCTATTTATCTTGCCACCACCAACAAAGCGGGGATTTCCTTCTCACATTTCTTGTTTCCAGAGATAGAAAATTCTGGGACAGGAAGGCAGCAGGAGATGACCCACTGCAGCCCCCAGTCAGCCTCGTACAGAAATCTTCTCAGAACCAGCTCTGCACGGCCCCAGCAGGACCTTACCCCTTGTGGAGCAGGCAACCCGAACGGCTTTGATTATTAGAAAATGCCTCCCTTCCTGTGTCAGAGTTCAAGCTCTGCCACTCCTACCGTTTGGTCCTGGGCCCACCCTCTGTGATGACATCTTTCTACACATAGGCCACAGGGAGGCGTTTGGGTTTTATTTCAAGTGAAATGAGGAACAAGTGAAGCCTTCTTAAAAGCCTGGCAATGTGATCTGGTTTATGATTTTAGAAGAACTTCCTGGCACTATATGGAGTCTAGATTGTAGGGGAGGAAGAGCAGAACCCAGGCAATGTGCCAGGAGGCTGTGGGGATAAGTCAAGTTGGAGGTGATGGTGACTTGGGCAATGGTCTGGCTGTGGGGATGGGTTTGGGATGTGTTTTGGGTTCAGAACCAACGAGATTTGCTGATGGATTAGATGTGGGTGTCAAGTATTAGGCTCATAGGAGAGAATTTTTATCTTTGTGTGCCATCTTGCCTTAGATACCTTTTTTTTTTTAGCTAACAGAATCAAGGCATCTGTTGAGTCATTTTTGCCTGAGAAGAGAAAGAGAAGAGAGGGTTGGGAAGAAAGCTGTGGTCTGAATTTCCTCTGCCCCTGCCCTAGGAGGGCTCAGATCTGGTTGGCTGACTTCAACCCCCTCCTCAGTGTGACCCCAGCCTCAACCCACACAGTCTCAGCTCCTGCTGAGCCTCGCTCTCTGCATGACAGAAGAATGACCAGCGGTAATGGAGGCCAAGCCTGACTGGCTTCTGAGGACAAACTTCTATGCTTTCCGGCTCAAGGATTAGTGCTGCCACAAGTCAGAGTTCATGAAGTTCAGAGAGAATCCACTAGAGGGCACTGCAGCACTGCCCAGAATAGACCATTCCAGGACTGCTTTTTCACCTATTGAATTACAGAAGCACCTACAGAATTGAGCACCCTTTTAGCCAGAGCCCTAGGTTAGATGCTGAGATACAAATATTACAATATTATATTTGTATATAAAAATATGCATAGATGCTGTCTCCAGTCAAGTTGGGAGAGCAGGGTGGTGCTCGGTGTCCTCAGAGGTGGATAAGGCACCAGGATTGTTCCCAGGAAGGGTCAGTCTGACTTCTTCTTGCTTCTGGGGACTTAACTATAGGACACATGCATACATACCATACATAAAGAGCACACACACATACATGCAAACAATACACGCATGGACAAACCACATACACATACACCCTGCAGTCCTGGGTTCAGGGTGTCCGTGAGACCGCAGGCTATGGAGCAGGTGGACTGGAAACACTGAGAAGAGTGTGGAGCAGAGCAATGCTGGGTTTACAGCTTGAGAGAACCCTAGCCCCAAGAGTCCACACATCATTAGAAGCACTGTAAACAAGCCTATTAAAACACACACATGTTGACCACCTATGATCCAAGGGTTACATGAACTCATCGACACCCACTAACACATTAGCATAGATTTACTGAGCACTGGGGTAGGGGTGGGCTTTTTGTCAGAGGGTCACAGGGGAGAATGCTAGCCAGCCCTTAAAGGGGCTTTCTGTGTGCAGACACCATTTGGGGGCCTGTGTGTTTTCTTTCTCTTAATGCTCACAGCACCACGGTGGGCTCTGATGTTATCCCCAGTTTATAGAGGGGGAACATCAAGGCCCAGAGAAGTGATGTGGTTTGCCCAGGATCCCAGAGCTAGGTGGGCAGAGGGGCTGTGATTCTAATTCTGCCCTAAAGCAAGCCAGAACTAGTTGGGAGACACGTGCATACAATGACCCAAAACAACACACAATGGGCCAAAAAAGAGCAACTTCATTTTCTTTCTGATTCTGTCTTTCTAAGAACTTAACACGTTGAGCTTGCAGATCCTCACCTGAGAAGGAAGGGGAAGCCCCCTTTAGGTGCCCACCCCCCACACTAGTATCTGCAAGTGGCCCTGTGTTACCCAACAACACAAGCAGCTCTGAGCCATATGACCCAGCTGACATTGCGGTGCTGAAGTCCTCGGTGGTGGGAAAAGGGGCCTTGTGGGGCTGGGGACAAGCTCTAGGGAGACTCACAATGAGACCCCTGGGTTCACTAGCAAGGCTATGTTCTCTGCAGCAGAGAACTATGCATCCACCAATAAAACAAAACAAACATGCAGGGGGCCGAGCAGCCAGAACTGCCCACTGTGAGTTGGGTCTTGTCAGGCCCTCTGAGCTGTAAGATCTGGTAGGCCCAGCATCGGTCCACTGTAAGGTGGAGATGGCTCAGCCAGGGCTGAGCAGGGGCAGGACCAGAAGCCACAGGCCTGCTGCACAGCCCCCACCACTGTGGCCCCAGTGCACTGCCCTCAGCTCTCCTGGCCAGTCAGCCAGGGGAGGAAGAAAAAGCCTGAGCTTGGGTTACAGATGGGCCAGCTTCCTATACACGTGTAAACTGAATGTGATGTTAGCCACACTACAGCCTCCTCTATGGTGGCCTTGAAAAACAGGGATGCAGCCCTCCAATAAACAGGTAGTGTTTCAGGTGGTACATCTCATCATCCCCTTTGTGTGGAAAGTGTCCTGAAGTTAGAATATGTACAATGCGTAGGCGGTGATTGATGGCTTGGCTTACTGGTCAGGGGCCTGTAAGGAAGAAGATTGGAAGATAAGGGCTGGGCAGAGGATGTGAGCAGACACATGAAAATGGGCCCAAGTGTGCAGATCTTGGTATTACATGGTAACACCCACCAGAGAGCATCTAGTGAAGAGGCGCAGAATAACCAAGTAGGTGAAATGACCCAGTCAACAGATGTCAGCCAGCCTCCTTCGGCTAGCTTCTGCCAGTGGTGCCCTGGAACCAGAGTGCATCACAGCCCCTTGTTGTTCACAGCAAAGCACACTGCATGCAGGCAAAGGTGCAGCTCTCGACCTTCACCTCAGGTGGGCCTCAGCACTGCCCAGCAGGCAGACTACAATCCTCCAATCCAGTGGCCTTCAACCTGGCTGCACAACAGCATCTCCTGGGCAGCTTCTCAAAGACACCCGGCCCTGCTTACCCCAGACTAAATGTGGGGCCCTTGGGAGCACAGAGGCTCCCAGGTAATACTGATGCAGGTGGCAGAAAAGGACTCCTCCTCGCATCACTGAGGGGAAGAGCCGATGATGCCATCTCGTCTGGATACCCCCTTGCTGCACAGAGGAGGGGCCTATGTGACTGAAGTGTGGGGTAAGCAAGCTGGTGTGAAACTTGTCTTTCACATCCCTTGTCTTTATCCATGAAGCTTCAGAGCAGTGATACCAGCGGGAACTGAGGCACTGAGGGCCCCTGCTTCCCCCACCCAGGACACACAGAGGTTCACAGATCAAGCCATAGTAGTCCCGGGCTGTGGCCTCAGGCTCTTAACTGCCATAAGAGAAGCCACTTGTTTTAAAAGGACCAGGCCATCCTGTACACCTTTAACTTACACAGTAATGTATGTCATTTACTTCTTATTAAAACTGGAAAAAAAACCACAGTAAAGGGCCCTGGGATAGAGGCTACATTCTGCCTCTCTAACCATGAACTGTGGGACCTTACCTTAAGTCTGATCGTCTATTTCTTAATCTATAAAATGAAGATAAATATCTATTTCTCAAGATTGTTTTGAAGTTTGGATAAAAACCATATATATTGATATTTTGACAACATTAAAACACTAATACAATACAGTGTGTTCTTTTTAAAAACTTAAATTTTACTTATTTAAAAAACAAACAAACAAGAAATGGACATACATGGGCAAAATTCAAAAAATAAATGACCCTCCCTCCCATGCCCCTGGTAACCATTTCTACTTCTGGGAGGCAACTGCTGTTTGCAGTTCCTCAGGTGGTAACCAATGTATTCCTAACAGGAGTTCTGCCACACCAGACAATTTCCTATACAGACCACGAGGCCTACTGATTTTGCCAGATTCAGGCTTCTCTAATGTTATGGAGCACTGACTACATGCCAGGCTCTTTCACACCAACTCTCTTGTAATTATCAAAACCAAAACAACAAGAAAACCTGTAAGGTAGCATTAAGACTCCTACTTTTCAACTCCATAAACTGTGGTTAAGCAGTTTGGCTAAGATCAGTTCAGGAAAGTCATAATACCAGGGCCCCAGTCCAGGACGTGTAACTCGCACGCCCTAACCACTGCTCCACGGCCACTCCAGAAATCCACCCATGTGCCTGCCATCCGCCATCCACAAGCACAATCACAGTCCACTTAGCCCCTGTGGCTCCTTAGTCAGCTAGGTCTTCACTGCACATGGGTGTTTTCACGTCTTTTATTCTTTTCTGTAAATACAGTGCATGGTGCCTGTAAGCAAGCCCACATGCATTCCTAAAGTCTTTCCTTTCTAAGGAGACTGCGTTCCCTGAGGAAGGCAGCTGGTGAGGTACCTCCCGTGGGCCTTTGCACCCAAGCCAGTGCCGCCACAAGACCAAATGCCCCAGCGGTAGTGGCTGGGCAGCAGGGGTTCCTGCTCAGGGGGCTGGGACCAGGCCTCCTTCTGCATATACACACCCACTGCACAATCATTCCCATCTTGTCTTTCCTGGAATCCTCCCCTGCCCTGGAGGAGGTTGGCATATCCAGGTGAGGACACCAGAAGCCGTGGGTCCTGCATGCAGGACGTGATCCAAGCTCATCCAGTGTCTGGCTATCCTCAGCTCCGTGCTGTGCCCGCAGGAGTGCCAGAGAGAAATCCTGGGACCTGTCTGCCCAGCAGCCCCTTGAGAGCAAGCGCTGGGCTTCCTGCGATACCTGAGACTGAAAGACGGTCCTCAGGGATCCACCAGCTCCTGTGACACATCCCTGATCCACACGAGGAAAAGCAGGCTTGGAAAACGGGTAGGGGCCTGGGACGGAATTTAAACAGATTTCTCATTAAATGGGTTTCTCATTTACAGATAGGGCCTGTTGAAAGTCAGCACCTCCCTTCTGAGAAGTTCAAGAAGATTCCCAAGGGTGTGGCTTGAATGACAAAGAGGGAAGAGACAGGAAGGAAAGGTTGGGCCTGGCAGGGGCTGGGAGAGGCCATGGAAGAGGGTGAAAGAAGAGAAGGAAGAAGGGAGTGGGAGAGCCTTGGAACAGAGAAAGAACAAGTGAGAGCCTGGAGGCTACAGCCGACTTCCCAGTGGGTCACCTCTTCTTGGCGGGTCATCAGTCAATCCGTCAGTCAGCACTCCGTAGCCCATCCCTCCCATTCGCTTTCAAGGAAGGTGAGATTTTCACCAGACTAGTCGCAAGAGTCGGACACGACTGAGCGACGGAACTGAACTGACTGAGTCAACTTTCCACCCTATTCCACATTCTTAACTGACAAGCAAAGAGTATTTTAGGATTTTTGGAATTATCTACCTGAGTGGAATTCTCAACCTACCCCCACCCCTGTCATATGAAAAATCTAAAAAGAGATAAACTGCATTTTATGAGGTTTCCTAAACTATTTTGTTGGGGGTGGTTTTCTGCTTTTAAAAGTAGTGCATCCACATTGGATTTCTCCAAGTCCCAGTTCCCTCACTGGTACAACAGGGTAAGGGTACAGACTCCAAAGGTTTGCCTCAAGAGTTAAAGGAGACGAAGTCTGTAAAGTGCTGAGCACCGTGTTTGAGGGTGTTTGGTGCACAGTAAACACTGGTAAATGTTAGCTATTACTCTGTAACAGTTGAGTCACTTCCAAAACTGAGACCCAATTTGCCAGCTTCCGGTCTGGTCCTTTTCTCTATCTTGACTTTAACGGCTGTTAATTGTTTCACAAGCTAAATTTCACTTATTGAGGCATTTCTCCTAGGCTGTCTTGGAGAGCAAGCTCCCTTAGTAAGTAAAAAATGTGACTCAATTTATAAAACTTCTATTTCTGTCCCCCCATTTTTAGATCTATCTTCTTCTTCCATCAGCTGAGTTGGATCAGATAAAACCGTGAAATCTCTCCCCATGCAACATTGATAACTGTTGTACAAAGTGAGGAACTGTCTGTCTACTCAAGTATCTTAGGGCCAACTATCAACAAAAACAGATTAATATTTTGTAGAGAGCAATTTGCAAACTTAGAGAGCTGAACCAAAACATTTAACATCCAGTGATGAACGGCTTGTCAATAATGAGGTCCTTTGTATGCAATGCATAATTCAGAAAGGAAGTAGAGACTCATCTGCCTAATTTAGCAAACTTTAAAAGGTAAAAAAGAATGAATCCTAAGGAATTAATCTGTGATGGAGGGGAAAAGACCTGTTAAGATGTTCAGCAATGCATTATTTATAGAGGCCCCAATGATACATAATCTAAATCTCTCACAATATGAAAATGGCTAAGTAAAATTTGTCTCATCCAAACATTCAGCATATCATGCAGTCTTTAAAGAGGTGCAGCGTTAAAATGGTGGTTATGGTCATATGCTCCGGTCTTAGGTTGCCTGAGTTCAAATCCAGACTCCACCTCTTAGACAACCAATTTCTCTACATCTCTGTTTCCTCGCTTGTAAAATGGAGATTAAACTAGTATGTACCTCAGAGTGTTGTTGATTAAACATAAAGCCCTTCGAACAGTTGCTGGTGAACAGTAAATACTTAACACAGACTAGCTAATAACACGCTGTGGCAGGGACTGCTAACATCAAATCCTTTTCATCACCTTCTAAGGCTGTTGGCTAGACTACAAAATGACCTGCCTTTCATCAGTTAGGTATAGCTATGTGGCGAAATTCAGGCCAACAGAAGGAGAGAAAAATGATGTGTGTCTCTGCTAGGCATGGTCCATACAGAACTCACATGCACTCTCTCAGCTCTAACCCTACTGCTGGCTTGATACAAACAAATGTTATGATCAGGAGGACCCATTTGGCTTCCTGTGAATTAGAAACATTTTACTGTTAAGTGTAATTTAGGGATTCATCAATTACAGTAGCAAACATTAACTACTGTAAACGGATTTTTACATTACATGAAAAAAAATATAGGATATATAAATGACATATCAGAATCTGGGTGCTGTCCCCTAATATTTGTTTTTCCTTTTCTAAAAAATCTTTTGGGTGCACCGCATGACATGTGGGGATCTTAGTTCCCTACCAGGGGTCCAATCCCAGCCCTACAGTGGCAGTGTGGAGTCTTAACCACTGGACCACCAGGGAAGGCCTTCCACCTTCTTCTTCTTTTTCTTTTTTTGATGAGGAAAACTTCAGCACAGTGAAGTGCAAAGATCTCAAGTATATAAGACAAAAGGTTTCAATAAGGTTTTATTCCTATGCAACCAACACATTAATCAAAACACAGGCTATGTCCATCACCCCAGAAAATTCCCTTGTGCTCAAACCCCACAGACAACCATCATTCCAATGTCTACCATCATAAATCAGTTTTGCCCCTTCTTGAACACCATATACTGCATGGAATCATGCAGTATATACCCATTTGTGTCTGGTCTCTTTCACTCAACAAACATGTTTTTGAGCTTCATCTACACTGCTGCATATAACAATACTTCATTCTTTTTAAACTGTTAAACAATATCCCATTGTCTGATTATATCACAATTTATTTATTAGTTCTCCTGTTGATGGACATTTGGATTATTTCTAGGTTTTCACTATTGTGAATAAAGCTACCAGGAATATTCATGTACAAGTATTCTTATAGTGTTTTTTGTTTTCATTTCTCTTGGGTAAATGTCTAGAAGAGAAATTGCTGAGTGTATTCATGTTTTTATTGCTCCTGTAACAAATTACCACAAACAGTGGCTTAAAACAATATAGATTCATTATTTTATAGTTCTGTGGTCAGAAGTCAGACACAGCTCTCGCTGGGCTAAAATTGTGGTCATCAGGGCTACATTTCTTCCTGGAGGCTCTAGGGGTAACTTAGTCAGCTCAGCTGCCATAAGAAAGTACCATAGGCTGGGTGGCTTAATTGACAGGAATTTAATTTTCTCAGGTTTGGCCCCTGGAAGGCTGAGATCAGAGTGCCAGCACAGTCAGGTTGTGGTGAAGGTTTTATTCCTGGCTTATACATGGCCCCCTTCTTATGGTGTGCTCACAGTGGTAGGGGGCTGGAGATGGAGGGGTCCTCTCTGCTCTTTTTTTGAAGGGCACTAATCCCATCATGAGGGCCTCATTCTTATGACCTCATCATGCTGGAGAAGACTCTTGAGAGTCCCTGGACTAAAAGGAGATCAAACCAGTCAGCCCTAAAGAAAATCAACCCTGAATATTCATGGGAAGGACTGAGGATGAAGCTGAAGCTCCAATACTTTAGACACCTGATGCGAACAGCCAGCTCACTGGAAAAGACCCTGATGCTGGGAAAGATTGAGGGCAGGAGGAGAAGGGGATGACAGAGGATGAGATGGTTGGATGGCATCACCGACTTAATGGACGTGAGCTTGAACAAACTTTGGGAGATAATAAAGGACAGGGAAGCCTGGTGTGCTGTAGCTCATGGAGTCACAAAGAGTCAGATGCGACTTAGCTACAGAAAACGTGAACGTGAACGTCAAGTCGCTCAGTCGTGTCCGACTCTTTGGGACCCCATGGACTGCAGCCTACCAGGCTCCTCTGTCCATGGGATTTTCCAGGCAAGAGTACTGGAGTTGGGGTGCCATTGCCTTCTCCAAGGAACAACAACAAACATTAAAGACTTCCAAAAGGCCTCATCTCTAAGTACCATTACACTGGGTTTAGGGCTTTTAACATATAGGGACACATCAATTGTGGAGGGCGATAGTTCAGTCCATAGCAAGGGTGAGTCAGTTTCTGGACTTTTCTTAGCTTCTAGAAGCTGCCTGAATTCTCTGGCTTATGGCTCCCTGACCTCGTGATTACACTGAGCCCACCTTGATAATCTGAGACAAATTCTTAATCACAAAATCCTTAATTTAATCACATCCTCAAGGTCCCTTTTGCCACATATTGTAATATAGTTACAAGTTCTGGGGACTGGGATGTGGACATCTTTGTATGGGGTCAGGGGGTATTGTTCTGCCACCACACCGGGTTATAAGATGGTATATGGCACCCCACTCCAGTACTCTTGCCTGGAAAATCCCATGGACAGAGGAGCCTGGTAGGCTACAGTCCATGGGGTCGCAAAGAGTCGGATATGACTGAGCGACTTCCCTTTCACTTTTCACTTTCATGCGTTGGAGAGGGAAATGGCAACCCACTCCAGTGTTCTTGCCTGGAGAGTCCCAGAGACGGGGGAGCCTGGTGGGCTGCCGTCTATGGGGTCGCACACAGTCGGACACGACTGAAGCGACTTAGCAGCAGCATGTTTACCTTTACATAAAAAGCTGCAATACAGTTTTGCTAAATGGTTGTCCCATTCCATTGATACATAGACACCAGCAATATATGGAAGTCCAACTGCTCTACATTCCTCCTAACCCTTGGAATTTCAGTCTTTTTAATTTTATTCATCCTAAAGGGTATAAAGCAATGTCTTACTGTGGCTTTAATATGTATTTCCCTGATGACTAAAAAGTCAAGCATCTCTTGTGCTTATTGATCAGAGAATTTTGTTTTATGAAGTTTTTTTTTTTCAAGCCTTTTATCTATCTTTAATAAGGTTGTTTGTCTTTTGATTATTGATGTATAAGAGTTTGTTTTGGGGGCTATGCCATGTGCCATGAAATGTTAATTCCCTGACCAGGGACTGAACCCATGCCCCCTGCGGGGGAAGCACAGAGTTCACTAGACCTCTAGATAATTCCCTACAAGAGTTCTTTTTGTATTCTGGATAAAAGTTCTTTGCCATATATATGTACTGTGTGGAGGAGGGGTAAACTCCTCTCTACCCTTCTTGACCAGTTCTTTTGGCTGGTCTAATAATTAAATTGACACGAGACAGATTAGCAGGAGAAAAAAAACTGTACACACATAAGTTTTGTAGAACAGGAACCCCCAAAGTGACCAAAGAAGGCTATTCATATATCATTTTTAGACAAACAATTATTTGTGAAGATTTAACAAAGGGGCTTGGGCTTGGATGGTAGATGAATGAAGAGGTAACAAAGTTTGTTTATCCAGCTTTCTTAGCCTTAAATTCCCTAACTTGGGTGATAAGCATGATTTCTATCCTGGTAGAGGGAGGATAACTTCACACGGAAGATTTAGTTCCTGCTTCAGGGGGAAAGCGGTGGGGGTGAGGGTGGTTAGAGTGTTTTTTAATATTTTTCCCCAGATATTTCTCAACAACCTCCCATCTAACTGGGTGCATGAATGTGACCCAATCCTGGACAGCAGCACGTGAGTTAATGTGGTGTGCAGGACTCCCAGCTCAGGCCCCGACCGGGGCTGGAGGGTAGTGTGACTTGAGTGAATTGTCGTCCCTCACCCCACTAGCTGGAAAGCAGCCAGGATGCCAGGCGCTAGAACAGACGTCCCAGACAATGAGACAGAAGTCATGTGTTGAGAACAGAAGGGCAACAAGAAAGGAGCTTAGGTCCAGACCCCCTCAAGCTGCCATACCAGATCTGCACTGTCCACGTAGACTTTCATCCAACAGAGAAACCAGCTTCTATTTTTTTTAAGGTACCTATTTTAAGATCTTTTTATTGCAGTCACCCTATTCATTACTTTAATACTCCTCTTCCTGGTAATTCTCTGAGATGGCATTTGGGTATATAGGGGATAGAGTTTGTACGATCTCGTGGTGAAGGGGAGGACGGGTCCCTAAGTTCCTGAGCACAGCTACTGGTACTGCCTCTTATTTTTGTAGCCATGTTTCTTCTCGGTCACTGAGCAGACATCTTGCCGACATTTGTTGCTAACATCTCTAGCTGATAAACTCGAAGTCTTTCTTAGCTTGTTCAGAATCCAGTGGTCCTCTCAATGAACTCTTCACTCCAGTCTTATTGGTGCCCCATGAAGCCTGGCTGCAAATCCCATTTAGGTCCCAGCCTGGAAGACCACTCAGTCCTCACTTATAGGGTCAGTCCCTTACTCCCAAGGATATGCAGGAAATTTTGGACACCTTTCATGCCAACAAACACAGGAAAAGACTCTTGGTAGCTAAATGCTGGACTTCTGTCTACCTAAACAAGCAGAAGGGTTGCGCCAGGGTGGGTACCTGGTGAGGCTTCTCTTCCCAGAACCCCCAAAGAAAACAGAGTTAGAGGCCTCTTTTTTAATAATTTTATTTAATTAATTACTTACCTTTTGGCTCTGTTGGGTCCTCGTTGCTGCATGGGTTTTCTCCAGTTGCAGCAAGCAGAGGCTACTGTCTAATATTCAGTGCACCAGCTTCTCACGGAGTGGCTTCTCTTGTTACAGAGCCCGGGCTCTAGGACTCACGGGCTTCGGTAGTTGCAGTTCCCAGACTCTAGAGTACAGGCTCAGTAGTTGTGGCACAGGGCTTAGTTGCTCCAGAGCATGTGAGATCTTCCTGGTGGTTTAGTTACTAAGTCGTGTCCAACTCTTGCGACCGCGTGGACTGTACCCCGCCAGGCTCCTCTGTCCATGGGATTTTGCTTCCCTTGTAGCTCAGTTGGTAAAGAATCCACCTGCAATGCAGGAGTCTGTCTGCAATGCAGGAGACCTGGGTTCAATCCCAGGGTCCGGAAGATCCCCTGGAGGGGGAAATGGCAACCCACTCCAGTATTCTTGCCTGGAAAATCCCATGGACAGAGGAGATCTTCCTGAATCAGGAATCAAACCTGTGTCTCCTGTATTGGCAGGTGGATTCTTTACCACTAGGCTACCAGGGAAGCCCAGGGGTCTCTCTTCTGTTTTGACATTCCCTTCCATCTATCTATCTACAACTCTGGGACACTCAGGATGCACAGCTCTCACAAACTGCTCCTCCTGACCTCCTCTTCTGCCCACAATCCTCCCTGAAGAAGGGCTGGCTATGTTTCCCACTTCCTCTTGGTAGTAGTTCTCACTGTGTAGACATTTATGCTCAAGTCCATCCAAATTGGTCCTTGATTTATTAAAGGCTAAGCTTCAGGATAAAATCATTCTTCTTCTTTTCTCCACAAAGGCTGGCATCTGAGACCCCTGTCTTGCTAACAGGGTGAAGGAAGTCAGCATTGAGACTCAGTCTCTCAAGGGCCTCCCAGCCCCAGGCAGTCCCCTCCCCTCTTTTTCTGGGACGTGCGCTTCATGGCTCAGCCTTGGAAAAGAGAAGCTGAAATAAATAATGATATATGGAGAAAATTAAAATACATGAATTTAATGTTGTTCCTGGTGCATATTTTATCTCAGTTTGTCGTTCATATTTTCACTTTGTTTATGGTGTCTTTCAAGGACAAGCCTTTTTAATATTTATGGTGTCAAATCTGTTAGCTTTCCTTTAATGGCTTCTGGGTTTGGTGCCCTGCATAGGAAATCTTTCTTCACTCTAAGACCAAATAGAACTTTTAATGGCTGCAAAATATGCCATGTGAAAACATGCAAATATGCTCTAATTTATTTACAGATGAATATTTAGTGTGCTTCTGATTTTAAGATATCATAAATAATGTAATGAACATTTTTGTAAATACACTTTTTTCTTCTGCAATTTAAATCACTTCTTTAGGATAGATTCTTAAGAGGTTCATGGGTCTTTTTCACTATGTTAAAAGCCTCAACAACAGTTAAATATTTACCTTTTATAAAGCTGCACAGGCCAACAAAATGCCAAATTCCCTTCTTTTGCATAGAACTGCAGCTGCTCAGTGTGGTGACATTTTTATTTCATGTTGATTAGAAGCTGTGGTAGTTACCAGTGACTTTGATTAATAAAAGAACACAAAAGCAATTATTAGTCAAAAAATGCAGTTATTTTTGTCAGGTGAGTATGCTCCTCGGTTCTGTCTCATCGCAACAAAGATTTGGAGTGATGGACATTAAAGCTCTTGGTGCGTCACAGCTCTTGGCTCTTGGACAAACTGTGTTATAGCTCTTAGACAAATCAGTGTTACAGCTCTATTTTATTTAGATAATAGCAGGAGAATCCATCCTCGAAGTGTGAGGGCATGCCAACCCAAAGATGCTAAGAGAAGAGAGTGGAGGAGCACGCCAGCGTGTGGGAGAGAGAGAGAGAGCACGCTTTGGCTCTCTTTTTATATGTTTTTCCCTCCCCCTGGGCCTGTCCTCTGCAAATTGGGCCAGCCAGGAGTGCTGTTTGTTCTACCTGAGGTCCTCACTCAGGTCCTCGGACCTTCCTTTGTTCTATTTTTGCGGGCTTTTCCTTTCCTTTTCTTTTATCCACCGCCATTTTGGACTCCTGTTTCCTATCCTAACTACCTAACATTCCTCATCAAGAGATGGGAGGCCCAATTCTTTGGGAATAGGGGCATCGAGGTCTTTCTGACTACTTCCTGCTGAATTGGGACGGCGAGGGGTAGTGGGCCTCCCCCTCTTGCTAGTCTCAGGCCTCAGAGTCCTCATAGCGGTGTCCATCTAAGGGTGAGTGATGTTTTCCATGGTCAGCTATAGTTTTGTGTCTTTGTTGAACTGGCACCGCATGTTGCAGCTTGTTGACCTGAGCAGAGGCAAAACAGGTTCAGTTCAGTTCAGTTCAGTCGCTCAGTCGTGTCCGACTCTTTGCGACCCCATGAATCACAGCACACCAGGCCTCCCTGTCCATCACCATCTCTTGGAGTTCACTCAGACTCACGTCCATCGAGTCTGTGATGCCATCCAGCCATCTCATCCTCTGTCGTCCCCTTCTCCTCCTGCCCCCAATCCCTCCCAGCATCAGTCTTTTCCAATGAGTCAACTCTTCGCATCAGGTGGCCAAAGTACTGGAGCTTCAGCTTCAGCATCATTCCCTCCATAGAAATCCCAGGGTTGATCTCCTTCAGAATGGACTGGTTGGACCTCCTTGCAGTCCAAGGGACTCTCAAGAGTCTTCTCCAACACCACAGTTCAAAAACATCAATTCTTCAGCGCTCAGCCTTCTTCACAGTCCAACTCTCACATCCATACATGACCACAGGAAAAACCATAGCCTTGACTAGATGGACCTTAGTCGGCAAAGTAATGTCTCTGCTTTTGAATATACTATCTAGGTTGGTCATAACTTTTCTTCCAAGGAGTAAGCATCTTTTAATTTCATGGCTGCAGTCACCATCTGCAGTGAGGTTAGACAATTGATAATACATGAAACAATCATAAGCGGCATCAATATGGCATAACAAGGACTAGTACGGGCATTAGTCAATTTCACATTCACATCACCAGGATGGCTCAGGTCCCTCCTTGTTCAGGGATCAGAAGATCTATCTCCTGTCTGTTTTGGAATACAGTCCCTGCCAAGCTGTGCTGGCTCTTTAGAGCGATCCTGAGAAATCTTATCCCCAGAAACTTAACTTTGGGGATGTTCATTAGAATGGCACTCATTTGCAGTCCTGAATAGGTGTCTGAGATCTCCCAGGGGCTCACAGGTGTATTGAGTGTCCTCTTCTGTCTTCTTCCATGGCTTGACTCATGAGTAGTGAATCCAGGAGTCGTGTCCTGGTACCGTGACTGCTGTGGGGGTAGAAAGTATTACAGGGCAGGGTCCCTTCCATGGGGGCTGTAGTTGAGCATTTGGGGACCCATCTTTCCAGACTTTAATTAGGACTTGCATCCCTGGAGCACATAGTGGGGCCTCCTTAGAATCTTTTGGGTCCTGGTTCACACCCCACAAGTGTATATCCTGTTGGAATTGCCCAGTGGCCATGGTATAAGACTGGAGGGTCTGAACCTCTGGATCTAGGAAGAGGTCATTGACATAAACAAAAGGTCTCCCATGTAGCATCTCATAAGGACTGAGACCAAGCTGTTCCTTAGGGGCAATGCAGGTGCGGAGGAGAGCTATTGGTAAAGCCTCCTTCCAATCCCAGGGAGGTCTCCTGGGTTATCTTTTTTATCGCTGATTTTAAGAATGGGTTGGCTCTTTCTACTTTCCTGAAGACTGAGGCCTCCAGGCACAAAGGAGATAATAAGTAATGGCCAATGCTTTCGAGACCCCTTGGGTGACCTTAGAAGTAAATGATGTCCCATTGTCACTTTGTAATGACCTGGGCAGACCAAATCTTGGAATGATTTCATGGAGCAGTTTTTTTTTCACTACCTCCTCAGCCTTCTCAGTCTGGGTAGGAAATCCTTCAATCCATCCTGTGTATGTATCTATCATGACTAATAGGTATTTACACCATTGAGAAACTGGCATCTGGGTGAAGTCCATCTGCCAGTCCTCTCCGGGGTAAGTCCCACGTCGTTGAACGGGCTGGGCCAGCTGGGGTCTTCGAGCTCCTTGGGGGTTAATTGGCAAGTGGGACAAGAGGAGACCACTTGCCTTATAGTTGTTTGGAAGCCTGTTCCTCTGAAGGACCTTTCTAGTAATCTTTGGAGGGCCTTTTCTCCTAAATGAGTGGTGGCATGTAAGGAGTTAACCAACTTCCACTGAAGGTTTCCAGGCAGAAAAAGGAGTCTCTCCTTTTGGAACCACCACATATGATCTTCTCGAAAGCCCTCACTCTTAGCTTTAAGAGTCTCACCTTCAGTATATGAAGGAGTTTCTGGCAAATTAGTCTGTGGAACTAAGGTGGCAACCCCTATTAGATCATGGTTCTGTAATGCTGCTCTCTTAGCTGCCTGATCAGCTGTTTGGTTCCCTCGTGCCACTTGCGTGCTCCCTTTTTGGTGTCCTTTACTGTGGGAGACCAAAACCTCAGTGGGCAGATGGACTGCCTCCAAGAGTCGAAGAATCTGATCACCATATTTGATTGGGGACCCTCGGGTGGTCAAATGGTCCCTTTCTTTCCAAACAGCAGCATGTGCATGTAGCACCAGGAAGGCATATTTGGAGTCAGTGTAAGTGGCTATTCTTTTTCCTTTTCCCAGCTGTAAACTTCGAGTCAGGGCTATGAGCTCAGCTAATTGGGCTGAAGTACCTGGTGGCAGAGGCTTAGCCTCTATGATCGCAAAATTGGAGACTACTGCATACCCAGCTCTTCTTTATCCATCTAAGACAAAGCTGCTTCCATCAGTGTACCAGATTTCCTCAGGATTGGTTAGAGGATCTTCTGACAATCCCTCTCAGGGTTTTGTCCAGCGGTCCAAGGTTTCTAGACAAGAGTGAAAGGGGAGAGAGCCCTCGGCGGTAGGCAGGAGGGTAGCTGGGTTAAGAACTTCACAAGGGGATATAGTGAGGCCTGGATTTACCATCAGCATTACTTGATATCTGAGGATTCTTTGATCAGACATCCATAAATTGCCTCTCCCATTTAGGAGTTGTTTTACTTGGTGGCTGGTAAAAATAGTTAGCTTGCCCCCAAAGGAGAGTTTTAAAGCATCTTCTATCATGATTGCAATAGCTGCAAGATTTCAAAAGCAGGGGGGCCAGCCTCGGGCGGTTGGATCGAGCCTCTTGAATAAGTAAGCTACAGGCTAGGGCTCAGATCCCAACCTTTGAGTTAACACTCCCAAGGCTATTCCCTCTCTTTCTTGGACATAAAGGTGGAATGCTTTTTCTGGGTCTGGCAAGCTCAAGGCAGGTGCCTAAGTTAAGGCCTGTTTTAATGTAGCCTCTGCCTTCTCAGAGGAGTTCCCCACATCAGTGGGATTGAATCATCCCGTCCCTCTAAACTTTCATATAAGGACTGGGCAATTAGACCATAGTTGGGTATCCAGATTCTACAATATCCAGTTAGCCCCAGGAAAGCTCGCAATTGTTTTCAAGTCGTGGGGGAGGGCAACTGGAGGATTCCTTGTACCCGACCAGAGGACAGTCTCCTGGACCCCTGTGTAATCTGAACTCCCAGGTAAGTGACCTTTGCCTTGACCATCTGTGCCTTAGCACAGGAGACTTTATATCCCCTCTCTGCCAAAAAGTTTAGAACCTGAATTGCATGTTGTTGGGAATTTTTTTCATCTGGAGAGCAGATTAGTAGGTCATCTACATATTGTAATATTTTCCCATTAGGTCCCAGGTCCAGATCTAGGAGATCCCGGCTAAGGGCCTGTCCAAATAGGTGGGGGCTATCTCTGAACCCCTTAGGTAATACTGTCCAAGTCATCTGTTGGTGTTTTTCTCCTGGGGCCTCCCACTCAAAGGCAAAAAGACTGGGATTCTCTAGCCAGTTGTATGCAAAAAAATGCATCTTTGAGATCCAAGAGTAAACCACTTGGCACTGGGTGGGATTTCTCCCAAGATTACATAGGGATTGGGTACTATGGGATGGAGGGGGACTACAGCTTCATTTATGATCCGGAGATCTTGAACCATTCGCCAGGTTCTGTCCTTTCTCTTTACTGAGAGGATTGGGGTGTTACATGGTGAATTTGTGCAGACCAATAGCCCACAAGCAAGGAACTTATTTATTAAAGGCTGTAGTCCCTCCCAAGTCTCTCTTTTGATGGGATATTGTTTCCGGTTAGGAAACCGAGTGGGATCTCTGAGGACAATGATGACCGGTTCAGACTGGTGGGCTCGTCCAGGGATCCCCTGGTCCCACACCTGGGGCTTAATTTTATCTTCCCATAGTTTTTGGTCCCTCTCTATTGGAGAAGGTGTAATGGGTTCTTCAGTAGTAACCAGGAGCTATAGGGTTCTAGGGGCTGTAAAGCTTCCCATCAAAAGGGTGGTGCCCAGTTTAGTGAGTATATATCTTCCCAATAAGGGAGTAGGACACTCAGGGACCACCAGAAACTGGTGGAAAAATATTTGCCCATCCCTGCAACAAAGAAATACTCAAGTGAATCTTTTAGAAGTTGCTTCAAAATGGTACAGGTTTGGGAGAAGGTTCTGGAGTAGGAGATCAAGACAGAGTAGGTAGCCCCCATGTTAACCAAGAAATTCTCGGACCTACCTGCCACATCCAGTTGCACCCTTGGCTGCAGCCCCGTGATGGTTATCTGTGACAGGCAGGCTGGCTGGAGGGGGCTGCTTCAGTCCTGTTGAACCATCATGAGGGAAAGCTTGGTGCTTGACCTTGAGGCTCTTGAGTCCCGAGGGCAGAGTGCTGCCCAATGTCCCAGTTGATGGCATTTGTAGCAAGCCGTTCTAGGAGACTTGTCATGGTTTGGACACTCTGGCCCAATGCCTTGCCTGTCTACATATTAGGCATTTGCCTCGTGCCTTGTCCTTCAAGGACTCAGGGTTTGCCATAGGGCTTCCCTGGAGGGCGGCCAGCATCTGGGCATGCCTTGTCTCTTTCCTTCTCTCCCTCTCCTGGGCCTTGGCCTCCTTCTCCTGTTCTCTGTTATAAAAGGTATTGGTGGCTGGCTGGACCATCTCATCTAAAGAGGCAGCAGGGTCCTGCTGCTGTAGCTGTTGTAACTTAATTCTGATATCTGATGCACATTGGGACAGGAACTTGTCCTTTAAAATCACCTGTTCCTTGTAAGAATCTAAGTCCAGATTGATAAACTTTTGGAGGGCCTCTTTTAGCCTTTCTAGAAAGGCAATGGGGTTCTCATTGGGCTCCTGAATTATTGCTGAGACTGGGCACAGTCCCACAGTAATAGGCTCCCTTCTGTTTCCATGGTTGGACTTCCTTAGGGGTGAGTCTTTCTGAAGCTTATCCTACCCAGTACTGTTGCAACCTGAGAGCCAGGCATCCCCACCCGGGTCAGGGTGCAGATCCCCAGGCAGGATGGGGCATGACAGCCTCCTGGAGATCGAATCCCTGGGCAGGTCAAAGCGTGACAGCCTCCCAAGAATTGGGTCCCTGGGGAGGTCGAGCTGTGATGACCTCCTGGGACCCCTGGGACTGGTGGATCCCCGAGCAGCTTGAGGTGTGACAGCCTTTTGAGGACCAGATCCCTAGGCAGATCAAGGCAGGTTGACCTTCTGGGATCCCCGTACTGGAGTTGGGCATCCCCAAGATCTCCAGCATGACCAGTGCTTGGCAGGATTAAAGGGTTGGATATTATACAGTATTTCCATCCCAAGGCCAGCTATTTTCTGGTTGTCCCTCCAGAAGACTGTAGAGGCAACATTATAGGCCCGGATGGGGTTGAGGAAAGGAGCGTGAAACAGGAGGGAAGGAGGCAGAGCACAACCTTTGAAAGAATGACATAGTACATGGGCATAATGCAAACCGATTAAAATCAATTGGGTCCAACATGACAAATCAAATTCAAGTAAACCTTAATCCCCAATCTGTAAGCCAACAGACACACCCAGAGGTGCCAGGACAGTTCTAAGGCACTGTCAAAAGAGGGAGGAGTGGGTGGTTCCCCAGTGGTTGGGGTGATCCTCCCACTCACTAGCATATGAATTCACCCCGCTTGCAAAACCTAGCCAGGCCACATTCCATGGCCCCAGCCCTTGCCCTCAACAATGGCCCACACTCTGAAGAGTGGCTTCTCCCTGAAACCTAACAAATCCACCTCTTACTTATTGCTTTGTCTCTCACTGAATTTTTGCAATGAGACATCAGAGCCTGAGCTTCATTAGGTCCTGAAGCCAGGCATCCTGGCTTTTGGCTGGGCTCGAGTCCTGGGAGAGAGCTGAGGGACAGGAGGAAAAAGCAGTGGGGAAAACGTGCCAAGGGATCCTCTTCATAGCCTGCCGGAAAATCTGCTAAATACCTGACCTGTGCTCACAGATTTCATTGGCCTGATCCTTGGCACAGAGAAGATTAAGGACAGAAGAAGCCCCACTGGCTTGGGTAACAGCTACTGGGGCTCAGCAGGTAGTGCCTTTGGGACATACCAAAGAGTAGCCTCTCCAGAGTCCCTCAGTTCACCCACTGCCACTCGACTGTTCGAGGTGGGTTGAAGAGACAAGAAACGAGAGATTGTAAGGGAATTAAGATTTTGTTAGGCATATGTCCCTCCAGCCATAGGAGCGAGGACCTTCTTTCTACCTTAACCAGAGGTCTTTTGGAATCTGAGACTGAGCTGTGTTAGCTTTATGCTGAGTTTGTTTTTCGGTGTCCTGGTTTCGAGCTCGATGGGCCTTTTGTCACTTCCCTTGCGAGATGTCAGGCGAGTGTATGCTCCTCGGTTCTGTCTCGTCACAACAAAGATTTGGAGCAATGGATATTAAAGCCCTTGGTGTGCGTCACAGCTCTTGGGTCTTGGACAAACCGTGTTATATAGCTCTTAGACAAATCAGTGTTACAGCTCTATTTTATTTAGATAATAGCAGGAGAATCCATCCTCGAAGCATGACGGCATGCCAACCCAAAGACGCGAAGAGAAGGGAGTGGAGGAGCACGCCAGCGCACAGGAGAGAGAGCGCACGTGCTTTGGCTCCTCTTTTTATATGTTTTTTCCTCCCCCTGGGCCTGCCCTATGTAAGTAGGGCTAGCCAGGAGTGCTGTTTGTTCTACCTGAGGTCCTCACTCAGGTCCTCGGACCTTCCTTTGACCTTCCTTTGTTCTATTTTCGCGGGCTTTTCCCTTCCTTGTCTTTTATCCACCGCCATTTTGGACTCCTGTTTCCTATTCTAACTACCTAACAGTTTGATATGCTAAATCCTTTTGAAGACAGGGGGAAACATAATAGAAGTGTTCCTTATTTTTGCAGAGAAGTCTAGAGAAGAAGAAAAGATTATCTTAAAGACATTCAGTTAATTCAAAGTAATCAGCTTCTGGGCTTCCCAGGTGACATGAGCGGTAAAGAATCCGCCTGCCGGTGCAGGAGACATAAGAGTCGCAGGTTCAGTCTCTGGGTCAGGAAGATCCCCTGGAGAAGGACATGGCAGCCCACTCCAGTATTTTTGCCTGGAAAATCCTACGGACAGAGGAGCCTGGCAGGCTACAGTCCGTGGGGCCCCAAAGAGTTGGACATGACTGAAGTGACTTAGCATGCACGCACAAACAGCTTTTAGATTTCATAGCTGCATGAATAAACTGATCATCCCCACCCTGCCATCATCACATCATTCCTTCCACATGCCCGGTTTTGCTTTAAGGGAACCCACTCAGCTCCCCCACACCAAAACTGAGCCATGCTGTACAGGCTTTGTCACCCCTGACCCCTGCACACACCCACATACCCACCCCATCCCCCCCACACACAAGAAAACAGAGCTCCAGAGATGTGGTTACACATGAATTGGAAGGATAGTTTTCTGAACCTGAGTCCAGTGTCTTGTGAGATGCAGTACAGCACAGAAATCAAGAAATTAGATTCTCAAGTGAGACATTCTGGGTTAAGAGACTCAAGACTTGGCATCTTACCAGTTGTTGGCCTTAGGAAAGTTTATTTAACTCCCTGAAGCTTAGTTGCTTTTTCCATAGAAGGGAGACAATACAAGCACTGACCTCCGAGAATAAAATGATCAATACCAAAGTATAAATCACAGGATGACATAGAAATGGAAAAGGTTATCCATTAATAATACTAAGGTCTCCAGGCTCAGGGAGTACATATAATACAAGCAACAATATAAGTGAGAGCCACTAAGAGCATTTCACGTTAATGCTTCTATTCAAATGTACTCAGAGTTTGCCATAACCAAATTTACCTCAGTGGGACTTTGTCCCCTGTGTTCACTCAGGCAATCATACATTTATAGGGAGTTTATGCAAAACTCTAGCAGGACGAAGGTAAGCCCAAAGGCCAAGTTTCAGGGTCTGGGATTCCCATCCCCATACAGTGTGTAAACAGATGCCCCAGGAGGTTAGATGAACAGCTAGTCCAGTTGAGGGAAATCTGTGAACTTCTGCCTGAGTTTTCTTCTTAAAATAGGTAACTTCTGTGGTTTTGAGAGAACCTTTTTTCTTGCAATCGGAATATATGTTTATTGAAGAAAATTCAGAAAATAGTGATAAGCAAAAGGTAGAAAATATCATTTGTAATCCCATCTCCTAGGGAAAAATAGAGTTGGTATATTTTTTTGCATCTTTTTTGTGTATGTATGCATTTATGTGTTTGTGTAAGACATACTTTTTAAAAAGCCCAAATGGCACCCATCCCATATAGACTATTTTATTTTCACTTTACCATAATCCTAAATATTTCCCCATGTCAACACACAAGGCCTTACATTCCTGCTGCTCACTACTGTGCTGAGACAGCAGCACAGGTCCCACCGCGGAGCTGGTGAGAAATGGAGCATCCCGGGGCCCACTTCAGATCTGCTGAATCAGAATCTGCATCTTAACAAGCTCTCCCAAAGGATGTGCCCCACAGGGTCTGAGGAGCATCAGCTGTCAGTGTTTAAAGGCCACACAGTCTCCCATAGCATGGCTGAACCATAATAGATTTCACCTCTCACTAATGGGGATTTTCTTGCTTGACAGAAGCTGATCCCTGGAGAATCTTGGACTTCCCAAGGCTGTCCTTGACCTTCTTCCCATCCTCCCTCTAGCAGAGAACTCTTCCCTGGCCCTGGGTCCCCTCTCTGTTCCCCGTTTCCCAGATGACCTCTTTGGCCCCTTCAGAGTCCACCCCCAGGAGACTTCTGACAGCTGGGGAGATACATCCTTGCATGTTCTCCATGGGCTGAATGCACCTGCTCACCTCTGTCATCACCTTCCTCCATCTGGACCCCCGGTAAGGAGCCACAGACTTTGCTCAGGCCTCGTGGAGGCTTGGAGCAGAGCCCTTGGCCAAAGCAATGCCCGGGCCCCCCCAGGGGGCAACCCAGGCTCAGCAATGCCTCAGCCCTTCCTGAAATTCCTTTCAGCCTGCTACTCTCATAATCCCTTCTCACTCTGGTAAACTTCAGCCCAATCTGAACTGCCCCCTTAAATGCTGCCTGGGCCTCCACTTCCGGCCCCCCACCCCACATCTCCCTGTCCCACCCTCAGCCCCCTCCCTTCCACAGGTCCCCTCTCGCATCAGGAAACCCGTCTCAGCCCCTCCTCTTCACCCCCAACTTTCCTCCCATCCCTCCCCTAGAAACAGCCTCCCACTTCTCACCCACGCCCTCACGCCTCCCTTTCCAGCTTCCTCAATTTTCACCTCTCCCCCAAATTCCAATCCGGTCCCTGGGAAAGGAAAAGCGCCTCTGGTCCCACCCTGCCTGTGTGTGGTCCGAGGTGGGGTGGGGGTCGCTGGGGGCGGGGGAGGATGCCCTGCCGATCCGCCCACCCGGGCTGGAGAGGGCGAATGGAGCCCTGTGTGCCCCTGCTTGTGGGCGGATGTCAACGGCGGGGGTGTCACTGGGTGAAAAGGGGCCAGTGACGGCTGTGAGGCAGCCCTGAAAATTCTCCCCGGTCCGCCAGCCCAGGGGAGAGCCAGATGCGCGCGGCGAGTTGGGCAAGAACGAACGACAGTGAACAGTAAACTATGACCCCGACCGCAACCACCTCGCTGGGCTTCCGTGGGGGCTGGGTGTCCCGGATCAGAGCCACCGTCCCCGGGGCGCTGAGAACTAAAGTCCCGAAGAACCAAAGGAGAACCGAAGTCGCGCTGCACCTGCCGCGGTGCCGCAGGGAGAGACGACGGGTCCCACGGCGCCCTCCACAGCCGAACTTCCTCCCTTTATGCACTTTTGATAAGCAATTGGGAAAGATATTCTCAAAATAATACAGATAAGCTTCTATTTTCACCGATCAGAATAGTAAGCTTCTTAAAAAAAAAAAAAAAAGAGAGAGAGAAGGTTTTTTTGTGCTTAGTCCTGACAAAGATGCAGAGACAGGTAGTCAACCATGCTCTGCTGGGTGGAGAGTGAACAGGTCCATTTCTGGGCAAAATGTAATAATACTAAGAACTGAGGCTTCAGTGCTCACACAGTTTGATACTGTAATTCGACATGTGAAAATGTTTCAGAAGGAATAATCCCCAATACTCCCCAAAGCACAGACATCCTTTGTGCTGAAAAATGAGGAAGAGCTTATTAACACTGGAATCAACACATTGGGAATTGATAAGTATATTACAATAAGTTGGGATATCATTCTGTCATTAACAACACTGATGAGTTTTTGATAACATGAGGAAGTCTTAAGAGAAAGAAACAATTTCATATATATGGGATAATCACAAGTATACAAAAATAAACATAAAAGACTGGAGAAAATGGGAGTGGGTGGTTTTCCCTTTTACCGTTTTATGAACTATTTCCGAGCTGCATGTAGATATAGAGACTAATTTAGCCGTCACTAAGCACTAGAAATGCAACATTCTGCCTGATATGGCCCCTGAGGGACCCCTGAGGGAAAACTCTCCATGCTTTTATTAAATGTGAATGATTCCTGAACATTATATAACATTGCTTTAACTATTTCAAGCTTTCGTATTCGGATACTTCTGTGACTTGCTTTTTCCAGTCAACATCATGCTTTGGGGATTTACCCATCCTGACTCACTGTTGATAAATTCAAATCTGGTTCACTTAGCAAATGAGTTAATATTCATAAGCAACTTAGAGCAGGGTGCTACATGAGTTTTGGGGTTTTTGATAAATACAAATCCATTTTCCCTAAGGTATAGTATACTACTGTGTTAATATTAGGTTGCATTTGTTTATCTATTCTCCTACTGATGAAAAAATCAGACTGTTTGTCTTTTGTTCTGACTACAAACAATGCTGCTATGGACATTCTAGTCCATATCTGCTTGTGCACGTGTGTGAGTGTGAGAGTTTCTGTAGGTGCACACCTAGAATCGGGGCTGCACTGTTACAATGGATGCTCAGCAGCAGTGCAGCAAGTTACTGCCAACAAATGAGTCATCGTGTTCCCAGTCCTCACTCCCACGCTTGCTATGGTCAGATTTGTTCATTTTCCCCCCAGTTTAATGGCCCTGTAGAGAAGGCAATGGCACCCCACTTCAGTACTCTTGCCTGGAAAATCCCATGGATGGAGGAGCCTGGTAGGCTGGGCGACTTCACTTTCACTTTCACCTTCATGCATTGGAGGAGGACATGGCAACCCACTTCAGTGTTCCTGCCTGGAGAATTCCAGGGACGGGGGAGCCTGGTGGGCTGCCGTCTATGGGGTCGCACAGAGTCAGACATGACTGAAGCGACTTAGCAGAAGCAGCAGTATATTTCTGGATGCTTTTAATTTGCATTTCCCTGATAACCATGAGTTTAGAGGTGAGGTATCTATTCACATGTTTACTGGTTATTTGTATTAATTTTTTTCATTCTGTAAACTCCTTTTCCTCACCTTTTCCTTTCTTTGTACTGGCTGTTGTCATTTTCTTATTGACTTACAAGAATTCTTATATACTTTGGATACTATGACAATAAATGTGAATGAGCTGACTTTCCACATAAAATATAGCAATTATTAAATCAAACAACAAAATCCAAATATATAACGTTTATTGGAAGCACACTTAAAATGAAGTGATACAGAAAGGTTGATGATTAAAGAAATGGCAGATAAATGCAAAGAAAAGGAAAGAAGAAATAAAACATAGATCATGTGAAACTTGAGATAAAAAGTACTAAATAAGACAAAGATAATGTGTAATCACAAAAGGCACATTTTAAGGAGAAGACATTAGTCATAAACCTCTAAAACTAAACATCTTGGCAGCCAAATATATAATGCAAAAACTTTTAGAAATATAAGAAGAACCTCATTTTAAAACATGCATGCATAATTAAAGGAATCTAATATAATTCTTTCAAATTCTGACAGATCTAGATGATAAAAATTTAGCCAGAACATAGAGGATTTGAGTATTAAAATCAACCAGCTGAATTTAATAAATGCATATAGAACTTTGAAACCTAAAAATACAGAACATGCTTTTTTTCTTATGTCAATAAAACATTTAACTATTTATATAGCATATTTCAATATTATATATATTTCTATATTCATGTATCACATATATTATATATCTACCATGTACTTGGTCACAAATAAAACTTAACAAATTCAAAAACGTGAAGATTTTGTAAGATGTGTTCTTCTGATCACTGTTTTAGAATTCAAATGAATAATAAACAGAGGACCCCCAAACTATTAGCAACTTAGAATAAAAATAACCTCTAAATCAATACATAAATCAAAATAGAAACCAAGAACTATCTAGAAAGCAATGAAGCATATGTTTTAGTGTTAAACCCGTATTCCGGGGAAAATTATAGTCTTCAATGCCTTCACTGTTAAAGAAGGCTGAAATTAAAGGAATCAAGAACTCTTCTTAGGAAATTAAAAACAAACAAACAATCTAGCCAAACAGATTAGTAAAAGTAGAAGCCAAAATCACTGAAATAGACAAAAAAGAAAGAAGAAATCACAAATCTAATTTTTGTATTGTGGTAAAATATACATGATATTTATCATTTTAACCTTTCATAAGTGTGCAATTCCATGACATTAAATACATTCATAATGTTGTCTAACTATCACCACTATTTATATTCAAAACTTTATCATCATCCTCAACAAAAACTCTGTACCCATTAAAAGCAACCCCTCCTTTCTCCCTCCCCCCCAACCCCTGGTAACCTATTTTCTGTCTCTGTGAATTGTTTATTCTAGATACCTCATAAGTGGAATCATTACAATATTGGTCCTTTTGTGTCTTGTATATTACAGTAAGTATGTTTTCAAGATACATACATTTTGTAGCATGCATAAAAATTTAATTTCTTTTTATGGTTGAATAATATTCTACTGTAAGTATATTCTACATTTTGTTTATCCATATTTTGGTTATCTGTTGATAGACACTTAGACTGTTGCCACCTTTTACCTATTGTGAATAATTCTACTATGATCATTGGTGTACAAGTATTTGTTTGAGTTTCTGTATTCAATTATTGGAATGTATACATAGGTGTGTAATTCCTGAGTCATATGGCAGTTCTATGCCAAATCTAAGTGTTTTGTAAGATCAACTGATTAACTGATCTTACAAACAAGAGAGACAATGCCCACCATCAGGGGCAAA
Source organism: Ovis aries (assembly GCF_016772045.2). NCBI lineage: Eukaryota > Metazoa > Chordata > Mammalia > Artiodactyla > Bovidae > Ovis > Ovis aries. The sequence continues at coordinate 203,464,539 of NC_056054.1, forward strand.
CAAGAGAGATCAAATATAAGCAGTAGTAGAAATTAGAAAAGCCATACAGATACAAAAGAGAGAAAATAATTATAAGACAATATTATTAACAACTCTATAACAGCCAACTGGAAAATCTAGAGAAAACTGTTTCCTGGAAAAATACAAATTGACACCAAAAGAAACAGAAAATTCAAATAGATTGGTTACTACAAGAGACCAAAAAAGTAAAAACAGTACAGTGTAAGAACAGAAGGACACTTCTTAACTGTGATAAAGAATATTCACCAAAAATCAGTAGCAAATATCTTACTAAAACAGTGAAACCTTCAAACCATTTCCATTAATATTATGCAGGAAGAAGGGATACCCACTGTGACTGTTATTAGCTAACTTACTTTAAAGGGTCTATAAAATGAAAGTGAAGTCGCTCAGTCACATCCAACTCTTTGACACTCTATGGACTGTAGCCTACCAGGCTCCTCCATCCATGGAATTTTCCAGGCAAGAGTACCGCAGTGGGTTGCCATTTCCTTCTCCAGGGGATCTTCCTGACCCAGCGCTCGAACTCTGGTCTTCTGCATTGCAGACAGAGGCTTTACCATTTGAGCCATCAGGGAAGCCCTTAAAGGCTCTATAGCATTATTAAAACAAAATAAAATTGTAAGAATAAATTCTGACAGCAGAAACAAAGTTCTGTACTTGCAGATGGTGTGATTGTATATTGAGAAGAACCCAAGAGACCGTAGTAAAAAAAAAAAAAAAATTTATCAAAGAAGAAATAAATAAACAAGATATTTACAGACTGCAATAACTACTCTGCAGGAAAGGAACAGAATAATGATAGAAAGTAGCTAGACGAAGGACCCTGCTTTAGACAGGCTGTGCAAAGAAGACTTTTTTAGGGGGTGGATACTGAAATTGGATCTGGGCAGTGAGAAGAAAGAGCTCAGGGTGGCATTCCAGCCAGGGAAAACACTGTGTGCACAGGGAGCTTGAGGAACTGCAGGAAGGCCATCATGGATGGCACCGCTGGGAGGGGGTGGTGCAGGCTGGTGGTGGGCATAACCCTGGGTCTGGCACTGGGGTTGGTACTCGGCACGCAGAGCCCCGGGACCTCAGGAAGTTCAGAGCTTGCCCACTGGAGGGCAGTGGCGCGCTTCTCAGAAGAGACCGCCCAGGAGCGTTCGGTTCTCGATCCCGGCTCCAGTATCCCACCGGAGGTTAGGAAAACACGCCGCCAACATACACACAGGCCGTAGAGGAAACGAGGGCAGACCGGTGGAAGAAGCCAGGTTAGGGATCAAGTTAAGTTGGTCCTTAACGTAGAGGGCAGCAGGGGTACTTAGTCCTGTTTGAGACTGAAACTCCTCTCACACCAGCTCCGAAGCAATTTTCCCAGTGTCGCCACCACGCCTGAATCCCCGCGTTAGAATCACTGCACTTATTACGGAAGACCCCAGTCAAATGCGCATGTGTTAACCACTGCTGCCCAAGGACATCTCGTTAGTCCCATGGGACACAGTGACACGTTAGCAGATTAAATTCGCCCTGAAGTGGGATTGGGGAGATCTTTGGGCTGTAGGTTGTCAGGGATGTTGTTACTGCCGCAAGGACTGCAATGATGACCACTGTTTATTCACTTGTTTCTTGCCAGGTATCAAAGAGCTTTGTTGGATTATCCCCCCTAATAAAACAGCATCTTGAGATCTCTTTTTCTGCTGGATTTTCCCACTGCAAAGTTACTGTTTTTCCCTTCGTAATTAATGAATACTGGGGGTGGGGGAGGGGGAGTTACCAAGACTCTGCAATATTCTGCTTTTCCTCGAACTTCCCCTCACTTCTCCATATCCTTGGACTGCCTCTGCAACACCCCTCCAGGCTGGCATTGGTGGCTTTTGCTCTTGGTTCAGCTTTTCTTTCCCAACCCCACCCGAGTAACTCACTGCGTTTGCATCTCCCTCCCCCTCAGCTCCAGTCCTCTGCTCATGCCCCTCCCCCTTCACCTGGCAAGGGCTCTCCTGTGGGTTTCGATGTCCAGGCTCTGGACCCCTCTGCGGACCTCTTCCTCTTTCATCTGACTCCACTCTTTTCCTCTCTTCTCCCCTCCTCCCCAGTGGGTTCTTCCCTGGTGGCCCCTTCTTTGTTGAGTTCCCACATCCTTCAAACTCCACAAATCATATCCTTTACCATTTTCTTGGGAAGAACCAAGCCTGGATCCTGAACCACACCGTTGGGCTGCATCCTCCAGGCCCACAAGCTCTGTGCTTGCCCAGCTTCAAGACCAAAGAAAGAGCCTGGAGTCAGAAACACCAGTGGCCTAATGCATGTGGCGCTTACCTGTCTGAAGCGAGGTTCTGGAGCGACACCCCACCGCACTTGGCAGGCAGGACACAGCCGGCTTCACTCGCCCGGGGCAGGGGAGGTTGTCAGATATGGGGCACTTGTCAGATTGGCTCATGAGTTACCAGGGAAACCAGCAGAGGAGCACGTCCCTGCTATCAGGTGGAGATGTCCTGCTCTCAAATTAGAACGCTCATTAGCTGGGGTGGGGTCAAGTATGTAGGAAGGTCAGTCAGGTGAGCAGGGTAGGTGCAGCAGGCAGTGGCTGAGCAGGTGTACAGGCAGCGAGAGAGCCACCACTTTGGGTGGCCTGATGATAGGTATTGTTGTTGGTGTCTAGTCACTAAGTCGTGTTTAACTCTTTTGCGACCCCATGGGCTGTAGCCCGCCAGATTCATCAGTCAGTGGAATTTCCCAGATAAGAATCCTGGAGTGAGTTGCCATTTCCTTCTCCAGGTTATATGTATGTTAACTTCCTAATCCTTTCTCTATATTCTCCAAACATCTCCACCTCCACAAGCATCCTTTCCTTCTTCCATCCAATCTCAGACAACCAGCAAAGGCCTCTGGGGCCAGCTGGAGCTCTGACACCACCTGGCAGAGTAGAACGAACACTGGCTTTGGGGGAAGTCAGATCTGATGTGGCTCCTAGTGCCACCATTTACTAACTACGTGACCACTGTCCTTTCCTTTGAACTTTCTGAGCATCAGTGGACCTATCGGTGACGTCTGGATAAAAACACTGATTATTAAATATTTTATGAATTAATACTGATGTGTGACAAGTTCTCTGACATGTAATGCTCAATAAATGGTGCATGCGTACTCAGTCCTGTCTGACTCTTTGCGACCCCATGGTCTGTAGCCCGCCAGGCTCCTCTGTCAATGGGGATTCTCCAGGCAAGAATATAGGAGTGGGTTTTTATTTCCTCCTCCAGGGGATCTTCCCAACCCAGGGATCGAACCCACATCTCCTACATCTCCCGCATTGGCAGGTGGGTTCTTTACTCTGTGCCCCCTGGGAAGCCCTCAATAAATGATGACTATTATAATTATTCATGGTATGGGTCCGACTCTCTCTAAAAACTTTATGCATTACCTCTGCTCTCTCCTGTGTTTTCAACCTCTCACTCCCAACTGGTTTCTTCCCTCAGCGTATGAACAAGGTCAAACCTCTCCCATCTTTAAAAACAAACTAAATAAATAAATGGAAAAACAAAAAGTCCTCTGGAAAAAAAATACCCCACCAGCTCCCACAAGTATTTTCACACCTGGTCAGGAAAGGAGAACTTCCACAGGAGGGAATCCTTGGCTTAACTAATGCCTGGTTTTCCATCACCTGTGGGAGTTTCTTGTCTGGCCTTTCTGAATCAGAAAATTGACTTATGTCATCAATTCTGGAAAATTCTCAACCATTATCTTTTCAAATATTGTCTCTGCTCCATTTTCTCTCTCCCTTCCTTCCAAAACTCCAGTTAAACATATATTGGACTTTCTCATTGTATTGTCTCACTTATCGTCTCATCTGTATTTTCCACCTTGGAGCCCTCTGGGCTTCATTCTGAATGGCTTCTGACTTATCTTCCCTTCCACTTTCTTGTTAACCTTATTGCATAATCCTACTTTTCAGTTCTATAATATCTAGTTGATTCTTTTTAAAGCCAGCAATCTGCTTTCAGAGTTTCCATATCCTTACATAAAACTCTAAATCCTGCTTTTATCTCCATGGACACAGTAAGCATTGCTTTATTACAAGTTGAATCTAGTGACTCTAGTATCTGGGATCCCAGTGGGTCTGTTTCTATGGCTTCTGCTGATTCTACCACTTATTTTGTTGTTTGTTTTACATGCCATGTATGCTGGTGTACTTTCTGGACATTTTATCTGAAATGACTATTTTGAGAATTAATTTGAGACCTAGGCTCTTCTTTCAGAGAGGGTTTTCTTTCTTTCTGCCAGAACCTGAGGTCACTCAGTCCAGGAACAAGACCTGAGGATATTCTAGATGACCACAGGGTCAGTCCCTGCCCCATATCCAATTGCAGCCTTTTAAGGCCTCTGCTCAATGCAGAAGGTGGGCATAATGGAAAGAAGAGCAGAAGGGAGGGGGAAAGAAGGAAGGAAAAAAGACAAGAAAATATGTCTTTATATACAGGGTGAAGATGGGCTTGGGTAGAGATGAAACCCTTTACCTTAGGCAGAGTTCTTAGCCACAGACCACAAAACTGTCTTTGGCAGTTTTACTTAGAAAGGAAGTTTAGTACAGATATCATCTGGAGGGCTAAGATCTAAGATCCAAGGTAGAGTCCAGGGTGGGTGTGTAGCCTGTGTCCACTCCATAGGAGGCCATGAAGGACAAAGGACAAACCTGGCATTTCTAGGTCCTTGTGAGGACCTGGACTCTTGCTGTATCTGCCCTGTAGGTGGGGAATTCCTTAAAAAGAGGAAGAGGGTTCAAATACTGAGCAGACAAACAGAATAACTATGTCCATTAAGCTCCCCCTCTCCTCCACCCCTGAACGGTGCGAGCTTGAGGTATGTCCAGAAAAGTAAGAACCTGAACTCTGTTAATAGCCAAGGTTCAGAGGTCACTGACCCCCTGGAGTCCTTGACAAGAACCATTGCAAGAAGAAACAACACAACACCAAAGAGAATATTGGCTGCAAAGGAGGAAGGCTTCTTCTACTACAAACCCCACTTCTCTTCAAACCCAGAAGGTCTAAATGAGGGTGGCTTCAGAAAAACTGGGAGGCTGGTCCTCAGCCTTATTCTCTACCCAGCTTCCTGCAGCCACAGGTATTGTACTCTGAGAAGATAGTCTAGGTGGAGGACTGAGGAGAGTGATCTCACAGAACAGAAGAGCCCCACAGAGCTCCAAGAATCTTCCTGCATGTGGGGTCCCCTCTCTCATGGAAAAGGAGCTATTTCCACCTTACTTGGCATCAGCATCATTCCCTGGGGAGAACTGCCAGGAATCTAAACCAACAAGACCAGGGCGGTCCAAGCTGTCCATCGAGGCCATTGCCCATGGAGCCCCAGCCCAGAGACCCAGGTAGGCCAGTGGCAAGCCTGGGCAACCCTTGGTGATGGCATTACCATGGGCCAAGAAAGGGCTGGAAGCCAGCAGCCCCAGGCCGCAGCGCCCCCGACTGCCTGCTGAGGGCAGCACTGCAGGGTCAGTGCCCAGCACACAGTATGGGCGGTGCGTCTACACCTGACCGGCACTGTGCTGATGGAACAGGGCCCAGAGCTGACTCTTGCAGACAGAATTCCATAGAAGAGAAGTTCTGCACAATCCTAAGACCCTCTGTGACATTGCAAATCCTGGGGCAAAGAACCACTAATAAGTAGACACTTGTGTTCATCAGACTGGACTTGTAGTCCCAGCTGGTGAAACCTGGTGTGGTGGTACCATGGTTGTAACAACACACACAATTGTCGCATTGTGTCGCATTCTCACACATTAGCCTGATGCTGGGCAGACATCACATCTCTGAAAGCACAAGGAGCAAAGTGGCATTACTGGGGCACTGCCTCCTGCCTCCGGGAATACCTTCTTGAGAGGTAAACTACCTGTTTATTTGTTGAGCCATTGCCAGGCTCCTCCCGGCGGGATGCGAGGGGCAGCTGTCCCCTGTGACGAGTCCTGGGCTCTTCTCAGGGGGATGTCCCTGCCCTGCTGGGACCACATTTAAGAAGAAATGTGACAGCACAGGTGATGGAAGCAGGTACTCTTGGAAGAGGTGGGGGAAGCAGTTGCTTTCTTGCTGCTAAGTCGCTTCAGTCGTGTCCGACTCTGTGCGACCCCGTAGACGGCAGCCCACCAGGCTCCCCCGTCCCTGGGATTCTCCAGGCAAGAACACTGGAGTGGGTTGCCATTTCCTTCTCCAATGCATGAAAGTGAAAAGTGAAAGTGAAGTTGCTCAGTCGTGTCTGACTCTTAGCGACCCCATGGACTGCAGCCTACCAGGCTCCTCCATCCATGGGATTTTCCAGGCAAGAGTACTGCAGTGGGGTGACATTGCCTTCTCCAAGTTGCCTTCTTAGTATCCGTCATACTAAGTTCTGTTCCCAAGGTTAAGCAGATGGTGATGGTGGCTGAGAAGAGGCTGAGAAGCTGGTCCTTCTCCACATGCTAGGGCAGCAGGTACCTCGCTCCTCTTGCTTGGCATTTGGAGCCATGATGACCTGGGCATGTCTGGCAGAGAAGCACACGAAGAGGGATTGGACAGCCAGTGCCTTGGGTGTGGGTATTCAGGGCACAAACAGCCCACTGAACAGCCCCCTGTCTGCTGCAGCTGTGGGTGATCGTGTGACTCCCCCTACCTCCTGCCAGAGACCCCAAGATTCCTCACCCCCTTCTGCTGGCCCCTGGCCTGAGGAGCTATTGTGCTGCCACCATCTGCAGCCTCTGGCACCACTGCTGCCACTCCTGTGTAAGGGCATGTGCCAGGTCCCTCCATGCCCGGTGAGTCCCAAGCTGGAGCCCAGGAAGCTGGGGGCAAAGGTCATGCTGCAGCATGGAACTCCAGGCTCAGAGCTGTCCTTGGAGGAGCCCCACAGGTGGGCAGACTAAAGTGTCCTGAGTGTCATGACTGTCTATCCCATGAGCTGTGTTCTTGTTTCCTGGAGCTGTTTCGCTCCTGAGATGGCTTCAGGACCTGTCTGTCTGTCTGTCTCATGGTGTGGGGGTGGGACGGATTCTTCATACTGATCCAGAAAGGGTCTGGATGGAGAGAGAGGATTGAACAACATGTCTGGACATGACGTTGCTGACCAGCTTATTCTTTCATTGAAGCATAACAAAAATACAGAGAAGTGGGTAAATTATAAGTGTGCAGCTCAATAGGTTTTTTGCAAATCACCTGTGTAACCGGCATCCAGTCAAGAAATAGAAATGTGCCAGAAGTCCCTCTTGACACCTCCCAGCCACTTCCCCTCACAAAGACCACTATCCTGACTTCTGACACCGTAAGTTAGTTTTGCCCATTGGAAGACGTAATAAGAATAGAATCATAAGATATTGCTGATGGACTTTAAAAGAAAAAAAACCAAAACAGAAATATCCAATACCTCATGCTGGGAGTTTTGCTTTGGATGATATTATCACCTAACATCATCATCCTCACACTTGTAATAAACCTAGACTCCTCTGTCCATGGGATTCTCCAGGCAAGAATACTGGAGTGGGTTGCCATGCCCTTCTCCAGGAGATCTTCCTGACTCAGTGATCAAACCTGCATCTCTTATGTCTCCTGCATTAGTAGGCAGGTTCTTTACCACTAGCATCACCTGGGAAGCCTGAGCTCACCTCGGGCAGTGCAAAAACAGACCAAGCAGCGCTGTGCTGCAGAAAGTGTTTAGAGCAGGTTTACACACTCAAAATCTGAAGGGAGGGTAACTCCAGTCTTGGAATGCTCAGGAACCTTGGACAGAGTGTTGGATTTCAGAGAGTCTGGGATGGGTAGGCAATGAGTCAACTTCACCTACTTTTCAAAAGGTAGGGCGATGCTCCACTAACATCTGGATCACACACTAGATAAGCACGCCATCTCATTAGAGGAGATACAAAGAACCACACGTGGGCATCCTTATTTGACATTAACTGGCAAATTTATTCCTGTGTGAGTTACACCTACATGAGTCACCTGACAGGGCTGAAACAAACCAAGCACATCCAGGTCCGGAAAAAGGGAAGCGTGGGAGAAGTTTCCAGCCACAGGTATGGAAAGGGACCAGGAAGAAAGCCTGCTGGGAGAGGTGTCACCATCCAGCCACCCAAGAAGAAGAGCTGTGAGGGGCATGGAGAGGGTCTCCAGGGCCAGTCTTGGGCAAGGGACAGACAACTCTTAAAGGGACAGTGAGATTTCCTCACACCTTTCCCCAGCAGCAGCAATAAATGAAATCCGAACGGCTCCAGTCTGAGTCTCCCAGGGGAGTAGGAGGCCAGTTCAAGCACGAGGGCAAAACCCGTCCTTCCATCAGTCACCACAAAGAACGTAGAATGGTTTTCAACCTGACAGCAAATGACATCACCAGGAGAGAGTTCATCTTTCACTTAAAAAAAAAAATCGTGGTTAAAATATACACAACATAAAAAGGTACCATTTTAACCATTTTTAGGGATACAGTTCAGAGGCATTAAGTGCATCGATACTGTTGTGTAACCATCACCACTGTCCCTCTCCAGAACTCCTTCATCTTACCAAACTGAGACGGTCCTCATTAAACACTAATACCCATCCCCCCTCCCCCAACCCTTGGCAACCAACCTACTTTCTACCTCTAAGGATCTGACCACTCTAGGTGCCTCACATAATACGGATAGAAGTGGAATCATACAGCATTTGGTCCTTTGTGTCTGCAGGGGAGATTTTAAAAACATGAATGCCCAGGCCCAACAACTCCTGATCAATAAACCAGAACTTGGGGGCAGGAACCCCTCCCCACAGCAAACACATCCGAGCACCTGCTGGCTAATGCCTAAAATTCCTTTAGATGTGGGTAAAGCTAAGGATTTTTTCTATTTCAACTGGAGATGAAAGGTTTAAAATGACTGACTGAGATATCACAGTGACTGAAACTCATCTGCTCAAGATTAAACTATCAGTCAACAAGCACAGATGACTGTTATCGGGCACTGTCTCCTTCTGAGACCCAGGAGCACTCAGATGACAGCAGATGATGAAATGGGGTGAGACAGACAAACTAGAGACTCGTGGTCACTTTTGGTGTTCAGGCTGGTAATAAAGGTTAGTTCTGTTTACCTTTACTTACCCTGTGGACAAAATAGGAGTTGGGAGTAGAGGAATTTAGGTCCAACACAGCTGTGTGCTCACCCGGTCTACTGGAACGTGGCCACCCTGACATATGGTTCCCATCAACTATATTTTTGCATGATTCTTGAATCCTGCCTCCCACCCCCCACCTTTTTCTGTTTGGCTGCACTGACTTCATTACAATGGAACTTCTCTTCCATGGGTTCTAATTGAGGCATGACCAGTGCCTTGTTCAAGAAGAGTTTCTGCTGCTGCTTGTTTCTGCAGAACTAGGAATACATAGAAAACAATCAGATAGGTTGGAGAGATACAGACATATGCAAAATAACAGAATGACAAGAAAGGTTCACACCAAGCCTGGCCCTACCTGTGAATGAAGAAAGGTATGGACTGGGGACTGAGAAGGACCTGAATGTTTATTTATTTTTTTAAATCCTGAAGCAAAACATGGCAAAATGTTAACACTTATGCATTCTGTGTTGGCATTTGCTATGTTATATTACTCTTTTTACTTGTCTTCATGACCTTTGGTGTCTTTAAAAGTTGTCAGTATTGCATATATCACTGCACATGATTATAAATGTGTAAAGAAATATTTTGATGACTAAAGAGAATTCTTGAAGTTTTTTATGTTAATGATTTTCTCATAAAATTAAGTTAATAAAGCCTCACAGAAAAGTTGAAAAATATAAGAAAATAGAGATGCAAATTAACATTTCCCATAAAACTACCATCCAGAATGTGCCACAGTTAAAAATTTTTAGCATTTCTTTTTATTATTTTTGTTTGCACTGGGTCTTCATTTCTTTCATGGGCTTTTCTCTGGTTGGGGTGAGCAGGGGCCACTCGCAATTGCAGTGCAGGAGCTTCTCATTGTGGTGGCTTTTTTGTTGCAGACCATGGGCTCTAGATGCGTGGGCTCAGTAGTTGCAACAAATGGGCTCAGTAGTTGAAGCACACAGGCTTAGTTGCTCACAGCCTGTGGAATCTTCCCAGAGCAGGAATCGAACCCACATCCCCTCTTCTGGTAGGTGGATTCCCATCCACTATACCACCATGGAAGTCCCAGAATTTGCCATATTGTGATGTCTTGATAGCTAAGCTTTTTCTCCAGGCATTAAATAATTGCAACATTGGTTTTAAGTTTTCAGATAGCTTCTGATTATAAAAATAATACTTTCTCATTATAAAATGGAGAAAAAGATAGATAAGGAAAGAAAATTACTCATGGCCTTAATACCTGGAGTGTCTCTGTCAAGGTTCTTGATGGCAAAAACCAAAATCTGATTCTAGTTGCCAGGAGAAAGATATCATTGGAAAGACTGGAATAGCATACATCAACAGTGGGGAGATGGGTTTCCCAGGGCTGTTTTTATTTCCTTCATCTCCTCTTCTGGTCTTTATGTAATAGGTTGACCCAAAAATTCAGTCAGATATTGAATGGCTAGACCCTAATACCAGAGAAGGAAATGGCAACCCACTCCAGTATTCTTGCCTGGAGAATCCCATAGGCAGAGGAGCCTGGCAGGCTACAGTCCACGGGGTTGCAAGGAGTTGGACATGATTGAAGCGACTTAGCACACACACAGAGACCCTAATGCCAGTTTGATCCTGGTTTGAACATTATTTCTACGATGGGAAGGAGTCACTCAGTGTCACAATGGCCTTTTTGTTGAGGGGAGAGAGCTTATCATTTGTCATTCTCTAGCATTTTTCTTGTTTTCTTGAGTATTTGTGTCTTGTCTCTCTTCTTTGTTGTATTCTCAGGGTTGGAACAGCATCTGGCATTAGCAGTATTCACTGTTGAATGAATAAGTGAATCAAAGAGCCTTCGGTGGTCTTACCTACAAAGTACCTTCCTTTAACTACCACTGGACATGTCATCTAAGAAGCCAACCTGGGGAAGCACCATCTTTCATCTGCATTCCTGCCTCCCACCTCTTTGTGCAGCAGCAATCCTAACACATCTCTGTGTCCACTACCTGCAGCCAACACCATATCCCTCTTTTTAGCCTGTTTGCCTTGTGCCTTGAGGAGCCTGAACTATCCATGTGACGCCTCTGCTTCCAGTTCAATGACATCATCGTGTCCCTTGATGGGTGTATTCTTCCCTTTGGTGTTAAAACTCTCAACCCTCAGGGTCTAATGTTGCTAGGATGGAAAAAATATTTTTATATCTGTTCACTAATGCAGCAGCCATAAGTTGGTGGGTTTTTTTTTTTTTTGCTCATTATTTATCATTCTTTACCACTTTTATTTGTCATCGAGGAGTGGGAGGAACTATGTCATCCTCTGTGGGAGGAAGTCGGTATTCTTAAGGCTACAGATAAGCTCCACCCCAGCTACCACAGCCACACTAAACATGAGGCCGCTGAGCACACACTGGGTGGAGGGGAAGGGAGCAGAATGCCATTGCAGAGTGGACTGTCCTGGTCCCTGGTCACTGAAAACCCCCCCTGGGGGAACATTTTCAGCATTCACAAGAGATGAATATTCTGGGCCCATTCCAAGAGTTTGAGCCTTTAATTCTTCCCCAAACTTCTTTGTTATAAATCCTCTCATCTGAGTTCTTTTAGGCCATTGATCATATGACAAGATTTCCCAGGATTTAGTGGGCCTTGTTCAGTGGCTCAGTGGTAAAGAATCTACCTGCAATGCAGAAGACACAGGAGACTCGGGTTCAATCCCTGGATCAGGAAGATCTCCCTGTAGGAGGGCACGGCAACCCACTCCAGTATTCTTGCCTGGAGAATCCCATGGACAGAGGAGCCTGGCGGGCTTCAGTCTATAGGTTCACAAAGAGTCAAACATGACTGAAGCAACTGAGCGCGTGCGCACGCGCACACACACACACACACACACACGCACGCACACAGGATTTAGTGGTCCTTGAGCTGTTCCAGAAAAAGAATTTTTTTTTAATGTTAATATTCTGTTCAAAGTTCTGCCCTCTAGAAGTGTTTGCTTTATACGCTGTTCTTCAGGACCATCTGGAGCAAAACTATAGCACTGCTCGGCACATCATCTCTGGGAGAGCCACCTGGAACCAAGCTTGACTGTTCCCTCCTCATCAAGTAGTCAGAGACAGCTCTACTCTCCTCTACTAGGTGTTGGCAAAGGGAGCAGAGGGAGGCAGAAGCATGCTAGGAATGCGAGCAACACATTCCCGCCACTTATTTTTGCTTTCAGGTCATGCTCAAGCCAGGCCTCGTACATATCAGTTTGATGATGGAGCATTGTTATGCAGCCTGACGTTAGATTCAGAAAATATCCAGAAAACATGGTTACCATACTAGTGTTCAGTATGGAAAGTGTTAAGTTTCCAGAAGAGCCCAACAGCAAGTTAAGATTCAGTTTCTCAAAATGTCACTCTGCTATTTGCCAACACGGTCATGGTTTTGCTCCAGAATCATGAAGCCTTCACTGTGATTCTCATATCTGGACTTGACACAGCCTCCATGAAATTTATTACCTCTGGATCCACTATGCAATAATGAAGCTGCTGGCACTGCAGCCTGGGCCAGTTGGAAGGTCTTCCCTTACGTTGACCTCCACCTAAAAACAAACACATGTGGACACTCTACCCAACAACAACAGAACACAAATTCTTCTCAAGTGCACGTGGACCTTCTCCAGGAGAGAACATGGGTTAGGTCACAATTCAGAACACTTTAAAAGATAGATGTCATATCAAGTATCTTCTCCAACCACATGGGATTAAGTTAGAAATAAACTGCAGAAGGAAAACTCACAAATTTGTGGCAATTAGCACACTCTTAAACAACTAATGGGTCAGTGTTTTACTCTGCTTGGGCCACCATGACAAAGTATGACAGACTGAGTGGCTGAAAGAGCAGATATCTATTTCTTCAGCTCTGGAGGCTGGGCAATCCAAAACCAAGGAGCTAGCCAATTCAGTTCTTGGTGAAGACATACTCGCTGGCTTGCAGATGGCACCTTCTCCGCCGGGTCCTTACAGAGCAGACAGAGCATTCTCATCTCTCTCTTCTTATAAGGACATTAATCTCACCATAGGGGCCCGACCCCCATAACCTCCTTTGAACTAATTGCCTCCTAGAAGCCTCAGCTCCAGCTACCGTCACATTGGGGTATTAGTGCTTCAACATGTGAACTGTAAGGGAACACAAACATTCAGTCCATAACGTTCTGCTCCTTGCCTCCCTTAAAGTCATAAAGATATGCAAAAAATTCATCCCATCCCAACAGTCCCAAAAGTGTCAACTCATTCCAGCATCAACTCTAAAATCAAAAGCCTAAAGGTTTATCTAATTAGTATCTAAGTCAGCTAACGGTGAGACTTGAGGTATGATTCATCCTGAGGCAAAACTCCTTCTCAGCTGTGAACCTGTCAAATCAGACAAGTTGTGCGGTTCCAAATACAGTCACGGGACAGGCATAGGCTATATGTACCCTTTCCAAAAGGGAGAAAGTGAAAGGAAAGGGCTATGGTCTTAAGGAAGTACGAAAGTTAGCAAGGTCAATATCACTACATCTTAAGGCTAGAGAAGAATTCTCTTTGGTCAGATACTCTGCCCTTAGTCCCTTGGAGCAATGGTCCTACCTTTAAGACCCACTGGATTGGCGACACCATCCCTGTGGCTCTACTTGGGAGGTTACCACCCCACGGCTCCAGGTGACCCCACCCACAAGGTTCCAGAAGACCACTGTCTGGCCTGTTGAGATTGAGGTGGTGTCCCCCCCCCTCACATTTTGAAACCAAGGAAGCAGGCCCAATGATCTCTGAATTGCCTTCAGGGTCATTTTCCCCTTGTCTTGAAGAATAGCACATGTTCACAGCCAAATAGCTTTACCATCCAGTGCTGCCTCTAGGACCTAAGAAGCCAAATAGGCTTCCCTCATTTAGTCTCAGCTCCACTCCCTTCGGTTGAAACTGGCAGTGTTTCTGATGGGGTGGCTGATCAGGTCTGTAGTCTCATCCCACGCTAATCCCCTTATCAAGAGGTTGTTGAGCCACACCTTCATGTTCTCTTCAGAACAGCTCTTTCATTTTTTGCAATAAGGACAGGCTGAGAATTTTGAAGTCCGGTTCTTGCCTGGGAAATCCTGTGATTAGAGGAGCCTAGTGCACGGAGGCTACAATCCATGGAGTCACAAAGAGTCGGACACGACTTAATGACTAAACAACAATAACAATAATCAATTAGCAGGCACCAAGCCTCTCTTTCAACACTTTGCTTAGTAATCTCTTCAGTTAATGGCATCCAGTCCCATGATTTGGGCTTCCCTGGTATCTCAGCAGTAAAGAATTTGCCTGCAATGCGGGAGATCTGAGTTCAGTCCTTGGGTTGGGAAGATCCCCTGGAGAAGGGAAAGGCTACCCACTCCAGTATTCTGGCCTGGAGAACTCCATGGACTGCAGTCCATGGGGTCGCAGAGTCGGACAAAACTGAGTGACTTTCACATTCACGTTCACAGTCCCATCCTTTACTGGCAAATAGAAGGGGGAAAGTGAATGCAGTGACAGACTTTACTTTTTGGGTCTCCAAAATCATTGTGGACGATGACTGCAGCCATGAAATTAAAAGACGCTTGCTCCTTTGAAGGAAAGCTAAGACAAATCTAGACAGTGTATTAAAAAGCTGAGGCATCACTTTGGTGATGGTCTGTATAGTCAAAGCAATGGTTTTTCCAGTAATCATGTATGGATTTGAGAGTCAAACCATAAAGAAGGCTGAACTGTGGTGCTGGAAAAGACTCCCGAAAGTCCCTTGGACAGCAAGGAGATCAAACCAGTCAATCCTAAAGGAAATCAACCCTGAATATTCATTGGAAGGATTGATGTTGAAGCTGAAGCTCCAATACTCTGGCCACCTGATGTGAAGAGCTGACTCACTGGAAAAGACCCTGATGCTCGGAAACATGGAGGGCAGGAAGAGAGGAGGACGACAGAGGATGAGATGGTTGGATGGCATCACTGACTCAATGCACATGAGTTTGAGCAAACTTAGGGAGATAGTGAAGGACAGGAAAGCCTGGCATTCTGCAGTCCATGGGGTCACAGTCAGAAACAACTTGGTACAACAACTCCCCAGTTAAGTAGGCAATTTCTTTTCTCACAAATTCTACCTTCCACAAAACACTAGAACATGAACATAACTGAGCCGAGTTCTTTGCCACTTTTATACGTACCACCTTTTCAACATGTCTTGTAACATGTTTCTCATTTCCATCTGAGACCTCACCAGAAAGGGCTTTATAGCTCATATTTCTACCAACTTCCTGTTGGTGACTATTTAGGCATTCTCTAAGGAAAGGGACACTTTTTCTATAGTTGTCCTTTTTCCTTCTAGGTCATCAACTGAATTATTTTAAACTGTCCCTTCATGGCACTCTTGACCTAGAATTTTCTAGCAGGTACCTCCAGACTCTCCCAATTATCCAGTGGCAAAGCTGCTTCCACATTCTTAGGTGTTAACAGCAGCATCTCACCTCACAGTACCAAAATTCTGTCTTAGCTCAATCTGCTCACTGGGTGACTTAAATCACAAATATTTATTTTTCATGTTTTATAGGCTAGAAATCTGAGATCAGCGTGCCAAGATGGTTGGGTTCTTCTTTTTTTTGGTGGGGGGGGGGGGGGGAGTCTTAACCACTGGACTGACAGGGAAGTCCAGATGGTTGGGTTCTGATGAAAGCCTTTTTCCTGACTTAAAGACAGCTAGCTGCTGGCTGTGTGCTCACGTGGCCTTTCCTCAGTGCATGTGTATGGAGAGAAACAACAGACACAGGATAGGTAAGGAAACAGAGGACTTGAACAATACAATAAACCAACTAGATGAAATATATATGAACACTCTACTCAACAACAACAGAATTCACACTCTTCTGAGAGATCTTCATTTCTCTTCCTCTTTCTGTAAGGAAATGAATGTCATCACAAGGGTCCCACTCTTATGACTTGATGTAAGCCTGATCATTCCCAAAGACTCCGCCTCCAAACCCTATCACTCTGGAGACTAGAGCATCAACATGAATCCTGGGGGAGACAAACTTTCAGGCCACAACAGGCACCATGTTTATTTTTATTATTATTTGCTTATTTACCAGTGAGATTAATTGTCTTGTATTTCATAGGTTGTTAAATTTATAGTTTTTGTTAATTTATAGTTTTTCTTAGATGAATAATCACTTTATATCCTTCACCCATTTTCCTATTAAGGTATTCATTTTTAACTTCTTGATTTATAAAAGCCTATTATACTGTAAGAAGACTAACACTTTGCGACACAAAGAGAAAAATTTTAGTTTGTTTTTCTCTCAAAATTGTTTTTTAACAGTAATTTTAATACATAAATTATTAATTCTGATGTTGAAATTCTATTAAAAAGCCTTCAAATTTTTAAAAATAAGTTTTTTACTTTCTTCTTTATGATTCCTACTTTGGTATCATTCATAGAAATACTCCAATAACTTCAGCATCATAGGAATTTAGCAAGAAATATTAGGAATAACTCTAGTAAAGTTACTAATAATCCTGTCTATTTTTTTGAGTATTTACTATAGATCAGATACTCTACATACATTGTTCTACATGGATACCTCAGAGTTATTGCAGGTCTAGTTCCAGATCATCACAATAAATAAAATGCCATGGGGTTTTGGTTAGTTTGTTTGTTTCTCAGTGCATGTAAAAAAAAAAGTTATATTTACACTATATACTATGGTCTATTAAGTGCGCAATAACATTGTGTCTAAAACAGCAATATACATACCCTAGTTAAAAAGTATTTTATTACTTTAAAAAAACAATTACAATAGCAACATCAAAGATCAGTGATCACAGGCCATCGTAATGATATAATGATAACAAAAATTTTGAAATATTGTGAAAACAACCCAAATGTGACACAGAGGCAAGAAGGGAACAAATGTTGTTGGAAAAATGACACCAATAGGCTTGCCTCAATAAAGCAAAGCACAATGACATATGTCTGCATTTAATCCTCACAACAAACCCAGAAAGGAATTATTATTCCCATTCTACAGATCAAGAAACTGAGGCTCCAGAAGACAGTAACTTGCTTATCGTTCTGTGAGTTGCAAACGTTGGAGCCGAGATTCAGTCACAATGCTGATAAACGAGTAGATCCAGTCCCATCCTGACTCTGCTGTGTTGGCTGCTGGGTCCCTTCCCCAATTCTGAGCCTTCATGTCACCTGTAAAATTTGTTTGGTAATAACTTTCTCACAGAATTGGTGACAGATTTAACTGAGAAAAAAATATATATATATGTAACATGCCTGGCACCAAGAAACAGTCAGTAAAAGGGAGTCAGCTGCTACCCTCTTGGCTGGCATACCCAACTGTCTGCCTCCCCTCTCCTTGTGAAGTGGTGGGGTGGAGACTGTGAGAGAAAGGGCCAACAGTGCGGGGCAAAGGTTGGAATCCCAGGCCTAGGATCTAAGTAAGGAACAGAGTGAGACGCAAGGCACAGACACCATCACGCCTCCGAAAGAGCCGCTCCCACCCGGGAGTGACTCAGAGGCTTCTGCACCTTCCCCTGCGTGGGAAGCACAGGTGCGGCCAGATCAGGAGAATCTCCCATCGCTCAAAAGCAGCCACTCTTGCTCCCGAGAAGCTCCCGTGAGGTTGCTGCTCATCTCCAGCCCGTGGCCCTGCCGCACACACCGGACCATGGGGACCCTCGGGGGACACCTGGTTGCAGCGCTGCTGTTCCTCATCGTAGCGCTCTACTACTCTGTGCTGGTGTCCTTGGCTCTGCTACGGGGACAGAGGTTGCTCAAACGCCCTCTGCCCCCGAGAGACAAGCGAGGGCACCGGTGGTGGCAGCTGGTTTCTGTGGAAGCAGTGGTGAAGGTGGTCTTCTCCCTGATCGTCATCTTGCCGGAGCTCTTCTACCCACCGGGAGCAAACCGGATGGTGATGGTGGACTGGGAGGACCCGAAGCGGCCGTTTGTGTTCCAGGACACCTGGCAGCACGTCACCATGTACGGGTTCTTCCTCCTCAGCGGAGTGGTGGACATCGTGAGCCAGGTGTGCCAGACGCGGCAGAACATGAAGCTGGAGCGAGCGGCGGAGGCACTGGCCTTCTGCGTGCTGGTGCTGCTGATGATAAACCACATTGAGAACAAGAACACCCTGGAGAGCCGCGTGCACGCCCTGTTCATGCTGCCTGCCTTCCTGGTCGGCTTGGTGCTCATCATCGAGGTCTGGGTCCCGGACCAGCCCTCACTCTGGGTGCTCAAGACCTGGATGGGGCTGGTGCTCAGCAACTGGCTGCTGCATCTAACCGTCCTGATATATGCACCTCCCTCCGGACAGCCCTGGAGCGGGGACAACCCTGTGGACCTCGCCTTTGTCACCACCTTCTTCTGCTGGCACCTGGGCTTGGCGGCTGTCATGCTGGCCGCCATCTATGGCCTCTGCAGCCTCTGGCACCATCGCTTCTCCTCCTGGAAAAGGGCCCCAGGGGCCGAGTACCAGCCGTGCCCCCTACGTGAGGGCAGTGAAGAGCCTGAGAAGCTCAGGGCAGGGGCCCTACAGCTAGACGGGGGTGTCTAGGTACAGAATCTATCTCGGCACTTCACCCTTTGTAATGAGGATGCCCACTGTTTGCCTCGTGCAGGAACATCCTGGGATCTGCAACGTGGCTTTCCATCACAGGGGTCCCATTCCCTGTTCTGAAATGAACCAGGATCACTTCTGTCTACCACCCTCTTCTCTCCAGCCCTGTCTCTCTCCTATCCTGTCATAGCCAGTGTGGATCCTTATCATGCATTCACATGAAGCAAGAATAGTAGTGGTTTCCTCTGACAGCTTTTGGGATCCAAAAGGGAGAGAAGAAATGAGGAAATAGAAGAAAATGGAGGGTGTCTGGGGGCATGGCAGGGCTCTGTATGTCTGGGGCAGAGCTGGCTTGGTGTGTGTGCTGCGTGGGCCTAGAGCTGAAGTAGTAAAATGTGTCCCAGGGAGAGAGCTCTGTTTTCCCATCGTGGTAAGGGCTTCTGCTTCTTTATGTCTTTTTTCTTTTTAATTATTCACTTATTTTAATTGAAGGCTAATTACAATATTGTGGTGGTTTTTGCTCTATTACTCATACTAAATGGGGCAGGAAGAAGAACTGGTTTTGTTGTTACTGTTTTCTCATCTAACGTGGATAAGGCTACTTCTGCCTGAGGGAACGAGGGATGAGGGGATAGGGCAGCAATCAGGTTAGCAGGGCTCAAGTCTGGGGAGGAAGGAAGTGAGGGAGGGATTCCCAAAGGTGGGTGTAAGAAACGAGGATTATATTTGCATAATTTTAGGTTGTTTGGTTTTTGCTATGACATAAAACTCCATTGCTTATGTAGAGTCTTTCAGTAAAGTCTATGATACACATACACATGTCTGTGTGAGTGATTCTGGGGTGAGATCAAAGAAAAGGCCCAGGTTTCAGTTGATGGGAGCAGAAGACAAGGACCACCATGAAACTTGGGGTGCAAATGACCTCAGCAGTTCTGAAGACACAGGGACTCCAAGCTGAGAGGGAATCTGAGAACGCCAGCTCCTGGAACCTGCAGAACTTTCAGCCACTGTACTCACTGAGCTCCCAGAAGCAGGAGGTGTTAATAACTTCACATCCTCAGTGAAACATATGAAAGCAAATATATAAAAATACTTATCTCTGAGTACAACTAGAAAACTGCTCTTGACAGCACCTCTCTGCTTATGTGAGATGATAAAGCCAGCATTTGGAAGTCTGAAGAGGCAGGAAAAAGGGAAGAGATGCTGACCACAGTGGTGGAGAAAGGACCACAGAGAAAAGTGCCCACACAATGAAGCAGCTGCAATTTTGCCACACCCACAGAGTCAGAGGTGCTGTCCTCAAAGACAGAAAAGCTCTATGAAGCACAGAGAGGAATATGCATTTGCAGATGGAGGGCAAGATGGGCTGTACATTGTCCTCCAAAACATCACAAGACACTCCCTGAAGAAGTAGGGTGCATGAGTGTGGAGACGAGCCCTGGAAACAGTGGGATAAGGCTTAAAGCAAAGAAGGGGAACAAGGGAAGGAACGGAAGTGGGACAGGGGCCTGGCAAGTCACAGGGCAGAGCTTGGATGGAAGGAACACTCTGGGTCTTGAAAAGAGAAGTGACTTCCCCCAGCTGGAGCCAGGCCAACCTCAGCTTTCCTCCCCAACCTAAGGAAAGGCCAACATCCTTCCTTGTGTCCCCACCTAAAAACCCAGAAACAGAGTCAACTTTACCCCAAAGCCAGTAAACCTTAAACTTCAGGTCCCCTCACTTCATTCTTAATTCTTTTTTTTTTCTGGAGAGGGGCACATCTCTCAGTTTGTGGGATCTCAGTTCCCAGACTGTGGGCTCCAGCAGTAATAGTGCCGAGTCCTAACCACTGGACCACCAAGGAATTCCCAAGGCCCCTCACTTTATATTTCTCATATAAAGTCTTGAGAGGGGCCATAGCAAGTGTTCATATGATCACTTATCACTGAGAAACTGCAAAAGTTAGATTTTTCTATTCTTTTTTTTCTCCATAAAATGCGGCTGTGCCCCCTCCCTGAAAACTCAGCACAGATTTACTTTCAGGATGACTTATGATAAACACATCTCTTCCTGTTAGTAGTGAAAAGTAAGAGTGAAAGTTAGTCCCTCAGTGACGTCCAGCTTTTTGGGACCCCATGAACTGTAGCCCACCAGGCGCTTCTGTCTTTGGAATTTCCCAGGCAAAAATACTGGAGTGGGTTGCCATTTCCTTCTCTACCTGTTAGTAGAGCATCCTTTATTCAAAGATAATGGTAAGACTCTTCTTCCTTTAGCTTGAAAATAAGAAGCTTAAAATGCTAATGACATCACACACTGGCTGAAAACCACCTTCCAAATTAGAACCTCTCAGTCAACAAATGTAAATATCTTATCAGATGCTAGGCCTGATGCAAGGAGCAGGAATTAAAGGTGCAGAAAACTGATGGCTTCCTGTTGACTCAGATGGTAAAAGAATCCTCCTGCAATGCAGGAGAGGTGGGTTCAGTTTCTGGGTTGGGAGGTTCCCCTGGAGAAGGGAATGGAAACCCACTCCAGTATTCTTGCCTGGGAAATTTCATAGACAGAAGAGCCTGGTGTGCTACAGTCCATGGCGTCGCAAAGAGTTAGCCATGAATGAGTGACTAACACTAACGCTTTTCTTCACTGAGGCAGAGGTGGGAGGTAATACACAGATGTGGGTTCTGCTTATCTCATTTGTGCTGGATGCAGAATTCCTGTCCTGCACATCTGGCCCTTGCCCAGAGTATTAGTCATGGCTCTCTAGGGAATCAGAACCAATGGGCTGCAGACAGATAGAGAATTCAAGGAACTGATTCATAAGATTGTGAAGACTGGCAAGTCCAGAATCTTCAGGGCATGCCAGCAGGCTGGAGACCCAGGGGAGAGTTGAGTTGATGTTGCCATCTTGAATCTGAAGGTGGCCTGGAGGCAAAATTTAGTTTTCTTCAGGGTACCTCAGACTCTTCTTTTAATGCTTTCAACTGATGAAATGAGGCCAAACCACATTACCTAAGTCTACTGATTTAAATCTTCATCACATTTGTAAAAATTACCTGCACAGCAACATCTAGACTGATGTTTGATCAAACAACTGGGTATCACGGCCCAGCCAAGTTAACACAAAAAATTAGTCATTATACCCAACATAACAGAACAGGACCACTCACATATGATTTAAGTCAACATGTTTGTCATGTGTTGGAGACCTTCCGAAAGAGTAGTAATAACTTCATTTTGGATTTTCCTGGTGGCTCAGACAGTAAAGAATCTGCCTGCAATGCAGGAGACCCAGGTTCGATCCCTGGGTCAGGAAGATCCCCTGGAGAAGGAAATGGCAAGCCGCTCCAGTATTCTTTCCTGGGAAATCCCATGGACAGAGGAGCCTGACAGGCAATAGTCCATGAGGTCACAAAAGAGCTGGACACGACTTAGCGACTAAACAACAGCAACAAACCTCATTTTAAATGAACACCATCATTATAGGGTCTGACTACAGTGTGACTACAACTATATAATGTTCTATGGATTCCTTCCCTTCCCTGAACCCTCCAGAAGGAGAATGATAGAGCGATGGGTGTGCTGGCAGGTGACACTGAATTTTAAATTAAAAAAAATTTTAATAAAATTTTTTAATTAAAAAAGAGGCTTTTTTTTCTTTTCAGGTTATATATTTTAGACATCTTAGAAAATAACAAAAAATAGTTTAAAGTATTTGGAAATCTACCATAATGCTCTTACCCAGCATTAATTACTGCCTCACAGAGCTAAAAGGGTAGGATATTATTTCAACTACCTTAAGAGGGTAGAGGGCTTCCCAGGCAGCTCAGAGGTAAAGAATCCACCTGTAATGCAGGAGACGAGAGTTCGATCCCTGGATCAGAAAGATCTCCTGGAGGAGGGCATGGCAGCCCACTCCCGTATTCTTGCCTGGAGAATCCCATGGACTGAAGAGCTGGGTGGGCTACAGTCCACAGGCTTGCAAAGAGTCGGACGAAACTGAAGTGACTGAGCAGACATGCACAAGAGGGCAGAAGGTAGGGTTTAACATCAGAGACTAGGCCATTCCTGGTGATACTGCCTATGTACCTGATGACCAGGGGAAGGTCACTGAAGATAAGGAAGTCCAGAACTGGGAGTCTAGTACTATGAGAAAGAACTAAAGATACTGACATGCTTGGAAGATGGCAACCTTGGTGAGAAGAACCTGGAGCCCAGTTCTTGGTGAATTTGGAGGGGGGCAGTGTGGTAAGGCATCAAGGAAGTACAGAAGATAGAAAATGTGACTAGCATGAGCTTCAAAGGAAGAAGTGATCAGGGTTAAGCAGACATGGTAATATCTACCCTACAGAGGTATTCTGGGAAATAAACATGGTTCTTCATACACAACACTTAACACAGAGTGTTGTGTATACCATACAGCAGACACTCAATATGTATTAGTTAGAGATTCTGAATACACATACAGGCAATGACCAGACCATATATTGAAAATGAAACTCTGACCCACAATCTGCAGCAACCAGCCCAGGAAGCCAGTCTGCGATCTACAAATCAGACTTGTAGAAAGTTGGCCAGCTATCACTCACTACCAACCAGTCCAGGTAGCCAAACAATAATCCCTATAACAACTGACACACAATGGTCAGGACCTGATCAATAACTAACAGCTTCCCTAATTTACTCCTTGGAAGAAAAGTTATGACCAATCTAGATAGCATATTCAAAAGCAGAGACATTAATTTGCCGACTAAGGTCCGTCTAGTCAAGGCTATGGTTTTTCCAGTAGTCATGTATGGATGTGAGAGTTGGACTGTGAAGAAGGCTGAGCGCCTAAAAATTGATGCTTTTGAACTGTGGTGTTGGAGAAGACTCTTGAGAGTCCCTTGGAATGCAAGGAGATCCAACCAGTCCATTCTGAAGGAGATCAGCCCTGCTATTTCTGTGGAAGGAATGATGCTAAAGCTGAAACTCCAGTACTTTGGCCACCTGATTCGAAGAGTTGACTCATTGGAAAAGACTCTGATGCTGGGAGGGATTAGGGGCAGGAGGAGAAGGGGGCAACAGAGGATGAGATGGCTGGATGGCACCACTGACTCAATGGACGTGAGTCTGAGTGAACTCTGGGAGTTGGTGATGGACAGGGAGGCCTAGCGTGCTGCGATTCATGGGGTCGCAAAGAGTCGGACACGACTGAGTGACTGAACCAAACTGAACTGAATTCCCTAATTTTTGCCCTGTTTCTAGCTTAGGGAGCTTCCCTGGTGGCTCAGATGGTAAAAGCAACTGCTTGCAATGCAGGAGACCAGGGTTTGATCTCTGGGTCGGGAAGATCCCCTGGAGAAGGAAATGGCAACCCACTCCAGTAATCTTGCCTGGAAAATTCCAAGGATGGAGGAACCTCATAGGCTACAGTCCATGGGGTCGCAAAGAGTTGGACACAACTGAGTGACTTCATTTTCTAGCTTAGGACCAGCTGGAAAAAGCCAAATATGCATCCCTAAGCAATCACATGAGACTCCACTTCTAGTTAGCCTGCCTACAGCTTCCCTATGACAACAGCTTCCAAGCAAAGCATCCCCTGAAGACTTGTTTTTTTCCCCACCATGATACTTTCCCATTCCTCTGCCTACCTGAGCCTTTGCCAAAAAGCAAATAATGGCAGCTGACTCCCTTGCTGCAGCAAGCCTGAAAAGAACACATTTGCTTGTTCTCCTTTGATTGGTTTTCATCTATTTGCACATGTTAAATTCTTTCATTTATTCATTTAAGCTGTTAATGTTTATTGAGCATATACTATATGCCAGACTCCATGCTAGGATCTGAGAATAAAGAAGTGACTCATATGCCCAGGTGTCTGACTTCAAGCCAACTGTGGCTGTGGGAGAAGAAAGGCAAATAGACAGCAAGGTAAGCGCAGTCTGTAAAGGACCGTGATGAAGGGCAACTAAGCCAGACTTGAGAATCTGAGAAAGCTTACTAGAACAGTGTGGAGACAGGGGCCTGAAGGAAGAAACCTGGAGGAAGGGAAAGAGCGGTGAGGAAACTGGTCAGGAAAAGAGAAAAAGCCATAGGAAAGTCCCCAGGTCATTGCATAAGCACTGCAGAAACTGCATGAAAGTAGGATGCTTCAAGACAAGCCAGGAAAGTAGAAGGCAGACAAATGTCTGAACCTTTCTAGGCCACTTGAAGACACTTAGCATTTATCCTAAAACTGACAGTAGTGATCAAATTTCCATTCTGGAAATATCACTCAGGCTCCATGTGGATGAGGCCTGGAGGAAGGCAAACCTGGAAGCAGGGAGACCAGTTAGGTGACTAACAAGTGATGGTGGCTGGATGAGAAGAACAGTGTGTGGATTGGGGAGCTGATTTAGACCTCCCCAACCAGGACATCCGGAGAAGGCAATGGCACCCCACTCCAGTACTCTTGCCTGGAAGATCCCATGGGCGGAGGAGGCCTGGTGGGCTTCCATCTCTGGGGTCGCACAGAGTCAGACACAACTGAAGTGACTTAGCAGCAGTAGCAGCAACCAGGACATCAAGGCTGGAGGTCAGTAGGGGAGGGGAGGGGCCTGGGGGGTGGGACAAGCCAAAGCTTGTATAGCTGAAGAAGAAAGTAAACGCAATCACTGAGAAAATGAAATCCATGATGGGGGCTGTGGAAGAAGAGATGAATTCTGGATGGAGACATGAAATTAAGGTGCTGTCCTGGAAGCAGGTGGATGTACATGCCTGGAGCTCAAGAGGAAGGGATGGGTAGAGAGGGCAATCTGAAAATCAAAAACAGTCATTAAATCATTGATGAGGATGGATGAGATCGCCCGAGGGGAGGGTACAGGGAAGAGGGCTTGGAACAGGACTTGGAGGACCTTATCTAATTGAGAAAAAGAAGACAGGCACTCGTGAGACAGACCAATAAAGAGTAGCCAGGGAAGAGGGAGGAAAACCAGGACTTTGCTGTAATACAGAAACCAAATATTGATGCTGTCTTTATAAAGGGAGTAGCAAACAAAGGTTTGCTTCTTGTTTCCAGCTCCTCCTTCTCCTCCCCAGGAAACAACATTGGGAGGGAACTTACTCTACGAGTTACTAGTGGAACTGGTCCTGCATTGCCCCATAGTGTTGCCCAAGCTGCATCAACAAAGTGCTGGTGTTGGTACTTATCAATAAATAAAACTGGATGATGAAATAATGAGGAGAGATGCACACACTTAGGACAAGGATGTCCCCCTAAGCCACACCAGCTGAGGGTGTTACCAGTATCTTGGTGAGGTGGGGCTGGGAGTTAATTCAAGGGCCACAGTGGGCATTATTCTGGTTTGATGACTGAACAGTATACAGTTAACCACTCAGTTCATTCTGCTTGTACTCAGTCATGTCCAACTCTTTGCAACCCCAGGGACCATAGCCTGCCAGGGTCCTCTGGAATTTTCCAGGCAAAAGTACTGAAGTGAGTTGCTATTTCCTTCTCCAGGGGATCTTCCCAACCCAGGAACTGAATCCACGTCTCTTGAGTCTCCTGCATTGGCAGGTGGATTCTTTACCACTGCACCACCTGGGAAGCCACTCGGGTTATGGAGCACCTACTGTGAAACTTCCTTGTTCTTCACTAGACTGCAGGTACAAAAGGGACCATGGGAAGGATATTTCAAGTTCTCCCACCTCTTCAACCCTGGCTGAGGTATCCCTCCCCATCCTCACAAGCCTCTCTCTCTCTCTACCCCTCTCTGGGGTATGGCATCCCCTCACTGGCAATGGCATCCTTGGTGGCAAAAGGGTTTTCCTCTCTAATTAGCAGTTCTTTAAAGACAGTGACCCAAGTCACCCAGCCCCCCTCACCAAGGAAAAAATGTCCTTCCCGCCTTCTCCCAGCGCTGCCTGCCCACCCTCATAGGCCCTCTGCCCTCCTGAAAATAGTTCCTTAACTTCCTCTGGCAACCCCACTCTCCAGGTACACATTCCCCAAGAACCCAAGAACCAGTCTCAGAGTGGCAACATCCTCACTGCCTAGCCCATCGACCTGTCCTGATGTCTTGGGACAGGAGCTAGGAGCGTGAGTACTGGGAGACAGAATTGGAACAGACACTTGATTTTCACTCACTTTGTACTTCTGATTGTTTGCTCCCAATGAAACCAAAATTAAAACTGTACTAAGTGCACGGAGCTGCCTAGTAAACTGTAAGTCATGCACAGAGCCCAGTCCTGCCAGGCTGTCCGTGGGGCTGTGCCTGCTTCGCGGCTACCCTCTTGTTAAAGAGGTTCGCGGCCAGGGTGCTAGGGCCCCTCACTCCTGTGTGCTTTCTTCTCCCCGTCTAGGGGCTGGGGCAGAGATCAGGAACTCAGCCCCGAGACCACTTCTAGTCAGATAAGAGGCTGTGGGGTCGCCGCCACGCCTTTATGCGACTATCCCAGGGGGCGCCCAAGGGACGACCGCGCAGCATCGCGCTGGAGTACCTGCCTCGCCGCCGCGGGGCCGGGGAGAGGGCAGGGAAGAGGTTGTGTATCCGCCTCTCCCGGGCCGTTGGTACCGTCAGCTGCCTGGCAAGACACAGATTCAGGAGGCAGAAACTGCGCGGCTGAGAAGGTTTCCGCGTCCTGCGTGGATGCCCAACCGGGACCCCCTAGCTGCCCAGCGCTCTTCTCCCACGCGGGCCGGGCAAGGGCCGGCTGGCCCCAGGTGCTCAGAGGTTACACACCTAATCTGGGAAAATGAGGAGGGAGATGGCTGAATCAGGGAGGGGTGGACTGATTCTTAGAATCTTTTCTGTGTGCAGTATTTCTCTAGCTCCTTCTAAGCACTGGAGAAGAATCAGAGAACAAAACGAAGTTTCCCGGGCTCTCACATCTAGAGTGGGAAGTAGCATTGACCTGATTAGTTCATATGTTGAGGTTTAGCCCTAAGCATCTAGAACCACCACCTCCTCCTCCTGCTGCTGCTGCTAAGTCGCTTCAGTGGTGTCCGACTCTGTGCGACCCCATAGACGGCAGCCCACCAGGTTCCCCCGTCCCTGGGATTCTCCAGGCAGGAATACTGGAGTGGGTTGCCATTTCCTTCTCCAATGTGTGAAAGTGAAAAGTGAAAGGGAAGTCGCTCAGTCGTGTCCGACTCTTCCTGACCCCATGGACTGCAGCCTACCAGGCTCCTGTGTCAATGGGATTTTCCAGGCAAGAGTACTGGAGTGGGGTGCCATTGCCTTCTCCCACCTCCTCTTACATGCTGTTAAAAGCAAATTCCTTGACAAATTGCTCTCCAGTGTGCACCAAGGGAGGCAGCAAGTGGCAAAAGCACGCTGATTGGGAGAGGTTGGGGGCAGGAAGAGCTATACCACTGGGAAACACAAAGCCTATGTTAAGCAGAGAAATCTTATTTTCATTGGTAAAACATCTTTTATCTTCATCATTGGGGCTTCTGAGAATTTCCTAAGTGCCCACCAACCTCTTTTTTAGTCACTAATATTTGAAAAGTAAGAAAAGATGGCAGTTTCATTCCTCAGGTCATAAAAACACTTCGGTTCACTCCTTATTCAACAGTTTATGGCAAGATGGTTGAGATGCCAGATGTGGTGACAATCTGTTAGAAGAAATAGATCGGGTTTGAAAGGCAAATGATAGGGACTCACGAATGTTCTAAGTTAGAAATAACAAGGCTTAATGACCCGACAGTAGTGCCCCAAACGTCCAGTTAACAAGAAGCGCAGAACAATTGACAAAGGATCAAAACTAGAGCACCAGCAGACTAAAGGGACTCCAAACAGGTCCTTCCCAGGCATGTCTCTCTTCTTTTCTTTCTTTTTTTCTCTTCCTTGTGATGAAAGCTTGTAAGGTCCACACTCATAACAACTTTCAAATATCTGATACACTAGTATTAGCTGTAAACCCCATGATTTATTTATTTATAGCTTGGAGTTTATGCTTTTTAACCTTCTTTCATTTCACCCACCTGCATCTCTGGTGACCCCCAATCTGCTCTCTCTATGCATGAGTTCAGTTTCTGTCTGTTGTCTGTTGTTAGAGTCCACATATAAGTGGGATTATATGGTACCGATCTTTCTCTGATTTATTCCACTTAGCATAATGTCCTCAAGGTTCATCTATGTTGTTGCAAATGACAAGATTTCATTCTTTTTCATGGCTGAATGATATTCCATTGTACATTTATACACAGCATTTTCTTTGTCCATTCATCCACTGGCAGACATTTAGGTTGCTTCCATATCTTGGCTTTTGTAAATAACGCCACAGTGAACATGGGGTGATAGAGATATCTTTTCTAATTAGTATTTTTGTTTCCTTTGGATAAATACCCAGAAGTGGAATTGTTGAATCACATAGTGGTTCTATTTTTAACATTTTGAGGAACCTCCATACTGTTTCCACAGTGGCTGCACCAACGTAGATTCCCACCATCTGTGCACATCCTCACTAACACTTGTTACTTCTTGTCTTTTTGGATGACAGCCATTCTGACAGGTGTGAAGTAATATCTCACTGTAGTTTTGATTTGCATTTCCCTGATGATTAATGACATTGGGCACCTTTTCATTTAGTTGTTGACCATCTATATGTCTATTTAGGCTTTTTGCCCATTCTTTGGTTGGGTTGTTTGTTTTTTGGTTATTGAGTTGTATGAACTACCAGACATCTTTAATCATAGCACCACCCTGTAGGATTAGAGTTTATCCTTTTAGTCTGCCTCAGTTTGAGACTCAGGTTTAGCAACAAGTGCTGGTCAGAGGCCTGGAGAGAATCTCATTGTATTAAAATATGCATTATCTTTCAGTTTATTGTATATACTCTATGATCTTAAAGATCTTTTAAATTCCTAGTGTGCATGCATTGAATGAGTATTGAAATTTCAATACAGGAGATACGAACTCTGAGATATTTCTTCACTCTTTTGCTCCATGTCATACGAAAGGGTTTTTTTCCTTCACTATTCATAAATAAGGCCAATGTGTCATGAAAATATTGTTCTTCTTTATACTTTCTTCTTTGACAGCCTATAATTTGCTTGTTATTGCTGTTTCCATTAAGGCTATTGTTCCTTCTTTCTCTTATCATATATAAATGACCAGGTATGTTATTGTATATTTTAACACCAATTTAAATTCTGATGATAGCTGGAACCACTCTTTCATTCTTCTGCATTTATTGTAAGAAAACATTTCCAATGTTCTTACTTTTAAATCCAAACTGACTTATATAAGGGAGTGCAATCATTTGACTCTATTATGTGTTTCAGTATAATTAGGCTACAGCATTTACATATGGAAATGTAAATTACTTAATTATGGATCATTTTTATGTCTCCTTTTAATTTCAGTTAGGACATGAAAATTACAAAAGCCATCCCTGGCACCTGGGAGTCAGCCTGGCCCTCAGTGCTCAGCATTGTGTTCTCCCGTGGCACATTAACCATTTCAAAGATCACCAGGATCAGACCAGGCCACTCCGAGAGCTTGATGGATCAAGATGAAAACAAGAGCACTCTGTAATCATGTCTGAACACAGACAAATGTGAATGTGGTCCAAACCAGAGAAATGACTAAACATCTCCCTATGTTGGCTAGTACGGGTGACTACTGTTTTACAATGATAGCTTTAGCTCTAATATGCCCTCCTTCTGGGCAACATTTATCAAAATATCCAACTATAGGACAATTCCCTCTTCTTGATAGCACCCAATTCAAAGCAAAGCACCACTTTCATGAATCTTCCTGAAAGTCATAAAACAAACAAACCCTCCAAGTCCCCTCTCTGTGGTGTGTATTCTCACTTGCAGTGAGCAATAGGTTTAACTTATTCAACTGTAAGTATGTTCCTGAGGATCTTTGATTGGGAGGCATTGACAGATATTACAGTGTCATCTATCTATCTAGCCTTTGCAATAATGTATGTAGATAAATTATATTACCTATGAATTTCAGTTCAAGATAATACAGGGGCTTTACAAAGTATTTGTTATAAAAAGAGGGTATTGACTTTGATAGTCGATAGTAATTTTCTGAACTTGATTCTATCTACAGGTAAATCATGGTACACAGTTTTGTCTGCATATAAATCCTGCGTGCAAATGCAGGCTTCACACAGGATGTCACTAACATGAGCAAGTAGTGTCATACTACACACAAAAATTCCTGAGACTAAATACAGCACAGCTCTTCTGCTCTGCAACTTCAGAAGAATGATTGGTTAAAGGAAACCAACTGAATAGAAGAAAATATTTGCAAATCATAAATTTGATAAGGTATTCATATCCAAAATATGTAAAGAAGTCATACAACTCAATAGCAAAAAATAATCTAATTTTAAAAATGGACAGAAGATCTGAATAAACATTCTTCCATAGAAGACATAGAGATGGCCGATAGGCACGTGAAAAGATATTCAATGTTGCTAATTATTAGAGAAATGCAAATCAAAACCATAATGGGATACTACATCACACTGGTCAGAATGACCATCATTTAAAAGTCTACAAATAGTAAATGCTGGCGAGGGTGTGGAGAAAAGGGAGCCCTCCTACACTGTAGGTGGGAATGTAAATTGCTGGAGCCACTATGGAAAACAATATAGAAGTTCCTCAAAAAACTAAAAATAGAGTTGCCATATGACCCAGCAATCCTTCTCCCAGACATATATCCAGACAAAGTTATAATTCGAAAAGATACATACACCCTGATGGTCATAGCAGCCCTGTTTACAATACCCAAGACATGGAAGCAACCTAAATACCCACTGATAGATGAGTGGATAAAGAAGATGCGGTACATCTAATGGACTATTACTCAGCCATAGAAAGAATGAAGCAATGCCATTTGCAGCAAGCTGGATAGACCTAGAGATTATCATACTAAGTGAAGTAAGTCAGACAAAGACAGATATCATATGATATTACTTATATGTGAAACCTAAAATAGGACATAAATGAATTTATCTATGAAACAGAAACAGACAGACATAGAAAACAGACTTGTGGTTGCCAAGGAGGAAGGAGGAGGTGGAGAAAGGATGGATTGGGAGTTTGGGATTAGCAGATGCAAACTATTATATATAGACTGGATAAACAACATTCCTACTGTATAGCACAGGGAATTATATTCAACATTCTGTTATAAACTATAATGGAAAAGAATATGAAAAATAATATATATATGTAAAACTTAATCACTTTGCTATACACTAAATCTGCCTGCAGTGCATGAGACACAGGAGACGTGGGTTTGATTCCTAAGTCTGAAAGATCCCTGGGTCGGGAAGATCCTCTGGAGGAGGAGATGGCAACCCACTCCAGTATTCTTGCCTGGGAAATGTCATGGACAGAGGATCCTGGCAGGCTACAGTCCATGGGGTCTCAAAGAGTCCAACATGACTGCACAGGAGCACTGTGCCTATTATCCGTATCCATATGCTAGAAGCTAACTCAACATTGTAAATTAAATATACTTCAATAAAATAAATTTTCAAAAATAGATAACTCGGTGGACATGTATATTAATAGTTCATGGTGCTCTAAAAGCTAGCCATTTGTCATCATTTTTGTCTCTGTGCACAAGCATACACACACACACACGTTAAAAAAACAGATGGAGAGATAGGATGTGTGGTTGCTTGAGTCTCCGTGGTTACATGAAAGGTGCTTGACTCAGTGTGTGTGGCTGAGTTTGCAGGACGATCAGGCAATGCTGTTGCAGGCTTTTGAAAGTGCAGGCCAGGCTGAGGGGCAGGGGAGGTCATGGGAGAAACAGAGGACAGGTTGAACATACCTGAATCAGAACTCAGTTGGGTATATGGATAGTTGTGTACAACATGCTTCAATATATTACCTTTGTGCCATTTTTTTTTTTTGATAATAGAGACCTCCCAGAAAATAGTTTTTATTACCATGGAAGCAACACAGTCCTACATTTACACACGACTTTTGGACTTCATTTATTTCACTGTGGCCTGGGATTCTTTCATTTCATCAGGTGGTGAAGAATAGAGGCTCAATTGGAAAAGAAGACAAGCTTAGAGAAGTTAGCCTGCAAAAGTGGCCTCCTTGGGACGGCATCAGAGTAACAGTGAAATCATGAAAAATGGCAAGGAATCCAAAATGAATATAAAAATACAGTTTTCTTTGCATTGTACTAAACATCTGTTGCTAATTTTTTTAATGGCCCACAAACCTACGTTGCCAGAAATTATAGCTGAGGCTCAGTCTGTGGCACATACAATGGCATTAGAAAAGGGAATTATTTTTTCTATGAAATCATTTTTTAAGGGTTTCAACCCTTAAGCATTGAAGGCTTTAAGGGTTTCAACGCTTCTGTGTCAATTGTCAGTAATTTTGAAAACAAACTTCCGCAGCAGCTTTTTGTAGTCCTTAACCTCACCGATGTGAGCAGAGTGCTTTCTTATCCCCCAGGGGGCTCTCATCCACCAGAAATAAAAATGTCCAGCCTGATCTCATTACACAGCTGATGTTCAGCAGATTTCACCATCTCTTTGCTTTTTCTTAGAACAGTATCATCAGAATTCAGTGGAATAAAAATATCATTTCAGCTGGATTTTTTTCCTGTCATGATTTATACAACCTATAATTCACTGGTAATTTGAGTTTTTTTCCTACAATATTATTCACCCTATTTTGCAAGCCTTTGTATGCTTAGTCACTCAGTCAGGTCCGACTCTTTGCAACCCCTTGGACTGTAACCCACCAGGCTCTTCTGTCCATGGGGATTCTCCAGGTAAGAATACTGGAGTGGGTAGCCATCCTCTTCTCCAGGGGATCTTCCCAATCCAGGGATCAATTCTGGGTCTCCTGCACTGAAGATGGATTATTTACCATCCGAGCCACCAGGGAAGTCTATGCTATCAACTTTACAAATATGTTTCTTTGTAAAAATCTTCACTTTATCTTGCTGGGGTCACTGTTTATTAGAAAAGAATTGCAGGGTTTGCATGTTGGCAAGGATTCACTGTGGGCAGCTATAAAACCAAATCTTTAATATTCAACTGAATATTGTTGACTCTTTTCCTTTAGAAATGACATTTTGTCATATAGACTACATCACTATATTCCTATATAAATGTAGAATCACCATGAAAATGACAGTTAAAATGCAGACAGATTTGGTGACTCCAATAATACAAGAGGATTGCCACCAGTGACTTCTTAAAATGGTGAACTCTTTAGTAAAGTATTAAATAAAACACAGTACAATCTTTCCTTGATATTTACAGTTGTTGCTTCCCAGGAAATTTGGTATTTAACTAAACCTTGCCAATTAACCCCCCAAAACAAGTAAACACTTTGTGTTCATTTGTAAAATGAAATTATTCCTGGGCTCAAATAATTATAAGCAGGTTTTCACCTACGTAATTCCAGGTTCAGTTAGATTATAGAAATGGATCATTATAAACAAGTTTTTTACTTCTATTTAAAAGTCCGAATTGATGCTTTTAAACTGTGGTATTGGAGGTGACTCTTGAGAGTCCCTTGGACTGCAAGGAGATCCAACCAGTCCATTCTGAAGATCAGCCCTGGGATTTCTTTGGAAGGAATGATGCTAAAGCTGAAACTCCAGTACTTTGGCCACCTCATGCGAAGAGTTGACTCATTGGAAAAGACTCTGATGCTGGGAGGGATTGGGGGCAGGAGGAAAAGGGGACGACAGAGGATGAGCTGGCTGGATGGCATCACCGACTCGATAGACGTGAATCTGAGTGAGCTCCGGGAGTTGGTGATGGACAGGGAGGCCTGGCGTGCTGCAATTCATGGGGTCACAAAGAGTCGGACACGACTGAGCGACTGAACTGAACTGAACTGAGGGACACAAGAGAAATCTTTTGCCAGCCCAACAAAATGCCAGCTTTAACCTCTGTTTGTCATGACCAAAAAATACAAATTTCCTAAATACTTTAGGCAGCAGTAGTGCCCTGAAGAGAACCATTAATCGTTATGAAGATACAATGACATATCTGTGGTTTACAAGCTAGGTTACACCTAATTTTTGTAAAAAATATAGTCACTCAAACATGACCAGGGCTGTTTTAAGAACTTTTTGAGGTTCAGTTCCACATGTTGGAGGCCCTACCTTAATTACAGCAAGCATTTAAAAATGCACCCTCATCCTACAGCAAATATACTAATAGCCAGACCTGATATGTACCAGGCACATTCTAAGTAATTTACAGCCACCCTCTGAAGTCGGCTGCTTCCCTGGTGGTTCAGACAGTAAAGCATCTTTGTGCAATGTGGGAGACCCGGGTTCAATCCCTGGGTTGGGAAGATCCCCTGGAGAAGGAAATGGCAACCACTCCAGTACTCTTGCCTGGAAAATCCCATGTATGGAGGAGCCTGGTAGGCTATAGTCCATGGGGTCACAAAGAGTCAGACATGACTGAGCAACTTCAATTTCTTTCCTTCTCTGAAGTAAGCACCGTTATTATTTCCATTTTGCAGATAAGGAACAGGCACAGAAAGATTCAGTGACTTGTTCAAAATCACACGTGTTAAGTGGGGAAGCCAAAATATAAAGCCATGCACTCTGATGCTGACATACTATGGTCTGTGAACCCTCATAAAATTTGTATTTAAGAATAATTTATGGCATCATTTATGAGTTAGTTGAGTTTCAGTTGACAATATTTGTCAGTTTCAGTTGTGGAGTTTTTGTTTTGTGTTTTGAGCCAGTCATTTAATTTGAGGTCTCAAACATCATGGTAAGGTCCTTAAAGTAAGTAAGTAAAGTCACTCAGTAGTGTCCAACTCTTTGTGACCTCGTGGACTGCAGCCCACCAGGCTCCTCAGTCCATGGGATCCTCCAGGCAAGAATACTGGAGTGGGTTGCCATTTCTTTCTCCAGGGGATCTTCCCGACCCACGGATCGAACCCGGGTCTCCCACGTTGGAGGCAGACGCTTTAACCTCTGAGCCACCAGGGAAGCCTTAAAAGGCCTGTGAAAGTGAAAGTCATTCAGTCGTGTCCATAGCCTGACAGCCTCCTCTGTCCCGTGGAATTCTCCAGGCCAGAGTACTGGAGTGGATAGCCATTTCCTTCTCCAGAGGATCTTCCCTACCCAGGAATCAAACCCACATCTCCCACATTGCAGGAGTATTCTTTACCATCTGAGCCACCAGAGCAGCCCTAAATGGCCCGTAGACCTCTCGTAGTAAGCCTGCACTGTCAAAACATCTTCCTTGCAATCAGAAAGACCCACATCAACTTCTCAGAGACCCACCCACCTTCTCTCTCCTGGTTTTTAGAGTATAGTTTCTAAAACACCATGATCGGGCAATCCTAATCTCTAATTTTAGTACATACCCTTCCCTGGTGGCTCAGATGCTAAAGAATCTGCTGGCAATACAGGAGACCCAGGTTCTATCCTGGGTTGGGAAGATCCCCTGGAGAAGGAAATGGCAACCCACTCCAGTATTCTAGCCTGGGAAATCCCAAGGGAAGAGGAGCCTGGTTACTACAGTCCATGGGGTCGCAGAGTCAGACATGATTGAGTGACTAACACTTTAGGATAAGTGTTATTATCTCAATTTATGGAAGAGGAAACTGGTATGAGAGGGACTAAAGTCCTCACTCAATGTTCACATTGCCTAAGAAATGACGGAAGTGAGAATTCAACCCTGGTCCTTAGGGCTCCAAAACCTCTGTCCCTCATTCTGTTCAGTTCCCGTGGGGCTTTCCTGTCCTTTTGCTTAATACTCCTTCCTTGGTATACGGAATGTCAGCAGGTTTCCTAATGTCCCACCACCCAGTTCCCATCAGCATCTCTTGCTTTCTCTTGTAAGGAAGTTCTTTCCTTACAGCCACTGCCCTCCTATTCCAGAGCCAATGAGGCCCAGACTCTTGTCAGAGCACAGCCAACTGCAGAGGGTGTTCTGGATGCGGAACTCCGGAGGAGGATTTTCTCAATGCCAGACCTCACCTACTCCTCTTTTCCTGGGCACTAAAATCACCCATCACTTCTTCTGACCATCCTTCTTAGAGCTCCCTCCTCCCCACAACCCCAGAGGCCATGACTGCACCAAATTCCCCCTCACCTTGGTGGCCTGGATCCTGAGGATCCAAAGCATGGGGAGCAGATATTACCAACTGGTTCCCCTCTCTCAAGACTCCACTGGCCCTTCACCTGGAGGCCTCAGAGACTGAGGCTGAAATAGCCAAATTTTATTGGGCATGTGATCAAGTAGAGAGAGCGGAGAGAAGCGAGGGAGTGGGGACACAGGCAGAGAGAAGCAAATAAGAGACTCCTCGTATAGCCAGATAGAGAGAGCGCACATGTGCACGAAAACAGGGGAGAGGAACTTGGTTCCCAAACTCTCCTGAGGTCAAGCCTCAGGCTTCATGAAATCTGCCAGTATCCTTCCAACACACTCCCTTCTTGCTACCGAAGTTCCCTGCATCACCTGCTGAGTCCCACTGCAGCCCCAGGGGCAGGAGAAAAGGGATTGGCTCATTAGTCCCACCCTCCCAACCCATCTGGATCTAGCAGGTTGTGGCACTATGAGGACCTGTTACCTGCTCACCTCTGAATCACAGATACTTCAATAAATGATATGGTGTTGAGATAAGAGATGCCAGTGCCATAAAGGATGGTCTAACTCTGAAAAAATAAAAAAGTTACCAGTTAAGAGAGTTAAGAGGCTCTCATAGAAATTTCAGCATGAAGTGAAGATGCTCCAAAATGAGACTAGAAAACAATTTGACTAAACAGCATTTTCAGAGAAACACTTCTGGCATTTCATTGCAGAACTGCTACAAAGGACAGAGAAAACCTTCAAATTTTTATTTCAAGGAGGAAAAATAGCTTCCTCTTTAGAAACCAAACTCAGATAGGTGTTGGGACAGTAGAGATAAAGGATTTAGGGGAGTGAAGTTTGAATCTTAATATGGCAGATATAGCAATAGAAGAGAATTTGCATATGATGAATATATTTTGGAACTATCAACTTGAAACCATGAAGATAGACGTATTCTACATGAAAGTAAGTATCAGTCCAGCTCAGTCGCTCAGTCGTGTCTGACTCTTTGCGACCCCATGAATCGCAGCACGCCCTGCCTCCCTGTCCATCACCAACTCCCGGAGTTCACTCAGATTCACGTCCATTCAGTCAGTAATGCCATCCAGCCATCTCATCCTCTGTCATCCCCTGTCATCCCCTTCTCCTCCTACCTCCAATCCCTCCCAGCATCAGAGTCTTTTCCAATGAGTCAACTCTTCGCATCAGGTGGCCAAAGTACTGGAGTTTCAGCTTTAGCATCAGTCCTTCCAAAGAACACCCAGGACTGATCTCCTTCAGAATGGACTGATTGGATCTCTTTGCAGTCCAAGGGACTCTCAAGAGTCTTCTCTAATACCACAGTTCAAAAGCATCAATTCTTTGGCACTCAGCTTTCTTCACAGTCCAACTCTCACATTCATACATGGCCACTGGAAAAACCATAGTCTTGACGAGATGGACCTTTGTTGGCAAAGTAATGTCTCTGCTTTTCAACATGCTATCTAGGTTGATCATAACCTTTCTTCCAAGGAGTAAGCGTCTTTTAATTTCATGGCTGCAATCACCATCTGCAGTGATTTTGGAGCCCCAAAAATAAAATCTGACACTGTTTCCACTGTTTCTCCATCTATTTCCCATGAAGTGATGGGACCAGATGCCATGATCTTAGTTTTCTGAATGTTGAG
Source organism: Ovis aries (assembly GCF_016772045.2). Classification (NCBI taxonomy): domain Eukaryota; kingdom Metazoa; phylum Chordata; class Mammalia; order Artiodactyla; family Bovidae; genus Ovis; species Ovis aries. Next base: position 203,502,871 of record NC_056054.1, read on the forward strand.
CTTCAAGCCAACTTTTTCACTCTCCTGTTTCACTTTCATCAAGAGGCTTTTTAGCTCCTCTTCACTTTCTGCCATAAGGGTGGTGTCATCTGCATATCTGAGGTTATTGATATTTCTCCTGGAAATCTTGATTCCAGCTTGTGTTTCTTCCAGCCCAGCGTTTCTCATGATGTACTCTGCATATAAGTTAAATAAGCAGGGTGACAATATACAGCCTTGACATACTCTTTTTGCTATTTGGAACCAGTCTGTTTTTCCATGTCCAGTTCTAACTGCTGCTTCCTGACCTGCATACAGTATTGCTGAAGCATGGCTTGGAGAATTTTGAGCATTACTTTACTAGCATGTGAGATGAGTGCAATTGTGCGGTAGTTTGAGCATTCTTTGGCATTGCCTTTCTTTGGGATTGGAATGAAAACTGACCTTTTCCAGTCCTGTGGCCACTGCTGAGTTTTCCAAATTTCCTGGCATGTTGAATGCAGCACTTTCACAGCATCATCTTTCAGGATTTGAAATGGCTCAACTGAAATGCCATCACCTCCACTAGCTTTGTTCATAGTGATGCTTTCTAAGGCCCACTTGACTTCACATTCCAAGATGTCTGGCTCTAGGTCAGTGATCACACCATCGTCATTATCTGGGTCATGAAGATCTTTTTTTTGTACAGTTTCTGTGTATTCTTGCCACCTCTTCTTAATATCTTCTGCTTCTGTTAGGTCCATACAATTTCTGTCCTTTATTGAGCCCACCTTTGCATGAAATGTTCCCTTGGTATCTCTAATTTTCTTAAAGAGATCTCTAGTTTTCCCATTCTATTGTTTGCCTCTATTTCTGTGCAAGAGTGGAAGTGAGAAATAGATTTAAGGGACTAGATCTGATAGACAGAGTGCCTGATGAATTATGGACGGAGGTTCGTGACATTGTACAGGAGACAGGGATCAAGACCATCCCCATGGAAAAGAAATGCAAAAAAGCAAAATGGCTGTCCGGGGAGGCCTTACAAATAGCTGTGAAAAGAAGAGAGGCGAAAAGCAAAGGAGAAAAGGAAAGATATAAACATCTGAATGCAGAGTTCCAAAGAATAGCAAGAAGAGATAAGAAAGCCTTCCTCAGTGATCAATGCAAATAAATAGAGGAAAAGAACAGAATGGGAAAGCCTAGAGATCTCTTCAAGAAAATTAGAGCTACCAAGGGAACATTTCATGCAAAGATGGGCTCGATAAAGGACAGAAATTGTATGGACCTAACAGAAGCAGAAGATATTAAGAAGAGGTGGCAAGAATACACAGAAGAACTGTACAAAAAAGATCTTCATGACCCAGATAATGACGATGGTGTGATCACTGACCTAGAGCCAGACATCTTGGAATGTGAAGTCAAGTGGGCCTTAGAAAGCATCACTATGAACAAAGCTAGTGGAGGTGATGGCATTTCAGTTGAGCTATTTCAAATCCTGAAAGATGATGCTGTGAAAGTGCTGCATTCAACATGCCAGGAAATTTGGAAAACTCAGCAGTGGCCACAGGACTGGAAAAGGTCAGTTTTCATTCCAATCCCAAAGAAAGGCAATGCCAAAGAATGCTCATACTATTGCACAATTGCACTCATCTCACATGCTAGTAAAGTAATGCTCAAAATTCTCCAAGCCAGGCTTAGTAATATGTAAACTGTGAACTTCCAGATGTTCAAGCTGGTTTTAGAAAAAGCAGAGGAACCAGAGATCAAATTGCCAACATCCACTGGATCATGGAAAAGCAAGAGAGTTCCAGAAAAGCATGTATTTCTGCTTTATTGACTATGCCAAAGTCTTTGACTGTGTGGATCACAATAAACTGTGGAAAATTTTGAGAGAGATAAGAATACCAGACCACCTGATCTGCCTTTTGAGAAACCTATATGCAGGTCAAGAAGAAAGTAAGTATAGTGAGGCTTATAATATTTTTTAAAGGTACTTACTAGTACATTTGGAGAATGTAATGAGCTGTATAAATCTCCTTTGCTGGTAAAAGAAATATTCATAACACAAAATTATACATAATTTTGCACATAATTTCAGGAAGTACTCAGACTCCAAATACCACAGAGAAAGTTGGGGATTGCTAGTCAATGAGCACAGTGAGGAGGTCAGGGGATAAAAAATTACTAGGAATAATTTGATTAGATATCAGAAGTAGAAGAATTCTTTTTTTTTTTTTTTTTAAACAGCTGCACTGGGTCTTAGTCATGGCAAACAGGATCTTTAGTTTCGGCATGTGGGATATAGTTTTCTGGCCAGGGAACAAACCTGGGCCCCCTGCATTGGGAGTGCAGAGTCTTAACCACTGGACCAGACCACCAGAGAAGTGCTAGAAGTCAAAGGATTCTTGATAAAGGCAGGCCATAGTGATCAAATACCAAGGATAGCAATATTCTCAGTACACTGACTTAGCAGATTCTTTGCTAAAACAGGGCCTTACCTGAGGTGCTGTGCTCTACCTTATAGCCCCTCCAGAATGCCCCAAGTCTAGCCCCGCTGTGGATCCCAGCCCACTTTACTCTAGCTAAGTCTATCTAGATCCGCTCCCTGAGGTACTCCTTTCCATGCTCACTTTGCCAGTTCCAGACTCTGAACTCAGCAGTGACACAGATGGTGCAAACCCTGCCCTGCCCTGCCCTGCCTTACCCACTAGATCATATCTCTCAGTTCAGAGGCTTATCTATATACCCAGGCTTGCGGGGCCAGCAAAATGGAGCATAGCACAACCAATAAAGTAATGATTGCCTGATGATCTAGAGAGATATTCACAAGTCTGCATCATGGAGAGCAGGTATGTAGATATGCTTGTAATTAGACATTTTTGTCCAATTACTGTTTCCATAGGAAACAGTCTTGTAAGCATCATGGCTGAATTCTCTGTTTCTTTTCTGGCTTAAATATTTTTCTGGTTTTACTACTCACCACAACATAGATAGGTTTCCCTTGTGGCTCAGCTGATAAAGAATCCGCCTGCAATGTGAGAGACCTGGGTTTGATCCCTGTTGGGAAGATCTACTGGAGAAGAGAAAGGCTACCCACTCCAGTATTCTGGCCTGGAGAATTCCATGTACTGTATAGTCTATGGGGTCATAAAAAGTCAGACAAGACTGAGCGACTTTCACTTTCACTTCACTTTCAAAACATAGATGAATTTCACAGAGACAATGAGAAAGAAAGTAGACACCAAAGAGTAAGTGCTGCATAACTCCATATAAGTGAAATTAAAAAACAGGAAAACCAATCTATCATAATAGGAGTCAGGATAGCAGAGTTTCTATGTTGACTGGGACTGGAACCAGAGAGATTTCTGGGGTACTGGAAATGTTATTTCTTGATCTGGGGGTGGTCATGTGGGTTGATATATTTGCAAAATTTTCTTGAGTAGTACCCAGAAACATTTATTATGGGTTCCTCCCTTTCCCAACAGCATTTCCTGATGGCGTATAGCATTTCCCCTTGCTAATCTGTTTCCTGGAATTCCTGGGTCCCTTTTCCTCCTTCCTGACCCTGGAGATTTTCCTCTCTGGAAGTTCCATCTGAAGCCAAGAGCTACCAAATGGAATTAAAATACTCTTAATCAGAGGACTCCAGGTTCTCTGTTCCATCTGCCAGTTATCAAGTTATTGCCTTTCAGCTCCAAGTGTATATATAGCTCAGTGATAACTGAGCTGGACCTTAAAATATTTCTCCTTTGCTACCTGGCCAAATGCTAAGCTTTCTTGGTAGTGGACACTGGAGAGAGACCGGAGGAGACTGGAAAGAGATGGGAGGAGGAAGGGGTCAGCCTTCCAGGTTCCATTGTGTCCCCCTGGACAGTGTCCTGCAGCAGCAGAATTCTGCAGCACCTGGTGGCTACATGCATGGGTTTTTTTGTCTTGTCTTATAAATTTTGAGGATTCATGGGGATTCGTGATCTGCCAGTTATAATCTAAGGCATGGGACCTTTATTGGAATTCTGCCAGTTTGACAAGTACTTTCTGGGTTTTTTGGCCACATGGCATGGGGAATCTTGGTTCCCCCATCAGAGATCAAATCTGTGTCTCCTGCACTGGAAGTGTGGAGCTCTAACCATTGGACAACCAGGGAAGTCCCTACACACATGGTTTTTGTAGCTCCCTGCAGCCAGCAGCACTGGCACCTCTCCGTGGAAGCTCCCTGCAGCCCCCAGGGAACTGTTCCTCAGTGAGCCCTTCTGGCTCAGGGCCTCAGCAGACCTCACCACCCAGTGAGCCCTGGCTGCTCCTTCTTCAGTGAGGTCTGGAGCTCAGCCTCAGAGGGAGACCCTCTTACAAAGATTAGCTCCTCCTTTGTGTCTGTCTCAGCTCTAGGGGTAGTGACTGCTCCCTAAACCACTACTCCTATACTCATCTGAGTTTTCTCCACCAAGTAAGCCCACCTTTCTTTATCCCAATCCTCAGTTACAGTTAATTATTCTTTGTATTAAACTTTCCCTGCTCAACTTTCTGTATGGTTTCCATCTCCTGATTGGACCCTGACTGATACATTCCCCTTGTGGGGTGGTAGCAATTGTCTGAGTAGTGATGCACTGAGGCAGAAAGCTCTGCTACCAAATTACGGAGTGACCCTGGGTATCTTAGTCCGACTGGGCTGCTATAACAAAATACCATCGACTGGGTGCCTTAAACAGCTAACATTAATATCTCAGAGCCCTGGAGGGTTTAAGTCCAAGCTCAGTACTAACATAGTGGGGCCCCTGGTAAAGGCCCCCTTGTGCAGACGGCCACCTCTGTATCCCCACATGGCAGAGAAAAGGATCATCTGTGTCTCGTCCTATAAGGGCATCAATCCCACTCATTATGGCTCCACCCTCATGACTAACAGTCTCCCAAAGATCCCACCTCAACATGTAAACACACCAGGAGTTACAATTTCAATATGAGTTTAAGGGGACGAAAACATTCAGTCCTAACATTAGAAAAGTCACTTTTCCTCCCCGGTTTCTCCTGGGGTAAAATGAGGGGACGTCTGCTTATCCTCATCTACCTTCATGGAAAAATTGTGAGAACAGAGTGGAAGCACTGTGAGATCCTCAGTGGAGCTATTCCGCCTACTAAAGTGAGGTGAAAGTGAAAGTTGCTCAGTCATGTCCGACTCTTTGCCACCCTATGGACTGTAGCCCGCCAGACTCCTCTGTCCATGGGATTCTCCAGGCAAGAATATTGGAGTGGGTAGCCTTTCCCTTCTCCAGAGGATCTTCCTAACCCGGGTCTCCTGCATTGCAGGCAGATTCTTTACCATCTGAGCCACCAGGGAAGCCCTCCACCTACTAAAATGGCTCATAAAATTGACTGTTATGTAATCAACTGCCACCCCTCCCCCTGCAGGGAGGGAAACAAGGGTGGAGGAATGCAAGAAGGCCTGGAGGCTTCTGGAGGTGAGCAGGGGCAGCAAGGTCTCCAGGAGACTCCAGACAAGGGCAGATGGACTTCCTGGTAGCCCAGCGGTTGGGACTCTGCTTTGCAATGCAGGGAACACAGGTTTGCTCCTTGGTCCCGGAAAATCCTACATACAGCAGGGCAATTAAGCCTGTGCACCACAACTACTGAGCTGTGCTCTAGAGCCTGGGAGCCACAACTACTGAAGCCCGTGTTATGGAGCCCATGCTCTGTAACAAGAGAAGCCATCGCAAAGTGAAGCGCCACACTAGAGAGTAGTCCCTGCTCGCCACGCTAGAGAGAGCCCCGCAGAAACAAAGACCCAAGGCAGCCAAAAATAAATAAATAATAAAAATTTAAAAGGCAAGGGTAGATGGTAAGACCTACACCCTGTCTTGACCCTCAGATTAAGCTGTTAGTAGGAGTATACCCAGATGGCACAGCAGTGAAGAACCCACTTGCCAATGCAGGAGACTCAGGTTGGATCCCTGGGTTGGGAAGATCCTCTGTTTGTTCTGCTAACACTCTAGTATTATGTTCTTGCAGAGACTGTAGCTGACCACTTTCTTGATGGGGTCTCTGTGGAAGGAAGTGGACCTGATGGAAGGCAGGAACAGGTTGGAGTGATACAGGAGCCTTCTTGTGCACAGATCTTCTTGGCCACAACTCTGACTTCAGCCACTGCTTTGGCAAACAGTTTTGCACAACCTTCAGTTCTCAGCCTGAGCAACCTGACTGTGCGTTACCTTGGGCCCTTACTCCCTTACTCTGAAGTCCTTCTTCCCTGTGTCTTCTGAACCCTTCTACATTTCTTCCCATTAGATTATTATTATCATTAAAAATAGTGTATGTTTGTTTGTGGGGAGCATGATTCCCGAGGGAGCAAGGCATCTTATCATTGATCATCTTGCACTCAGAATTCATGAACTCAAGCATCTGACCAGCAGGCGTCTGCTCACCACACAGCCCTGTCTTCTTGGTCTGGAAATTTCCCAGCTGGCCCTCAGAGGTCATGGGCTTCCACCTCAGGTAGCAGGGCCCAGCATCCTTGGTCACTTTCACATCACTACTGCTGGGGGGTTGACTTCCCCGACAGGCTCTGGGGCCCAGTGTCCAGTTGCAGTTGTTTGGCCACCGGCATTTCGATGGTCTGCTTCCCCTGCTCCAGCTTGCTGGCAGCTGCCTGAAGGGTGGAGGAAGTGCTGCCAGCCTCGGTGCTGGGTGTGCCCAGCCAGCTGTTGCCTCCCAACCGTTTCTGCTCCCTCTTAGGGGGCATCTTCTTTACCATAAAGCACACCAAGGAGGTTTCTCTGTTGATGTCACTCTCCTCGCAGCTGTGTTTCCTCTGCTTCTTCTCCTGCAGCATGGGCGCCTTCTTGTCCTCCTGGCGTTCATCACAGCTCATGCTCTGCTTGTCCATGCCCTTGGGGCTCTCCCCCTGCTGGGTGACCTTGGGCTTGCCCTCCAGCTCCTCCTGGGAGTTGCTGCGGCTGGCGGACATGTAGTCCACCTCCTGGCCCTTGAAGTCACCATTATCTCTAACCTCAAAGGCCTCATCATCTGATCCCTTCTTCTTTTTCTTCTGGCCCCCCTTGCTGGATGGCACCTTCTTTTTGACCTTGGGGCCCCAGCCGCCCTCCTCTCCACTGGCCTTGCTGTCGTTGGAGGACATCTCCAGGTCGTCCTCCAAGTCACAGATGCACAGCTCATCAGCTTTTTTGCAGCCTGGCTTCTCTTTCTCCTTGTCATCCTCCTCCTGGTCCTTCCACCACCACTGCTGCTTGATGCTTAAATGGTTCGGGACTGGGTTTCTCCTCTCCCACTCCTCCCAGGCCGTAAGCGTGCAGCCTTTGGACAGCGGCATGAAGTTGTACCAGTTGTGCACCTGGAAGGCCTCAAAGGCTCCGTCAGGGCACTGGGTGAAGATGTAATAGGATGTGTGCTCTATCACGCCTCCCCTCTTTATGCCCTTGAACTTCCAGCCCAATTGGCCCTCCACCTGAAGCAGCCAAGGCTGGTCCTTGGGCTGGGACTCCTTGAGGACAATGCCGTATTTCTTTCTTAGCGCTTCTTCCCTGATCTTGCACCTGAACCCCCTGCCAGCTCCCGACTTGGGCATCTCCTCCTCTTGGTAAATTTTCTTGTTGCTCAGGTCGCGTTCCAGCTAGGCCTGATTCCAAGTAGCGAGATTGACTTTATCGGCTGCATTGAAAGCCATGATATTAAAATTTTTGGTGGTATTTTTGGGAACTCGGACGACATACTCAGTGACATCCTGACTGCTGGGGCCAAGGGCCACCATGGGCAATGGTCAGGGTCCAGTCGGAACCTCGTCCTTTTCGCTTCCTGCGAGGTCTGCATCCTCCGGTCTCTGGGAAGCCACCCTCGAGGGATCAGGTCTCTGGTCTAGATCAAGGACCTCAAGCCCAGGGGGGGTACCATCGATGCTGAGAAAAGCTATCCGGAGGCGGCGCTGGGTCAGTGGTCAGCCTCAGAAGCCTCCCGTGCCGCAGCTGCACCTGCGCAGGCTCCTAAATCTGAATAGAAACTCTCCAGCAAGCCTAGTCCAAACAAGCTACTCCAAGCTTAAGGCAGCACCTTCTGTGCCCTGGCTGATAACGTCATCATGGGATGACCCAGTCACGTTGATAACCCAATCACACCGATGAGGTCTCACGCGGATAATCCAAGACGTTGATAACCCAGTCATGCAGAGTCCTATGTAGCTTTTTTGGTTCGTCCTGACCTCTGGTGGCTCAGAAGGTAAAGAATTTGCCTGCAATGCGGAAGACCTGGGTTCGATCCCTGGGTTGTCAAGATCCCCTGGAGGCGGGCATGGTAACCAACTCCGGTATTCTTGCCAGGAGAATCCCCAAGGACAGAGGAGCCTGGTGGGCTACAATCCATGGGGTCGCAAACAGTCGGACAAGACTGAGTGACTAAGCACAGCACAGCCCAGTAAATATAGGTTCTCCCCAGAGTCCACTCTTGGGCTTGATTCTTAATGTACACATTCTCTCCAGACAGTCTTGCCACTCACATTGCTTCAGTCTTTACTTTTATTAAGCTACTTCCCAGCTCTCCAACTCTACTCCCACATTTCAGACCCACATTTTCAACAGCTGTCTAGGGACTTGAACAAAGAAAGCCAACCAATATTTCAAACTCAGGTAGTTCTTGCCAAAGAATGACTGTTCTTTTGCTGTATGAAAGTTGTGGGCTCTACATATTTAAAGTGTTTTCTATTTTTACTATAATGATTAAGAAAAGCACACACACACACACAACACGACACACTCCTGGGATTCTGAGCAAGAGGAGTTAGTGAGCATCCCTCCACCACGTCACCACCACCCTCAAATTCTCAGTACCTGATTTTGTCCTCCACCTTGCCTCCACCACATACTTCACAATAAATCTATAGATATGGACTTACCAGTAATTAAAGCCAACAATCTTGGTTGTGCATCCCAATTCCTGCCCTCATCTTCCATATTTCTAGCTCATTCCCTTATTAACCAGACTCCACACAAGGACCTAAAGTCCATTTTTCTCAATCTCTTTCTCCAGATGTCCCCTCTTCCATCCTTACCAAATTTAATTTCCTCAGCCAATTTTTACAGTTGCTCTCTTTATCACAATCTAATTCCCCTGCCCCTCTTTCACTTCATGATACTTGATTAGAATCATGAGAAACCAAGTTAAATCCAGCCCTACACCTCCTCCACACCTGTCTTCATGCACCTGAACCTGACTGGAGAAAAAGATATTAAACTGCTGACTGTTTTCTCTTGAAACTCATGACCACGAACCTCAAGCACATCTCGACTGTGTGTGGCCAGACAATCATCTGATATATCCTATAATCCTTTCACTCTCCTATAGGTTTGGATGACGATTTCTTCACCCGTGTTCCCCTCACACCTCCAACACCTTCTCTGTCTTCACTCTTTACTTGCAACCTTGCTTCCTGCTTTACTGAGGAAATGAAATCTGTCCGAAAAGAACTGTGCTGAACTTCCACCTACAGCATCTGAGCTGGCATAGTCTGTATTACCTCCTTGACTGTGGATAAACCTTCCGTGGTCCTGAGTAAAGCCAATCCCTCAACCTCAAGGACATCTCCCCAGTAAATCTACCTCTTTCTCTCTCACAACATCAGATTTTCCCTCTCTACTCTTTTCCATAAACATCCAATCATACTATCATTTCTCCTAATGTTGAGGAAAAACTCTTGGCCCTTCCTTCCCTTCTAGCTACCATCCCATTTCTCTGCTCCCCTTCCTTAAAAAAAAAAAAAAAAGTCACCTGAAGGTATCCTTGTACCCACTGTCTCCCGTTCTCTACTGAGTCCGCTTCAGTCCGGCTTTGGTCTTTTCAAAGGTCTTGGAACAATATCACCAGTGGCTTCCGTGTTGCAAGATCACTGTCTCTTCCTCTTGGAGTTCATTGCCTCTTCCTCCTGGAAATACTCTCTAATAACACACCACAATCTCTGAGTTTTCCTTCTTCCTCACTAGCTACTCCTTCTCAGCCTCCTGCTTCTTCAACTTGTACATCTTTACTTTGGAGCGCTCCAGGGCACTCTTTCACTTCTCTTTCTATAGAACTCCCTTGGCCATCTCATCTAATGTTATAGTGTTAAACATCTTTTTTCAAATAGTCAACATTTTTTAAAAATTGAAATATAGTTGACTTACTAATATTGTGTTCGTTTCAGGTGCACAGCAAAGTGATTCAGATTTTTTCCAGATGATTTCCCATTATACATTATTATAGGCTATGGACTACAGTTCCCTGTGCTTTACAGAAAATACTTGTTGCCTGTCTATTCTATGTAAAGTACTTTACATCTGTTAATCCCATGCTCCTAGTTTATCCTCCTCTCCCCCCCTTTCCCATTTGGTGACCATAAGTTTGTTTTCTATGTCTGGGAGTCTGTTTCTGTTTTGCATATCAATTCATCTATATTATTTTTAGATATCATATAATATTTGTCTTCGTCTGACTTTCTTCACTTAGTATGATGTTCTCTAGGTCCATCCATGTTGCTGCAGATGGCAATTTTTCATTCTTTTTACAATTTATTTATTTTTGGTTCACTGAGTCTTTGTTGCTGCACGAAGCCTTTTTCTAGTTGTGGAGAGCAGGGGCTACTCTCTACTGTCAGTGTCTGGGCTTCTCATTGTGGGGGCTTCTCTTGCTGTGGAGCACAGGCTTCACTAGCTGTGGCACAAGGGAGATTAGCTGTGACTCAAGGGCGAGTGTGTAGGCCTCAGTAGTCGCAGCTTGCAGGCTCTAGAACATGGGTTCAGTGGCTGTGGCAGAGGGGCTTAGATGCTCCAAGGCATGTGGAATCTCCCTGGACCAGCGATGGAACCCGTGTCCCTTGCACTGGTAGGTGGATTCTTATCTAGTGCACCCCAGGGAAGTCCTTATTCTTTTTATGGTTGAGTAATATTCCACTGTATATATATACACCACATCTTCTTAAACTACTCATCTGTAGACATTGTTAAAATGGCCATACTATCCAAAGCAATCTACAGGTTTAATGAGATCCCTATCATAACACCCATAACATTTTCCACAGAACTAAAACAAAAAATTCCAAAATTTATGTGGAACTACAAAAGACCCAGTATCAAAAGGAATCCTGAGGAAAAAGAACAAAGCTGAAAGCCTAATTATCCCAGACTGAGGACAATATTACAAAACTCTAGCAATCAAAAGAGCAGAATATTGACACAAAAATAGACATATGGATCAACAGCACAGAATAGCGAGCCCAGAAATAAACCTACATATGTAGGGTCAATTAATCTTCAACAAAGGAGGTAAGAATGTACAATGGAGAAAAGACAGTCTCTTCAGTAAGGGCTGTTGGGAAAGCTAGACAGTTACATGTAAGTCAGTGAAGTTAGAACACACCCTCACACCACCTACAAAAATAAATTCAAAATGTTTAAAGGCCTAAATATAATACATGACACCATAAAACTCCTAGAAGAGAACATAGGCTGAACAGTCTCTGACATAAATCATACCAATATTTTCTTAGATTGGTTTCCCAAGGCAAAAGAAATAAAGGCAAAAATAAACAAGTGATACCTTATCAAACTTAAAAGCTTTTGCACAGCGAAGGAAACCATCAACAAAATGGAAAAAAAAGGCCTACAGAATGAAATAGAATATTTCCAAATGATGCAACTGACAAGGGGTTAACATTCAAAACATACAAACAGCTCATACAACTTAATATATATTTTAAAAACTCTCTCAAAAAATGGACAGAAGACCAAAATAGACATCTCTCCAAAGAAGACAAACAGATGACCAACAGGCACATGAAATTAGTGATGCTCAACATCACTAATCGGAGAAGGCAATGGCACCCCACTCCAGTACACTTGCCTGGAAAATCCCATGGGTGGAGGAGCCTGGTAGGCCACAGTCCATGGGGTCGCGAAGAGTCAGACATGACTGAGCGACTTCACTTTCACTTTTCACTTTCATGCATTGGAGAAGGAAATGGCAACCCACTCCAGTGTTCTTGCCTGGAGAATCCGAGGGACAGGGGAGCCTGGTGGGCTGCTGTCTATGGGGTCGCACTGAGTTGGACATGACTGAAGTGACTTAGCAGTAGCAACATCACTAATTGTTAGAGAAATGCAAATGAAAACCACAATGAGGCAATACCTCACACCAGTCACAATGGCCATCATTAAAAAGTCTATAAATAATAAACGCTTTTTGTCCATCTAGTCAAGGCTATGGTTTTTCCAGTAGTCATGTATGGATGTGAGAGTTGGACTGTAAAGAAGGCTGAGCGCCTAAGAATTGATGCTTTTGAACTGTGGTGTTGGAGAAGACTCTTGGAGAGTCCCTTGGACTGCAGGGAGATCCAACCAGTCCATTCTGAAGGAGATCAGCCCTGGCATTTCTTTGGAAGGACTGATGCTAAAGCTGAAACTCCAGTACTTTGGCCACCTCACACAAAGAGTTGACTCATTGTCAAAGACTGATGCTGGGAGGGATTGGGGGCAGGAGGAAAAGGGGACGACAGAGGATGAGATGGCTGGATGGCATCACTGACTTGATGGATGTGAGTCTGAGTGAACTCCGGGAGTTGGTGATGGACAGGGAGGCCTGGCGTGCTACAATTCATGGGGTCGCAAAGAGTCAGACACAACTGAGTGACTGAACTGAACTGAACTGAACTGAAAACATATGTGAAGAAAAGGGAACACTCTTACACTGTGGGTGGGAATGTAAATTGAGGAAGCCATTGTGGAAAACAGTATGGAGTTTCCTTCCAAAACTAAAACTAGAGCTACCATATGATCCAGCAACCCCACTCCTGGCCATATATCCAGAAAAGGTGAAAACTCTAATCTGAAAAGACACATGCTCCCCAGTGTTCACAGCACCATTATTTATAGTAGCCAAGACATGGAAGCAAACTGAGGCTCCATCAACAAATGAATGGATACCACCACGTGCAGTATCACATGGCACGCAAACATGTAAAGACAGAGAAAGATGTTTCATAGAGCACATAACTACACTTTCAACATTACGTTATGTAGGATGTGACACTCAGCTCCGGGGTAGAGGCAGGATCTTCGGTTGCAGCCTCACCCAGAAGTCCTGCTTCGAACCACAGGCAGATGCTCCTTCAGTCCTAAGACCCAACCACATCAGGCTGCATCTGGGCCAGGAGTAATGGTCAGGATCACATCTACCTCCTGATGGTTCTTATACCCATAGTCCAACCATCTTCTTTCCTTTCCCAAGGAGGCTCCTTTTCTTTTAAACATTTAAAACTCTAACAGAAGAGATTTCTAATTAAAATTAGCAGATTAAACTCTCTGTTTATTTCCATTCCCTCCCACATCCTTTCTAAAATTAAAATGAAGGATTTTTTTTTTAATGGACAAACCTACAGCTACAAGAGAATGAGAAAGAAGGTCCATCAGCCAATAAAAGATTTTGACAAAATTCTGGAAGACAGGAAGCAGAAGAAGGAGTGACAACTAAAGTCCAGAATAAAGGAAGCTGCAGATTTGAATATTGGCACAGAGAAAAAATACCGAAAAGAGCTGTGTCGCCCTACAGAATGTCAGAGAGGTTCAGTTCTCTAAGGAATCAAGTAGAGTAGTACAGCAGAGGGCAAGTAGGGCTGAAAACACGGTGGCTAATTAAAAGTCTATGTAGAATTTAAGCAACCCCTCCATTCTGCCCTTCCCCCACTTCCCCTCTGGTCAAAACAGACTTCCACCCTTCAGTGAGGAGAATAGAATTTCCTTCCCTAGAGAAATGAGTGGCCCAGAAAATAGAATTGCCCTTTATGGAATTAGAGATCCTCAGCATAACAGCAGGCTCCCACACAATCACCCCAAAGCAAAGCCCATCCCCATCTCAACATCCACTCAGGGCTTCTCATATCCTTTTTGTGCCATGCTCTTAAATATGAGCAGTTAATTGAGAATCACTGGAAAACTGAGGAATGCTTCCAAAATAAATAAAATCAGGATTTAAAAAATGACTCTACAGAGTTCACATGGGATAATGATAGATTCTTACATCCAGATCTCTTCATACAACCACTAAAACCCATGCAAATTAACAAGGAGAGCAATTCAAATCACATAAAATCTGTATCTACATTGTGACTACAAGGCAGAGATTACACAAACTTTAATTTACATGTAAAAAGATAACTAGACATATGATATCAGCAAAGCTGGCTCCAGAGCTCACTTCAGAGCAGAAAATCAGGTGAAGACTGAAGGGAAGAAGGATGGGGTCGGGAGAATCCTAGCAGTGGGAGAACATGGATAAAAGTCATCACTTTGCAAAGACAGGGTCTCATCTTGAGCAGAAGAATGCTGAGAATGATTCTCCAGCTCCGGCCACAAATGCAGGAGCCATTGCAATGTTCATGCCCAAGAAAGACCTGCTTGCCATCTATGAACTCCTTTTTAGGGAGGGGTTTGTGGTGCCAAGTAGGATGTCCACAGGCCTAAACACCCCAAACTGGCAGAAAAGAATGTGCCTAGTCTTCACGTGATGAAGACCTTGCAGTCTTACATCACCAGCCCACAGAAAGGGACAATTAGCCTGGAGACAAGCCTACTGATACCTTACCAGCAAGGCATCCAGTATTCCTATGATTACCTCCATCTGCCCCCTGAGACATGCCTACCACCCCACACTGCAGCTGTCCTGAGACTGGCTGTAGCCCAAAGGTCTGGAGGGAGAAAACCTGCAAGATTCACACGAGGGGAAGCTGACAGAGATGCCTACAGACCAACTGCTGTGCCCTCTGGTGCCTACAGGAGCCCCGTGGCCAGGCTGAGTCAGCAACCGAATTCCAATTAATAGATGTGTTTGGCCATGGATGTGGTAGGCCATCTCAGTAAAGCTGGAAGAGATTATTTAGTGTTTTTTTTGTTTGTTTTTTTTGTTTTTTTTTTTAGTGTTGAAGAAACGTCCAGGCAGACCTGCAGAAAGGAAGCGGTGGGAGAGAGAGAGAGAAAGGAGGGAGGAGGGAGAGAGAAAGACTGAGAGTAGGCCTGTCAGCTAGCAGGCCAGGGCATTAGCTACTGAGGACTCTAGGAGAGACTCAAAAAGGCTCAGGACCAAAAGTAACAGTCTCTGAAAGGCTCCCCTCCTGGGGAGAGGAAGCCAGCTTAAAAGTGGGAGGCATTACTTGGAGACTAGGAAATGAAAGAAAATGGTGGACAGGAGGAGCCCTACAGAAACGAAAGAAAATCACAGAATCAGAAGACACACCAACCTCTCCCTCACAACAGCACAAACTATTAAAGAAATCTCACTCCACTTATCTATAGAAGAGGGCGTACCAGAACTAAGAATCTTAGTAAATCACCAAGTCCTTTTCTTCTCTCCCAAAACAAACACCTGGCATTAGCAGACCAGGAAAATTCAACACACTGTTATATAAACAAATCACAGGTAGCAGGTACACTAAGCCACAATGAGAAGGAAATAAGTGAGAGTACAGTATCTTCAGATGATGGTTTTATTCACCTCCAAACCACAAACAGATGAGAATTGTGACTCAATATCCAACACTAAATATTACCAAATAGGCACTTGAAAATATAAAACACCAAAATTCAAATTTTCTGGATGGGAAATAGACAAAAATCAAGATGTGAAATGAGCTGATCAAACTCAGAAAAGAGATAGAAGGAAAAAAAATGTTATGTATAGACATTAACTCAATATGTTGTACATCTGAAGCTAATATAATGTTATGAGTCAATTACACCTCAATAAAATCTTTAATTGTTTCTCAATTTAAAAATTATAGAAATAAAGATTAAATCACAAGATGCCTAAAGGAGAATAGATGCAACTTCAACTGAAAATATAATAAGGGATATAGCCAAGAGAAAAAAAGTGAATAAAGGGATAAAATGATCAGAGAAAACGTGATCACTGTAGAGAACAGGCAAAAAAGGCATATACATATATCTGGGCTTCCCCCAGTGGCTCAGTGATTACAGAATCCACCTGCAATGCAGAAGACGCAGGTGACTCAGATTCAGATTTGATCACTGGGTCAGGAAGATCCCCTGGAGGAGGCATGGCAACCCACTCTAGTAACCTTGCCTGGAGAATCCCATGGACAGAGGAGGCTTGCAGTCCATAGGGTTGCAAAGAGTTGGACATGATTGAAGCGACCGAGCATGCACACACACATACACATAACTGGATTTGCTGAAGACGCAAAACAAAACAATGGAATGGAAATAATATTTAAAACTGTAGTCCAGTAATGACTACAGTAATGATTACACAACTGTGTATTACTTGTCAAAACTCATGAAACCATATACTTGAAAGTGAATTTTATTTTATATAAATTATACCAATACAAAGTAGATTATAAATTAAATAAATATGATGTGTTTAACCCAAAAGTTATAATCCCAGAATACTTTCTGGAAATAAAAATGACCTAAATCTACATGTCAAATGTGTCTGTGTATGTACATAGGAAAACTGACCAGGATAGTCAACTCTGAGACATATCAGGGTAAAACTATAATAGAAGTAAAAAAAAAAAAATCTGTTGATAAATTTTCCAAATCAAATACAAAGTAGGAAAAATCAAGTTGTCATCCTATTGGATAATCACTATCACAAAACCAAAATAGTGAAAGAATGCATAACTGACAATTTAACAGAAAGAAAAGGAAATTATAGAAAATATTTTATTAATCCACAAGTACCCAAAAAGGAAGAAAAAAGGGAATATAAAACAGGTTTGTTCATCCAATTTACCAGAGTGAAAAGAAGAAATTAAAAATTTGTGGCTATGACAGGGTAACTGGCACTGGACTAGCCCTCCTGGCATAAGTTATTACAAAACTAGACAAAAAGTATAAAGAAATCTTTTTTAGATACTGGGACAACCAGTGATACAGAACGGTGATCCCTAAGAGAGGAAAAGCCCATGTGAGCTCCGCAATTACCTGGCTTTCTTCCTGGAGACAGTTTCTAGACCACAGGACAGAGAGGCAGAGCCCAGGCAAGAACAGTGGGTCATTGAGCTGAGGAGGCAGAAATTAGAGTCTAGGGCTGTTGAAACAGCTGAAATCTGCGAGACCAGGTACTGCAAAGGAGAGAGCTGTAAGAGAAGGAGCTTTGGAAATCAGTGTAGGGGTCCCCTCAAGGGTTTGACTGAGTACTCAGCTGAGCATAGGGAAATGAGAGTCTGCAAAGCCTGGCAGAGAACAGCTATTGAGAAGTTGGGAGCTGCTCAGACATTCCGGAGGTCTCACAGGACTGGGAGATGTAGCAGTTCCAACCAGTCAGAAATGCTAAACAACATGCAATTCAGTTAAGGCCTCAGAAAGGCCACGCCTTAGGAGTAGGGTTAGTCTAGCCCTAAGGAAGGACTCCTCCAGACCAGTCCTAATGAAGCTTAAAACAAGCCTTGAAGAAAAAAACCAAACTGATTCACCAGTAAATCAATTGCCTGCTAAAACAAACCTCAACAACCTTTAAAGGAAAGCCACATGATTCCCACCACGTAGCATGTACAATGTACAGCTTGATGGTCAAATCATTAGACAGGTAAAGTAGTAGTAAGATGCAATTAAAAATCAAGGGAAAAAACAGTTTAAAAGAACTCAAACAGGGTAAGCGGTGTTGGAATTGACACAGACTTTTGAAAAGCCATTATAAAATTGTTCAAGGATTTAAAGGGGAAAACTGAACATAGTGAGTGAACAATTGGAGAAATTCGGTAGATAAAGGCAAACTATTTAAAAGCATCAAATGGAAATTTTAGAATTGAAGAAAACAGTATCAGAAATAAAAATTTGCCAAATGTGTCAAAGAACAGATTAGATGCTGCAGGGGAAAAAATCAGTTAACTTGAAGGCAAGGCAATAGACTTACCAAAGTGAATCACAGGGAGAAAGAAAGCAAAAATTGATCAGCACCTTAGTGACCTATAGAACAATATTAGGCAGTCTAACAGGTGTAACTGAAGTCTCAGGAGATGTGAGATATTATAGCATGAAGAAATATATTTGAAAAAATAAGGCTGAAACATTTCAAATATCTCAGATTTAAGGAGAAAATATCATCCTACAAATCTAAAGAAGCTAAAAAAATAAGCTAAATAGAAAAATCTTAAAAGCAGAGAAAAATAAAAAATGGAATGTACAAAAGTTTTTTTTTTAATGATGAAACATTGACTTAGAGAGAATGCAAACCAGAAGACAATGGAACAACATCTTTAAAATACAGAAGGGGAAGAAACTGCTAACCTATAACAACAATTCACTCAGTGAAAATATCCTCCAGCAGTAAAGACAACCAATAAAAGGGCCTAGAACTCCTTGGAGAAATAGCTGGTTCCAGGACTAGGACATGGAAAGCACAAGATGAACCTGGAACATCTTACAGAGCCAGGAAGTGCTGATGAAAGTGGAGGGAATGGTTAAGTTTGAAAATCACCACTTTTCACCACTTTGCACTCATCACAGTGAAAAACTGACTCAGGACAACTGGTACAAAATCTATGGGGGGAAATCTGATAAGGAGCAGGATATTTACAAGGTCTTAAAATTTCTCCCCAAATATGCCTTATTAATTTCAAGGGAAAACAAGTTGATAAAGCAGACAACACCTTGACTGGGTAATCCAAATCAGTATCACCCACGATGGGCAAGTGAGCACGTGTGCCTTTAAATGTGATGCCCTGAAAAGAACACAGTGTCGTGTGCATATTATTACTGCCCAGGATGAGTAAACTGACTGTACACGTAAAGAAACAACGAGATGCAATCTTAAGTGTGCAAAATTACCTAGTGAGCGTACTTGCCAGAAATGTTTAACCTATTTAACATAATCCACAAGATGGCTAGTCCAAGCTCTTGAAAAAGTCAGTACCCTAAAAACTACACAAAAAATGTGTAAGGGAGAACTATTCTAAGTTAAAAGAGAATAAGGAAGTATGATAACTAACTGTAATATGTGACTCTTAACCCAACCCTGGATCCAGAAGGAAAAAAAAAATGCTATTAAATAAGTTTGAGCAGAAATGGCAGAATTTTTTTTTTTTTTGGCCACTCAGCAAGAAAATTAAAAAGCCTAAAAAGCTAAACCTGCTGCTGCTGCTGCTAAGTCGCTTCAGTCGTGTCTGACTCTGTGCGACCCCATAGACAGCAGCCCACCAGGCTCCCCCATCCCTGGGATTCTCCAGGCAAGAGCACTGGAGTGGGTTGCCATTTCCTTCTCCAATGCAGGAAAGTGAAAAGGGAAAGTGAAGTCACTCAGTCATATCCAACTCTTAGCAATCCCATGGACGGCAGCCTACCAGGCTCCTCCGTCCGTGGGATTTTCCAGGCAAGAGTACTGGACCTAAAAGCCTAAAAAACTAAAAAGCCTCTTGATGAAAGTGAAAGAGGAGAGTGAAAAAATTGGCTTAAAGCTCAACATTCAGAAAATTAAGATCATGGCATCTGTTCTCATCATTTTATGGGAAATAGATGGGTAAACAGTGGAAACAGTGTCAGACTTTATTTTGGGGGGGCTCCAAAATGCAGATGGTGATTGCAGCCATGAAATTAAAAGACACTTACTCCATGGAAGGAAAGTTATGACCAACCTAGATAGCATATTGAAAAGCAGCGACATTACTTTGCCAACAAAGGTCCGTCTAGTCAAGGCTATGGATTTTCCTGTGGTCATGTATGGATGTGAGAGTTGGACTGTGAAGAAAGCTGAGCACCGAATAACTGATGCTTTTGAACTGTGGTGTTGGAGAAGACTCTTGAGAGTCCCTTGGACTGCAAGGAGATCCAACCAGTCCATCTTAAAGGAGATCAGTCCTGGGTGTTCATTGGAAGGACTGATGTTGAAGCTGAAGCTCCAGTACTTTGGCCACCTCATGCGAAGAGTTGACTCATTGGAAAAGACCCTAATGCTGGGAAGGATTGGGACAGGGGGAGAAGGGGACGACAGAGGATGAGATGGTTGGATGGCATCACTGACTCAATGGACGTGAGTTTGAGTGAACTCCGGAAGTTGGTGATGGTCAGGGAGGCCTGGCATGCTGTGATTCATGGAGTCGCAAAGAGTCGGACATGACTGAGCAACTGAACTGAACAGCAAGGCTTGCAGGATCCAAACAGGGATATAACCCAGGCCCCGTGCAGTGAAATCTTGGAGTCCTAACCAGTGAACCACCAGGGAATTCCAAGTAAAATTTAAGTATGAACTGAATATCAGAAGATATTATTCAGTTAGTGATATTTGTTTGGAGTGTAGTAATGATCTTGTGGTATGTAGGAAAATGTCCTTATTCTTAGAAGAAATATATGCTGAAGTACTTAGGACTAAAATGATGATGTCTACAAATGATTCAGAAAATCAAAACAGTTTGTAAATGTGGCAAAATACTAATGACTGATGATTAGGGAAAGGATATATGAGTATTCAGTGTACTATTCTTTCAACTTTATGTAAGTTGGAACATTTTTTAAATAAAAAGCTGAAATTTAAAAAAAAAAAAAAACAGGAAAAATGACCTTGGAGAAAATAAGGCTAACTCGGGGAACAAGAGAAAACCTAAAAATATACATACAGTATCTTCAGGGAAACTCAAGAGGCTATTACAAGCATAAAAAAGATTGCCTTCTCCATAAAAAAGAACAGAATACTCTAAAAATAGAAAATTCAGTAAATAAGATAGCACTCTTAGAAATTAAAAATTGATCAGTGAAAAAATTTTCAGTAGAAGGACCAGTGGGTCAGAAAATAAATTTTTAAAAAATGACAAAATAGGAAATGTGAGAGAAAAGAAGAGAGCTATAGATATCAGCCCAGGATTGCAACATCTGACTAAAAATAGCCCTAGAAACTGGAAATAGAAACATATGGGGGGGGGCTATTTTCAAAATAGAAAACAATAAATTTTCCTAGAGCTAAAAAACTTTTGACTTCCATCCAAGATCACAGAACAACGAATGAGAAATAACTCCACCAAGGCATACTTGGGCTTCCCTGGTGGAGACCAGGGTTCAGTCCCTGAGTCAGGAAGACCCTCTGGAGAAGGGAATGACTACCCACTCCAGTATTCTTGACTGGAGAATTCCATGGAAAGAGGATCCTGGAGGGCTACAGTCTGTGGTGTCCCAAAGAGCTGGACATGACTGAGCGACTAACACACACACGCACACACACACACACACACACGGCATACTTACATCATTTTTGTGGAGGTTCAAGATACTCGGGATACAGAGACTTAAAAGATTCCAGAGATATAAACAAACACACTAACAAGTCACCTGCGAAGAGCCAAGAGTCGAGTAAGTTTCTGAACATTTTGACCAGATAGCCTGATGCTCACAGCCCTGGACGGAGCACACCTCGTGCCGAGAACCCGCCCTGTAGAGGGCCCAGGTGTGCTATGCGCTAAATAGCTTCAGTCCTGTCCTACTCTGAGACCTACGGTCTGTAGCCCGCCAGGCTCCTCTGTCCATGGGATTCTCTAGGCAAGAACGCTGGAGTGGGTTGCTGTGCCCTCCTCCAGGGGATCTTCCCGACCAGGATGCGAACCACAGTCTCTTATGTCTCCTGCACTGGCAGGTGTGTTCTTTGCCTCTAGCACCACCTGGGACCCCAACACCTTTGTTAATGGCATATCTTTCTTTTTCACAAGAAAGTGAATCACTGCAGTGCAAGGAACACCAACTTATCCACCTTTATAGCCCCCTCTCTTCTTCATGTCTAAAGTCTTGCAAAGACTACATAAATTCTTTTGAATAAGTTATAGTCAGTCAGTCTCTGTCTCTCCATCCCTCTCATTACTTCCTTCTCTCCCCTTTTCTGTCTCCTTCTTTCTCTGCTCATTTGTTCATCCTGGAAATGCTGATGGAGATCCAGTGTGCTGGGTCAGGGGCTATCAGATGAACCAAGACCAGTCACAGGCTCCAGGAACTCACAGCCATGAGGAGACAGACTCTGTAGGGATGTGGCACTCCTGGGAGCCTGGCAATCTTCCTCCTCAAACGACAGAACAGAATCCAGGTGTACCCCACAATAGTTTAATGCTCCCTATTCCTTTTTTTTTTTAAAGAAATTAGCTGTTTTGTTTATTTATTTATTGTTGGCCATGCCACACTGCATGGGGGATTTTAGTTCCCTGGTCAGGGATAGAACCTGTGCCCTTTGCCTTGGAAGCTCAGAATCTTAACCACTGGACTCCAGGGAAGTTTCAACACTATTCTTAAACTTGAGTTAAACATTAGGCTAGGCTTCAGCAGTATGTGAACTGAGAACCCCCAGTGTCCAAGCTGGGTTTTGAAAAGGCAGAGGAACCACAGATCAAATTGCCAACATTCATTGGATCATAGAGAAAACAAGGGAATTTCAGGAAAACATCTACTTTTGCTTCATTGAGTATGCTAAAAAAAACCTTGGACTGTGTGAATCCCAACAGACTGTGGAATATTCTTAAAGAGATAGGAATACCAGACCATCTTACCTGTCTCCTAAGAAACCTGTATGTTTGTCAAGAAGAAATAGTTAGAACTGGACATAGAACAATGGACTGGTTCAAAATTGGGAAAGGAATACGTCAAGGCTGTATAATGTCACCCTGCTTATTTAACTTTTGTGCAGAGTATGTCATGCGAAATGTTGGGTTGAATGAATCACAAGTTGGAATCAAGATTGCTGGGATAAATATCAACAACCTTAGATATGCAGATGACACCACCCTAATGGCAGAAGATGAAGAGGAACTTGATGAACATCTTAAAAAACATCTTGATGAAGGTGAAAGAGGAGAGTGAAAAAGCTGCAAAAACTAAGATCATGGCATCTGGTCCCATCACTTCATTGCAAATTGAATGGGAAAAATTGGACACTGTGACAGACTTTCTTGAGCTCTGAAATCACTCTGGACTGTGACTGCAGCCATGAAATTAAAAGACGCTTGCCCCTTGGAAGAAAAGCTATGACAAACTTAGACAGTGTATTAGATAGCAGAGACGTCACTTTGCCAGCAAAGGTCCGTATAGTCAAAGCTATGGCTTGTCCAGTAGTTATGTATGGATGTGAGAGTTGGATCTTAAAGAAAGCTGAGTACTGAAGAATCGATGCTTTCTAATTGTGGTGGTGGAGAAGACTTCAAGGAGATCAAACCAGTCAATCTTAAAGGAAATCAACCCTGAATATTCATTGGAAGGACTGATGCTGAAGCTGAAGCTCCAATAGTTTGGCCACCTGATGCGAACAGACAACTCATTGGACAAGACCCTGATGCTGGGAAAGATTGAAGGCAAAAGGAGAAGGGGGTGACAGAGGATGAGATGGTTAAATAGCGTCATTGACTCAATGGACATGAGTTTGAGCTATCTCTAGGAGATAGTGTAGGACAGAGGAGCCTTAGCGGTCCAGGGTGGATTGCAAAGAGTTGAATGTGACTCAGCGACTGAACAACAACAAAACAAGCATGAACTGAATTTTCTATTTTTCTGATTTAAACTTTTAGCTAAGTTTTCACTTATGGAATTTTGTAGAGGATCAGAGTCTCCTGAGGAAAGAAAAGGTTGCTTCTTCATACCCTGCAGGGAGAATCCACAAGTTCCCTCCATCTGCTGTACGTCTTCCCTGTGTGAGTTGTTCCTTGAAACAGGAGGCCACAGGATGCCGACGAGGGCTCATCAGCAGAACTGGGCCTGATGATGCCAGCGGGAGCGACGCAGGGACTCTAGGTGCCCGGGGAAGGGAGACAGAGAGGATGAGGCTCTTCACACAGTTCCCAGAGGAGCATCTCCCCCTAGTGGCCACAAGTGGGAGCTGCTGAGCTCTCGGCCGAGGAAATGCCAAAGGCAAAGTGTAAGGCTTTCCACATACACACTCCACCCCACCCCACGCCCACGCTGAAGACACTGGACCCCCTTTCCAGAGTCTGGCCTGCGGAACAGGCACAGGCCACCTGGAGTCTGGGTTTATACAACCTGGGTCCAAGATGGAACTTACAGGGGTACTAGACTTTCCTTTGGAGAAGGCAATGGCACCCCACTCCAGTACTCTTGCCTGGAAAATCCCAGGGACAGGGGAGCCTAGCGGGCTGCAATCTATGGGGTCGCACAGAGCTGGACACGACAGAAGCAACTTAGCAGCAGCAGCAGACTTTCCTTGGCTGTACCAGAGACCTCTGCCCAGGCCTGCTCTGTGAAAGCAGCTTCCAAAGGAGCCCCTCTGGGGCCTTGATGTAGTGAAGTGAAGTGAAAGTGAAAGTCGCTCAGTCATGTCAGACTCTTTGTGACCCCATGGACTATATATATATATGGAACTCTCCAGGCCAGAGTACAAGTGGGTAACCTTTCCCTTCTCCAGGGGATCTTCCCAACTCAGAGATCAAACCCAAGTCTCCCGCATTGCAGGCGGATTCTTTACCAACTGAGCTATCAGGGGCCTTGATAATGAAGCTTATCTACAGCACCCTTCCTTTGCACAAGTTCCTTGTAAGGCCAAGGGAGTGCCCTTAGCAAGATGTTCACATGGACACGTTTATGCAAAATCTGCAAGAGTAAGATTTTTGGGGGTATTATTTTCCCAAAAGAAGGGTTTCACGAACTTCTTTAGCTTTATATGCTAAGCCGCTTCAGTCGTGTCTGACTCTTTGCGATCCCATGAACTGTAGCCCACCAGTCTCCTCTGTCCATGGAATTCTCCAGGCAAGAATACTGGAGTGGGCAGCCATTCCCTTCTCCAGGGGAACTTCCTGACCCAAGGATCAAACCTGCATCTCTTATGACTTCTGCATTAGCAGGGTTCTTTACCACTAGCGCCACCTGGGAATCCCTTTTAAGCTTTCAGTTCAGTT
Source organism: Ovis aries (assembly GCF_016772045.2). Taxonomy (NCBI): domain Eukaryota; kingdom Metazoa; phylum Chordata; class Mammalia; order Artiodactyla; family Bovidae; genus Ovis; species Ovis aries. Next base: position 203,527,676 of record NC_056054.1, read on the forward strand.
CAGTCACTCAGTCGTGTCCGACTCTTTGCGACCCCATGAATCGCAGCACGCCAGGCCTCCCTGTCCATCACCAACTCCCGGAGCTCACTCAGATTCACGTCCATTGAGTCAGTGATGCCATCCAGCCATCTCATCCTCTGTCGTCCCCTTCTCCTCCTGCCCCCAACCCCTCCCAGCCTCAGAGTCTTTTCCAATGAGTCAACTCTTCACATGAGGTGGCCAAAGTACTGGAGTTTCAGCTTTAGCATCAGTCCTTCCAAAGAAATCCCAGGGCTGATCTCCTTTAGAATGGACTGGTTGGATTTCCTTGCAGTCCAAGGGACTCTCAAGAGTCTTCTCCAACACCACAGTTCAAAAGCATCAATTCTTTGGCACTCAGCCTTCTTCATAGTCCAACTCTCACATCCATACCTGAGTACTGGAAAAACCATAGCCTTGACTAGACGGATCTTTGTTGGCAAAGTAGTGTCCTTGCTTTTGAATATGCTATCTATGTTGGTCATAACTTTCCTTCCAAGGAGTAAGCGTCTTTTAATTTCATGGCTGCAATCACCATCTGCAGTGATTTTGGAGCCCAAAAAAATAAAGTCTGCCACTGTTTCCACTGTTTCCCCATCTATTTCCCATGAAGTGATGGATGAGGCTGAGAGGATGACCAGATGCCATGATCTTCGTTTTCTGAATGTTGAGCTTTAAGCCAACTTTCTCACTCTCCTCTTTCACTTTCATCAAGAGGCTGTTTAGTTCCTCTTCACTTTCTGCCTTAAGGGTGGTGTCGTCTGCATATCTGAGGTTGTTGATATTTCTCCCGGCAATCTTGATTCCAGCTTGTGTTTCTTCCAGCCCAGTGTTTCTCATGATGTACTCTGCATAGAAGTTAAATAAGCATACAAACTCTACACATATCTGACTCGGACTGTCACATAGTGGCCACTTGTTGTAGAGCTCTCTGAACAGTTCTTTAACTCAAATATGCAGTCCCCAACCCCACTTCAGCCCCTGGAGGCCACAGAGGACTTTGGGAGGGCAGTCTGTGCAGGGGTCAAGAACATGGGTTTGTAAGTCAGGCAGATGCAGTCACACGTCCCCCCTTCTTCATCTGGAAGCCTGGGATAATACTCTTTGGGCTGCTGTGAGTACTCAATGCACAGAAATACTTCTGTCTGATGCCTGGTCAGTAGGAAGAGCTCCAGGAACAGTGGTTATGGGAAGGTCCATAAGTAGACATCTACTCTGGGAATGAGTATATGTACATCTCTAACTTCTTCTCAATGGTAGAAAATCCACCTGCCAGTGCAAAAGATGTGGATTCAATCCCTGGGTCAGGAAGATCCCCTGGAGGAGGAAATGACAACTCACTTCAGTATTCTTGCCTGGGAAATCCCATGGACAGAGGAACCTGGCCAAGCTATAGTCCAAAGGATTTCGAAGAGTCGAACACGACTGAGCGACTAAGCACACAACTTCAATTCAACTCTCTATATGAAATTAGACCGAATAAAATTGTCAGTATTTCACTATTTTTTGATCTATAGAAATGGCAGTTTCACATGATTCCCCCCAATAGAACATATGATGACAATAACTACATAGGGTGACTGGAGTGTAAGTAATCGGTAGAGACCCCAGTACCTCTCATGGTGTATCGTGCTTTGCCTGGAGAGGCTGAGGGAGGCAATTGGATTCCTATCTCTCTGCTCCTTTTGGGAGTCGTGCTCTGTAACCATAAAGGCCTCTGATAGAAAATAAATAAGTCACGGGAATGCAATGTACAGCATGGTGACTTTAGTTATTAATACTGCATTGTATATTTGGAAGTTGCTAAGAGTAGATCTTCGGAGTTCTCATCACAAGAAAACTGTGTGGTGACAAATATTAAGGCCTTGTGATCGTATTGCAATATGTATAGAATTGAATCATTATGCTGTGCACCTGAAGCTAATATAACTTTACATGTCAATTATACCTCAGTTAAAGTTATTTAGAAAGTTCATCAGCCAGACCACAGAGGATCCCTCTGCCTCCAGCACTCAGTCCCTCTGTGGCACCAGCTGCGCTCTGGATCGCAGCTCTTATCCGGAAGGCGCTGCAGCTCTCCTGGCCTCTTCCTGTCCCAGTCTTTGGCACCTAACCCAGAATCTCTCTTTTCTTGCCTGGCCGTCAGGGAAATAGGGCCCAGATGGAGTCCACACTGCAGAGGGACTGAGGGACCTGGTGGCCACCCTCTTCCAGCCTCATGCTGTCCCTGAGGGTCATAATCTCACGAAGGTACCCTCGGGCTGCTTATTTAACTCTTTGCACCCCAAGTGGTTTACCCAGGCCATACTCTCTGAGAACACATGCAGAATCCCAGTGCCCCTGGCACAGTCACAAAGCACACTACTGACAGCCATGCCGGGCGCTCAGCTGGCCAGCAGGTCAGACCACAATCACAGGTGCCCTCGAAGAGCAGAGCGGAGGATGCCACACAGATTGTGCCAGTGGTGTTCTCTGAGAAGCAGAGGCTGACTGAGCGGAGAGGCACAAAATCTGCTGGTGAGTAATGCCAGGAAAGAAAGGGGAGGCAAATGGACTGGGGATGGACCAGTGTCACAACACAGACACGTCAGTTTCTGCCAGCCCCACGGGAGCTCTGGAACAAAGATGTCCAGGGGTTCCTGTTCAGGCTCAGCTCAAAACTGGAAACTGACCTTGATCGTGGACCCAGATGCCGAGGCTGTCATCTCGTCTCAGATCTCTAAGTTTCTCAAAGGAGAAGCAGGGAGTGCAGCTCTGTGTCTTGTTCAGGGCGTGCCTTGTGCTGCATGGACCCGCTTTTCCACACACAAGGGGCCAGACTCTGGGGGCCTGTCTTCTTTCACGAAAACCTACAAGAGGGAAGTTAAGGGGATGAAATAGAGACCCCATTCACTCTGTCTGGTCTTGGGGCCACAGCTGGGACCCATCGCCTCCCTCTCTACCCTTCATTCTAAATTATCCTTGCCCTCAGCTACCACCTGCATGGTCTCGGTGGTGTGGTCTCATGCCTGTGGTCTGACCCAAGGCCTGGTTCTTGAGTCTGAGCCCATGGAAACAAAGAAGACGCACATCCAGACCCTCCTTCAAGAAAAGACATGCTGGGACTCCCCTGACGGTCCAGTGGTTAAGACTGTGCTGCCACTGCAGGGGGCGAGAGTTCCATCCCTGGTCTGGGAACTAAGATCCCACATGCCAAACAAATGACGTGGGCAAAAAAAAAAAAAAAGATGTGCTGACCAGCCTCGAGGGGTGTGGCTGCTGACTGCTTCCAGCTGTTCATTTCATTGGGGTGGGCCCCAGCCTATCGCTGAGCAAGACGGCAGCACAGGACCTAGCTTTGTACCAGTCTTTGCTCTGGAACTGCCCCACTGGGTGGCAGTTTATCATATTTGCCTTTCCATCTGATGGCTGCCCCTGCTCAGTCCTGCCATCCCCTTTTTTTCACACTCGTTGCCCTCCAGTGAAATCTCTGCCCCAACTCTGCATGCCTAACTCTCTCCGCAACTGGTTCTGGAAAATCCAACCTGCAGCACTCGGTACCAGCGGTGGTCCAGGGAGGCATTCACCATGGGAGAGGTGCCAAGCAAACAAAGTGACACGGGCAGCCTTTATCAGTGGCCACCCCACTGTCATCATGATGGACGCATGAGCCAAGTAAACAATGATGGCAGAGAAAGAGGCTACTCAAGGCCCCAACGGCACGTATTCACTCTTACCAAAGGCAGTCTAGCTGCTGCAGCCTCTGAATGTCCAATCTGCCAGCAACAGAGACCAATGCTCAGGGTGGTGTCATTCCTTGAGGAGACCAACCAGTCACACGGTAGCAGGTTGATTGCACTAGGTCCCTTCTATCCTCAAAGTCAACAGTTTGACTCACAGAGATAGATAACTCGCATAGGTTTGTAGGTTTGCCTTTCGTGCCCATAAAGCATGAAATATAGCACTAGTAGTTATAGAATGCCTGATTCACAGATGAGGAATCCTGTACAACATATATCTTTTCTAAGACTGTACTGAGGATTTTTTAAATTTATTACGTTATTTATTTTTGGCTCACTGGGTGTTTGTTGCTGCACACAGGCTTTCCCTAGTTGCAGCAAGTGGGGAGCTTCTGTGGCGCACAGGCTCTAGGCTCACGGATGGGCTTGGTAGTTGTGGCATACAGGTTTAGTTGCTCCATGATGGCACATGGAATCTTCCTGGCCCAGGGATCGAACCTGTGTTCCTTGCATTGGCAGGCAGATTCTTAACCACTAGACCACCAGGGAAGCCCCAAGGACTTGTTTTAATTGAGTATGGTGAGACCTGCAGATATGAAAATGAGTGTCATGAAGGAAGAAATTTATACTCACAGATTTCAAGAAGGACCAGTGTTGGTCAGGAGGCAGAAGAGGGGCGGAGCATGACTTGAGCCTTTTGGGAGTTCTTGTGAGAAGGAATGGACAAGGCAGGATAGATATTCTGAGTAAGTTCAGGGTTGGATAGTTTGAATGGTCTCCTTGGGCTCTAGGGTATAGAGGTGGATGCTCGTTAATTGGTACCTGGCCATAGCGTGGTTTAGAACAGGGTATGTGAAAGTTTGATAAAGGAGAGAGTTGGGAATGTGGGGCCTCTGGACTGACTGGTTTTCACATCAAAGGTGCACTTGCAGGGAAGTTGTTTGCTATCTCTAGGAATTAGCGAGCTCTCGGGGGACAATCTCTCCAACATCAAGGCCCCAATGGCCAGGGGATCAAGACTACGTGAAATACTGATTTCCCTGGAAGTCCAGTGGTTAGGACTCTGTGCTTCCACCGCAGGGGGCACAGTTCTATCCCTGGTCAGGGAACGAATCCTGCAAGCCATGCGGGATAGCCAGAGAATACAGGAAATATGTAAATACAGACCATGCGACCTCTAACCGGGAATTCCTTTGCAGCAAAGGAAACAAGGCATGATCCCAAGAGTCGCCGCCCCATTACCTGCCACATCACTCGGAGGCAGAAATTCAGGGATTGGGTACTTTCCAGCGTGTCTACCCAGAGTCCCCATCCCTCGTGTCAGGGTCCCACAGATCTGCCTTGGATGAGTATTCAGCCATCTTTGGAGCCATATTATGTTACTCAGCCACTCTATTAAATCCTGACTTTCATCTCCAGCTCTTTTTTCTTCATCAACTGTGTAAGATGAAGAATTCTTTGTAAATTGCCACAGAAACCCTTAGGCTCTCACGCTTATTTTCAGTTGCTTGTTCATTGCCCTCAGCTTTTCATGATGTGCCTGTAGGTTATTAACCCGACTATTCACTCCCATTTATCCATATGTGTGTGTGCACACATATGTGTACAATTACACAGACATGTTTTTCTTTCAAATGCCTCTGCCTACCTTTTTAATGCCTAATCATCACACAGGCTAATTTGTTATTCTCTACCTACACATTCTCCCAAGTCACCACCAATGAAATATTTAGTGATGAGGCCAACAACCTGTGCTGGGGGCTGTCCATACTCCACCTACCACATGGGATGTTGGCCTCTCTGCCAGCCTGGTGATGGAGTGATAATTTCTCAAACTCCATTTTACTGACTAATTTCTCCAACCACTCCTAAAAACAGATGCTAATATGCAATAAGGAGTCTAAAAGTTTCACGGGTGAGTAGCACTTGTGAAAAGAAAAAGGCAGATGCTGGAGTGAGCAGGGAGAATTCTCCAGCTATGACGCAGGCCTGCTGGGGTCTCTGCCTGCACACGTTGCTCATCACCCACTAGAGGATCTGGTGCTGGGGGGAAGTGGCTGGGCTCTTATGACACCACCTAATTGGGCAGCTGGCTGGAGGTAACCCTGAAAGGATGCGCTGTCAGCAGGAACACTGAGGTTGACCCTGAAGGAGACTATAACTGAAGCTGTCAGCTCACCAAAGCTGGGCAGCTGGGCAGCTGGGCAGCAAGTCCCTTCTGGAAGGGGTATCTGAGAGCAGCAGCTTCAGAGTGCAGCAGAGATGATACGACACACAGAGAACTGGTTTTGTGTGAGCCTGGGCAGAGTACAGTCAAAACACAGAGTCACTTCCCTGGTTAATCAAGTGGTGTTGGGTAGAAGATTACCAAGAAGATAAAGCAGGAGGGGATTCTGCAGACAGAGAGAACCAACTGGTCAAAGACCAAGGCAATGAAAAGCATGGGAATGTTCTAGAAAAATACAGAGAACTCAGAAGAGCTGAAGCATAATGTTGGTAGGCGGTGGGATACAGGCATGAGTGACAGAAGGGGATAGACCACACAGGATCTTGTTTGCCCGGCCATGTAACTCCAGCCTGCAGCCAACACAAGGCACTTGAAGAATGTTCATTAGGGAAATGGCACCATCAGCTATGAATACTAGCAGGCCCTGTCTAGCAGCTATATAGAAAAGAGAAACCAGGAGGTGGACAGGCCAGTGAGGGTCAGGAGGATGCTTTCATGGGCCAGCAGAGAGCTGAGATGGGGTGGTCAGAGGAAAAGGAAAGTCTGCCTCTGCTGGAGGAAGAACAGGCTGGATGTGGTAAGGGACTGGTTGTGGGGGTGGAGGGAGGGAGGAGCCTAGGACAATGGCCTGGTTTCTGGCTTGGGCATCCAGTTGGTTGTTCAGAATTCAGTTCAGTCACTCAGTTGTGTCCAACTCTTCGTGACCCCATGCCCTGCAGCAAGCCAGACTTCCCTGTCCATCACCACCTCCCAGAGCTTGCTCAAACTCATGTCCATCGAGTCAGTGATGCCATCCAATCATCTCATCCTCTGTCGTCCCCTTCTCCTCTTGCCTTCAATCTTTCCCAGCATCAGAGTCTTTTCCAGTGGGTCAGTTATTCCCATCAGGTGGCCAAAGTTTTGGAGCTTCAGCTTCAGCATCAGTCCTTCCAATTAATATTCAGGACTAATTTCCTTTAGGATTAACTGGTTTGATCTCCTTGCAGTCCAAGGGACTCACAAGAGTCTTCTCCAACACCACAGTTCAAAAGCAGTAATTCTTCCGTGCTCAGCTTTCTTTATGGTCCGACTCTCACATCCATACGTGACTACTGGAAAAACCAGAGCCTTGACTAGATGGACCTTTGTTGACAAAGTATGTCTCTGCTTTTTAATACACCGTCTAGATTGGCCATAACTTTTCTTCCAAGGAGCAAGCATCTTTTAATTTCATGGCTGCAGTCACCATCTGCAGTGATTTTGAAGCCCAAGAAAATAATGTCTCTCACTGTTTCCACTGTTTCCCCATCTATTTCCCATGAAGTGATGGGAACGGATGCCATGATCTCAGTTTTCTGAATGTTGAGTTTTAAGCCAGCTTTTTCACTCACCTCTTTCACTTTCCTCAAGAGGCTCTTGAGTTCCTCTTTGCTTTCTGCCTGAGGGTAGTGTCATCTGCATATCTGAGGTTATTGATATTTATCCCAGCAGTCTGGATTCCAGCTTGTGCTTCTTCCAGCCCAGCATTTCACATGATGCACTCTGCAGTTGGTTGTTCACCTACTCCCAAAAGAGACCAGTCCATGTACTCTCTCCTTCTGCCCCAGTCTTCTCTTCCCCTTGACCCGTGGTCTCTTCTCCTCACCCCATGTTCCTCATACCACTGGACATTGCTTATCCTCCTGTCTACCTGAGGCATATGAACAGCAGACAGTCCAGGAACAGATCCCAGAAGAGGCTACCAGGCATTTCCCATGGACAGCTCACTTGATACAGCCCCTGCCCAGGTCGTCTCTCAGCCCCAAGCTCTGGGGCTCTTGGTCCCATGGAAATGGGTAGTCCAATAATTAAGCCCCCCACTCCCACCCAGACCTGCCTCTTCTCCCCTTCTGCCTCACCCCCATCCCCCTGCTTCAGTCCTTGAGTCTAGAGTTTCCTCTTATGATCTCTTACCACAAGGTCCTCCACTTCCAATACCTAAACCTTCAAGACCAGATTCAACTGCCACCTCTTCCCCGATTCCCCCACGTGGAAGTCTATCTGCCCCTGTCTCTACTGGGCTTGGTGTTGTCCTCTCCACTCCATTTAAAACCTCCATTGTGAGATTTTAAACTCTTCTATGTATCCTTTGCTACATGTCAAGAATCCAAAGACAATGCCTGCTCTAGGCAGGGCCCTGCGCAGAGTAGGGGTAAAGGGTTTGTTCAGAGAAGGAGGAAGAAGGCAGAGCCAAGACCTGGTGGCCAGGACAAGAGGCAGACGTGGCCCTGGCCTCTCAGGGCAGGAGGAACCGAGGGTCAGTGGCTCCATCACCGCCACTGTGTCTTGTCAGGGCAGCCCAGTCAGGGCCTGCAGCTGCAGCCTCAAGGCTCAGAAACAGCACCAGTGCAGGGGTGAAGCAGAAAGCAACATCCAGAACCTGAGTCACAGCCCCTCCCTTATAGCCATGGAAAGACCTAGGAAAGGGCAGGACATAGGGGTTCAGGTGAGGGTGGGGAACTTGGCCATCAATGGTGGTGAGCCTCGGTCTGTATTCACTGGCTGGTGAAACCCAGGGCATCCCAGTTGACGTAGTAATACATGATAAGTGCCATCTATTGTACTGCCACGGTGCCAAGTACTTCACATGCCTTCTTCTAACAGTGGGATGCAAGCTCTGGGCTGAGGAAGGGAGCAGATTCCTGTCTGTTGTAACGGTACCGCCCTGTTCTGGAACCTGGCCATCAGGGAGGAGCCCGGCCAGCACTCAGTTACTTGAACATGACTTGGGCCCACGTGGGGCCTGTGCCCTCCCCCTGTGTGGGCAACAGAGGTGGGGCCACAGGGCCTCTTCTGAGAGTTAAGAGGTGGGGAGAGTCACTCGCAAGCCCTGGCCCTCCAGCAGCCTGCTGGCTGAGGCATGGGCACTCTCTTGGGTCACCTGACTCTGGCCCTGCTCATCTATTCCACTGGGCTCTGCTGTGCAGTGATAGTGTCCCAGGCCCTCTCACGGGGGCAGAAGCTCCTCTTCCTCCCACTCCTCCCAAAGGACAAGCAAGGCCAGAGGTGCGGCAATGAGTGCGTGCAGAGGCAGTGGTGAAGATGGGAGCCAGCATGATACTGATCTTGGGAGAGTTCTTCTTCCCACCTGGAACCAACCATTTTCTCCCAATAGACTGGGAGGACCATTGGAGGCCTTTCCAGCATCACAATGCATGGCAGCATGCCACCATCATTGCGTTCTTCCAGCTCAGTGCCCTGGTGGATCTCACGAGCCAGGCATGGCTGGCACAGCAGAGCATGAAGCTGGAGTGGGAGGCCACAGCCTTGGCCCTTGTTGTGACAGTGCTGGAAATGGTGGCCCTCATCCAGCACAGGAATGCCCTGGAGTTCCAACTGCACACCATGCTGATGCTGCCTGCCTTCCTGCTGGCCCTGGTGCTCACCATCAAGGTCTGGGCCCCTGACCAGCCCCCATTCTGGGTGCTCAGGGCCTGGCTAATGCTGGGGTCTGGCTCCTGGCTGCTAGTGGAGACCTTGATGCTGCATGCCCCACTCTCCTTACAGCCCTGGCAGGCAGACAGCCCTGTGGAGCTCGCCTTTGTCACCACCTTCTTCTGCTGGCTCCTGGGCTCGGGGGTTGTTGTGCTGGCCACTGTCTATGGCCTCTGCGGCCTCTGGCACCATTGCTGCTCCTCCTGGAAAAGGGCCCCAGGTGCCGAGTACCAGCTGTGCCCCCTAGGCGAGGACAGTGCGGAGCTTGAGCAGTTCAGAGCAGAGGCCGTGCTGCAGGATGAAGTTATCTAATCAAGACTGCCCTTCTGTCCCCAGCTGTGCTTTGCCTTGTCCCTATAAAGCCGTGTAAGGGTGAGTGACACTGCAAGGTCTTGGGATCCACAGTTTATCTTCCTATCTCAGAAGCCATGTTGCTTGTCCCCAAATAAACCTGCCAGCTTCCAGGATGTCTTTTTAATGCTGTCAGTCTATCAGCCTCTCTGTCTAGCCTACTGTGTGAATATGGTTTCCAGGCCTCTCGGTGGGGACTCCAGGACTTCTTCTCTAGTTGCTTCTAGAATCCAGGAGGGGTAAGGGATTGGAAGGTAGGAGATGAACGTGAATTGCATGGCTAACCCAGTCTTCCCAGCCCCATTACATCACTGATATCTGATAGGAAAGTCTCCCTTGCTGTTCTTCTTAAAAAGTAGATTGTCTCTCCTTGACTTTTCTCAAAATTTGGGATACAGCTATTTTTTGATGTCTGGTAATAAAAAACACAAAACTCAAGGAGATAAACCTCTCAAGGGTGGAGAACAAAGGAGGCAACAGAATAAATATGGTGGTCTTAAAACTAGCAGCAGGTTCCTGAGTATATCAATAGGTAAATAAAGGGAAAGACTAATCATGGATCAACATGAGAGTTTGTCGTGATCCAAGGTCATAATTAATCCATTGAAGATCCGTTTAAAGCTGTGGAAAGAAGTAGGCATGAAGTTGTTTCTTGGGTGGGAAATCCTGTGTGCATTTGTGCCTGAGGCTGGAGAGTTGAATGTGAGAGAGCGAGATGGTAATAGCGGCTCTCCTCCACGTTTGTATATTGTAAGGATTTCAGATGCCTTCATTCTTCTGTTCTTTTTGTTTTTGTGTTCTATGTTAATTATAGGAGGCTGGAGAACTTGTTTAAAAACAAAAGTGACTCTATTCCCTTCTGCTCTGAGGGGAAAGGGCGCAGGGCTGGCGTAACTGGCAGCAGATTCTGGAGAGGAGAAGGGGGACCCAGGCACTTAGTGGAGGCTGAGCCTGGGGCGGGGGGAGGGATCTGTGAGGAGTTCCAGCTACTGGGATGTTTTTTTTATGATGGTTGTTTATGCTGGATGGCTTTTTCATCAGTAAGGCAGCTAAAGAAATGTGAAAGATGATGGGAACACAGAGGGAGATGTAGGTTACCAAGATTTTGCAGTTCTTAAAACTGATGGTGGGCAGGGATATCTAATAACTAATGCTAAAACCGTTTGTCCTGTGATGTAAAAAATCCAGCCTTTTCAGAATTAATGGCAGAAGTTGTTAAAAATCTAGATTTATCTTCTTCAACAGATGTTAGCCAAAGAGGGATCAAAGTTGTGATTGTACAGCAATTTTTGAGGTGAATTATGAATAAAAATATTTTTAATCTACCCTTTTCCATAAAGTCAGCTTCTCAAATAAATGTTTTGGGGACTTCCCTGGTGGTCCAGTGGTTAAGACTCCACGTTCCCAATGCAGGGACCTGGATTTGATTCCTGCTCAAGGAACTAGATCCCACTGGCTGTAACTAAAAGATCCACACACCGCAAAGACTGAAGATCCTGCGTGCTGCAAATAAGACCTGGTGCAGCCAAATAAATAAATATATATCAAATAAATGTATTGTGTAACTGATTCTAGGGGAAAACAAAGTCAAGGGACATATCTGAGTTGGTGGGATGCAAACGATCTCAGCGGTACCAAAGATGCAGGGAGGGACTCACAGCTAAAGGGAACCTCAGAGTGTCAGCACCCTAGAGTCCACAGGAATTTTCAAAGCCTGGGACTTCTCTCAAAATGAGGAGAGGGGGTGCAAATAAACCAGGATGTCAACTGACACACTATGTAGATGAAATGAAATACAGCTCAAGCAAGCTCTATAGAAATAGGTATCCCTTAGCCCAACTAGGAGTCCACTGCTTCTACTGGAATGAACCTCCTTGCATGGGTTGTATAATCACAACATTTGGAAGTCTGGAGAGACAGAGAGAAAGGAGAACATGCCCATCATAGAAAGGCATGCAAAAAGGATTGCAGAAAGGATTGCAAATTGAAATCCCGCTAGTGAGAATGCTGCTATTCCATGATGGATTGTGTGGTCAGAAATGCTGTCATCAGAGGCTGGAAATCTTCAAAGAGCATAGAGCGGTTTTCCAAGAGGGCAGGCAAGTTGAGCTGTGGTTTGAGGTTATCACTGGACATCATCTAAAGGAGCCGTGTTCTTGAGAATTCCCTGGCTATCCAGTGGTTAGGACTCAGCACTTTCACTGCTGTGGGCCCAAGTTCGATCCCTGGTTGGGGAACTAAGATCCCACAATCAGCACAGTGCAGCCAAAAACAAACAAACAAACAAACAAAAAAAAAAAACAGAAGAAACTGTGTCCCTGAGCATAGAAAAAAGGCTATGGGAACTGCATGGCAAATAATTAAGTTAGAGGAAGAAGGGCAGCAAGGGAAGGGACAGGGAACAGGAAGAGCCTGGCAGACCCATCCTGGAGGACAGGCCTCAGATGCCTGAGGACAAAAGATGCCTCATTCCTCCCCAGAAGCTTCAACAGCTGGAACCAGACCAGCCCTCGCTTATCTTCCCAGGGAAGCAGGGACCCCCTGAGGAGAGAGCAGGCATCTAATTCTGGAGATCTAATTCAGGTGGACTAGATCAAATTTCAAGAGCCCTGTTGGCAAACATGTCTCTACACCTTCTAACCAAAGATCCAAGGGTGAGCAGATGAGCAAAGATACACGGAGCACAGGCTTCTAGCTAGCCTCCTGCAGAGCCAATTCTCACAGTTGGCCCTGTGTACCTTTGGGGGCCCTGCCGACAATGAGCAGCTTTCTCTACACATCTGTGCTCTCACCCAGCTCAGCAGGAGTCCGGCCAGGCAGACATATGACTCACACCCGCAGATTTCTCAAGCATTTTTGAGACTTAAAAGAATGCCAGCTTCCTTATAAAAGGAGCTTACTCTCAGATATCATAATTGAGATGTCACTCCATTGTGCTATTTCCATGGAGGAAAAAATAATATTGATTCATTTTTTTCTGCTCATAAAGTAATAAAAGTTCATTGGAAAACAGCTGGAATCTCAGAAATGTATGAAGAAGAAAATTAAAATTGCTCACTAGGCTGACCATTCATTCAGTCAACAAACTGGGCTCAGGTCTGCTTTGGGCAGCAGAGACGAACAGAACTGATAGAGTGCTTGCTCTTGTGTTGTTTCCATGCTAGTGAGGAAAGCAGAAAAGAGACAATTCAACAAGCATAAAATACATCAGGTCATAATAAATAGCATGAAGAATAAACAGGGCAAGGAGAGCAGGGAGACTGGGGGTGAATATGAACTTCATATTTAGAGAATCAGATGACATTCTACCCAGAAAGAAGCAAAGAGAATTTTGAGGGTGTTTTCCTTCCAATCTTTTAAATATATGTTAACATTCTTATTGGAGAAGGCAATGGCACCCCACTCCAGTACTCTTGCTTGGAAAATCCTAAGGACGGAGGAGCCTGGAAGGCTGCAGTCCATGGGGTGGCGAAGAGTCAGACACGACTGAGCTGCTTCACTTTCACTTTTTATTTTCATACATTGGAGAAGGAAATGGCAACCCACTCCAGTGTTCTTGCCTAGAGAATCCCAGGGACAGAGGAGCCTGGTGGGCTGCCGTCTGTGGGGTCGCACAGAGTCGGACATGACTGAAGCAACTTAGCAGCAGCAGCAGCAGCAACATTCTTACTATTGGTTGCAAGTTTTCAGATAAACATTTTTTAATCATTTTTTTTCCTTAAAAAAGTAATATTTGTTCATTTTAGAAAATCTAGAGCATATGGAAAAGTAGAAACAAGACAAATCTCCCACAATCACACACCCAGAATCATCCTTCTGTGTCACATTTCTCTCCTTCTGTGTCAATTGTCAACCCACATAGTATTCACACTAGGGAATCCTGCTTTTGAGAAAGTACCAGAGGCTACCATTTCCCCTTTTGCAGGAAAAGGTCTTCAGAAAAATCCAGGTGCCGCTCTGTCTGGATGACCCTGGACTCTCCAGTCAACATGTTACTACTGAGAGAGTTGGACCCAAGTAATATGTCCTAAATGCCCAGAGTCAAGTCTCAGAGAGATGGGCCACCTTGTGTCAGACTCAAAGGGAGCTGAGGTGCAGTATTTGTGTCAAAGGTAGAGGCATGAGAGGGGCTAAAACCCCCAGGGGGATCAGGCAGGAGCCAGAGAGAAGCAGCAACAGTCTGTGCCCAGAACCAGAGCTGCAAGGCCCTCCACTCCAGAGGCTGGGCAGCCCAGGCTGCTCTTTAAAGCTCCTACAAAAGAGATGCCATTGTCTTAGCAAGCCCCAAAGATTCTGACCCTCCTCTAAAGAAGAAAGGTGGATGTTATCAGCTGCTGTGTTTCCCTCCCTCTCCGGCAGTGTCTCCACCCTGACCACATCCCTCTGGGTTTGGGCTCTTTCCTTCTTGCGTCCTTTTCTCAGGAGAACATCATTCTGAACCTATGACCCTTCACACTCACCCCTACACCCTACCCAATCAGGTCGTTAGAAGGTTTCATAAGCAATGATGCTCTTCAAAAATCTTTGAGCATGACCACTGAACCCTGGGAAGGGGTTGGTTATCTGTGATGGGTAGAAGTGGCTGATCAAAGGTGTTGGGACCTTCTCGGGATCTGTGCTCATGTCCTGCCTATTTCACTACAGTCCAGTACTTCGAGCAGTCTTTGCTCATTCTCCTATAAAGTCTTGCTACTTTCTAACTGCGTGTCAGTATGAAAATTACTTGCTCTTTCTGAGCCCCAGTTTCCTGGGACTGGTAGGAATTGGTCCTAGCATCCCCCAATTTCACAGTTGCCTAGGGTCAGAGCCCAGAGTATCAGCACAGAGCTTGGGAGTCCCAAAGAGGCAACAGGGAGCCCCAAAGAGGGGAATCCCACTTGGTGGAGAAGAGGCTGGGTACAGGCTAGTTCCATGTGGAAGGTGTTACAGAAGCTGGGCCTTGGAGTCCCTCTAGCATAGTTTTTAAGAGCGTGAAATCCAGTCTTGGCTCTGCCTCTTACCGTGATTATCAACAACCTAACCACTTCTTGGCTTCAATTTCTTCATCTTACAACTTCGGTAAGGATGCCTGTCTCGTAGGTTTGTTGTATTTACAGGTTAAAGACAGAGAGGTCAGCATCCTATCTGGACTCAAGGTGAGGGCTCAAAAGTGATTCTAATTATGTTTATATTATGAGCCATGATTAATATTTACCGGGTAAAGACAGGTGAGCAGTGAGGGCGCATCAGGCAGAAAGAACACCATTAGCGAAGGCTTGACCAGACGAGGTGTGTTAGAGACAGAAGACCCGTCTGTGGGGCTGGACAGCACGCTGCTGGGATCTGGGGCCCTGGGAGTAGGATGGAGGGTGAGACTCCAGCGCCCTCCCCCACGCCTCTCCCCAGCTCACATTTCCAACCCCCATCACCTGACCAGGAATTCTGTACAGAAATGCCAGCCACACCCTTGCCCCTCGCCACCCTTCACCTTCTAGAGTGGGAACCGTCTCTCTAGCTCCCCCACTGCTGACAGAGCCTATTCCCTCAGCACCAGCTGTCTGGCCAGCCCAAGTCTCCTGAACGGTCCTCCTGCCCCCAGCACAGTGTTCCCTTCAGAATACACCCCACGCAGGTCCCAGAGCCAGCTCCAGGGAATGTAGGGGTGGTCACCCTACAACTTCCACCTGCCCGCTGCCCCTCCACCGAGCGCGGGTACAAAGCACTTCACAGGCCGCCTTTCCCTCCATGTCACCCCTTCCTTCTCCAGAGTCTAGACAACAAAACCACCTGCCTTTACCAAACGCACCACCAACGTCTTTCTGGGTCATCGCATGTGCTCGTCCCCCTGTCCAGGATGCCCTCCCCGGTTCCCCTGAAAACATTCTTTTTGGATCATCTGTATCCAGTACACTCTCCCTCCTTAGGTGCTGTGTGGCTCTGGAACAAGCCTCGATGCTGGAACTACTGCACCATGTGCTCCAGGAGACCCCAGCGCCCCACTGCCAGGCCACAAGCTATCAGCTCATTTTTACACTTGTCAACACCCGACACAGTGCCCAGCTCTTCTCAGAGGCTCCACCGAAAAGTGTGGAGTGATTGAGAGTGGAAAAAAAGGGTCAGAGCATGGAGAGAGGGTTGGGGGGAAACACCAAAGATTCTGAGGCCAAAAAAATGGCATCCTGCAGTGTTTTAGGGAGGTGGTCATGGGCACGGAGAGAGCAGACTGGCTGTGCCCAGAATGCTGGGACTTCTCCGCCTCCAGAGAGCAGCAGGAAGAGGAGAGCTGTGCACACCCACTAAGAAAGGCCGGTGGCTGTGAGGAGAGAGGAGGGTAGGCCCTCCACCTCCCCTTCAGCAGCTCCTTTATTAGACGGCTCACTCCTGAGCTGCAAAGAAGCAGTTTATTGAGGCAAAAGCAGAGGACACATTCAGAGAAGGGTGCTGGCATCCTTGAGAATGAGGGGCACACCCCAGGGATCTTTGCTCCCCATTTTAACTTACTTTTAGCCCTTTAAATAGGTGGGGGTCTTTTTTATTAGGGGTGGAATATTCATCGAGGAGAGGGTTGAGCTGTGGCCTGGGTTGCACCAGCTTGCAACCAGGTCAGCTTCCGGTCCCATGCATCTGTCTCCTGAAGCCACTGGACATGCACTCTAAGTACTGTTTTCTCTTAAATTTGCCCTCACTAGTCGAGCGCTGCGTGTGGAAGGTCACACAGGGTCATCAGCTACCTATGCATTTTTATCACCCATGCTCCATGGTTGCTCAGATGGTAAAGAATCTGCCTGTGATGCCAGAAACCTGGGTTCAATGCCTGGGTCTGGAAGATCCCCTGGAGAAGGAAATGGCTACCCACTCCAGCATTCTTGCCTGGAGAATTGCATGGACAGAGGAGCCTGGCGGGCTACAGCCATGGGGTCACAAAGAATCGGACAGGACTGAACGACGAATATTTTCACTTTCATGTTTTCATGGTCAGCATCTCTTGCTCAGATGCTAAAAAGTTTCTGTTTTAGATGCCATCCCTCCATGCACCATGGCTTCACTGAGTGCAAAAGAAGGAGGTGGCTTTGCCTTCTGCCCAATGCCTCTACATGAGGAGGTTCTCCTTGGACCCAGCCCCTGTCTTTCCCACCGCACGATGAAAGTGTCAGGGCTCAACTAATCACAGTCCATTCACAGCATTAACCTACGTCATATTTCCTCTCTGGTGCCAAGCAACTCGCAGATATTTACCCCACTGATTTGGCCCTTTGCCAAAGATCCAAATTCTTTGCCAGTCTAGGCAGTTATGGATCTGAGAGCCGGGGTGGCTCTCCCGGTGTCAGAGTAAACAGAGAGGAGGCTTTTCTGAGGAGCATGGCCATGAGCTGTTTCAAGGGCAGAAGCTGTGACTGCATCTTTTATTATTTTCCCCAATGTAAAAAATATGACACCTAATGGTATATGCCTTGCATCAATGACATGAAAAAAGTCATGAAATGGAAATGAAAAATGGAAAAGAATTCATGAAAAGAAAGTTAAGAAGCCTTCTTAACAAAGATGGATTTATAACGGGGAATTAGAAGGGTTTCTAAAATACCTCTTGCTGTATATATCATAAACAGAAACAATAAACAAAGCTGTTAATTCTATCTGCTTCCTATACCAAGGAAAAATTCCTTACATGTGGGTGTCAGGAAGCCTCAAATAAATGGAGGGGATTTAGCCAGGGTCTCCCAGAACCCCATCCTGGCTGGCATTTTGCCTTCGAGGCCCCCTCCACTTCTACACCGAGGTCATAGCGGGACACTGCCTGCCTCAGCACCCGGCCCTTAACTCTTCACTGTTTGGCTTTGAACCCAGCCCTCAGGTGAGGCAACTCCCAAGGGCTCCCAGCAACCTCAGTGCTGCCCTTGCGGCCTTTTCTAGTGTCTCTGTGTGCGCCCTTCCTCTCTCTCCCGCTTTCCCGCAAGTCTCCCGTTGCTTCTCCCACCACTCCTGCCCACTGGTTCCTCATTTTATCCTCACCTCTTAAGCACGAGTAATTTCCTAAATTCCATCCTTGGTTTGCTTTTCTTCTCTCCATGCACAGGCTCTCTCTGAGTTTCTTTTACCCTTCTGTGCTTCAAGATCTACGTGGCTAGCCCTAAGCTCTTTCTCCAAGCTTGAGATTCACAGATGGTAGCCTATAAATAAGAAAGATCACTAACAAATGAAAAAAAAAAAGATATTTTTTTAAATCTGCAACTCAAAATTATGAAGGGGTCCCTTGATGGATTAGAAACCATAAAAAACTTCTAAAGATGAAATGCTGGTGAAATGCTGATGGGTACTGGGTTGAAGAAACACAATAACACAATCCAAAATGTGGACGGGACAGCACCAGGCCCAGAGGAAGGAGTGCTCGGGAGCTGGAGGGGACCAAGGCAACCCAAACAGAGAACCACCAAGGGGAGCAGTGTTTGGTCTCCAAAAACCAACCCCTGCCCACACTCACTCAGACACCAGCCAGTCAGAAGCGACCAGGACATCTCCCTCCCGGCAACACGGTGGCTGTGGGCTGGAGTCAGAGAGAGAAGGCAGGGTGCGGTACACACCAGAAACTGGAGCATCCATGCCACAGGACCAGCCACAGCCAGCCCCCTGTTCCCACCTGCCTGCCCTCTCCTTCCCCACTCACCCCCATCCCGCTGTTTTCCTGAGCAAGTAGCAGAAGCAGATACTAGAGAGCACCACTCAGCCCCAGTGAGGAGCACAGTCAACAGTCACCACAGGCTTGCGCAAGGCTACATCATGAAAAAGTGGAGCAGACGACAAAAAGGAGCGGTCAGAAGCAAAGTTTATTCTCAGCAAGACCCAAACATAATCCAAATGCTCAGACCAGTAAGTGAGGGTCTGGCATGCAAGAAATAAGAAGCAGGCTGTGCCAAAAAGAACCAATGAGAACGCTTGAAAATAAAAAATACCATAAAGGAAATTTAAAAATTAAGCTGATGAGCTGATAACAAAGTAATGACAGTTTTTAAGAATTACTGAGCTGGAAAATTGAGCTGAGGGATTCTTCTGAAATGCAGCACAAGAAGAGGAAAATAAGAATTAATTTAAGAGATGTGGAAAATAGAGTCTAAAGTTCCAATCTCCTTCTAACAGGTGTTCCAGAAAAATAAAAATAGAATAGAGAGGAATTTTTAAAGAAATGTTAAAACTAAAAATTAAAATAGAAAATAATGTAATGTGTTCCCCCTGCTGCTGCTAAGTCGCTTCAGTCGTGTCCGACCCTGTGCGACCCCATAGACGGCAGCCCACCAGGCTCCCCCGTCCCTGGGATTCTCCAGGCAAGAACACTGGAGTGGGTTGCCATTTCCTTCTCCAGTGTTCCCCCTAATCAGTACTAATAATTTACAATGTTTTACTGGATGTGCTTCAAGTAATATTTTTAGAGAAATAAAAATACAGATAAAACTGATGTTTCTTCTGAGGCAATACCACTATAATGAATTTATGGATCTTTCCAAGTCCATTTTATATATATATACACACACATATATATATATAAGAGGAAGCCCATTTGCTATATAATACACATGTGTACTGTACAATAAATGGGCTTCCCCAGTGGCTCAGCGGTAAAGAACCTGCCTACAAGCAGGAGATGCGGGTTCATCCCTGGTTCAGGAAGATCCCCTGGAATAGAAAATGACAACCCATTCCAGTATTCTTGCCTGGGAAACGCCATGGACAGAGGAGCCTGGCGGGCTACAGTCCATGGGGTCACAAAGAGTCAAACACGACTTAGCAATTGAACAATTGAACAAATACAGTGCCGTTGCATGTAGCTTTAAAGTTTACTTAAGTAATAATATTCTGCACATATGTTGTTATAACTTGGGGTTTTCGCGTAAGAGTGTAAGTTCTAGCTTTCTCCACATTTACGGCGAGTAAACCAGTTAATTTCTCTGGACTGCTATAGAATGTCTCATAGTATTACTGACTATACCACATTTTTATATAGCACTTTATCTATAGATGGATTTACGCAATAGTTCAAATTTTTTTACCTTCATGAACAATGAAACAATATAAAAATATGTGCTTTAGGCAATTGGGTGAAGCTTTTCCAAGTATATATCTAAAAGTAGAGTTGCAAAGTGATAGGATATCCACATTTCCAATTTTACTATATTCTGGAAAGCTGCTTTTCAATTTATACTCCAACAAGCAGTATATGGCTGTCCCTTTTCCTCAACTTCACCAAGACTTAATATTTTCATACTATGGATAAGAGATTATACCTCATTATAATTTTTATTTGTATGACCTTCATTTCTAGTCAGTTCGACCATCCTTTCATAGTCTACTGGCCATTTGAGATTCCTTTCCTGTGAATTGTCTCTTTGTCGTTTTTAAAATTGATATATAATTGACATATAACATTATATTCATTTCAGGTGTATAGCATAATGATTCAATACATTGCAAAATGATCACCACAAAAAGTCTAGTTAATATTCATCCACACACATTAACTATATAATTTTTCTTTTGTTGGGTATTTTTAAGATCTACTATCTTCAGTTCAGTTCAGTCGCTCAGTCGTGTCCGACTCTTTGTGACCCCATGAATCGCAGCACGCCAGGCCTCCCTGTTCATCACCAACTTCCGGAGTTCACCCAGACTCACGTCCATCGAGTCTGTGATGCCATCCAGCCATCTCATCCTCTGTCATCCCCTTCCCCTCCTGCCCCCAATCCCTCCCAGCATAGAGTCTTTTCCAATGAGTCAACTCTTCGCATCAGGTGGCCAAAGTACTGGAGTTTCAGCTTTAGCATCATTCCTTCCGAAGAACACCCAGGGTTGATCTCCTTCAGAATGGACTGGTTGGATCTCCTTGCATTCCAAGGGACTCTCAAGAGTCTTCTCCAACACCACAGTTCAAAAGCATCAATTCTTCGGTGCTCAGCCTTCTTCACGGTCCAACTCTCACATCCATACATGACCACAGGAAAAACCATAGCCTTGACTAGATGGACCTTAGTCGGCAAAGTAATGTCTCTGCTTTTGAATATACTACCTAGGTTGTTCATAACTCTTCTTCCAAGGAGTAAGTGTCTTTTAATTTCATGGCTGCAGTCACCATCTGCAGTGATTTTGGAGCCCCCAAAAATAAAGTCTGACACTGTTTCCACTGTTTCCCCATCTATTTCCTATGAAGTGATGGGACCAGATGCCATGATCTTCGTTTTCTGAATGTTGAGCTTTAAGCCAACTTTTTCACTCTCCTCTTTCACTTTCATCAAGAGGCCTTTTAGTTCCTCTTCACTTTCTGCCATAAGGGTGGTGTCATCTGCATATCTGAGGTTATTGATATTTCTCCCGGCAATCTTGATTCCAGCTTGTGTTTCTTCCAGTCCAGTGTTTCTCATGATGTACTCTGCACAGAAGTTAAATAAGCAGGGTGACAATATACAGACTTGACGTACTCCTTTTTCTATTTGGAGCCAGTCTGTTGTTCCATGTCCAGTTCTAACTGTTGCTTCCTGACCTGCATACAGATTTCTCAAGAGGCAGGTTAGGTGGTCTGGTATTCCACTTATAGACATAAGATATCTACTATCTTAGCAACTTTCAAATATACAACACAGTATTATTAAGTATGGTCACCAGTTATACATTATATCCCCAGGAATTATTTATCTAATGACTGGAAGTTTATACTTTTGACCCCTTTCACCCATTTCACTCAGCCCCTCCACCTTCTGAATCCTTTTTTCAGTTGTATTTATAGTGTTTTCTCATATAAATGTTTTAAATTTTTACATAGTCAAATTTATCCTCTGATGGGGGATATCTCTTTTTAAAGAAGGAGTGTTTCTTTTTTTATAGTCCCAAAACTAAAAGGGTTTTTTTAAGGCAGTATTTTATTTTATTTTTCTGTTTTATTTTATATTGGAGTATAGCTGATTAACAATGTTATGATAGTTTCAGGTGGACAGCAAAGGGGCTCAGCCATACATACACACGTATCCATTCTCTCCCAAACTCCCCTGGCATCCAGGCTGCCACATAATATTAAACGGAAGGACCTACAGTAGGACCTTGTTGGTTACCGATTTTAAATATACATGAACATGTTGATCCCAAATTCCCTAACTGTCTCTACCCCATTCTTCCTTGCTGGCAACCATAAGTTAATTCTCTGAGTCTGTAAGTCTGCTTCTATGTCATAAATAAGTTCATTTGTATCATTTATTCTCAGATTTTGTACATAAGGGATGTCATATGATCTTTTTCCTTCTCTCTCTGACTTACTTCAATGAGTATTTCTTGAACCTAAAAAATTTGAGTCCTCAGAATTGAGAGGATACTGAGTGTCAAGCAGAGTGAATATGATAAATGCCCATTTAGACCCAAAGTCAGAGCAGGCAATGGCACCCACTCCAGTACTCTTGCCTGGAAATCCCATGGATGGAGGAGCCTGGTGGGCTGCAGTCCATGGGGTTGCTAGGAGTCGGACACGACTGAGCGACTTCACTTTCACTTTTCACTTTCATGCATTGGAGAAGGAAATGGCAACCCACCTCAGTGTTCTTGCCTGGAGAATCCCAGGGTCATGGGAGCCTGGTAGGCTGCCGTCTATGGGGTCGCACAGAGTCGCACCTGACTGAAGTGACTTAGCAGCAGCAGCAGACCCAAAGTAGTGAAACTTCAGACATTCGTGGTGGGAGAAAATTGTTACTTGTGCAAGTGTTTGCAAAGGAACCAGAAGAGAGAGGGGGAGCTGTCTGGGTCCTGGGAGAAACAAGCACAGAGCTGAGGTCTTGCTCATTCTCTGGCCTCAGGCTGTCCTGTGTAGCCACTTCATAAATCTGCAGTGCCTCGGGACATTCCTGCGAACAGAATTCTGGAGACTCATTAGGGAGCATGGATGGAAGGATTTTGTTGTTACTGTTATTTTGGTTTTTTAACACAATAACTAACATTTTAGAGTTCACAAAGCATTGTTTATACATTAGGCTGAACCATCTTAAATTGCCGTTTCTGAGAGTGAAAAGACCGTTGCATACTGGTAGTTTCCTAGAATTCAACCTCACACATGATTTCATTTCATAGTCTTAATTCTGTGAGATTTGCCCCGTTATTATTAACTTTTTTAACAGAGGAGCAGCCAGTGGGGCAGGAAGCTTAGGACCACGGACGGGGGCTTTAAGACAACTAAATGGTGGGGAGGAGGTAGTCTGCCTGGCTCCATCTCCCTGCCTGATTTGGGTAGTGCTTCCTCCATCTGAGAAATGGGAACCACACTGCATGATCCCCTCTCACCGCAGGAAGATCGTGACTGTCATAGAGCTCATCTGTCTTCTAGGGAGATTAGGCTCAAGATAGCTGGGGCAGAAAAAAAAAAGGGCTGTTGCCCATAAACCTTGGCCTTGGCATTCAGACAGACAACATGCTTCAAGTATAACATATGAGCTGGAGGAACATGTGTGAGAGCAAGCGCAGACTGTATATCAGAGATGATCAGGTGGGTAGGGAAGAAAGAATGATTGCTGTATGTGTTGCAGCTGCTAAACGCTCTGTTCAGAACCCTAAGCAACCGTATGCTGTTTCCCTGCACCTACAGTATTCCAGGAGGAAAGCCTCCAGGCCTGGATGACATCCTTAGCAGGCCCAATATTTTCTGCTCATTTTTTAAATAGGGTCTGCAATCTCTTGGGGTTGCAAACACAGTCTGGATTCAGTACTTGGAACGCAAATACAGGCTTTCATCAAAACTCAGGACTTCTTTTTACCTTAAATCCTCTCTCTTCCCCCGGCCTGGCCTGCCCAGCTGGACCCCGCAGTGGGGACCGGGGAGAGAACTTGGCTTCTGCTGTGGTTTTCCACTGGGTCTCCCCAGCCAGTTGCCATGGCTACAACTCTGCTACTCCACGGGAGCAGGCGGTGAAGGGGCAGCAACAGCTGGCAGTTGACTTCAAGCTTCCTTGCCAGGCAGATGTTGAATTCTGCCTCTTTCTCATGAAGTGCTTCAATACCCTCTCCACAGACTTCCCTCCCACTCAGCCCTTTCTTCCCAAGTTCTCCCTAACCTGTGGTTGTATCTCAAGTCCAGTCTCATTTCAGCTGGTCATCTGGGGGTTCCTCAGCACCAACCCTTGGCTAGAGGGGTCCCTCTACACAGGACCCAAGACATGGAGCCCTCATAGGCTCTCTGCTGTGAGGTCCACATCTGACCAGCAGAAACTCCCATGCTTCTGGTATCCCAAAAAATCTCTGGGAGAAGGAGGTTGTCCCAAGGATGATGGCAGCCGCCCAACAAGAGCAGCTAGTGAGCCCTTCTCTTATCTTCCAGACTCCCTAAGTGTGTAAGGGCCAGGCCCCCAGGTCCCAGATCCAGGGTTCATATGTTAAGCACTTGGAGTAGCCGTCTCCACCCCCAGACACTCACCCTCACTAGGCCTGAGGTGAGGGAGCAGGCACTCACCCCAGCCCCAAGACAGGACTCACAGCACAGATTTCTTCAGAGAAATCCTCCTCACAATATCCTTCTGCCTCCTCTATTTCTACTTTTTCACAGTCTCAAAGGGGGCAAGGGGTTTCAAAAGTCTTGGAACAGATGTTGGCATTTCCTTAGAAAATCTCCAGAAGGTGACTTGGCATCGCACTTTGGATTTTCACATCTATAATACATGTTAATGCCTGGTGGAAAATCTAGTTTTGAGGTCCTGTTACATTTATATGCATTGACTCTTTTTACATTCATAGGAACAGATAACATTTTTTTCATTTTTAAGGATGAGGAAAACTCATCTCTGAGGACTTGTTCCCAAGCTCACAGAAGCATGGAGGAAAGAGGCCCAAATGGACTGAGGAAACACTGAGGCAAAGCCATGGCAGGGATCCCAGCACAGAGGTGAGGCCAAGGTCACCCAACCAGTCAGTGGTGGAGCTGGCATTCCAACCAGGTCTGTCTAGGGTTGCCTGGGAGGGGTGTGCTCACTGGCCACAGAAAGAAGATGAAGGCCCAGAGGGAAGTGCCTCCTTCATTTGGGACCCAGGACCCAGGTCACCACAAGAGGCTCTGGGCTACTAAAGGGCTGATGTAGGTCAGCTCCTGTGACTCGGTCCAGCCTACACCCTCACAAGACACAGTGGGACCTAGTTTCAGAGAGAGGGATGGGAGGACTTGGGTTGTGCAAAGGACCGATTATTCTACTGATCTGCCAACAACCCCTTCTCAATGTGACTTTCAACTCAGAGGAGGGTGCCAAGAAGCCTGACTCACCTAGTCCAACATCCAATCCAAACACTGTGAGGAAAGGGCTCAGCTCAGCCAAGACTATAACTGCAGGAGGACGGGGAATCTGTGCTGGGATCCCAGCCATGTCCTTGCCTCAGTATTTCCTCGATGTATTTGGGCCTTCTTTTCTCCATGACTTCCGTGAGCTTGGGAACAAGGCATGCTGGGACTTCAGCAGGTGATCCACAGCTACCGCAGAAAGGTGCTGAGAGGTGAGAGAGGGAGGAACGGACTTGCCTGGTCCTTAGAGGAGGGCAAGCATATGACACTGGCCAGACAGCAAGAGGGGCTTAGTTTCATCGCTGATGAGGTCCAGTCCAGTGGACAGTTCCAACACAGTAGTTACTAAGCCATGTTCCAGGTGGGATGGGAGGCGGGAAGGAGGTACAGGAGGGAGAATATATATATATAATTATGACTGGGGGGCTTCCCAGGTGGCGCTAGTGGTAAAGAATCTGCCTGCCAATGCAGGAGACTCAAGAGACTTGAGTTTAATCCCTGCATTAGGAAGATCCCCTGGAATAGGAAATGACAACCCACTCTAGTAGTCTTGCCTGGAAAATTCCATGGACAGAGGAACCTGGCGGGCTACAGTCCATGGGGCTGCAGACACAACTGAATGACTGAGCACATACACACAGTTATGACTAATTCGAGTTGCTGAACGGCAGAAACCAGCACAATAAAGCAATTATCCTCTAATTAAAAAAAAATAAGCCATGTTCTATTCACAATGCAGTGACCACTGAACATCATAGCACAGAATGCTTAATTATATGAAGAGATATTTATAATATTGTTTAATAAAAACTATGTGGAAAGAATCTGCCTGCAATGCAGGAGACCTGGGTTCAATCCCTAGGTCAGGAGGATCCCCTGGAGAAGGGAAGGGCAACCCACTCCAGTATTCTTGCCTGAGAAATCCCACGGACAGAGGAGCCTAGCAGGCTACAGTCCATGAGGTTGCAAAGAGCCAGACACGACTGAGTGACTTCTTTCACTTTCTTCATGTGAAACAGAATTCTGTATTTATAAAAGCAGTGCTGTTGCTTGAACAAATTTTCCTAGAGGACAAGCCTAAAAGGTGCTGTCTGAGTTCTTGGTTCCACTGATCACTGTGGGTCCTGAGATAACACCTCTTCAAATAAATTCCTTAGTTACCCTTAGGTTGCAGCCAAAGACGTGGGGTCAGTACAGGGTCCAGTCCCTTCCACTTCCTATGGCCAGAGCCACCCTCCTGCGTCTCTCCCACAGCCCCTCTCAAGTGTCTGCTTGCCAGTCTTCTACACCCTCTGTAAACCAAGGGAGCTGTCATACCACCATGTCACTTTCCCAGACAACTGGGCCACTCACTGGGAACCCATCTGTTGAAGGAACCCTTCAGTGATTCCAGGAAGCTTCACCCAATCCTACCCCGAATTTCTGATGGGGGCTGCATCCCTGAGGCCAGAATGTATTTTTGGCACTTTCTCAATGAGGGGTGTTACACATACACCCCCACATTTAATCTAGGACAATTTCCCTTGCAAAAAAACACAAACACACATACAAATGTTGTTTTGTTCTCATATGTAATTGGTTCATCAGTTCAGTTCAGTCGCTCAGTCGTGTCCAACTCTTTGCAACCCCATGAATTGCAACACACCAGGCCTCCCTGTCCATCACCAGTTCCCGGAGTTCACTCAAACTCATGTCCATCGAATCAGTGATGCCATCCAGCCATCTCATCCTCTGTTGTCCCCTTCTCCTCCTGCCCCCAATCCCTCCCAGCATCAGAGTCTTTTCCAATAAGTCAACTCTTCGCATGAGGTGGCCAAAGTACTGGAGTTTCAGCTTTAGCATCGTTCCTTCCAAAGAACACCCAGGACTGATCTCCTTTAGAATGGACTGGTTGGATCTCCTTGCAGTCCAAGGGGCTCTCAAGAGTCTTCTCCAACACCACAGTTCAAAAGCATCAATTCTTCAGCACTCAGCTTTCTTCACAGTCCAACTCTCACATCCACACATGACCACTGGAAAAACCATAGCCTTGACTAGATGGACCTTTGTTGGATTGAGCTAAATTCATATGTAGGTCTGAAACACTTCTCCAAGAACAGTCTGTTGGAGAGGCAACTCCACTGCCCCACTACAAAAGTGATCTTTCAATATGTTGTGCAAGACAGTCTGGCTTCTCCAGGTCACAGCGCCTCAAACCTCTGTGTGCCAGAAGAGGGTCTTTGCAGGGTTTGCACAATTATAGACCTGTAGGGAGATCGCTCAGGACAAGGGGGCGCTATCTTCTGACACCGAGAACTGTTCTGCTTGTAGCTCCAAAATTGCAAGGTGTAGATTCTATTGGATTTGTTTGTTCTTATTCTTTCAGTCAGAACAAAGGACTGACTTCTCATGTTATGTACTTATACCTGTATATGTATGCTGAGCAGAGAAAGCAACGGCACTTCACTCCAGTACTCTTACCTGGAAAATCCCATGGACAGAGGAGCCTGGTAGGCTGCAGTCCATGGGGTCGCTAAGGGTTGGACATGACTGAGCGACTTCACTTTCACTTTTCACTTTCATGCATTGGAGAAGGAAATAGCAACCCACTCCAGTGTTCTTGCCTGGAGAATCCCAGGGACATGGGAGCCTGGTGGGCTGCCGTCTATGGGGTCGCATAGAGTTGGACACGACTGAAGTGACTTAGCAGCAGCATGTATGCTGAGAGAAAACTCTGGAAGGAAACACAAGATGTAAAAAGTGATTATGGCAAAGGCTTAGAATTATTCTTCTTTTCTTTTATTGTTACCTGTGTTTTACATAATAAATGTTCCTTCTCTATTTGCCATAGAAGCCAAAGCCATTGTCTTGAGCTACCTCAAAGTTCTGTTGCCTTCTCTCCACCCCTTCCTTATTTCTGTACCCACCTCTGTGTCCACAGTCATCCTTCCCTCCAAAACTAGAGACCAAGGCAGACTTTCTTTCTGTGTCCTGACTACCTCTGACTGTCTTACTATGCCTAATATGTAAAACTGATCTATTAACACATTATAGAGGTGTTGTCAAGAATCATACTCCTGATAAATAAAAAGAGCTCTCAAGAGTCCCTTGGACTGCAAGGAGATCCAACCAGTCCATTCTAAAGGAGATCAGTCCTGGGTGTTCTTTGGAAGGACTGATGCTAAAGCTAAAACTCCAGTACTTTGGCCACCTCATGCAGAGTTGACTTATTGGAAAAAACTCTGATGCTGGGAGGGATTGGGGGCAGGAGGAGAAGGGGACGACAGAGGATGAGATGGCTGGATGGCATCACTGATTCGATGGACATGAGTTTGAGTGAACTCCGGGAACTGGTGATGGACAGGGAGGCCTGGCATGCTGCAATTCATGGGGTCGCAAAGAGCTGGACACGACTGAGCGACTCAACTGAACTGAACTGAACTGAACTGGTGGTCCAGGGGTTAAGAATTCATCTGTCAATGCAGGGAACTCAGATTTAATGCCTAGTCTGGGAGGATCCCACATGCTGAGGAGCAGTTAAGCCTGTGTACCACAGCTACTGAGCCCGCATGCCCTAGAGCTGGTGCTCCACAATAAGCCACCACGATGAGAAGCCCGCACGACACAACTAGAGAATAGCCCCCGCTGTCCACAACTAGAGAAAAAGCCCATGCAGCAGCAAAGACCCAGGGCAGCCAATAGATTAAATAAGTAGGTATGAGCCCAGGAAATGATAATGATGATCACTGTTTTGACTCAGTACCTCAGTTTACCTCATCTGTAAAAGGGGGTCGGGTACTGACCTCATAGGTTTGTTGTAAGGATTAAAAGAGTTAAATAGTTGTTAAGCACTTAGAAGAGCACTTGTACATAGTAAGGGCTCTATTAGTGTGTGCTAGTAATAGTGTTACTAGTGCTGATTAGCATTGTGAATATTACTGCATTCCTCCATTTCTGCCAAAACCTTGACTCATTAGTTATCTCTCCCTGTCTCCCATATTTTAAGCCTCTCTCAGTCTTCAAATTTCCTCCCTTACTTTCTTCAGAGTCAACTATGTCCCACCCCCTAAATTCACACTGCAATGTTACTGGCCTATCTGTGTCTATCCTTCAAGTCCAGGAATCTGAAAAAAGCAGGTTTGGAGACTCACTCTTCCACGTGTGCTCACATGCAGCTCCCCATTGCCCACGACACAACACAGTCTTCTTCCTCCTCACCTCTCCAAAGAGACTCCTTCAGCGAAAACCATAAATAGCCTTCCTCTGCCAAACTCAAAGGACACTATTCAGTTTTTATCTTTCTGGACCTTTCTTCCTTATCCGATCTCACCAAAAGGGACTCTTTCCTGAAACTTTATCTTGCTGCCTCTGTTTGCCTCCTCCTCTGGACTCGGCCTCCTTGCCTGGGTTCTTTCTCTGTCCTCCTCCCTTAAACACTGATATTCCCCAGGGCCTGTGTATAGCCACCCGCCTCCCTGGGAAAGCTCATCACAGACTCAATACTCATATCCTTCTCCTGAAACAACCAAGTCTACACTCCTAGCTCTGGCATTTCCCCTGAGCTCTAGACCACATGTCCTAGTACACACTGGATATTCACACCTGGAGGGCTCCCATCACTGTCTAAAATTAAACTCAGTGGCTCAATGGTAAAGAATCCGCCTGCCAATGCAGGGGACATGGTTCAATCCCTGGTCTGGGAAGATCCCACATGGCAAGGAGCAACTAAGCCCATGAGCCGCAACTATTGGGCATGTGCTCAAGAGCCCAGGCGCCACGGTGACTGAAGCCTTTGCACCCCTGAGCCTGAACTCCACAACAAGAGAAACCACCGCAATGAGAAACCCACACACCACAACTCAGGAGTAGCCCCTGCTCATCACGATCAGAGAAAGCCCGCTCAGCAACGAAGATTCAGCACAGCCAAAAATAAATAGATAAATAAATAAACAATAAATAAATAATTTCTAAAAGAACATAAAACATTAAAAAAATTAAACTCATCAACTTCTTCGACCTACATGCCCTCCAGGGCTCTCACCTAAAGAGATAAAATGTCAGGTGGCAACTCCACCATTACCATCACCCAGTGAGAGGCTCAGAGAACCTCCTAGGCTTCTCCCTCTAATCACACCTCCGCCAGCACAGTTCATCTCTCTAGCTTTGCTCAAGCCTATCTACATCCCTCCACAGTCCCTGTCAGAGGCAGACACTGAAAGCCTGTCTCAGTCTCTCCTTCCTCCTCCTAATCTTGCTCCTTTCACATTTCCCTCTTTTTCCACTTAATCAGCCAGTCAGTCAGTCAGTCAGTCAACCAACAAGGATGGGTTGAACACTCTGCCAAACTCTAGGAATGTGGCAAGCAAAAAGACCATGCCCCTGAGGGAGCTCAGGATTTACTGGGAGAGTTCAGTTCAGAGTTCAGTTCAGTTGCTCAGCCGTGTCTGACTCTTTGCGACCCCATGAATCACAGCACGCCAGACCTCCCTGTCCATCACCAACTCCCAGAGTTCACTCAGATTCATGTCTACCGAATCAGTGATGCCATCCAGCCATCTCATCCCCTGTCGTCCCCTTCTCCTCCTGCCCCCAATCCCTCCCAGCATCAGAGTCTTTTCCAATGAGTCAACTCTTCACATCAGGTGGCCAAAGTACTGGAGTTTCAGCTTTAGCATCATTCCTTCCAAAGAAATCTCAGGGTTGATCTCCTTCAGAATGGACTGGTTGGATCTCCTTGCATTCCAAGGGACTCTCAAGAGTCTTCTCCAACACCACAGTTCAAAAGCATCAATTCTTCGGTGCTCAGCCTTCTTCACAGTCCAAGTCTCACATCCATACATGACTACTGGAAAAACCATAGCCTTGACTAGATGGACCTTAGTCAGCAAAGTAATGTCTCTGCTTTTGAATATGCCATCTAGGTTGGTCATAACTTTTCTTCCAAGGAGTAAGCGTCTTTTAATTTCATGGCTGCAATCACCATCTGCAGTGATTTTGGAGCTCCAAAAAATAAAGTTTGTTTCCACTGTTTCTCCATCTATTTCCCATGAAGTGATGGGACCAGATGCCATGATCTTCATTCTCTGACTGTTGAGCTTTAAGCTGACTTTTTCACTCTCCTCTTTCACTTTCATCAAGAGGCTTTTAGTTCCTCTTCACTTTCTGCCATAAGGGTGCTGTCATCTGCATATCTGAGGTGATTGATATTTCTCCCAGCAATCTTGATTCCAGCTTGTGTTCTTACTGGGAGAGGCCACCATCAACTCCAGTGTCATGACGTATGGACACACAGGGATCTCAGGAGTCCTGTCTGAACTAACAGTTATGTAGATCTGGGTTATGATGATTTTGACTACAACATTTCAAACAAACAAGCAAAGATGCTCACTACCTTACATCTAAATATCCAACACCCTGCTCTGGGGATTCTGGTATTTATCTTTCCCTGGTGTGTTTACACTGTATCCTACATACATATATATATGTAACTATATATAATATTCATGTTTCCAAATTTCTTCCAAATGGATCACACTCTACATATCATTTTACAAAGTGATTTATTTCTCATTATGCTTTTGAGATTTATCCATATTTATATATGCACATTTTCACTGCTTTGTAGTATTCTATTTATTTATTCATTCTCTTGTTGGTGGATATGTAGATGATTTCCAGTTTTTCCCTATTATAAGCAATGTTATATTGGACTCTTTTTTTTATGCATGTCACAGGACTTTACTCATGTTTAATCTTCTGGTAGCAGGACGGCTTTCAAGTGGAATCTGATGACGTGTACCATCTCCGACTGCTCGTGTGAGGATTTCTCCAGAAGTCAATTGCAGGGTTGAAGGACATGCACATCTAAGGTTTAGCAGACCTTGCCAGGTTGCTCTTCAGTGATTGTACCAATTTATTTCCCCACCAGCTGCCTATGAAAGTTTCTGCTTATCTACTCTGCATCCTTATAAATACTTGGTAGTAGCCCTTTTTAATTACTTCACCAATATGGATATGAAATGGTATCTTCATACAGTCTAAATTTTTTTCCTTGATTATTAAAGTAGTTGCTCTTTCAGATTTCTTTTTCTTAATCACCCTTTCATATTTTTCTATCGTATTATTTATCTCTTTCCTATTTCACTTGTAGAATTTTTTTACAAACTGTAGATATTAATCTTTTGTCAGTTCTCTAAGTAGCAAATACCTTCCCCTAGTCTGAGTTTCATCTTCAAGTTGCTTGAAGATGTCTTTTTTGAACAGAAGCTGTTCATTTAAAACAAGTAAGATGTCATTCATTCCTTTTATGATCTATTTTTGTGTTCTGTTTAAGAAATCATTACTTGCCCAAAAGTCTTCTCTCTATATTTATTCTAAAAGCTTTAAAGATTAGCTTTTTAGTTCTTTATTTTGGAGTATGGAACTAGCAGCCTAATTTGATATTCTTCCATGTGGATAACCAATTTTTTAAGCATCATTTATTTTTAAAAGTAATTTGTTTCCCTTACTGATTTGAAATATCAGCTGTTGTGTATCTTTTCCATATGTGCGTGGGTCTCTTCCTGGGCTCTCTGTTCTGTATCACTACCCTACTCTCTAATTACTATTCCTTTACAACGCCACTAAGCCTTCTTATCTTGTAGGTTAAGTCTTCCTTCCATCCTACCTCCTTGTGTTCTTTTCCAAAATTATCTAGCTCTTGCTCTTCTCTATGAGTTTTTAAATCATTTTGTCAAACTCCATCAAAAAAACTTCATTGGAATTTTCATTGAAGTTTAATTAAATTTATAGATTATTTGGGAGAAATTGGCATGAACATTGAGTCTTCTGATCCATGAACATATGTCTCTTCATTCATTTTCAAATCTTTTTTTGTATTCTTCCCACAATGCTTTGTCATCTTCTCCATAAAATTTTTCCTGTCTTCTGTTAGATTAATCACTGGGCACTCCACACTTTATCTTGCCATTATGAATGAGATCTTTATTTTTCCTATTACATTTCCTAACTGGTCATGATTGATGAGTAGAAAGACTAGTAATTTTTTCAGTGTTGACCTTGTGTCCTGAAATATAGCTGAATTGAATTAAATACTTTAATTGTTTATCTGTAGATTCTTTTTTGTTTTTGATTGGTTTGTTTGTTTTTTAATAAATCAGGCTTTCACTGTTCACAAGGTTATTTGGGAGTTGCAAAATTTTTTCCCTGTATTCCCCTATTCAACCTGGGCTGCCACAATCAGACAGACTGAAGACACAAGGACACGTTTTTCTTGCATCTGTAGTGGAAACCTTAGCAGACAGTAAGAGTTCCAGGCTTGTCAGATAGATGCCTTTTATGTATAAAATCTTTTGAATACCTATATAGGCAAATCTGCCAGAAGAACACCTGCATTTCTTCCTTTCCAGTTCTCAAACCCCTTATTTTCCCTCGTGCTTTTGCATTGGCAAGGTTTTCCAGTGGGGAAAAATAAGTCATGATAGCAGGCATCCTTGTCTTACTCCTAAGTTTAAAAGAAATGCTGCTAAAATTGGGCTATGTATGCTTGCTGTGGATTATTGATGGGTAATCTTCGTCGTGTTCAAAAAGTTTCCTTCTAACCCCAAATTGGTAAGGTTTATCATGAATGAATTTAAAATTTCATCAAACGTTTTCTCTGAATCTGTTAAATGAATATACATTTTCTCCTTTGATCTTTTGATATGGTGAATCATATTTATAAATTTTTCTAAGCTAAGCATTCTTGCACTCTGGGGCAAACTCTAATTATACACCACTTATTTCATTTTGTTAGTGTTTTTGTTTATAACTTTTGCATCTAGAAGCTCAACTGTGTGTATCAGTCCTCTACTGCAATAATAACAATTGTCCTAAACTTATTGATTAAAACAATAGGACTTCCCCGTGGCTCGGTGGTAAAGAATTCACCTGCCAACGCAAGAGACACAGATTGGATGCCTGATCCGGGAAGATTCCACATGCCGTGGAACAGGTAAGTCTGTGTGCCACAGCTACTGAGTCTGTGCTCTAGAGCCCGGGAACTGCAACTACTGAGCCCACATGCTGCACATACTGAAGCCCGCACCCTAGAGCTTGTGCTGTGCAACAAGAGAAGCCTCCCCAGTGAGAAGCCCTTGTACCACAACTAGAGAGTAGCCCCCACTCTCCACTAACTAGAGAAAAGCCACATAGCAACAAAGACCCAGCAGAGCCAAAAATAAGCATGTAAATAAAAACAGCAATAAGCATCTGTTCTGTCTTAGTTTCTGTGGGTCAGGAATATGTGAGGAATGTAGCTGGGTGGTTTTGTCTTAGGGTCTCATAGAACAGCCATCCAAAAGCTTAACTGTGACTGGAGGAAACACATCTAAGGTGACCCACTCATATGACTGGCAAACTAGTGCTCCCTATTGGTAGAAGGCTCAGGTCCTCATCACATGGCTGTCTCTGCAGGGATGCTTGAGTGTGTTTATGACATGGCAACTGGCTTCCTCTAGAGCGAGCTGTCCGTAGGGTAAGGCAGAGAAGCTCTAGTGGCTTTTATGGATTAGCCTCCACAGACGTATGCTGTTACTTCTGCAGCACTCTAGTGAACACACAGACAAGCCACAGTTCACTGTGGGGATCTACATAAGGATGTGAATATCAGGAGATGTGGATCACTAGGGGCCATCTTAGAGGATGGCTACCAGTGAGATTGGTTTATAATTTTCTTTTCTTGAGCCAGTCTTGTTTGGTTTGTATCACAGCCTCAAAAATTAACTTACCTGGTTCAAGTCTATGAAGTAGTTCTTTGAAGGTTCAATAAAACCTTCCTGCTAAAACTCATGTATTTTGAAGAGAGAGGTTTGATTCATTGTACAATTATTAATGGCTAATCAAAATTTTCTATATATTCTTGGGTCATCTGAATATCATATTTTTAGAAAAATATCTATTTTCTCCATTTTTAATTTCACTGACTAGAAATTGCTCTATCATTCTCTTACTATATTGTTTTAAATTTCTACTTTATTTCTAGTTATGTCTATTTTTTGTTTCTAATATTGCTTATTCATGACTTTTTTTTTCTTAATGAATCTTGCTGAGAGTTTGTGTGTTGTGGACTTCCCTGGTGGTCCAGTGGTTAAGAATCCACTTGCCAGTGCAGGAGACACAGGTTCAAACCCTGACCTGGATTCCATGTGCCTTCAGGCAACTAAGCCTGTGTGCCACAACTACTGGAGGCCATGAGCTGCAGCTAATGAAGTCTGAGTACCCTTGAGCCTGCGTTCCACAAAACACGCCACCTCAATGAGAAGGCCGCACACCACAACCAGAGAATAGCCCCTGCTTGCCACAACTAGATAAAGCCCATGCACAATAACAAAGAATCAGCACAACTGTAAATAAATAAATAATTTTTAAAATAAATAAAAAATAAAAGCTTGTGTATTGTGTTTTTTTCACTAAACTGCTTTTCTATTTTGTTTCTTTGTGTCCTACTTTGCTAACCTCACTATTTTTTACTAATCTCCTCCCCTACTTACTTTATATGCAGAGTACATCATGCAAAATGCCAGGTTGGATGAATCACAAGCTGTAGTCAAGACTGTTGGGAGAAATATCAACAACCTCAGATATGTAGATGATACCACCCTAATGGCTGAAAGCAAAGAGGAGCTAAATAACATCTAAATGAAGGTGAAAGAGGAGAATGAAAAAGCTGGCTTAAAATTCAACATTCAAAAAACTAAGATCATGACATCCAGTCCCATCACTACATGACAAACAGAAGGGGGAAAAGTGGAAGCAGTGACAGATTTTCTTTTCTTGGACTCCAAAATCACTGCAAATGGTGAGTGCAGCCATGAAATTAAAAGACACTTGCTCCTTGGAAGAAAAGCTATGACAAACCTAGACAGTATATTAAAAAGCAGAGACTTCATTTTGCCAGCTTCCCTTGTGGCTCAGCTGGTAAAGAATCCACCCACAATCAGTCCCTGGGTTGGGAGGATCCTCTGGAGAAGGGAAAGGCTACCCATTCCAGTATTCCAGCCTGGAGAATTCCATGGACTCTATAGTCCATGGGGTTGCAAACAGCTGGACATGACTGAGTAACTTTCACTTTCACTTTGCCATCAAAGGTCTGTATAGCCAAAGCTATGGTTTTTCCAGTAGTCATGGACAGATGTGA
Source organism: Ovis aries (assembly GCF_016772045.2). Classification (NCBI taxonomy): domain Eukaryota; kingdom Metazoa; phylum Chordata; class Mammalia; order Artiodactyla; family Bovidae; genus Ovis; species Ovis aries. The sequence goes on from NC_056054.1 coordinate 203,563,858, forward strand.
GAATTGGATCATAAAGAAGGCTGAGTGTCAAAGAATTGATGCTTTTGAACCATGGTGCTACAGAAGACTTTTGGGAGTCCCTTGGACAGCAAGGAGATGAAAACAGTCAATCCTAAAGGAAATCAACCCTGAATATTCATTGGAAGGACTGATGTTGAAACTGAAGCTCCAACAATTTTGGATACCTGATGCAAAGAGTTTACTTATTGGAAAAGACCCTGATGCTGGGAAAGATTGAAGGCGAAAGGAGAAGGGAGTGGAGGAGGATGAGATGGTTAGATAGCATACTGACACAATGGACATGAATTTGAGCAAACTCTGGGAGATAGTGAAGGACAGGAAAGGCTGGCGTAATGCAGTCCATGGCATCACAAAGAGCCAGACACAACTTAGCAAGTGAACAGTAACAACAACACTTTACTTGGGTTTGCTCTGTTATGCTTTTTCTAGCTCTTTGTATTGATTGTTTAATTAATTTTAATCTTGTCTTGTTTGTAATAAGTGCCCGAAAAATGAGATTTGTTTTGGCTTCATCCTACAAGTTGTGATATATGGTATTTTTGTTATCATTCCATTCTAAATAGTTGGTAATTTCCACTGTGATATCTTTGTAACTTCTTTATTTAGGAGTGACTTCTTACAGTTCTAAACATGTGGAAGATTTAATGTGATTTTTATTGTTAATTTTCAATTTATATGTTTTGTGGTCAGAGAATACAATTTGCATGGTGTTGACTGACATCCTTTTTCATCTAATATGCAATTAGTATTTCATAACTGTTCCAAGTGTTTACATTCTTTCGTTCATTCTAAGTCTCAGAAATCCTTTTGTGAACCCATGAGAAAATGGTCAGCTAGACAGTCCAACAGTGAAATCTACCTTGGACAAACCCCACTGATACATACAGAGCTGACAGACTGCTTTTTGTATTTTATCTTAAATATCAACAAACAATCATCTGAATTTCTTGTGTGGAGAGGCAAAAATAAACAAGTAAATAAGAAAGAATTCTTAGGAAATAAAGACAATTTGAGAACAGGGAAAAAAATTGTTTAAAAATCTGTAATTAGTATCTTCAGAGAGACAAGTAGAAATATGTGAATAGTAAAAATATGAGTAGAGAAATGGAATTTTAGAATAAGGTTTAGAAATAAAACCAAGGAATCTGAACATGAGAGAGATTAAAAATAGCCAAGAAAAATAAGACCTTTAAGTGATTAACCCAGAAAGACCAACATTCAAATAATTTAAAAATCTACAAAGAGAAAACGGAGAGAGAAAAGTATCAAAAAATAATTTAAGAAAGACTTTTAATAAAGGACATGAGTTTCCTAGAGTAAGAGAATCTCCACATTCTCAGGACAATAATTTTAAAAAGATCCCACCAAAATATATAATCATTAAATATCAGAACAATAACAATAAAAGAGGCTAAGATTTTTCCAGGAGAAGAAAGAACACTTATATAGGATCTGGAATCAAAATATCAATGAACTCCTGAAGAGTAACACTGGAAGCTAAGATACAAGAGAGTAGTGCCTTCAAATTCTGAGGGAAAATTATTTCTCACTCAGAATTACATGTATAGCCTAACTATCATTCAAATGTGATGGTAGAATATACATTTTCAAGGGTGAAAATGCTAAAAAAAAATTGAGCCTAGGTCTTACACACCCTTGCATAGGAAGCTGCAGGAGAATATACTCCATCAAAATGAAGGAATAAATCAAGAAAGAGGAAGATAGAAGACACAGGCTATAGGCAAAGGGAATCCCCAGGTTGACAGAGAAGGAATGTCCCAGGAAGACAGCTGGACAGCAGGCCTAGGTGCAGCCACCCTGTTCAGAGAGAGGGGGACTAAGGGTTCTAGGAGGCGATGTCCCCAAGAAAAATATGAAATTAATAGATTACCTAACACATTCAGACATATTGAGAATGAGTCACTCCTAGAAATGGAAATCTAATCAAACAAAAAAAGATAGACCATTTTTATCACCAGAGAAAACAGAAAGTGATAGAAGAAAGGAAATGTCATCTCACAATTCAAAGTTTGCTGTGAATAGTACTGATGTGGCAATACTAATTGAATAATTAGAAAATATGATATAATTACTTTGAAAGGGAAGTGCTGGAGAATTTGGGAAGGAGAAAAATAGCATCATCTTCCAAAACAGGAAATCAATATATAATACTTAATGAAAAATAAGGCATGTAAAAATACGGAGGCAAATAACAAGAACATACTAGCTAAAGGGAGTTGAAAGTGTTTGCCTTTAGTGGATGGGAACTGGGATGGAGTAAGAGGGAACAAGGGGCTGCAAATTTTCATTTAAATTATATAGGTGTACCTTGGAGATAGTGCAGGTTTGGTTCCAGACTACCTCAGGAATACAAATATTGCAATAAAGCAAGTCACATGAATTTCTGGTTTCCTAGTACATATAAAAGTTATGCTTACACTATACTGTAGTCTATTAAGCATGCAATAGCACTATATATAAAAAATAATGTATCCATAATTTAAAATACTTGATCACAAAAAATATTATCATCTGAAACTTCAAGGAGTTGTAATTTTTTGCAATAGTAACATCAAAGATCACTGATCACAGATCACCATGGCAAATATCTTAATAATGAAAAAAGCTTAAAATATTGCTAAAATAACCAATATGTGACAGAAAGATACAAAATGAGCAAATGCTGCTGGGAAAATGGCACTGATAGACTTTTCAATGCAGGATTGCCACAAGCCTTTGATTTGTAAAAAACAACAATAACAAAAAACATCGTATCCATGAAAAACAATAAAGCAAAATACAATAAAAAGAGGTACACCTGTATTAATCATCTATTGTATAAAAATCACCCCAAACTAATCAATTTAAAATAACAATAAATGTTTGTTACTTCATTTTGTATCCGTGAGTAAGAAATTCAGGAGTTTAGCTAGGTGGAGATGAGAGAATCTCTCATGAGATTGTAGTCAAGAGCCCAGCCAGGGCCATAATCATCCGAAAGCTTGATTAAGACTGAAGGTCCCCTTTCCAAAGTGATCCACTGGCATACCTGGCAATCAGTGCTGATCATTTGCACAAAGCCTCAGTTCCTTGCCACACAAACCTTTCCTTGGATCCACTTGAGTGTCTTCACCACATGGCAGTCTCCTTCCCCCAGAAGAAGGAAGCCTAGAGGAAACCCGGTGGAAGCTGGAATGTCTTTCATCATGTAACCTCAGATGTCATAAACCATTGCCTTCTGCAACATCCTATCGGTTGCGCAAGTCAGCTCTACTCAGTGTAGGGGTACAACACAAGGGTATGACTAAAAGGCAAGGATCATTGGGGACCATCTTTAGAACCTTTGAGAACTAAGCGACTAAAATATACGTATATGCGTACTTTTAAGAAAAATAAGAATTTTAAAATTTTGTTCATAGTCTAAATGTTCATAGTCATGCTCATTTAGATTTATCAACATATTTTTATCACTTTCTGTGGTTAACATTGTTCCTTGTACCCTTCCGTTTCTTTCTGCGTTCATCTTTTCTTCTCAAAGTACATTCGATAATTCTTTCAATGAGAGTATATATGGAAATGCCTCTTTTTCTTTTCATTTTAACTGCAAGTTCAGTTCAGTTCAATTCAGTTCAGTCGCTCAGTCATGTCCAACTCTTTGCGACCCCATGAATCGCAGCACGCCAGGCCTCCCTGTCCATCACCAACTCCCGGAGTTCACTCAGATTCACGTCCATCGAGTCCATGATGCCATCCAGCCATCTCATCCTCAGTCGTCCCCTTCTCCTCCTGCCCCCAATCCCTCCCAGCATCAAAGTCTTTTCCAATGAGTCAATTCTTTGCGTGAGGTAGCCAAAGTACTGGAGTTTCCGCTTTAGCATCATTCCCTCCAAAGAAATCCCAGGTTTAATCTCCTTCAGAATGGACTGGTTGGATCTCCTTGCAGTAACTTGGTATAAAAGTCCAGCTCGACTTTGAAGCTTCTACTCCACCATCTCTCGTCTTGGCTTTTGCTGAGGCCAGAAGTTCCTTTGTAAATACTCTCTTTTTGGGTCTACTATAAGGTCTTTTTCTCTTTGCATCTGATCGTCTGCAATTTCTCCCCAAATATTCTCTGCTACTACTCCCTCATTTATTACTTCACTGTGGCTCCATTCACTTTTTTCTTTCAAAACTCTTATTGGACATACATCGTCCTTCATACAATCTATCTGTCATATCTCATAACTGCTCTCACATTTTTAAATCTTTCTCACCATGTACTATATTAGTTCTAATTCCTATGTCTTCTAATTCACTAATTCTCTCTTTGTATCTAGTCTACATTTATTCTGTCTGCTACATTTTTTAATGATCAAAGTTTTTGTTTCCAAGAGCTCTAATTAATTCTGTTTGTATCTCCTTGTTCTCATTTCATTTCTATCTGCCTCCAATCATTTCTTGTTAATGTTAAACTTTAATTTGCCTCTTTAGGCATTCAAAACACTACTTTTTAATTCTTTACAAGATTTTCACAAAATTAAATTAATCTGGAATAAATTCAAATTCCAAATATTGATTCTGTGACTGTTTTTCTTACCCTTAAGTATTTTTCTTGTATTTTGATTTGAATCTCAATGAGTTGGGGAATTTTTTAAATTTTGTTTTAATATCTATTTTTCACTGTGTCTCTGTCCTGAGCTTGGACCTCCAGACCCAGTTGAAAACCAGGTTCTAGAATAGCACTTTAGGGCTCCCACTCTGCTGTGGTATGAGGATATCACAGACCCAGACATGTAGCCAGAGGGTGGCTTGGCTCAGCTCCTAGTCAAGAGTCTGTCTTCATCTTTCCACATTTTAAGCCCCAGGCTGTACATGGACAATTGGCTTTATTTTTTTCCTTGCCTCTTTTCACAAGCAGAGGGAGCTTCACCCCACCCCTGGCTTCAAGGAGCCTGGCTGTTGTCCCCTGTGCTACACAGAGCTTGTAACCAGGAGCTAAGCCTCTGGCAGCTACTGCTGCTTTTAGACCCCGAGGCCACCAGGCCCTCAGCTCTACTCATCACATTACATTTCTGGTACACAAAGATATCTATCTTGGTTTAGGGCCCAACTATGTCCTTTTGTTTATCATTTTCTCTATTTTATTTATTATTTCTCTGTATTTGGAACAGAGGGCGTAGGCCACAGCATGAACTCACTATGCCATCTCAGCTAGAAGTTGGGAACAGAATCATGTGGTTGCCATACCTATAGAGAAGACCCTTATTTCCTTTTATTAAATGTGAAAGGGGATCATTTTCTTAAAATTCAGCAGGATTTTATACATGGGTTTTGCTAGGAATACTGTGAGCTGTTCTTTGAAAGGGGAGGCCACAGGGTGCAGAAAAGGCCTTCAGTTCAGTTCAGTTCAGTAGCTCAGTTGTGTCCGACTCTGTGCAACCCCATGAATCACAGCACGCCAGGCCTCCCTGTCCATCACCAACTCCCGGAGTTCACTCAGATTCACATCCATCGAGTCCGTGATGCCATCCAGCCATCTCATCCTCAGTCATCCCCTTCCTCTCCTGCCCACAATCCCTCCCAGCATCAGAGTCTTTTCCAATGAGTCAACTCTTCGCATCAGGTACTTCGCCAAAGTACTGGAGTTTCAGCTTTAGCATCATTCCTTCCAAAGAAATCCCAGGGCTGATCTCCTTCAGAATGGAATGGTTGGATGTCCTTGCAGTCCAAGGGACTCTCAAGAGTCTTCTCCAAAACCACAGTTCAAAAGCATCGGCGCTCAGCCTCCTTCACAGTCCAACTCTCACATCCATACATGACCATAGGAAAAACCATAGCCTTGACTAGACGGACCTTAGTCGGCAAAGTAATATCTCTGCTTTTCAATATGCTATCTAGGTTGGTCATAACTTTTCTTCCAAGGAGTAAGCGTCTTTCAATTTCATGGCTGCAATCACCATCTGCAGTGATTTTGGAGCCCCCAAAAATAAAGTCTGACACTGTTTCCACTGTTTCCCATCTATTTCCCATGGAGTGATGGGACCAGATGCCATGATCTTCGTTTTCTGAATGTTGAGCTTTAAGCCGACTTTCTCACTCTCCTCTTTTACTGTCATCAAGAGGCTTTTTAGTTCCTCTTCACCCAATCCTCTCTCAGAATAGAACAAGGCCTGTGCATAACAGCAGGGAGGGGCCCTGGGACCCTAGTGGCCACAAGAGGAAGCTGCGGCACCCACAGACAAGGAAATGCCCACCAGAGTTAAGGTTTTGTCGCAGAGTCGGACACAGCTGAGCGACTTACACTTTCGCTTTCAAGCACATCCAGTCCTGGCCGACCTAGAGCCTGCGGGGATGGCCCAGGCAGCCTGGAGGTCTCACCAGGCCTCAGGGTGGAGTCCTCTCTGCTATCTCTTCTGCTTTGCCAGACCTAGTCCACCTTACCTGTACTAGTTCTGTGAAGGCAGCTACTTCCTGCCTGGCACTTCTGAGCATCAGAACCTTGATTCTAGGGACTTCTTGGTCCAGACAGCTATTTGAATGGGTTCCTTAATTCAAATGTCCAGAGGACCCACACCTTCATTGAGACCACACAAAGGACTGTGGGAAGACAGTCTATGCAGGCATCCAGAACATGGGTTTGGAGATTAGACAGACGTGAGTCTGAATCCCACCTGTCACTCACTAGCTGTGTGTCGCTGGGTAGGTTACTAACCCTCTGTGCCACTGCTTCTTCATCTATAAATAATGGTAAGACTTTCTTACTTTAGTGAATTGCTATGAAAATAGATTCTTTACCACTAGTCCCACCTTATTCAAAACTGGGAAAGGAGTACGAGAAGGCTGCATTGTCACCCTGCTTATTTAACTTATATGCAGAGTACATCATGTGAAATGCCAAGCTGGGTGACTTATAGGCTGGAATCAAGACGGAGAAATATCAACAACCTCAGATATGCGGGTGATACCACTCTAAAGACAGAAAGTGAAGAGAAACTAAAAAGCCTCTTGATGAGGGTAAAAGAGAGTGGAAAAAAGCTGAAAACTCAACATTCAAAAAATGAAGATCATGGCGTCTGGTCCCATCACTTCATGGCAAATAGATGGGGAAAAAGTGGAAACAATGACAGGTTTTCCTTTCTTGGGCACCAAAATCACTGCAGACAGTGATTGCAGCCATGAAATTAAAAGACACTTGCTCCTTGGAAGAAAACCTATGACAAACCCAGGCAATGTACTAAAAAGCAGAGACATCAGTTTGCCGACAAAGGCCCATATAGTCAAAGTATGGATGTGAGAGCTGGACCAAAAAGAAGGCTGAAGCCAAAGAACTGATGCTTTCAAACTGTGGTGCTGGAGAAAGCTTTTGAAAGTCCCTTGAACTTGAAGGAGATCAAACCAGTCAATCCTAAAGGAAATCAACACTGAATATTCATTGGAAGGACTGATACTGAAGCTGAAGTTCCAATATTTTGGCCACTTGATGTGAGGAGCCAGCTCCTTAGAAAAGACTCTGATGCTGGGAAAGATGGAAGGCAAAAGGAGAAAGGGGCAGCAGAGGATGAAATAGATACTATCACCGGCTCGATGGACATGAGTTTGAGCAAACTCCAGGAGATAGTGAAGGACAGGAAAGCCTGGAGTGCTGTAGTCCATGGTGTCTCAGAGGCAGACATGACTTAGAAACTGAACAAAAACAACAACAAATGAGAATAGAACCAGATAATCAGATAACTCCATCTCCTGTGTACATGATCCCTGTTTTAGACATGCCTGGAGAATCCCAGGGACAGGGGAGCCTGGTGGGCTGCCGTCTATGGGATCGCACAGAGTTGGACACGACTGAAACGACTTGGCAGCAGCAGCAGGCTCTTATAGCCCCTTCCTATCCTGTTTCTGGGACCTATAGCCTTCAGTCAGCCTCTTCTGGGTCTTGGGTAGCCAAGATGGGAGGATTTTTTTGAGGAAGAACCAAACCCAGATGGAGTTACAGCAGAGGCCCCACAGAAGGACCAAAGTCCTCCAGTCTAAAGCTGTTCTTGAGAATCACAAATTCCCAAACACACCCTCCAGCTGCTGGTGCCCCAGTGGCTCCTATTTAACTATTTCCCATCCAGCGGCCTGCAGACTATACTCTCAGAACACACACTGCCAGAGTGCGCAACTCAATCCTTCAATTCAAGTGCAGTCAAACAGTCAGTGACTTATGAGGCACCTGCCCTGTGCTTGCACTGAGGTCCTAAGGGAAAGTCAACCCCTGCTCTCAAGGAGTTCACAGCAAGGTGGGAAGCCTGAGTGCAGACCCTCCTGGCTAGACTCAAATGACTGCTATAAGGAGAGGTGCAGTGCACAGGAGAGGCTCAGATCAGGGCCAGCCTAGGACCACCAGGTACACTTTCCAGAAGAGAGGTTCCTTGAATGTGGAGTAAGAATGTGCCAAGGACAAACCTCATCCATTTGTTCAACAAGTTTTTTTTCACCGTCTGCCACCCTCTCCTCCATCATCTCCTGTGTGCTGGGGATTCCATGATGCTAAAGAGAACAGCAATTGCCGCCATCCAGGTCTTGGCCCAGCATTCACAGCTGGACTCTGGCACTCTCCTACAGAATATAAACAATTCCACAGAACATCAACTTCAGACAAGGCCACTCTGTGACCAAGATGGATCTAGATAGAAACAAGCCACAACCCTGGAAGGCCTTTCTGATGCCCGCCCCCTCCCAGTACTGAGAGCTGGCAGCTCCCCATGGCGTGTGTTCTCCTCTACTGCAATGAGCAATAAACCTAACTGACTCCACTGCAGGTGGGTTCTTGGTGGTCTTTGCGTGGAGGGTGTTACAATGATGACCAAGAGGTAGGATTTTAGTGGAGACAATGAAATGAGGGGAAAGCCACATGGAGACATGGGGGAGGAACAGTCCAGGCAGATAAATAGCCAGTGCCAAGGCTCTGACGTGAGATGACAAGAGTGTTAGAAAGCAACAAGTAGGCCAACCTAGCAGGAATAGAAAAAAATCAGAGTAGGTATTCCAGACAGAGGAGAAAAGACTGAACAAAACCTCATGTAAAATAAAGTAGAACCTGATTAAGTAACCTATTTGCAGGGCAGGAATAGAGATGCAAAGGACAGACTTGTAGACACAGTGAGGAAGGAGAGCGTAGGACAAATTGCGAGAGTAAGATTGACAAAAATACACCAGCATGTGTGAAATAGCTGGGGGGAAGATACTGCATAGCGCAGGGAACTCAGCTCAGTGCTCTGTCATGACCTAGAGGTGAGGGATGGGGGTGGATGGAGCGAGGCTCAAGAGGGAGGGGATTTATGTATACATATAGCTGATTAATGTTGTACAGCAGAAACCAATATCATAAGGAAATTATACTCTAATTTTTAAAAATAATAACTAAGTAATGAAAAAGAAAGTAGGCCCTTGCCTGGCAAGCATGGGTAGTTCTATGTGGTTGAACAGGAAAATCAATGTGTCTTTGTTGGGCTGCACTGCCAGGCCTATGAGCTCTGTGCTTGCCCAGTTTCAAGACCAAAGAAAGAGCCTGGAGTCAGAGACAGAAACATCAGTGGTCTAGTGGATGGGGAGCTTACTTGTTTAAAGTAAGATCTGGAGTGACACTCCGCCATGTGCAGCTGATGGAAGGCTTGGTATGGTAGCTTCACTTCCAAGGACAGGTAAAGGTTACCAGTTATGGGGAAACTGATCATCAGGTTGACCCATCAGTTACCAGGGAAACCAGAAGGGCACGCCTCTCACCACTCCTGTGATAAGCTGGTGGAGATGTTTTGATTATTCACTGGGGCAGGGGCAAGTATGCAGGATGCTCTGTGGTGTGAGTAGGGTGTTGGTGAAACAGGCGCCGATAGAGCAGAGATACACAGAGAGCACGAGAACAGCCGTCTTGGTTGGCCTGATCATGCAGCCTTGTTTTGAGGAAGAGGGAGGAGAGTCTTTATTGCCTTTTTAAAGAGATGTTTAGCAAAGTCACCGTGGGGTCCTATACTCTGTTGAAGCCACATTTATGATGGTATTCTTCTTTGATAAGGTAATAGGTAAATAAATTGATACTGTCTTTGAGCAACAGCTTCCAAAGGGAGACTGCCATCTTTTAGATGATCCTGCCAACTCACCTGTGGAGTTATAACTCTCAAGACATCTAGGGGAAAGTCTGGCCCTTTGGTGTAGGTCTAATAGGATAAGGTAGGCTCAGCATTTGTGTGGTCTGATGTGATTTAAGAGTGAGGTGGATTGAACAAATTTTATCACCAGCTGCAATTTATGCCCTGGAAAGAATACAAAAAAAAAAAGAGTTTGCCTTCTCATTGCTGGCAACATAAACCGGAAATTCCCCACACCAACTCAGAGCTGCAGGCTGCAGGTGTGAACACACACACATACACACACACACACACACACCACTCTACCATCATTGACCCCCAAGCCCAGTCAGCTCAGGACTCAGTACCACTCAGCAATTAAAGTTTCCCCAAGAAAAAGTTACGCAAGTAACTGCCAAGTACTGTTTTAGCATTGGCATTGAACAGAGAACCAGAAGTGAACTTTTAACTCTTCCTTTCTCTATATATCCTAAAATGTCTGTTTCATTAAAATTAATAGAATCAAGTACAGTCTGGTCCATGAAAGGAGTAAACCCTGACTTGGGGCAGAGCCTTAAAAACACCATGTACTCAATTTCCATTTCTTACCCTGCTGCCAATCAGGAGCCATGGACGTGCTTTTGAACAGAAGGGAGATATCATCACATTTAGATGTTAGAAGAATCACTCTGGTAGCTTAATGGCATTGGAGTGGGCCCATGCATTCATCTCCACTGCTTTCTGAAATTATTTTTCTTTTTTTAATGTTTTTGATATGAAAACCCATAAGGAAAGAAAGAACAGGAGACATGTCAAAAGCAACATTTTGGAAGCTGGAAAGCAGTTAGACAAATGGTAACCAATGAAGCAGAACCAAGCAAGTTCAGGCCTGAGCTGTGGGGCAGTAAAGAAAAACTCCTTTTTATACCCCAGAGCTGCCCAATGGCTCACAAATCGGGGGCACCAGGCCCCTGTGACAGTGGAGAGAGGGGAAGAAAGCCGATGGATGTGGAGTCAAGAACAGGAGAACTGAAGATCGCTTCCGGCCCCACCCATCTCCTGCTTCCCCTTATTCCCACAGACACCGGAGGCATTTTTATCTGAAAGGGTAAAATTGAGTGTCCCTGGACTGGTGTGCCAGCAGAGTGAGGGCAGGGCCCCACACTGAGAACAAGGTCAAATGCAGGGTTACACACTGAATACTGAGCCATAATCCATCCACAGCCTCCTCATCTATCTGCTCCCCCAAAACCAGCAGCCAGGGCTCTCACCCCCAGTCACAGCACTGGGAGAGCCACCCGAAGGGGTCCACGCAGCCCAAGAAGAAAACTCCAAAGACCCTGAGAGCCACAGCTGCTGTGAAACAGCCCCGCCCCGTCCAGCCCATCCTGCCACACAGCTTGCAGCAAACCGGCCGGACCCGGTGACCCCACGGAGGGTGAGGGAGGGAGGCGTTCAGAGGAGGCCTGGCTTCTGTTCACCTGGTCCCCAAAGAGACAGACCCATGTGCCTTCTGTTAGGAACTTCCTCCTCCTGGCCTGGCACCTTTTCCTCCCCTGCTCCAGGTCTCTTATGCCATCAGCGCACATCTCTTGTCTCCTGGGTCCACCAGTGCAGAGGGCCAGGCAGGCTCTCAGGCCTAGGATGCAGGCCTTGGTCCCGAGGAGGGGAGTGACCATTTCCTCAGGACCAGGATGGATGGTGCCGCCCAAAAGGGTGAGGAGTTGGGGCCTGAAATCTCTCAAGCGCTGCCCACGGCAGGGTCTCCCCTCAGGAATGCAGACCTCGGGCAAATATTTTTGGTGGAGGCCCATCAACATCAACCATTCGATTTGATAATGTACTGCCAAAATTCATGGGCCCGCAGGAGCCACACCGATGGATTGAAGAGACACTTCAGTATTTCTTTATTGTCCAGTCAGAGCACTGAAGACTCTAATATACAGGAACCATCTCTTCACACCGTTTATGGCCAAGGTTGTCATTCTTAGCTAACTTCATAAATCTCACAGGGAGGAAAGGGTAGCAAGGGTACCGTTTACTCATGGTGCTGTGGCTCTTCAGAACCTGTTTATACTGAAACAACAGAGACTGCCCTGCCTCTCTGGTTCTCTAATATCATGTATTTAATGTCAGCTCCATCACTGCATCATCTGCAGCGCAGCCCTGCGTGCTGGCTTCCGGTGACTCTCTCAAAGCTTGTAGGGTGCTTCCTTGATAATGATCACAAATGCAAGTCTTACTCAAAGTATTGGGGAGGAGGCAGGAAAGCAATTATTTATTTTTCTATTATGTTAAATTTGCCACTGGGGACTTTACAGTGCTAACATAGAACAGCACATCTTCCAACCATGACCCCTCTAGAACGGTTTAGGCCATAATCGTGGTATTTTTAGAATGTGACCTCTTTCCCTGTTGGCCACAGCCCTGCCTTCCACACTCCATGGAAGGAAAGGTGAGGATGCCCACGGCCAGAGCAAAAGGAACAGTCTCGTTCATGTCCCCCATCACCTCACGGCAAGTGTGGACCCCCAGGGGAAAGGTCCCTGTGGCTAAGCAGAGAATGCCCCACAGGTGTGTAGAGGCCCCCATCAGGGTGGGGAGGGGGCACAGGGAATACTTGCTGCCACCCCTGCCCGTCTCAGGCGCTGCGGCCCCAGGGCAGCCCGTGGTTAGAGCCCCACCAGGTCAGAGCCACACTGTGGACACACGCAGGCAGGCTCCAGGGCTGGCAGCAGCCCAGAGCCTTGAGTTTGTCCTGAGTCCCGGGTGACTCAAACTCATGTGATCCCACACAAACATACAGCGCCGGCCAGCAGGAGCAATCCACTCACAGGCGGCCCTCCGGGAAGTGGGGTCCCAGCACAAGCCCCAGGGCAACACCATTGGTAGGAGTTCCAGAACTCCTCAGGGCATCTGGTTCACCCGATACCCAGGGCGGAGAGTCAGCGGAGGGGAGGGCCAGGGCCCAGGGCCTGCATGGGTCCTGGGACTGGCTACGGGCTCTGCCGGGAGGGTAGCCCGGCTCTCAGTCATCCAAGTGGGACTTGGAAAATTTTGAGGAACAGGCTTCTAGAGCCCATAACCCTCACAGGACCAGTTTAGGTTCTGGGCATGCGGCCCAGCCCATCCCAGACATCCAAGTGGGTTTTCCGAATACTCCTAGGCAGGCAGTCGAAAGCACTGAGACCTCTGAGCCCCGCCTGGGGCAGAGTCTTGCTTGCCCACATCTAAGGACTATACTGGCCCAGGGACACAGTTTACCTCCGAGCCATCCTCTCAACCCTGAATTGTGGGGGCCCTTGGCTGTTCAGTACAGATACGTATGATATCCAGGACCTTCTCCAGGCTCTGTCCAACCTCATCCCCCGACACCTCATATTCCTTCTCCCATTCCGCTGAAGCCACACTCTCACCTGAAATCCCCCACCCTAGGACCTGGGGTCTTCCCTCCTAGGGCATCATGTGCGTCTTAAGGATCCTCCGCAGCCAGGCTCAAATACCACCTCCTCTCCATCACCCCAGCTGGGAGCGTGTCTGTCGCCAGGCCTCTGCTGGACTCAGACACCATTCCCATCACTCCCAGCTCAGTGTCACTGGAGTTCATGCATGTCAGGTCTCCATACCAGACAGTGACCTGGAGGGCAAGGTCTCCACTGGGCAGGGCGTTGATTAATTAGAGCAGAGGATGGGGAGGAGGAGCCAGGAAAGAAACACTAGGGTTCAGAGAAGGAGACAGATGGGAGGAGCCCACAGTAAAAGGCAATCCTTGCGTTTGCAGAGCAATAGAAACCAAGTTCTCGGTAGCGCCAGTACCACTGCTGCCCACAAAAGAATGCATCATCTCACAAGCATACTTTGGCCCCTAGGAAATGCCTCAGGGTGCCTGCCTGGCTCACAATGGTTCTCTCTGTATGGGAATTCCTCTGACCTACCTACCCACACCCCCACAGAGGTGGGACCCAGGCAGCCACAGTTCTCCTGTGTGACTCCATTCTCTGGCCAAATTCCCTCTCCAGGGATGTGGGGCTCAATCACAGCCAGGGAATCTCTGAGCGCAGATGAGACTGAGGATCTATAATCCAAACCCCCAGCCCCAACAGTACAGACCACTTTGTACTTGGAAAGGCAGCAAAGACCAGTGTCCAAACTGCAGCGGGTGAGCCACGATCAGAGATATTGGTCAGTCTCATTCAGAAACGAGTGACAGAATCCCAGATCAAAGCAGCTTGAGCAAAGAGGGACAGCTCTGATGAGCAGCTGCCAAATGCAAGAGTGCTGCATCCATGCGACAGAGCTTGTCCTTCTCTGCACTTCTTGACTCAACTCGGATCCACTTCTTTCCCATCCTAGGTATAGACGACTTTAGAAATGCTGGGAAAGAAATGAACACAACATTAAAAATCAGCTATACTTCATTAAAAAAAATTTTTTTTCAATGCCAGGGAAATAAGAATTCCTCCCCTCATGTTCACAGCTCTGCCCACAGAAGACTAACTGATCCTGAACTACTCATCAGCCCTGAGGGAAGAGGTAGCCAGCGAAGGTGATGGACGCTCTCCCCTGAATACCTGCATGCACCAGGGGTGAGGGATGGGGGAGGAGGCGCCCAGAGCAAGTATGGTGGGCCATCCAGAAGTCCACTGACCACAGAGCTGTTCAGAGCAGAGAGCAGTGCCCAGCTCCAGCCTCTAAAGGTCATGCACCTCCAAACACATTTCTCCCTCTTTGGTTAGTCTTGCTGAGGATGATTTCTGTTACACGTGACCAGAAAAGCAAGACGACCCCAATCATGTGTATCTATAAGCACAGGAAAAGGCTCGGTGGTTGTACCAAAATTTTAATAGTAGGTATTCCTTGGTATTGAGGTGACAGGTTATTTTAGTTTTGCTTTTTTATATGCTTTAAAAAAATTTTCCCCACATTATATTAATTTTACTTTTATTATATAAGTACTAAATACCTGATGTAGCAGAAATTGTAAAAAAAAAAAAAAAAAAAAGTGTTTTTCAGTAAGAATCTTGACACTCAGGGATTGTTGTTATTGACCTTAGACACACACACATATTTTGGCCTGTGGAGTTGAATGACACCACCCTGCAGGTACCCTTATGCCACTGAAGCTGTCACAAAACATTTGGAGACATTAAAGTAGTGTTCTGTACCCATGGAAAATAACTTGAACTCTAATCACATTTGAGGTTCACACATGTACAGACAGAGGTAATACCAATTGGGTGGACGGTGAGAAGGTCCAAAGGAGACTCATAACACGAGTGGCACCTGAAACCCAGAAAACTAATCACCCTGAAAGAGGAAGTGGGCCAGACTCAACACCACCGTGTGAGGGTCAGAGGCAGTAGCGAGATCAAGATGCCTGGGAGGCAGCTCCTGAATACCCCAAAATCACCTCCTCCTAGAATGAAAAGATCTGAGGTTAAAGGGGCGGGAGAGGGGACACATTCCAGGGATGCTATGAAGGAGTGCTGCAGCTGCTGACCGTTAGGTCCTAACCCTACTCCTTTCCTATGACATGTAGCTCTAAGAAGTCTAGTCCTAATAAACCAGATGCCTGGCTGGTTCCTTCTCAGAGTATTTTTTATTTATTTTTAATTGGAGGATAAAGCTTTAAAATATTGTGCTGGTTTCTGCCATACAACATGAATCAGTCATAAGTATACACATGTCCCCTCCCTCTTGCACCTGTCTCCGGTCTCTGCTCCATCCCACCCGTCTAGGTTGTCACAGAGGACCGGGGGAGATCCCTATGTTATGTGGAACTTCCCACTAGTTATCTGTTCTACCTGAGTGCTCAGTTGCCCAGTGGTGTCCAACTCTATGCAACCCCGTGGACTGTAACCCACCAGGCTCCTCTGTACATGAGATTCAAAGATACTGGAGTGGGTTGCCATTTCCTCCTCCAGGTGATCTTCCCAACCCAGGGATCAAACCCAGGTCTCCTGCATTGGAAGTGCAGGTTCTCTACCACTAGCCCACTCCAGTATTCTTGCCTGGAGAATTCCATGGACAGAGGAGACATAGGGTCACAAAGAGTTGGACTTGACTGAAGCGACTTGGCACATGGCACACAATCATCTCAATCATCTCTGTTTCACTTATGGTAAAGTATATGTTTCAATGCTACTCTCTCAAATCATCCCACCCTCTCCTTCCCCCATATGGCCAAAAATCATGTCTGCATCTGTATTCCTGCCCTGCAAATTGGTTCATCAGTACCATTTTTCTAGATTCCATATATATCCTTTAAGATGTGCTGTTTGTCAGAGTATATTTATATTGAAGAAATAGAATCTGTGCCTCCTGATATGATCAAATGGGAAATATAAAGCACCTCTATGAAATGTTCCTGTGGAAAATGAACCAGAATCTAATCAAGACTCTATATTTAACTTTCAGTTTACAGGAAATACAGGGATGGAGGAGCAAAATAACAGCACTGCAAGGACAGAATACATAAATCTAAAATGTGAATCATTCTCTAAAGACAAGAAACCCAGTTGCTCCAACAACAACAACAAAATGTCATGAAATAGAGAAGGGGAGGGACTATAACAGAAAGAGAGTATTTGAGAAACAAAATGAGAACAAAGAGGCATTTAAAGTGGCATTCCAAAGTTAAACATTAGAATCATCATATAACCACCAAATCTGGCCATTCCATTTCTAGATAAATGCCCAAAGAATTGAAAGCAGGAACTCAGCCAGATACCTGTACACCAATGTTGATAGCAGCACAATCCACAATAGCCAAAAAGCAGAAACAACCCAAATACCCATCATCAGGTAAATGAATAAACAAAATGTCAACTGTAACAATGCATACAATGGAATATTAACCTTAAAAAGGAATGAAATTCTGATTCATGCTGCTACATGGATGAACCTTGAAAACATTATGCTAAGTGAAATAAGACTGACACGGGGGCAAATACTATATGATTCCATTTCTATAATGTACCTAGAATAGACAAATTCATAGAGACAAAAAGCAAAATAAAGGTTACCAGGGGTTGCGGCGGAGGGTGGGGGGCGGTGGGTGGAGTTCAGGAGTTTTTGTGTAATGGGTGCAGAGTTTCTGTTTGGGATCATGAAAAAGTTCTGTGATGATGGTTGCGCTGTGCATGTCCTTAATGCCCTTGAATTGTACACCTAAAAATGGTTAAAATGGCAAAACTTATGTTATTTGTGCATGCGTGCTAAGTCACTTCAGTCACGTCCAACTCTTTGAGACCCTATGGACTGTAGCCTGCCAGGCTTCTCTGGGATTTCCCAGGCAAGAATACTGGAATGGGTTGCCATTTCCTTCTCCAGGGAATCTTCCCAATCTAGGGATGATCCTGCACCTCCTGCATTGGCAGGTAGATTCTTTACCACTAGCGCCACCTGGGAAGTCCATGTTATATATATTTTACCACAATAAAAGAATTCTATCTTTATTCCTATCTTGAAAAATATTAAAGGAAACCCATAAACACAGCCCACAGCAACGTGTTAGGATCTCTTCACTCTGGTGCCCACTTCCTTCTCACCCCACATACAGGAAGGAACGTCGCTCAGTCCTGTCCGACTCTTTGCAACCCCATGGACTGTAGCCTACCAGCCTCCTCTGTCCATGGGATTTTCCAGACAATAGTACTGGAGTGGATTGCCATTTCCTTCTCCAGTGGATCTTCCCCCCCCCAGGGATCGAACCCGGGTCTCCCGCATTGTAGACAGACGCTTTACTGTCTGAGCCACACCCCACATAACACTTCTGCACAATCCTCCACGCTCACCTTTACCCCTGCCCCAACTCTCTTACCACTTGATTAGGTAGATGGGCTTAGCCTCACTCCCACCAAGAAAGAATGCTTCCTCAGGGCTGGGAAAGAAAAGGGAGGATGAGGTTGGCTGTGAAGGACTCTGACAGTGGAAGGGCTGTGGTCATGCCCACAGTCGTCATTTTCATCCCGTCACACAGTGGAGATGAGAATGTTCAGTTTTCTCTACCAGAACATAACCTCATCCTTTCATAGGCATGCCTAGCATTTTCCACCCCCTTAATGACTGTCACACCCATCAGATCCAATTACAGCGAAGTCATTGAGTGCCAGCTCTGTGCCAAGCACCTTACAGACCTTCTCTATAGTCCTATAACAATCATGCAGCTAACCACTATCTCACCATTTTGCACTAAACTTAGGCTCAGACATATCAAGTGACTTGCCCAGGGTCACATCAAAAAGCGTCAGGCCTTGGTTTCACACCACGACACTAAGCTGCTGTTAGTTCAGTGCAGCTATACTGTGAAGTTTCCCAAAGCAAGTTGGTGATGGGGGTCAAGCGACCAGAAGGGTTACTAGCAAAGCAGGCTGTTCCGGCTCCCCAGGTCCCTCCTACCGCACCCCCAGCCCCCCCTCTCAACTGCCTCTCTTTTCCTCACAAAATGTCACCTACTAAGCCCAAATCCGCTCAGCTGAGTCTTCTTGGCAACCAGAATGAACACAAACGTTGCAAACTATTAAGGTGACCACAGTTATGCAGGGAGAACTCAGTCCAGCTTCGGAGCCGCCTTTGACTGACCCCGGGGAGCGGCCCCGCCCCGCCCGCCGGTGGCGCATCCCTGCCTCCCTCTCACTCCCCTTTCCAGCGCCCTCGCGGCTCCTGCTGTCCCCGACTGGGCTCCACTGTAGGCGTCCAAATGCATTCCTTCCTCATCCGAGGCGCCAAGTACCTGCCCGGCCCGTTTTCTAGCTAAAGCCAGACCAGAGAACCGACTTTACCCCAAGGAGAAAGCATTCAGATGAAAATCTCCGGGATTTTCATCTGGTCCCTTGGCCCCAGTCTCTGGCTGTACCCAGATATGGCAAAAACAGGCACTGTCTCTCTTCAAGCTCGCGACCATCCATGGCAAAAGCTCAGGAGATGTGTGACAATGGGGCCAAGTAAAGAAAAATGGGATATAATACAGTAAACACAGGGTAAACTCAACAAAACCCACAGAAGGAAGCAAATACTTCAAAAAACTTTTGTTTCTCTGCAAAGAATTTATCCTGGGTTTTTTCTCTAACCAAATTTTCTACTTCAAGCAAATATTATTTTGTAATAAAAAAAAAAGATCATTCACTAGAAATACCATCTGAAGTGTTCAAGGAAATCATGGTCTATTCATGTGCAGAAAAAAAATTGAGGGAAAAAAATCAAAGGTAAAGGAGGATTTTTTCTGAGTTGACATTTTTATTTTATTAAGCAATTAACATTTTATACTGTCCTGTTTGCCAAAATAGAACATTACATTTTGAAGAATGTAGAATCACTCTTGAAGAACCATTACGTCTATGATCAGACAAAAATAAAACCCTACTTCTTTCTGTTCCTGTCAGGAAGTCCTCTCATTCCTCCCTGTCTGAAAGAGAGGAGGGAGAAATTAAAAGCTATTTCTGAAGGTCTTCCCAGGTGCCATTTTAAGTGGTACCTCCGCTGGAACCTATGAGAAAAAGTTCCTTCATAATGACATCAATCTTGCTTAAAAAAAAAAAAGGAAAGAAAACCCTAAAACTTATGAAAAACACAGTTGATGTGAATCATATGTCTGAGTGGCCAAGTTCCCACTAAGCTGCGAGAACACACAGATGTGCAGGACAGAATTCCTCTCCACACAGCGACTATTCCTCCCTGGAGCTATTGAAGGTAAATAGCCCAGCCCTTGTCAACGTCTCTGCCTGCAGGCTGGGCTGCAAAAATCCCTATTTCCTTACCTCCTCCCTTTCAGGCTACCTTTTTTCTAACTTTTTCCTTGTCAAAAAGTAGCAGGATATGACACTAACCATTTACTGGTTACTTGTTGACTGGTTGTTCTGCTTTAGCAGGTGACCTAATATCTTAACCAGTCATTTGCATTTTAAAACTCCCGTCTTCCAGTTGTGGAAGGGAAAACATCTGCTAAAGGAATTTCAGGCATCAGCCAGCAGGTGCAGTTATGTTTGTCTTGGGGGAGGGGGTGAGCCCTGGAAGTAAATGGGATTTAGACCTCCTGGGACCTAGTGGGGTGGTCAGAAGGAGAGGTGCCAGGCCTCCCCACCAACCACCCCCCCAAAAGGCAGGCTTCCCACTCCTCTGGAAGACAAGCTGAAGCTGGTCTGATTCCAGCTGCTTGGGAAGAATGAGGCATCTTTGGTCCTCCAGTCTCTGGAACCCACCCTTCCAGGATGAGTCGACCAGGTACTACTCCCACCATCTTCCCTCTGCTCCCTTTCTTTCTCTTTAACTCCTTTCCTCAGAGTTCTCTTGCATGGTGCTTCTTTAGGTGGCATTTAGTGAGATTTCAAACTACAGCCTTCCTTGGCTGCCAACCTGAAAACTTCTTCGTTTCATGTGGCATTTTGGCCTCTAATGTTTCCAACCACAAAGTATGTACTTAAACTGCAACCTCTTCCTTGGTAGAGAGTTTGCCGTAAGGTTCCTTCCCGGTTGTGAGTAGCACTTCTTTCCTTCTTCATTTTCCAGACTCAGAAATGCCTGGATGGGTTGTATCTTGTAAGCAAACCTTACAGGCAAAACTGACACAGTAAGGCATATGGCCTAATTGTACGGGGTAATAGATATTTCTTTAACTCTTTCCCTAGTCATCCTTTGTCTTTATGTAGTATATAATTCAACTGTTAGAAGAGGAGATTTCATACAATTCAATCAAGACCTCATCCTCTGTTCTTATGGAGATCCACTTCTCTTCCTAATATACCAAGGGGCTCTTTTTCTCAGAATCTGCTCTCTTGAGTTTACTTATC
This sequence comes from Ovis aries, assembly GCF_016772045.2. Classification (NCBI taxonomy): domain Eukaryota; kingdom Metazoa; phylum Chordata; class Mammalia; order Artiodactyla; family Bovidae; genus Ovis; species Ovis aries. The sequence continues at coordinate 203,584,751 of NC_056054.1, forward strand.
TACTGATGTATTGATTTCACATGTATCTCAGATTATGGCAAGTCTCTTTCCTTCTCTCCTGATACGGAACTTAAGCCCATGCACAATTTTTTAAAATCATTATCTATGGTTCATTCCCACCCCTCCTTCAAGTCTATTCAAATGTCTCCTCACCAGAGCATTCTGTGGGCGTCCTCATTAAAACTACACTCAGATCCTCCTTCCCGAGAACCCCTAGTTCCCTGTTCCTGCTCTATTTTTTCCATAGCCCCATCTTTTTCTGGCACACTGTATACTCATTGTGTGTATTGTCTGTCCTCCTCCACTAGGTTATAAACTCTACACAGGCAGGACTTTCAGTCAGTTTAAGTCACTGCTGAGCCCCTGTAACCAAGAACAGTGCCTGGCACCGAAAAAAAATGCTCAGTAAATATTAGTTGAGTGAATAAACTTAGAGTGGCATGGCACATTAGCTGAAAATGTGGAATGATTGCTACTCACCCTGTGTTTCTGGGCCCACAACATCATGTCACCAGGAGCCTGTCAGCAATGCAAACTCTCAGGCCGACCCTAGACCTTCTGAATCAGAGGCTGCAGTTAAACAAGCTTCCCAGATAAGATATATGCAGATCAAAGTTTGAAAAGTTTGATCTATATAGCCATGCAAACGACTTAAACTTGGACAATCCTGTTCTTAAAAGATTTTCTTATATGTGAGAAATAGGTAATAGGGGGTCTCTGGAGAGACTTGGTTGGCCAAGGAGATAGAGATGGAAGAAAGAAACTATTCCCTAGGAATTATCTTGTGTCTTTTGCATGCAATTAATAGCTATCCCTGGTGGCTCAGAAGGTAAAAAATCTGCCTGCAATGCAGGAGACTGGGGTTCGATCCCTGGGTTAGAAAGATCCTCTGGAGAAGGGAATGCCTACCCATTCCAGGATTCTAGCCTGGAGAATTTCATGGACCAAGGAGCCTGGTGGGCTCCAGTCCATGGGGTCACAAAGAGTCGGACACAACTGAATGACTCACACTTTCACTTTCACTGCTCGTGATAAAATTGATTACTTGTGAGATAAATAGTATATAGTAAAAGGTCCTCTGCTGTGTCTCCACGGAATGCTTCTCTGGCCTTCTTCCTCTGTAGCCTCTTGTCTTGCTGCTTTTATCTGCCACCCCAACTCTCCCTGCCAACCAGTATAAAGAATACGACTCCGATGCTACTCACTTAGAAGGCAGAAAGGACTACAGAAGCTTTGAGTTTTAAAAAACAAGTTCAGGACTTCCCTAGTATAGTGGTGCAGTGGATAAGAATCCGCCTGCCAATGTAGGGGACACGGGTTTGCTCCCTGGTCTGGGAAGATTCTACGTGCCACAGAGCAGCTAAGCCCATGAGCTTCAACGACTGAAGCCTGCACGCTCTGGGGCCCATGAGCCAACACCTGCTGAGCTCGAGTGCTGCAACCACTGAAGCTCACTGGTCTACAGCCTGCGCTCCGCAACAAGAGAGGCCACCACAGTGAGAAGCCCGCAACCACAGCTGAAGAGTAGCCCTGGCTCTTCGCGACTAGAGAAAGCCCGATCGCAGCAACAAAGACCCCGCTCAGCCAAAACTAAAATGAAATAAATAAGTCATTACAAAATAAAGAAAGAACAAGTTCATTGGCTTTGTTTTTTAGATTCCTGTAAGGGAGAATGAGACAGAAATAAAGGAAACGGAAAACTTCACATTGTAACAAACACGAGTGTAAATAACAGATGCAGTGTGGATACTCCAGTCTCTCACAGACCACAGTTCAGTAGTGTGTGTGTGTGTGTGTGTGTGTGTGCAATACACAAACACCAATGCTCCCAAAAATCACCTTAAGAAGACACAAGCTTGCCTCTGCTTTCCTCTTGTCTTCCCTCATCTCCCTTCAGAGTGGGGGCTGGTCAGGACCCCAGCACTCCATGTTAAGCACCACGGCCATGAGGAAGAGTGCCAGCAACAACAGGCAGGTCCATGAAGCCCACCAGCTCCGTGGCAGAGCTGTCACCCCAGTACCCAGTCAGCAGCCTCACTGCCCACTGCGTGGAGAAGAACTCAGTGGGATCCTTGTCACAACTCTCCTCCCACTGGCCCCTGCTACCTCCATTTGCCTGCACTCCTGTCCCCCTGCATAAATGGAGGGTAATGGAAAGTAAGGAGTCTCTGTCCCCACAGTAGGATCGGGGGCTTAACTAGGCACGAGAGACTCCAGAAGAAAAGGGAAAAGGCCTGGCCTCTCGCAAAAAGGCTGCATCTTAGCCCAGGATCCAGCCCAGTCAAGGCAGGTGGACAAGAAGAGAGGTGAGGGACTCCTCCCAGGGGCAGCTGGGGTACTGGAGACAGCCCCAGCAGCCGTCTGCTGCCCCCAGAGGATGAGACAGCTCAAGGCCTGCCCAACACCCATCAGCTGAGGAGCTGGAACCCCACCTCTGGGCTCCGGTCATGCCCTGGAAATCAAATCACTGAATGTCAACTCACCAAGTGCCCTGACTTGGAGAGGATTTTTTCACCATTTTTTCAAAATGTCTGGGATTTTGCCTCCTCTGTCACTTTAAATGCAGAGGATCAGATTTCCCTGAAATGCAGTCTCCTGCCTTGCTTATTTGTGCAGATTTATATGTGCTCCAGCCTCTGAGCTGATCATACAAATACCCTCAGTGGGTCAAGGAAAGCATTTCAGCCACTCCACAAGTAGGAACAAAGGTACTACAGGGCCAGGACCCCAAGTGGGGCTCTGGCCAGGCAAACAGAAACCTAGAAAAATACTCAATGATTTCTTAATAGCGGTTATCTAGGGGTTGGAATTCTTTCTAACAGGTGAATTTTTCTTTCTTTCTCATACATTTGTATATTACCACATTCACAGTGATTTACGATGATGAGCAGAAATCACTCTGGCAGCTCCCTTTGTTCTTGAGATCATGTAGCAAAGCCAAACAAATATGGGGCAGCTCCATTCTCAGGGCACCATGATCACTTCAGGATCCCTATGAGTTTTTCCCCTTTTGTCCTCTACAACAATATATCTCCAGTATTCCAGACTGTGCTCTGTGTTTTTTTTTTTTTCCCTTCGCTCATCCTCTTTGACTTCCTAAAATCTGGTGAGCTAAAATGTGCCCACTCCAGCACACTCTCTCCTTATCCCAATTGTGTCACTTTATGAAGCCACTTTGTTGGGTCAGAAGTGTCACACTTTGTTTTTCCAGTTCCCATTATTTCATAAAAGACTAAGAGTGAAATGCAATGAAATAATCCAGAAACTTTTTTGAAAGCAACCAACTCTTGTTTAGAATGCAGGCTATCCTACATGTTGAGCAGCTGACATGCATTAGAGTGGTAGAACCCAGACTCCATACTCCCAGGCTGCCTCTCCGTCCCTCACTTCTCCACCGTCCTGAGGAGGCACCCTCTGTAGTCTGTAGTTATACATTATTCAAATACCTACACAGACATTCAGTTCAGTCACTCAGTTGTGTCTAACGCTTTGTGACCCTATGGACTGCAGCACGTCAGGCCTCCCTGTCCATCACCAACTCCCAGAGTTTACTCAAACCCATGTCCATTGAGTCGGTGATGCCATCCAGCCATCTCATCCTCTGTCATCCCCTTCTCCTCCCCCCTTCAATCGTTCCCAACATCAGGGTCAAACATCTCACATCAGGTGGCCAAAGTATTAGAGCTTCTGCTTCAGCATCAGTCCTTCCAATGAATATTCAGGACTAATTTCCTTTAGGATGGACTGGTTGGATCTCCTTGCTGTCCAAGAGACTCTCAAGAGTCTTCTCCAACACCACAGTTCAAAAACATCAATTCTTTGGCACTCAGCTTTCTTTATAGTCCAACTCTCACATCCATACATGACTACTGGAAAAACCAGAGCCTTGACTAGATGGACCTTTGTTGGCAAAGTAATGTCTCTGCTTTTTAATACACTGTCTAGATTTTCTTCCAAGGAGCAAGTGTCTTTTAATTTCATGGCTTCAGCCACCATCTGCAGTGATTTTGAAGCCCAAAAGGATAGTCTCTTACTGTTTCCACTGTTTCCCCATCTATTTGCCATGAAGTGATGGGATCAGATGCCATGATTTTAGTTTTCTGAATGTTGAGTTTTAAGCCAACTTGTTCACTGTCCTCTCTCACTTTCATCGACAGGCTCTTTAGTTCTTTGGTTTCTGCCATAAGGGTCGTATCATCTGCATATCTGAGAATATTGATATTTCTCCCGGCAATCTTGATTCCAGCTTGTGCTTCATCCAGCCCGGTGTTTCTCATGATGTGCTCTGCGTAGAAGTTAAATAAGCAGGGTGACAATATACAGCCTTGACGTACTTCTTTTCTGATTTGGAACCAGTCTGTTGTTCCATGTCCGGTTCTAACTGTTGCTGCTTGACCTGCACACAGATTTCTCAGGAGGCTGGTCAGGTGGTCTGGTATTCCCATCTCTTTCAGAATTTTCCACAGACATTGACTTGGCCCAAAATGCACTGTTGGCTGGCAGCAGCGCCATCAAGTGATGGCTCTGAGTGGCTATCCTTCCTCTGACAGATCCAAAATCTGTTGCTAAAAGATAGCCCAGGGGAGTCACTAGAGAACGCAGAAAGGTGATTCTCAAAGAGGAGGATTGTATGTGAAAGAGTTTTCTCTTCAAAAACCAGGTGTATCAGAACCACCCCAGTTTTTCCTCTGGTTAGGGTCCCTGTGTATTACCTTCTGTCTTTTTCTGCTGGAGAAGCTCAGAGGCTCAGTCAAACTTGCTGCAAAGTAGAAGGCCTGACTGACCCCAGGGTAACAACTGTAAATCCTGCCAGCACCTATTTTGAGACACTATGCGTGCGTGCATGCTAAGTTGCTTCAGTCGTATCTGACTCTTTGTGAACCCAGGAACTGTAGCTGCCAGACTCCTCTGTGCATGGGATGCTCCAGGCAAAATACTGGAATGGGCTGCCAGGTCCTCCTCCAGGGCTGAGACACTACACTACTTGCAAAAATGCTGGCCTGGGCAGGTCAGCGGAAACTAGTGTCCAAACACCGCTCCCAGTGGCCTGATTCTTGAAGCTCTATTCCATCTCAAAGACAGCCTAGGCCCCTCTGCAGGATCTAATCCTACACCGGCTATTGTGTCTTTTCCTGCTCCCCAAAGGTAGAGCGAAGCCCGTGGAGCCAGTGCCCCTCTCTCTCCCTACCTCCCCTCAGACCCTTCTCCACTGGGGCCCACTTAGGCCCCTGGTCACAAAGAAACAACCATTAGCTCAAAGACTGGAAAAAAAAGTTTTAATAAATACAAAAATCTCCAATAATGACTCTGCTCAGCTCAGGGGCAGCAGGAGTGAAGTGTGGAGGGGGCGGGGACCCTTGGTGCTGAGTGAGGATAAATTAAAAATCCCAACAAGCCAGTGACAGTATGTACAGAAGGAAAGGGGTTGGGCTTCCAAGGCAGGGGCCGGAGGGTGACAAGGCCAGAGTTGGAACAGACATGGCCTTGGTCTGCCCTGGCTGCCCCTCCCCCGTGTGCAGTTGTGGTTCCCAGAGGTAGTGGGGGAGGGGGAAGAGGCAGAAGAGAGGGGCCAAAGGCACTGGGTTTCCTGCAGGAGAATACGAGGTCCTCAGTGCCCCTCCTTCCCTCGGCCCAGGCCCCATCCTCTTGGTCATACGGCCTTCTGGCTGCTCCCTAGGAGCCTTCATCTTCTTTCCCAAGCTCTGGGACTGTCCTGGTCTCTGGGGCTGCTGGGAGACAGGAGGGAGTGAAGTTTGGAAGAGGAACAAGGGGGTGGGGGGACACAGAGGACACAGTGGAGCTTCCCTGTTCTGATCTCAGAAAGGTCAGAATTCTTGAAGCAAGTCAGCACACACCAGCTGTGTGACTTTAGCCTAGTTGCCTGATCCCTTTGAGGGTCAGCAAATTCCTTGGTGAAGAAAAGGCAATGGAGACGAAGCCTACAAGGTTGCTGTGGGAGGGGACAGGACCACACTTGTGCAGCAGAGGGCACTGCGCCTGGCACATGGCCGGTGCTCCCTCCCCTCCCCAGGCTTCCCGGACCCCGCACTTACGCCGCCGCCGGGGCGTGCAGTGGGAGCAGCAGCGGCTCTCCTTCCCTGGGCCGCAGGACAGTGGCGGTGAACAGTCATCCCGCTCACAGTGGGGCACCCCTGCCTGGTGCAGGACAGACCAGATCCTGAGGGTCCCCAGAGGTGCCGGGGCACAGTGACCTTCAGCCTCCTAGGGGAAGCCCGCCCCCCAGGAGCCTACCCTCCCTGGGAAGTTCCGCTCCCCCAGGCCAGGTCCCCAACGCCTACCTCACACAAGCCCCCACTCACCCCACATCTGCAGGTAATACAGCTCATCTCCCCAAAGGGGGGCACTGAAGGGTGCCAGCTCTGGCTCTCTGGGAACCACTGCCCTGCAAAACGGCAGCCTCGGGGCCCATCAGCCTGCATGGGGTCCCCCAGTTGGGGGTGGGCCCCTGACCCCACTGTTGGCAGGGAGAGGAGGTAAGGAGAAATAGATCAGTAGATGTGAGCTCTGTGAGGGCCATCCAGGCCATATTTGTCACCTAGCAGTTTCTGGCACTTAGTAGGTAATAAATTTGTATGGATGGATGGGTGGATGGGTGGGGGGGTGGGTGCATGGGTGGGTGGATGGATGGGTGGGTAGGACAGGAACTGGATCCCATCACAGCCCACTAACACATGCACATTCTTCTGCTGCATGTAGATCCCTAACTTCAGGCTAGGCAGAGAGCAGTGCTGGGTAAATGCTGAATTAGCTAAGACATCCCTTTCCTCCACCTTCAAAAGGCATCCCCTCGCCACGCATCCGCCCCACCCAGGACAAGGCATGAAGAGCCTCATCTGCCCCTAGAGGCCCCGGGGCCCCTGTCCCCCTTACCTGGACACTGCTTGCAGCAGTCAGTGGGGTTGGCACGGACGGGCTGGGCACAGGCCAGCCGGGGACACTGCACCTTCTCACAGTGCACCTCCCCGGTGCCCCCCTGCAGGGATCCATGGAGTGAAGGGTGTCAGGAGAAAAGCAGAACATGCAAGCCTTCTGCCTCCTCCTTTCCTTTTCGTATACCTCAGACGTGTGACCTTTTTCACTCAGAGGTCTTGTAGTGAAAGTTGTTCGGTCGTGTCCAACTCTTTGTGACCCCATGGACTATACAGTCCATGAAATTCTCCTGACCAGAATACTGGAGTGGGTAGCCTTTCCCTTCTCCAGAGGATCTTCCCAACCCAGGGATTGAACCCAGGTCTCCCTCATTGTAGGTGGATTCTTTACGAGCTGAGCCACAAGGGAGACCCAGGAATACTGGAATGCGTAGCCTGTCCCTTCTCCAGGGTATCTTCCCAACCCAGGAATCGAACCAGCGTCTCCTGCACTGCAGGCAGATTCTTTACCAGCTGAGCTACCAGGGAAGCCCAGAGGGCTTGGACTGCGGTTTTACATGCGTGCCAATTCGCTTTAGTCATGTCTGACTCTTTGGAACCCTATGGACTGTAGCCCTCCAGGTTCCTCTGTCCATGGGATTTTCCAGGCAAGAATACTGAAGTAGGTTGCCATTTCCTGCTCCAAGGGATCTTCCCCACCCAGAGATCAAATCTGCATCTCTTGTATCTCCTGCACTGGCAGGCGGGTTCTTTACTCCTAGTGCCATCTGGGAAGCCTGGGGCTTTATATACCTGAACTCAAATCTTCACTGTAGCCCTGCAAGGTAGGTGGAACCATCTCTGCTTCTGGGCGAGCAAAGTGAGACTCAGGGACATACAGAAAGTGCCCAGGGTTACATGGAGCTAGTCAGCTGGGAGAGCCAGAATTCACCCAAATCAGCCCTTGCCCTTTTCCTACAGGAAGCCAACTCTCAAAGCCCAGGGACTGAGAGTTCCCTGTGGCCTGGTGGTTAGGACTCAGCACTTTCCTGCCATGGGTCCACGTTCCGTCTGGGGTCCTGCAAGTCATGTGGTGTGTGTGCTGTCTATGCTTAGTTGCTCAGTGGTGTCCAACTCTTTGCGACCCCATGGACTGTAGCCTGCCAGGATCCTCTGTCCATGGGATTTTCCAGGAAAGAATACTGGAGTGGGCTACCATTCCCTTCTCCAGGGGATCTCCCTGACCCAGGGATCAACTCAGATCTCCTGCATTGCAGGCAGATTCTTTACCATCTGAGCCACCAGGGAAGCCCAAGTCCCATGGTGTGGCCACCCTCTGAAAAGATTGTGCAAAGGACTTCTCCTATTATTTTGACCACCAAGACTGGGCTTTCCTCTCCCAGAAGCCCCCTCTCCCACTCTGAAGATCTTAGGGGTTCCAGCATCAGAGAAAGCTGGGCTGCCATACCTTGCAGGTGCAGACAGCACACTTAATTAAGCCAAACGGGGGCACGACAGGGTGCCACCGGGTGCCTGCTGCCCGCCAGCTCCGGTCACCATCAAAATAGCAGCCTGGTGGGAGACAGTGCCCAGCGCCATTAGTGCTGAGTTCATTACCTAGGTCCACAACCCAGGCTGGAGCTTCAGGCCAACTCCACAGTGGTCTAGCCCCAGGGCCCACTTGTGGGCCAAGGCCTTTAATGAAGCCTCTCAGGTGTCAGTTGTGACCTGTGCCCCTCAACCACCTCCATCCCAGTAAATACACTCCCCCTCCCACTACCCCCCATCCTACCCAGCAGCTCCGCTTGACTCCCCACCCCTGTATTCACACACTTCCAGCTCACCCTCGCCAGGGTCCCTGTTCCTTGGCAGCCCCGGGAGGTCTTTGACATCTTGTTTCTCTGTGGATCCAAAGAAATAATGAAGGCAGAGGTTGGCCCCCTTCTTGCTTCCCTCCCCAGAGGCCTCACTGCCCCCCATGGTGGACCCTCCATGACCTCTCCACTCCTGCAGGGCACTCACCCGGGCACACAGGGCAGCACTGGTCCGGCGCCTGCACTGGGCTTGGACAGCTGGGCGGCGGGCACACCACAGGGTCACAAATCACCGTGCGTCTCTGCAGGGAGAGATTGAGGGTTGGTTCCGGGGCTCCAGAACCCAGGCCCCAGTGCACCCTTCCGGGGCCTCCTACCTGGCAGGTGCAGAGTGAGCAGAGCGGGTCATAGTTAGGAGCCCAGCGAGCCCCGTGGGGGCGCTGCTGCCCCTCGAAGAAGCAGGTGTTGGGGTCTCGGAGCCGACCGGGGCCACCTGGTCTGGCTGGCGCTGAGGTGTCTGGGCCCGGCACAGCGGGCAGTGGGGCCACCATGGCCGCCACCGCCTCCAGAGCCCCAGGCACCTGCACTTCTTTGTCCCCTGCTGCCGCCAGCCGCAGGCCGCCCACCTCACATTGGTTGGCAATGTGCACCTGAGAGGAGAGGCAGGTTGAGGCAGCACCCAGGCTCCCTCTTGCATCTCCACCAGTGGCAGCCAAGACACCCAGAGCACCCACTCTGCCCCAGAAGGATGCTCTTAGCCACAGCACTCATCCCAGCCACCAAGGACAGGTGGTCAGCTTCTTGCCTCATTAAGTACCTAGTCTGGCTTCATCCTCTCAGCGAGCTAGGCAGTGTGTGCAATTCTACCGCCCCCAGGGTTCGGAGAGGGCAAGTGGCTAACAAAGAGCACCACAGTACTCACCCAAATCTGACCCATCCCAACAGGCCCGCACTGCCTCCCTACCTGCCCTCGCAGCTCCCCTTGGGGGCTCCCCTTGGTGGTGATCAGCAGGGAGGCAGAGCCCTGAGCCAGGTGCCGCAGCAGCTCGGGCTCCAGGTCCTTCACGACACCCTGGGCCTGGCAGCAGACAGAAGAGGGGACAGAACAAGGCACTCTCGGACTAAGCCTGCCATTCCCAGTTTCTCAGGTAAGGAAACTGAGACCCAGGGAAGTTAAGTAAGGTCTCCAGAGAAGCAAGCCCATCAGCAATGGTGCAGAGCTCAGAAGCCCCAGGTCTACAGCAACCCAGCCCATGTCGGGGGCTTGGTCCATCCCACCCACCCCTTGGAGGTCCAGGACATTACAAACTACCCACGAGATCCCAGCAGAGTAGGACACAGGTGGATAAAAGGATACTAAAAGGCTGAACCAGATTCGTACCCAGGTCTGTCTGACTCCTGAGGCTTGCCTGCTCTCTGTTTCCCCTGCCCAGGCCCACAGAGCCTTTCATGCTAAAAAGCAGCTATTTTCCAAACTGCCTCGCACCAACACCTCCTCACCTCCGGGCCGTAGAATCCCTTCAGCAGCCGCCGGGGCCCCGGCATTCCAGGAGGCCCGAGGAGGTGGGCAGTGATGGTGCCCTGCTCTGAGCCACCAAGCCCTGCCAGCAGCACTTCATAGTGCAGGTGACAGTGGGTGTCCAGGGAGAGCCAGGCGTGCCCTGCTGCCTGGCTCTGCACCGGGGGCAACACCAGGGCTCCTGCCAGGGGCACAGGCAGTGCTGGATCCAGACAGAGAAGAGATGACTAATGAGAAGATGGCTGAGAGCAGTGACTTAACCCTAGCATTTCCCATCTCCCTCGGCACAGACTCCACAAACTAGCAGGCACTGTCCACAGGCCCAGGGCTGGGGAAGCAGCAAGGGAGAGGCCTGCATTGTGGTGAGAGGGACCATCTCCCGGCAGGGCCACCCTGAACATCCTCACCTTCTCCAGATGCCAACTGGAGCTCAGGTGCAGAGAAAGAAGTGCCAGGCTCTGGCCCTCTCGCACCATCCCTCACATGCTTGAATTAGAGGACACCAAAGGTGGGGGCAGACCCCTGGAGCACTCACTGTCATGGCGGGCGCTGTGCCCACTGTAGGGCAGGGCGGCCACGTGGCCCCGCAGCTCTCCATCTGGGAAGTCCTTGGTGCCCACGTTCAGGAACAGCTCATTCTGCAGCAGCATATGAGCCCCCCGGGCACCCAGCCCAGGGCAGATACCCACGGCCTGAGAGGGCAGGGAAGAGTGAGCCCAAACTGCAGCCTGCCAGGCCCCGGATGAACCCTCCTCAGCTTTCACACAAGCCCAAGATTCTGAACCCTTTCCATGCTGCTGTGCATCCCTACTAAACCCATACACACTGCCATGCACCAGTAACACTGGCTAAGAACCGGCAGGCCCAGGTTCAAGAACTTTCTCTGCTACTTCCTACCTATGCAACCCATCTTGAGGAATTATTTAAGCTCTCTGATCCTTCTCTTCATCATCTGTTAGATGAGTAATGTGAGGGCCAAAAATAATGTAAGCAAGGCAACCAGTGCAGTTTGTGGCATCTAGAAAGGATCAATAATAAATGGCAGTCATTGCTATTATGTTTAACATTATATGATCTGCTGCACTGGCCTCCCTATGTAACTCCTTCCACTGGATACAAGCTTCCTGAAGACAAGAGCCACATCTGATTTTCTTTGTACTGCAGTCCTTAGCCCAAGGCTCACTAAAAAATGAGTCCAGTGAATCAATGCATCAGTGAGAGAGACTGCAAGTGAGTGAATAATGCCAAACATCCCTGTTCATCCAACAGGCTTCCCACGGCCCCCTAACACTGTCAACTCTGCTGCCTGGGCCCTGCGGCCCTGGTCTTCCTGAAGCACTCACCCTGTGTCCTCCCAGCTGGAGTCCAACCATGTGGCAGAGGACAGTGTGCTGGTTCCTCCGCTGAGGCTTGGTCTCCAGCGTCATGGCCACCACCTCACTGCCTGTACCTACCACCTGTACCTGGAGGGCAGGAGTGGGGAGGGCAAATGAGAGTAGCAGAGAAGGGCTGGGCCCTGAACCTTTGTAGTCTAAAGCCCCGCCCTGCCCTGCTGCCTTCTCACCTCCTGCACCGCCCCTGCCCCACCCCTGACTCTTACTTGGTAGATCAGGGAGCCGTTTCCTAGCAGTGTAAGGCTGGCTGAGCCCGCTGCACCCGTCTGAACTGGGATCAGGGCATCCGCCCCGCAAAGGACACTTTGCAGGACTGCAAAGGGGAGGGACAGGTGGACGCAGGCTTGCCCCACGGCCATTCACACCCCAGCCCCCAGGATCCCTCCTGTACCCACCCTGGCCCCTCCTCTGGCACTTTGCTGTGCCTCTCACTGTGTGTGCCCGGGGTGCCCGGCTTCACCCTGCCTCACCATCGCAGCTCTGCCTGGCTGCAATGTGTCCACTGATGCGTAGCCCTGGCCCACTTGCCCTCTCCAGGGCCATCTGCAGCTCCCCCAGCACCAGCCAGTCCATCTCCTGGGCTGTCAGGTTGGGCAGCACTTCAGCAAAGCCCGGTTCCTGGGGGCAGAGGAGGGTGCGGTGGGCACAGCAAGAGGCTAGAGCAGGCGGCAGTTAGAGCCAGACCCTCACTCACCTGGGCTGAGGCATTGGCTTGGAGCTCTCGAAGTAGCTTCCCCTGGTGTAGAATCCGGAGCCACAGGGGAACCTGGGCTGGTCCTGCAATAGCCACACACATGGAACCTCTGAAAGATGGGTGCTCTCCCTACCCTCTTCACGTGTCTGCCCCCATCCCGCTTACCCCCACTCCTGGACTCCAGGAGCCCACGGAAGAGCAGCAGAAAGTGCAAGGAGTCCTCTGTGTCACTGAGAGTGAGTAGGGCGATGCCCCCTATGCCTGGCTGTGGGGGCCCTTCCAGGGTCAGGATGGCACTGAAAGTCTCTGGGGAAAAAAGGACCACGAGAGCCCATCAGAAAGTGCCCCCCTCAGCCCACTCCATTTCTGGGGGGCCAAGAAGACTCTGAACTTCACGTCCAGGAGAGATTGGCTCCCCTCACCTGCAGCCAGGGCCCGGTGCCGAATGAGAGGTCCCCAGACCTCCCCTGAAGGGTGAGTGGGTGTCACAAGTGCCACATACAGCTGTTCTGCCCTAAGGAGTCGCAGGGACAACCGAGGCACTGCCCGCCACACCCCGCAGACCTGGAGCAGAGAGACAAGAAGGCCCTCTCAGTATACAGGACATGCCTGCTGAGAGGCCCATGTCTGGTGAGAAAGGAATACGGGAAGCTGTCCCCAGGCTCTCCTAGGATGTGTAAGAAAGGGCCCTGGAACCAGATGCCAGGGTTCAAATCCCAGATCCTCCACCAACTAGTTGTATGACCTTGAACAAATCACATTCTGCTACTGAGCCTCAGTTCCCTCATCTGTAAAATGGGCATCATAATGTCAGTGCCTCTCTCCCACTGGGCTGTTGTGAGGACCCGAGGAGGCAATGTAGAGCATGCTCTCAGCATAGTGCCCAGATGGGATAAGCACTCATAAATGGCATCATCTCACCAGGCCATCTTGGGTGGGCGCTGCAGGGTGTTCAAACAGGATGCTGCCAGTGGAGTCAGAGAAGCGGATTCGGGTAGGGCGGTCCAGCCTGGTAATGAGCATCCCTTGAGCACCGGCTCTGAGCCTGGGCCAGAAGCGCTGCTGCAGCCTCTCCAAATTCTCCCTCCCTGGCCCCGGGCTGACCCCTCCTCCCTCCTTCCTCTTTCTCACCGCCGGTAGGAGATGGAGAACCGCAGACTGGAGCGCTGCAGCGACACTCGAGCCCGCGCCACCGCTTGCGACCTTGGCCCTGTCAGCAGCGCCACGAAGTCTGCGAGGGGAGGAAGATGTCCCTAGTTCCGTCACCCGCTGCTGCGGCCCGGCGCCTGTCACAACCCCAGTTCCTACCCGGCCTCTGCCTACCCGTGTGGCCGTCTCCACGCCCCCGATCCTCAGCTCCTGGCTCCCCACGGTCGCTGTAGCTTCGGTGCTCTGGGTCGCGTGGATACTCGAAGGCCAGGCCCGTCGGCTGCTTTTCCGAACTGCTGTGCTCTGCACCGAGGGTGGGGGACACGGGTTTCGGGTGGGCAAGGAGAGGGCCAGTTGACCGTTCCATTCCGCCCAGCCACGCATCTCGGCCCTGCCGCCCTCCCCTCTCCGCGGAGCCGGCCTTACCCTGGGGGCAAGTCTGGCAGCAGTGTCCAGGCAGCTGGCGCGGCTGCCCACACGCCAGGGTTGGGCACTCGGGCTTGATGTTCTTGCAGCTGACCCTGCCTGCGCCCCTTGCGCGGCGACCCCACTGAGGCTGCTCACAGAGAAGACGGAAAGCCGAGTGAGGGCAAGACATCAATTGTTGAGAATCAAAGGCAAGCCGAGAAGGCATCGGACAAGGTCAAGGTCGGCCCACGGAGTCAAGAGTGCTTTGCTACCTACAAGCTGCGTGACTCTAGACAAGTTACTTAACCTCTCTGGGCTGCGCGGTCCCCGTCTGAAAAACGGGAGCAATGATACTCTCTGTCTAACGCGGTTGTACTAGGAGTTAAGTGAGAGATGAAATGGAGTTGGCTAAGAGCCTGACACAGTGGACGATCAATAATAGGCAACACCTGAGACTTGAAGGGGGCGCTTCCTCTCCTCTATCCTTCCTCGTGCCTCCTCCGCCAAAAAAATTATCCCAAATATCTGCAGACTGGCTTCTTTCTCTTCAGCAGCTCCGGGTCCATCCGACGTCCCAAGACCTCAGCGCTCCCCGACCCACAGGGCCCCCGGCCACAGCCATTGGGTCCACTCACCGCCTCGCAGGCGCACAGCACGCAGCGCATCACCCCGAAGGGCTCCCCCAGGTCCGGGTGCCACGTCTCGTCCAAGGCATAGACCTTCCCGCCGAAGGAGCAGCCTGCGGGGACGGGCTTGGCTGGCGGCCGCTGTCCCGCTCCTGCCGTGTGCCCGCCCCGGGGCGCTGCGGGCCGGGCCCCGGGTCCCTGGGCACCCCTCCGGGCCGCCCGCCGCGCCGAGCCACCTGCGCCCTGCGCCCCCTCCGGGCGGGCGCAGACTTGCCCCGAGCCGCACTCCCCGCCCGCGCCTCCCCCGGGGCGCCCTCCTACCTGCTGCTCCCCGAACGGGCAGCGGCTCCTTCTCGGGCCGGATAGGCAGCGCGGGGTGCTCGGGGCCGGCGCCGCGGGCCGGCCGGGAGCCGAGCAGCAGCAGCCCGAGGAGCAGCAGCGGGGCCGGCGGGGCCGGGAGGCTCGGCATGACGCGAACGGGACAGCTGGGGAGGCGGGAGGGAGGAGGGAGCGACAGAGGGAGGAGGGAGACGCGAGGAGGGCCGGGCCGGGGGCGGTGCGGCGGGAGGGGGCCGGGGCCAGGGCCCGAGCGGTGCGGCGAGGGGCTCGTCGGGCGGCCGCGGAGTCGGCGCCGGGCCGGGCGGGGCGGGAGGAGCGGCCGGGAGGAGCGCGGGCGGGCGGGCGCTGACCCGGGCCGTACGCGGCTCTAGTGCCCCAGGCGCCGGCTCTGGCCCGTTTTATGCCCCGCGCCCGGCGCCCCGGCCGGGGGCCTCCTCCTCAGCAAACGGGGCGGCGGCGGCGGCTCGGCGAGGGGCCGGGCTGAGCCCGGGGGGTCCGGCCCAGCAGCAGCGGCCCGGATCGCGAGTGGGGGAGGGGAGGGAGGGGCTGGAACCGGGCAGGGGAGGAGGGAGGGGCTGTAGGGGAAGGGGGAGCGGAGGGGATAGGGGGAGGGGAGGGACCAGGGGGCGCAAAGCGGGGAGGAGAGGCGGATCTGGAGCCCCCACCACCACCCACCCGCTGCCGGCGTCCACGGGGCAACTGGACCAGGAGGTGCATGTCCGGCCCGGGACGGGAGCCCCAGGCCACGGAGAGGCAGAGACGGCCTGAGGCCTGGGCCGGCCACTGCGCTAGGACTGAGTTCCTGCCGGAAGGATGAAGAATTGTCTTTAAGGATGACAACGGGCAGGACGGGCCCATCAACTCATCTTCGCCTGTCTCTGGGCCCACAGCACCACTCAATCCCCACACCACTCTCATTGCCCAGCCTGTGTCCCTACATCCCCTCTGAGATCTCTCCTCTTTCCTCTGTCCCTGGGATAGGAACTTAGCCAGAAACAGACGGTATCCCCTTTCTGTCTGCTGACAGCATTTCTCTCCCTACTATTACCTGTGCTCAGGCCCATCCAACCATCCTCCTCCCCAGCCTGACACACTTCCCCACCCTCTTCCTTCACCTGCAGGACCCTCTGCCTCTCCACCCTACCCACAACCTCTTTTGTCTTACTTTCCCGGTCGTGACAGCCTCCCTGCCACCTCCCACCCCCACATTCCCACCATCCTCCCAACCATCCCAGCACCCTCCTTCTTAATCTTGGGAGGCATCTGGTCTGGCTGAACTGGAGAATTCCGGGATCTAGGCCATACTCCTTAGCAGAGAGCCCCATCCTTGGGAGGAGGAGCAGGAGAGAGCCTGAGGATGAAGTGGGGGGGTGGGGGAGGAGGTGGGAATAAGGTCAGGCCCAGAGGCCCCTGAGGACAGACTGTGGGGAGAGTGGGGCTGAGGAGAAAGCAGAGGAACTAGAGCCAAGGCCAGTGGAAGAGGGGGGCCAGCAGGAGGTATTTGCGGGGGAGGTTCAGCAGCTGTCTTTCCTAAGACAGGGACACATGGGCCTGGTTATTCCTCTTGTCACATGTGGAGTGGTAGGAGATGGGAGAGAGAGAAAGACAGGGCAGGCAAAGAGGGCCCTGGCACAGAGATAAGTGGGCTTAGCCATCAGAGCCATGGGGCCCCAACAGAGGGGCACCTGAACCTGGCTTAATCCAGCACACGCACCCCCTCACCTTGAAGTCCTCTCAAATTGTCTAGACTGCTTCCTGGAAACGCTGACCCCTGACAGGGTCTTCTCTAATATAGGCAGTACCCACATTCCCACTGGCGAAGGAGGAACAAGACATGACCCCCAGGGTGTTATTGGTGACGAAAGCAGGAAAGCAAGAGCCTTAACAGATTTTAGCAGCAGGTGTGTTGTCCAGGGGAAAGAAATTTGGACAGCCAGAGACCTAGAGACCCACCAGTCTAAAACCAGACCTCTGTACCTCTTCCTGAGGGGTGAAAATGTCCTGCCAGATTCCTCCTAGGAAAAAAACTGTTTCCCTCCCGTCTTCTCCCCCAGCCGTCTCCCAGATTTCCCAGCTCCTAGGAAGACACAGATCCCCCTATTCAAATCCTCCGTGTGGTATGCGTGAGTGGGAAAGCTGGGCTCCCGTTAGTGAACCATGGTCCAGGCAGGGGCTCCAAGTCCTACGCAGGTGGGAGGAGAAAGCGTCACTTCCGGGGGCCATTGCTTATGTCTAGTGGCTCCCTGCTCTCTGATTGGGCAGAATTGGCCTGGGCAGCCTTGTGACCCCAGTGCCCCAGAGAGGCAGTGCCCCAACAGCCACCTGTCTTCCTACCTATCTGCTCCCCAGAGTGCTGCCTGCTCTGGACCTGAGTCCTGGAGCCCTTCTCTACCCGGTGAGTGGCAAGCCAGGTTTGGCGTTAAGTGAGGGTAGGAAGGACAGGAAAGAGGAATTGGGCTCTCTGCTGGGGGAGGGGTAGGCAAACTGGAACCTACAGGCACTGACCTTTGTCGAGAAGAGTGTGGCCTTCCCAGAATGGGAGGAGCAGGACAGAGCAGGGGTAGGGGGTGGGGTGCTGGGTTCTGAGGGACTGATAACAGACTTAGTGGAATACAGCACAGTCCTAGCTGGCCCTCAAGAAAGGGGACATGAGCCCAGGGAGAAAACAAGAAAGAAAGTGCTTTTCGGACTTAGGGAACATGGCAGCGAGGTGGACACAGCCTCAACCCCCATTCATACCCAGTCATTCCTAATGAGCTTAAGAGGTTCTGAATCCTGGGGCTGGGGGAGCTGGGCCAGGCAAGCCAGGGCACAAGGAGAGGGTAATGGGAGGAGGGCTCATGAATGTTGACAGACCTACAGGAAATCCCAATATTGAATCAGGTGCAGGCCTCTTTGCACAACTTGTGAAAGAAGAAGGAAGCCATGTGGGGGGTCCTGCAAAGGAACCGGAAGGGGTCTGCAGAGGGGGCAGGGAGGAAGGTGAGGGCTATGAGACCGATATGGTGGGTGTCTAAGGTGAGGTAAGCTCTGTAAGGCAGGCATCAGCTCACCCAGCAGGTGCTCATTCCTGGGCAACTTGCTTCAGGAAGGAAGTTCCAGAACTGTTAGCCCATCTCTTCTCCTTGAATAACCAAAGAAAAACCCCTAGAGGCTTTATGTGTTGGAGTAGATAGAAAAAGAATGAGAGATTAATTTCTCCCACATCATCTTCTCAATCTTTTAATCACCGACTTTTAGTAGTTTGGTTTAATTTTGGTCCAATTCTCCTCAACCCCACTCCCCAAGCTACCCCTGAGCATATTGTACATGTTTGCTAGTCCGGGTCCTGGCCCTGGCCCTATAGCCATTTCCAATCTTTTCTCCAGGCTTGAGCCCCAGTGCGTCCATTCTCTATACCCATTCCAGGTTTTCTCCAACCAAACAGGCAGGGTTGCTCAGATTTTGAGGCAGTTAGATGTGTGTGTACATATTCTGTCCTGCTGCTCTTGGCGGGGGCCTGGGTCACTGGCGCCACCTCAGAGGTACTGAGGAACTCTGACGAAGAGGAGACACTGTCTGGGACAATCACAGGATGACTGGAGCAGTTGGGGCTTTAGCAGTTCTAGGCTGGTCAGCATCTCACACCCTCCCAACGGGTCTATTCCCCTAGCCAGGCAGACTTTCTTTCCCTTGAAACTCCATTAATTGTTCATCATTCTTGTCACTTGCAGGATAGGTTCTAAATCCTCCTCCTCCTTGGCCCACCTGTGCCCCTCCTGTGCCCCGCCCCACTCTGCCCAGAAGTGCAAGAGCCCAAGCCGCCTCCATGGCCCCAGGACGGATTCAGGGGAGAGGCCCCATTCAGGGAGCCACTCCAAGCAGACAGCCTGGCCAGAATGGAGCTGACTGGTAAGAAAACCCTTGGGAGAACTAGGGCCAAATCAGAACCTGGTAGAGGGAAAAGAGACAGGAAATGTGCTGTGGTGGCGGGATGTGGGGGAGGCGACCTCAGAATAAGGCCTCTGAGCAGCAGATTCCCTGGATTTCAGGTCTGGGTCCTAAATAGGAATTTCTGGACCGCCAAACGACAATGATCTCTTCCTTATCCACCCCTTTCAACTTCACCTCTCCTCATCTAAGAATTGCTCCTCGTGGTCATCCTTCTCCTAACTGCAAGAATAACTCTGTCCAGCCCGGCTCCTCCTGCCTGTGACCCCCGACTCCTAAATAAACTGCTTCGTGACTCCCATGTCCTTCACAGCAGACTGGTGAGAATCCCCAAGCACTCTCCCTTCTGCCCACTTAACTGGAGATATACCCTCACTCCCACCACTCCCTCTCACTCCCCAATCCAATCACTATCCTTCCAATATTGTCTTAGTAAGACCACCACCACCACCCCCTGATCGTATTACGCATGGAAGCCTATCCTGGTAATTGGGCCACCATAACGTGCCCTCTCCACCACCCCACCAATCTCTTTCAACAGAGCCAGTGTCCAGACGTTAACCCTTTGTCCACACCTGTCCTTCTGCCTGCTGTGGACTTCAGCTTGGGAGAATGGAAAACCCAGACGGTAAGAAAGCCATCCTTTCCCTTGGTTTCCCTAATCCTGTTTTCATCTGCTTCCTACTGATTCCCATGGATTTTTCAAATTTTCTGAGCTCTCTTTTAAAAAGAGCTCCACTTCAACTTGGCCACCCTAGCCCAATATACATTCTACTATGGGGGTATCTTCTGGACAAGATGATGGCTTGTGGCCCAGTATGTTAAATAGAGTCAAGGCTGACCATGAAAAGCTGGATAGAGGTCTCTTGTGGCCATGCCTTTGACCTATTTCCATTCAACCTTTCTTTTTTTAAGGCAAGAAACAGTAGTCGATTTATTTTGTAGCATACTATTAGCCTCCTTGACCTTTAAATTCAGATTTTTCCCTTTTTTCAGCTTTATTGAGATATCATGGGCATATAACATTGTGTAAGTTTAAGGCAGTATACAAAGTGTTGATATAATATACATATATCATGAAATGGTTAACATTAGCTAGTACCTGCATCACATCTTGTAATTAATATTTCTTATTTATTTTTTTGGCAGCACTGCGTCATCTTTGCTGCATGGCTTTTCTCTAGTTACAGAGAGCAGGAGCTGCTCTCTAGTTGCAGTACACAGACTTCTCATTGTGGTGGCTTCTCTTGTTGTGGAGCATGGGCTCTAGGGCATGCAGGCCTAGGTAGCTGCAGCTCGAGGGCTCCAGAGCAGGAGCTCAGTAGTCGTGGCTCATGGGCTTTGTTGCCCCACAGCATGTAGGATCTGCCTGGACCAGGGATCGAACCCATGTCCCCTGCATTGGCAGGTGGATTCTTAACCACTGGATGACTGGGGGAGCCCTAATATTTCTTTTTTGTGGTGAGAACATTTAAAATCTACTCTCTTAGCACATTTTATGGAGAAGGAAATGGCAACCCCTTCCAGTATTCTTGCCTAGAGAATCCCGTGGACAGAGGAGCCTGGTGAGCTGCTGTCCATAGGGTCGCACAGAGTCAGACACGACTGAAACAACTTAGCATGCATGCATGCATGCATTGAAGAAGGAAATGGCAACCCACTCCAGTGTTCTTGTCTGGAGAATCCCACGGACAGAAGAGCCTGGTGGGCTGCCATCTATGGGGTCACACAGAGTCGGACACGACTTAAGTGACTTAGCAGCAGCAGCAGCACATTTCAAGTGCACATAATTCAGTATTATGAACTGTAATCACTGTATATTAGACCCCCAGAACTTATTCATCTTAATCTGTTCAACCTTAAGTTGGTGTGAAGAAGCAAGACGGATCTATCATCCTCTGATGACACAAAACTGGGAGGCACAGCTAAAATAACAAAAGACAGAATGAAGGTTCAAATTGCTAAAAGGCTAGGTCAAAACCAAAGATGTATATAACAGATGTATATAAAACTCTGGATGTGTGTGAAGTAACTGAATAAAATCTGCTTCCAACTTTCAGGCCACAGTGCCCCTGCTTCCCTCACATAAATTTTTAGCTCTAGAACTTACTATGAAAAAGACCTGGGAGGGTTGGATTGCCTCAGACTTAGCATTGTAATATTACTGAAGCAGCAGCTACTTAAAAAGCTAGAGATCCTAGGTGGCTTTAGATGTTTAACATCCACTTTGTAGAAACATTCCTAAAAAGCTCTATTCTGAGTGGACTGCACGTTTAAAAGAATTTTTATTGGAGTATAGTTGCTTTACAATGTCGTGTTAGTTTCCTTTGTACAGCAAAGTGAATCAGCTATACATATGCATATCCCGTTTTTTGGGCTTCTTCCCTTTTAGGTCACCACAGATCTTTGAATAGAGTTCCCTGTGCTATACAGTAGGTTCTCATTAGTTACCTATTTTATACATGGTATCAATAGTGTATATGTGTTAATCCCAATCTCTGAGCTCACCCCACCCCCCATTTCCCCCTTGGTATCCATAGGTTTGTTCTCTGTGTCTGTGGACTACACTTACACTACTGCACTGAGTACTAGCTATCTTCTTTTAGATGCATGCTAATTTACTCAGGGGCCCATATTAAACTAGCATGTCGAAGCAACCTGAACAGTGAGAGGTTAGAAAATACGTTATGTGAGGAATGGTTTAAAAAAATACTAAAGCTCATGTGATTGGATTGGAGAAGAGTAGCCATCATGGTAGAGCACAGATTGCTTTAGTCTGAGACTGAAGAACCTTCTAGAAGGGAGTACTGCTGAGTAGGTCAGCTCTTCTGCCCTCAAGACACCTAGAATTCCCTTGCTTCCCTCAGGTCTTCTGGGGACCAGGCCAGGGAGGAGGGGCAATTGCTAGTGATCCTTGTAGATTCTGGTCTGCCATTTATCAGTAAGTCCCTTCCCTTCATCTTTATCATTTTTACGATGGTCTCGTATCTAAGGATGTTAAGCTTTTAAAAATCGTATGATCCTAACATTCTGTAGAAGGAAGACTGGATTTGCAGCACTAGAACCAAGAGGTAAAAGCTATAATAGGGCAGATTACAGAATAATGTAAGAACGGGAAAAAAATAAAAATAAAAAGAGCTTTTCTTACTGAAATTACGTGTTAAGAGCCAGCTGGGTTACCGGACACTGGAGTTATTCAAGCAGAGGCTGATGACCAATTGTCGGGAGACTGAAGGAATTCCTGTGCTGGGTGGGACCTAGGTCCTGTCCAATTCTCAGCTCCTATGAATCATTCTGCTGGCTGCTCTTACAGGCTCCCCACCCGCCATTCAAATACCCTTTGAAGCTGTCCGCTTCTCTCTTCCATCTCTTTCCCAGGAGCAGACCAAAGCACAGGACGTTCTGGGAACCACGACCCTTCTGCTGGAGGCAGTGATGGCAGCGCGGGGACAGCTGGGCCCCACTTGCCTCTCATCCCTCCTGGTGCAGCTTTCTGGGCAGGTCCGTCTCCTCCTTGGGGCCCTGCAGGGCCTCCTAGGAACCCAGGTAAGTCCCCAGTCAAGGGAGTTAGAGAATATTTCTTTTCTGACTCAGTCCCCTTAGAAAATTCTGGAAATCCTGAAAGTGGAAGAGCTGACCTGCTAAGGAGTGCATCCTCCCAGTCTCAAAGCCTGGGTTCTGGCACCTTATCTTCCCCACGTAGACAGGCAGGCATGATATCTGGCCCAGGTCTCTGGCCTCAGGCCCATCCTCTGCCCTCAGCTTCCTCCACAGGGCAGGACCACAGCTCACAAGGATCCCAGTGCCATCTTCCTGAACTTCCAACAGCTGCTCCGAGGAAAGGTGCGCTTCCTGCTGCTTGTAGTGGGGCCCAGCCTCTGTGCCAAGCGGGCCCCACCCGCCACAGCTGTCCCAGGCAGCATCTCTCCATTGCTCACACTGAACAAGCTCCCAAACAGGACTTCTGGATTGTTGGAGACCAACTCCAGTGTCTCAGCCAGAACTACTGGCTTTGGACTTCCGAACAGGCTGCAAGGATTCAGAGCCAAGATTCCTGGTCTGCTGAACCAAACCTCCAGGTCCTTAGGCCAAATCCCTGGACACCTGAATGGAACACAAGGACCCTTAAGTGGAATTCATGGACTCTTTCCTGGGCCCTCACCCAGGGCCCTAGGAGCCCCGGATATTCCTCTGGGAACTTCAGACATGGGCTCCCTGCCACCCTACCTCCAGCCTGGAGAGTCTCCTTCCCCAGCCCATCCTCCCCCTGGACAATACACACTCTTCTCTCCTTCGCCCACCTCACCCATCCCCACGGTCCAGCTCCAACCCCTGCTTCCTGACCCCTCAGCCATCACACCCAACTCTTCCAGTTCTCTTCTAGTTGCAGCCCACTCTCACTTCCGGAATCTGTCTCAGGAAGAGTAAGGTACTCAGCACTGCCAATGTCAGCCTCCACGTACAGTCCCCTTACTTGTAGGAGAGGCCCTGGGAGACAACTGCAGCTATACAGGCATACCTCATTTTATTGCTCTTTGTAGATAATGTATTTTTTACAGATTGAAGGTTTGTGGCAACCCTGTGTTATCAGATGATGGTTAGCATTTTTTAACAATAAAGTATTTTTTAATGAAGGTATGTGCATTACTTTTTTAGACTTGGTGCTGTTATACACTTAATAGACCACAGTATCATGGAAACATGACTTTTATATGCACTAGGAAACCAAAAGCAAATTGTGTGATTTGCTTCCTGTGATATTCACTTTATTGTAGTGGTCTAGAACTGAATCCACAATATCCACGAGGTAGGCCTTTATCAGATTTCCTGCTTTCACCAGACACCCAAAGTCCTGGTGAAGGGGGACATGCAGGACAGAAAAAGTATAATTTTTTACTATATGCCAAAAAACTTCAAAAGCTATTTTTTAAACCATCAGTAATATTCACCAGAGCAGTTAGTTATCTCTGGTCTATTTTCTGCACAAATTTACAACTTACTAATTTTCTATATATTTTTCATGTGATAATTCTACAAAGGCCTGACCTGGCCTAGCTTCTGAACAGAGGTAGAACTTATCTCAGGGGAAAAAAGCCTGTGTTTTCTGCTCAGAACTAAGGTTAGTCTCTCTATTCTCTTTACTATCATTTTTAATGGAGCTCTGATCCCCTTTTCTTAGGAGACCCTTACTCTGGAGAAATGAATGAGAGGTCTCTCAGAAAATTTCCTCCATAACAGACAAAACTGAGAGGGATTAAATAATGAAGAAACGACAGGACTCAAAGCTACCTGAAAAGTGAAGGGAAGATGTTCTTCTCATGGGCAAAAGATCCCTCCCTCCTACCCCCCACCCTGAGATAAGCTAACAGGAAGCTCTGGAGAGCCTTACACCCCAGGTAAGGCTGTATAGATGGGGTCAGTCAAGACAAGATGAGACTTGGATGTGACAGCTGAGCAAACAGCCAGCACTTCAGCAGCTCAGCAGGAAGCTTCGCCAGGCGCGGGTTCCTGCCTCCCTCCTGTGGAGGTCAGGGGGAAATGCAGGAAGTGGCTTGAGTCAGTCTCCCAGGGCTCACACAGCAGGAGGGGCAAGTACAAGTCAAGTGCAAGTTGAAGGCTCATTTCCCAATTCCCAGAAGTATCTACTATCTGAAATGCAAACCTGTGTGACCACCATAAACCCTGCCTGGGGATGTCTAGAAAACAAGCTAGGCTTATGGGGCTTTTTGAATAAATGTCACCTTGGTACTTAGGAAGAAGAGGTTTATATTGCCCTGAACACTCCATTGCAAAGGTCAACACTACCTCCAGAGGCTCCTGTAGGAAAGCTGTTGGAAGCTTTTCCCCTCCCACTTCAAACTCCCCAAAAGACAGCAAAAGCTACCATTAGGTAGAGGAGCCAGAAACCTAGGGTTCCAAACACCACAAAAACCCCAGGGTCATTAAAGGCATTCCAAAACAACAAGAGTGAGAGCCCTCATGTCAGGAACTTAATGCACATTACCTTTAACACTCACACATCCCTGTAAGGTAGATTATTAACATCTCTGCTTTACAGATGAGGAGCAAGTTCCCAGTGGTTTCATAGCCTGTGAACAGGAAAAGAAACACCCTACGCTGACTTAGTCTGGAGCCCAAATGCTCCCCAGTGTGGTGCACTGTCCAATGTATCAGTGTCTCTATTTATTGGAAGAAATTTCCAAGTCCTTAGAGAGTACACATCAACAGTTAAATGAGTTCTGAGTAGAAAACCAAAGCTCTTGGTGGGGCGACCAATTTAGGCATCTCCAGGTGTTCCCCCCACCCCACTTCCTGAACAGAACAGTTGCCATGGAGAAAAAAAAAATCAACAAACGCACAAAGCTCAAAAGTGCTGTCCAAATCTCAGATGGTGACAATTTCTGCATAGAAGAGAATCCGTTTATCCACACTACAAATTCCAATGTGGAGTCAAGGGAATGGTAAGCAGAAATTTTAATTTACTGAAATATTAACGGAGGCTAAATCTAATGATCAAATGAAACACTTCATGGTACATGAAAGCCAGCACCCAGTACATGAGATGCAAAAGGGACCGAAGACAAAACTTTTCAGCACAGTCAGCTGAGACAAAGATGGCAAGGCTACAAAGAAGTACATAGCCAGAAAGCTCCAGGCATCCAGGGCTGGCATCTGACTTACCCTGGGGCAAATGCAAACAGCTCATGGGCTGCTCCAGTGTAAACTAACTTGCCTCTATTGAACGTCTAACCCGTCATTCTATCTGGCTGATTCTGTCCCTTCCTCCCTTTACAGAAAAGACAAAAAATTGTTACAATGAGGACACTCTTATCTCTATTCAACTGTATGCCAGCTCTCTTTCTTCTGCCACCCCAGGGCAGCTAGGACAGTCTGCTACCCAACAAACCATTATTGGTAATTAGGTTCCCTTTCTTATCTAAATCCATCCTTCTCCAATCCCTACAAAAAAAAATTTTTTTTGACTGCATGGAAAAGGTTCTAGGATTCCATAAAAATTCATCCCAGCTCAATTCATGTCCTATTTCCCTCTCCCCTCACTCTCCCCCACCCCACAGTAAAGCAAAGAAAACATCTTTTCTCCACAACCACCCCACCCATCCTTCACCCCTGTTCAGAGGCCATTCATTTTCAACCCATTTCTCTAAATACTATTCCTAACACCTCCAGTAAAGACCTGAAAATGATGGGGAAGGAAATACCCCAGGCATCCCAGCAGGACGACCAGCTCCCATGGCAAAACTGGGAAGTCAAGAGACAACAGCTTAACACACACAAAAAAATCTTTCTGAATTGTTACCCTGAACTTACCAGGGGAAATCAGGGTCCCATGTACTTTGAGACCACAAATGCCAGGCTGAAGACCGAGCTCAGATGCTGGAGTCCTTGCAAGCATCACCACTGCCTCAACTTTGCTCTCCCCCCTACTGTTAAATTAGTGACTGCAGTCAGGCTAGTGTATTGTCCAGGGCACTGGCACTGAACTGCCAACCTAATTGGTATTGCTGCCCTGTCCATTTCACTGGTCTGTGTGGCAGCTCTCTGTTCAGTGTCACTGGTGAAAACCACCGCCACTTACCCTCCCTCCAGGTCACCACTAGAATGTAGAGCAGAGCTAGCTCATCCACTTGCTTCCACAACCACCAGATCGTTCTTGCTCTCATCTTCAGAGTCGTGTCCCATGTTTGTCTCTAAAAGCCTCATCTCAAAGCTTCCATAAAAATGATGAATGCATCCAGGCTATGCAGGCAACACATTCAAGTCAACGTGATCTGACTTCCTGAGAGACTGAAAGTGTTGGAAGAACATAAGCAAGGCTCCTTGCCTATTCAAAATTCTGTGCCAAATGGGTGGTGCCCTCAGGAGCCAAAAGCACAACACTTTCTCTCCCACACAGAAAATCACCTTGGAGGGGAAATGTTGGGGATGGTCAGCCAGGAGCCTGAGATAATCCTGAACCCAGATACTGAAAGGTTGGGATAGATCCTGTATTGACACGTGATCATCTGGCTATGGGCCAGAAACGTAATGTACCACAAGCAAGTTGAAAAAAATGATTTGAAAATGGGAAAACCTTTTTTAAAAAGGAAGGGAAAAGAGTCTGAAAAAGTAAAGTTTAATTTAAAAAATCATGTACATAAAACATCTTAAGCTCTCCCACTGGGTCTTTCACCGGCAAGTCAGTTTCCCACTGAGTCCAGACCTGCTAAAGATGCACTCAGGGTGGACAGAGAGTCAGCCCCTTTCGAACAGGTGAACAACAGCAACTGCTATTCGGGTTGAACTAACATCCAGGACCTGAGTGACTAAGCAGCAAGGCTAGCTTCCTGGGTGGTTCAGAAGGCCAGTTTCTTCATGAGCAGATACACTCTGGAGTCCACTTCAAATCCATGCAGGTTGTTGGCATCACCCTGCAGCCTCATGAGCAGCCCCCCATAGGACACGTAGGCAGAGCTGAAACAGAAGACCCAGTCCCGTGAGTCTGAGTGCCAGAGCAAAAACTGCTACTCAGCTACTCTCCATGCCAGCCTAAGAAAAAAAGGCACCCTTCTAGAGTTCTGTCATTAGGAACCAAATTTCAGACAAAGATGACGGCACAGATATGTGCAAGGCAGTGTTTTTTATATCAGAAAGGTGGAAAATACTCCATGACCAAACTAAGGGAAATGGTCAAATCAATTAAGATACATCCATTTATTGGAATGTTACACAGCTATAAAAATGTTTAGGAATTTAAAAAAAATGTTTAGGAAAAGCTTTAAATTGACATGAGGAAACATGTTTTACATAACATTAAGCAAATGGAACAGAACAAAACATTGTAATAAACAACATGATCTCAAAGAAAAAAGTACATAGGAAAAAAAAAACCTAGAACATTCAAGAATGTTTATGTAGAAGATTCCCTCTGGTTATAGAATTATAGGTGACTTTTTTCCTTCTTCATATTACTTTTCTGCTTTTCAAATTTCTTGCAAAGGGCACATATTGTTTTAATAAGGTTTTAAAGAAAAGGAAAAAATAGTTGGGCAGAGAAACCAAAGAACTAGGGATTGGATTGCAGAGTAGCAAAACACACACACACACACAAACAAAAAAGCCTAGCAGTTTAATCACTTATGCTGCATTTAGTTCTTGGAGAAGTAACTTTCCTTGGCATTTCACTCAGCAAGATTAACAGTTTCTCATTTAGATCACAGGCCTTAAGATCCTGACAGAGGGCAAACTGACCAGCCTACATTTCAGACTGAAACTGTTCCCAAAACAGTTCCTTTCTGGGTCCCGCTAGGTCTGAGGTGCTTGAAGAAAGAAATCCAGGGAGCCTGAGGATGGTCCAGATTTTCAAAGCATAGCCCAAATTCTCACAAAATGAGAAGGGAAAGGGCTCTCACAAGACCAAGGAACTTACAGGCGTGTTGCTGCTTCAGTAGAAGTTTCGTCTCCCTCAATCCTGTACACTTTCCCATACATGACATACTCAAATTGGTCAGCCCTGTGGAACAATAGGGGCAGTTATTCTTAAATACAGTTAACAAAAGTAAGAGGCCCTTTAAAAAAATGGTAACTGGTAACTATACGCCAGCATCATAACACCAGGCACTTTCTAAACGTGATGTCATTCAATCCTCACAGCAACCCTGTGAGCTAGGTATGACCATCAATGTTATTGATGAGAAAAAACTAAGGTTGAAGGAGGTTAAGGTTATCCAACAAATAAGTGGTAGAGCTGAGATGTGAACTGAGTGGGCGTCCAAAGCCTTTCCATCACACCAAACTCCCTCCCAAGACACAAGGCCCACAGAGCCTAGGTCATTCAGTGCTCATTTCCTCCACTATCAAAAAGTGACAACTCACACTGTAATCACTGCTTTGGATAAACACCTGGATGTCTGGATTCTTAAGTGCTGCACTTTTCTTAAGCTAACAGAGTCTGCTGATAATCATTTATTTCATGAATTAAGTAAGGGTTTTTCTATACACCTATCCACTTAGTCCTCAGGCACATTTCAGGTGCTCCCTTTTCCATCCCCTCACCTGGAAGGCCTATCATCTGTGGGGTTGTATTCACCATCATCCAGAGTACCATCTTCATATAAGGTACTGGCTATGACCAACCGGAACTTGTCACCTGAAAACAACAGCGGTAGCAGAGGGTGGAGACCAGCTGAGATGGCATAAAGCCTCCTGCTGTTTGTGTTCAATACTTACCCAAGTCTACCGGGTAAATCTGAATGTTTACATCAAGGATGAGGTCCATCTTGAAAGATTCACTCTCACAATGCAGCCGAGACACTGGAGGGGAAGAGTGGCAGAAGTTAACTGCCTGTGGCCCAGGGCAGACCCTACAGGGCAGGGCAGACAGGTACTTCAGGGGCCTGGATGCAACAGAATACTCAGTCTAATGCAGTCTGTATCCACTGGCCTCTCATCTGCTCTCACAGAAGTACAGGCTCAATCAGAATCACACATGCAGGAAGGAAAGGGGAGACAACCTGTGGCCAGTGGACAGAATCCACAGAAAAGAATCAAAGATCCTCTGGCAATAAATAATATCCAGGTTCTAGGCCAACCTAAGTGATTAAGAAATAACCTGATTTGGGGCAAGGTATTCATTCATCCTAAGGTTTCCTCTTCCTGTGTCAGGTGCTGTGCTAAGGGGATTGATTATCAAGATGTGTAAGAACTGGTGTTTGTCCCGAAGAACTTATCAGTGTCCAGGCAAAGGAAGAGACACCCAGGACAATTATTGATAAATGACAGAATAAAGAGGTGTATACCAAGCAGTCTACTCTTAAACTCTGAGAAGATTTTACAAACAGCTAAAGACTCTGAGGAACGGGTTGTGAAGTCGGATTATTCACTGTACAACCTTGGGTGGGCTGCTTAGCCTCTCAGAGCAAAATGGGTAAGACACCGCCTACTCCTGGAAGAAAATAAGTGAGACAAAGCGCGTGCGAAGTGTTAAGTACAGCGCCCGGTCCAGAGCGGGGAGCGATTATAAAAGATGCCTGGAGTCCACCAGCACCAGCAGAAAAGGCCACCCAGGCAGCGAGCACAGCTTGTGTGAAACCAGGGAGAGCTCGGGAGTCTCCGTTTTCTTATCTATAAAATTATTTCTCGAGAGAGGTCCCCACACCAGGACCCACCGGTAGGGAAAGGCCACGCGAAAGTGGGTGGACAAGCAGCCTGGGGGCGGGTACCAGAGGAGATTAGCCCCTTCCCCCGAAACCGCCCCTCCAAACCTTGCTTACCTCGGTCAAACTTTTTGCCTTCCGGGTCAATGTCTTTTACATCAAAAATATCCTCAAAAAGGATGCCCGCCATGGTGAGGGGGCCACGAGAGTAGCAGAGGGACTGGGCGCGCTGACCACGACGACTAGGGGTAGCGCACCCCCTCGCGTGGAGGAAAAGAGGCGCGCTAAGACGACGCAGCGCTGAAACGGCAGCGGCAAAGGAATACAATAACGCATGCGCATAGAAGAACTGTACCGCAGCCACTTCCGCTGCCTAGCTCTCGGGGCTTCTTAACTTCCGCCCCGAACGATTGTTTCCCAGAGGTTTCAGAATTGAGGGCTGGTTTCGGGTCCAGAAAACCCCGCCCCCGGCGGCGACACGATGGGTCCCACCTCCGACAGAGGTGGCGTCGCGTCCGGCTCTCTCCCGAGGCTCTACTGCGCCCTCTTCAGAAGCCGGGTCTGGAAGACTGGAATGCTCAAGCGGCCTGCCCCAGCCAGGGACCTTGATCCTTGGCCCAGAGAAGCCCGGCCCGAGCCTTACTGTGCCGGTCTGCGTGCCCGCCGAGGGCAAGTCCGCACAGAGAGTGAGGGGAGCAGCACCCCGCCCCCAGGGCGCTGGCCCGACTGGGCGCAAAACCCAGCCCTTCCTGCTGGCACCCAGGCCGGCCCGGGCCGGCTCGTCCCAGCTGGATGTCACCTGAGCCGGGTCCCTCCAGTTTGGGAATTTGCCATGATGTCACCATGGGGAAGAGGAAAGCCTGCACCGTCCCCTTTCCTGCTCTCTTCTCTCACACCACCCCTTCAGCAGGGCATTAACCCCAAACCCACTGCCCTCCTCGAGCCCTGCCCCTTAAGCTCTGTTCTTCCCTTTCCGCTACCACGGTCCTCTCCTTCTAGACAAGCTCTCCTACGGGCTTCTTCATCCTGGCACTACCCTATCCTACAGATGCCACCTCTTTCTTTACATTGCCCCTTCCTCTAGGGTGCCAGCTCTCACTTCGGCCCCCTCCTGGGCACTGCTCCCTTACCCGGGAGCCCCCTGCGACCTCCCGCGCGCCCCTTCACCCCGGCGCTGCCTCCTCCTGCACACTGCCTGTTTCCTGGGCACTGGCCTCTCCTGACACTCTCCCTGACGCTGCTCATACACTAGTGCTCACCCCCTCTGCTCTGTCCTCCGGACCCTCATACAGAACACAAAGCCCCAGCAGGCCGTGTTCCCCCATGGCTGCTAGACGTCAGCACCTACTCCGGTTTCTCTTTGGGCCCTGCCAGGGAGAAGCGACCTCTGTCCCCACCACGCCCGCCTCCCAGGCACCTAGACCTCCCTTCCCTCTGGCCTCACCCATTCCCGTTCCCTCCCCATCTCCACCCCAACCCCCCGCACTAGCCGAAGGCCAGGTGGCTCAAAGTGCACCTCCCTGGGGGTGCTCCTGGGGGACCCGCAAAGAAGGGAAGGAGAAAGGAAGGGGATGAGAGAGACCGAGGGTCCTAATTCCAAGCAACCTCCGTTTCTGGGCCTAGCGACCCCCTCCGAGTTCTCCCCTAGCTTTGTTTTTCACCCCCCAGCAGAGCACAGGGACCTTTCCTGGCCAGTCAGCCGTTGGCCCCTCCGGTGAAGCAAGAGAGGGGACCGCCGCTGAGGGATTGGGCCCGAATCTGATTTAGACGGCTCGGCAGCCCCCGCCCCAGGCCCTACCGAGCCCCGGCCTGTCCAGCCCCTCCCGACCCGGCGCGCAGAGCCGCAGCCGCGGTCCGGCCCCTCCACGTGCCAGCGGACCCGCCCCCGCCCTGGCCCGGGACGCCCCTCTCAGCCACCGGCCTCCACCAAGTGGGGTCGCGGGCTCGCGCGTTGCCCGCGCCCCCTGCCACCTCTCCCGAGCCCGGGAGGCGGCCTCTACGAGGACCCCGGCCGGGCAGGACCCGCTCCCTCGGAGGGGCCGGCGGGCGGAGCAGCGCGGAGGGCACCGCCCTCGGCCCGCCCGCCTAGGAGGGGCCGCGAGCGGGAGGCTCTGCCAGCGGCGCCCGCCCGGGGCCCGCCGCACTCTGCACTCGGCCGCCCGGGCTGCGGGGACGGGACGGCTGTGGGCGCGGGCTCCGCGGGCCGGGAATCGAGCCGGGCCAGAGCCTGAGCCGCGGCGGGAGGCCAGAGGGCTGTGAGCGGAGATGGCGGCGGCGGCGGCGGGGGCGGCGGCGGCGGAGGAAGGGATGGAGCCGCGGGCGCTGCAGTACGAGCAGACCCTGGTAAGTGAAGCCAGCAGAGCCCTGAGGAATGTGCTCCCGGACCCCTGCTCCCAGTTACCTGTGGAAGCGACGAGGTCCGGGGGGCCTAACCTAACCCCGTCCCGCCCTCTGACCTGGGAAAACTGACAGCCTCAAGGGCTAAAAGGTGGAAAGCTGCACTCAGGTCTCTAGCTGAGGCTGGGGGCCTGCACAGGACAAGGACTTCAGCTGCTTGTCCTAGTTGTCCTTCTCTCTACTCACCCCCAGCAACGTTTTCCTTGCTCCTCCCCACCACCACCTGGGGCAAGGGCTCAGCACCCCACTACCCCTTCCCAGCACTACCCACATCCTTGGACATTCTCTCTCTCCACTGTATCTCCACCATCCAAAGACATTCCTTCTGTCTCTACTTTGTGCATGGCACGTGCTAGAAGGATGATCAGACCCAAACCCAGCCCTGGCCCTTACTGCTGGAGTGGCTGGCAACCCAGCATGGGTAGGAATCCTTCAGTTGATTCTTTGGGGGAAAAAAGGTTACCTGCTACCCTGGGGAACAGGAGCTTTACAGGAGGATGGGTCAAGCAGGAATGGGTGTGAGAATTGGGACCTTTGTCCAGGCTGACTCTGGATGTCCAGCCCGTACCCACCCCAGGGCCGGCCCTCAACATCATTAGAAGCAGGGGTCCTGGGGATCTGAGCTGACTCACAGCCGCCACTGTAACTTCAGTGTTTGAGAAACCTTTTGCCTCTACTTGTGTCACTGGGGTGGGGGACCCAAACTCTAGGGAAGGGAGTGGGCCCTGTAGCTCGTTTTTATCAGTGTGGGCTGGAATTTGCCCAGAAGGAGGCAGGGAAGGTACTTCTCCAGGAGGAGGGGGCCTGGGCTGTGTCTGAGGCAGGGAGGTGCCCAGTTATAAGAAAAGTGACTGGATGAAACAGGATGACAGGGAGAGGTGGCAGGGTGGGGGTGGAGCAAGGGGAGAGGGGTAAGCCTTTGCACAGCCTGGGACGTGTCTGCCAGTCTGCATGGGCCAAGAATGGGGCACTGGTCAGGGTAGCCGGGCACCAGCCACGTCTCCTTCTCCTGGTCTCTATCTCATCTCTGGAACAGAGTTCTCAGGGTCAGGCTCTCTCCTGGGCACTCCCTGCTCCAGCCTCTCCTCCTGGTCCTTCCGATCCCTTTGTCTTTCTCACACACTCACCTCCCCCTCCTATGCTGTCGCCTCCTATACGCTACTCTCTCTCTTCTCCTCCTCCCTTCTTCCCCTCTAGTCTCCTTTCTCTTCTGTGCCCCTTCCCAGACTCCCCCCGCCCCTCGCCCCGACCTTTCTCCACTCTGGTTCCCTCTCCTCCCTTTCCTGCTCTCTATCACTCTCTCTCTCTCTCTCTGTGTATCTCTATCTTTCCCTCCCTCCACTCCCCCCCAAGCCCCAACAGGAGCCCTTTGTATCCAGAAGCTCTGCGGGTGGCAGCCGGAATCTACTCCTCCCCACCCCCCAAACACACGCCCAGCTTGGCAGGTCTAGCCACTGCTCGGCCACTCTCCCATCCCATCACCCCAGCATCCACAATCACAGCCAAGCCATCAGCTTCTGCTGTCCCCTAACCCACCACGGGTCTCAGGGCAGCTCCAGAGTGGGGCTGAGGTCACCAAGTACTCTCTACCCACCCAGAGAGACTTTCCACTCCCAGCTGGGCTGACAGGCTGGGGTGGGAGTGGAGAACGGGGACAAGGGGATTAGGGTGGGCGGGAGGGGTGCAGCTGAGTCGGTCACAGGCCAGAGGCCCAGCAGGAACGTGATAAGGATTGGGGCCCCGCCTGTTCCTAGGCCCAGCTCAGCTGCCCCCAGTTCCATGAGGCCCTTATTGTTACCCATGTGCCCTTGACCATCCCCTATTCTCTGACCTTCCCTCCGCCCACTTGCACACTGCTTTAGGTTTTTCCATCTTTTCCTTCTCTGGGGCTTTCCCTCCCGCTCCTCCTCTTTTGCTCCCCGCCTCCCCAGGCTTGTGAGAAGAGGACGATTATTCTGCCACCCCCAGAGCTGAGGGACACAGCTTGTACCTTGGCTGTCCCCATCACTCCAGCCAGAACAGCCCCCACAATCTGCAGTGTGCATTGTTCCCACCCAAGCCAAAGTGGGAAAATGGGTTTAAAAAGGGGTACATAATGTGGGGGCTGGGAGAAGGGGAGTTGAGGCCCCAGGAGCTCTCCCTGCCTCCCCACTCTGCCCTTGTCTAACCCCCATCTCCTCTATTACTCAGATGTATGGGCGTTATACTCAGGACCTTGGGGCCTTTGCCAAAGAGGAAGCTGCTCGGATCCGCCTGGGAGGGCCTGAACCCTGGAGGGGTCCACCTTCCCCTCGGGCTCCCCCAGAGCTCCTGGAGTATGGACAGAGCCGTTGCGCCCGATGCCGCAGTGAGACCTGGGTTGGGGCAGGGAACTTGGCTGAGCTGTGCTGAGGGGGACAGAGGCCACTTGAGCTGCCCGGGAGGGGAGGGGCGGGGGTGGACAGGGGTAGGTATGCTTTGGTGCCAGCGTCCCTTTCCTCCCTCGCCTGCTCCCAGTCTGTACCGTACACTGCCATAAGTTCCTAGTGTCCAGGGTTGGTGAAGACTGGATCTTCCTAGTCCTTCTGGGGCTCCTCATGGCCCTGGTCAGCTGGGCCATGGACTACGCCATCGCTGCCTGTCTGCAGGGTGAGGACAAGGGCTGGTGGGGCAGGGCGGGAGAGAATAAGCCTGCTTCCTCCATGCCGCACTTGTCCACTGACCACTTCCCCTGGCCTGCCTGACCGCCCTGTCTTCAGGCGTAATCACTGCCACTCCCATAGGCCACAACTTCTTGCCGCCCTGTCCAGCTGACCCTATCACCTACAGTGATCTTTGTCTCAGTGAATGCCTTCTAACCCCTCCCTACCCTTTGTTCCCCTGGCTCTATGCAGTACTCCCTGGGACAGCGGGTCACACAACTGTGTCTAGTGGCCAGGCAGGGACTGGGTGTATGCACCGGAGTGCCAATGATATGTCCTCTCTCCACAGCTCAGCAGTGGATGTCCCGGGGCTTGAACACTAACCTGTTACTCCAGTATCTGGCCTGGGTCACCTACCCCGTCGTCCTCATCACTTTCTCTGCTGGATTCACACAGATCCTGGCTCCTCAGGCTGTTGGTACAATAGGAGAGAAGGAGAGGGCAGAGATGGGCCTCTTGAAACAGGCACATCCTGTGACTCTCCTAGGATTGTTCACCCCCTGCTCCAGGGTCTGGCATCCCGGAGATGAAGACCATCTTGCGAGGAGTGGTGCTGAAGGAATACCTCACCCTCAAGACCTTCGTAGCTAAGGTCATCGGGCTGACTTGTGCCCTCGGCAGTGGGATGCCCCTTGGCAAAGAGGTCAGTGCAGGTTGGGGAATGAAGGAGTCCCTCCCAGGGGAGGACGAAGCCGGGCCAACATCAAGGTGTGCCCCAGCCCCCACTCACCACCTGCCTCTACCTCCCAGGGCCCTTTTGTGCATATCGCAAGCATGTGTGCCGCCCTTCTCAGCAAGTTCCTCTCGCTGTTTGGGGGCATCTACGAGGTAAGGGGGACGCTGGGGGAAGGTATAGGGGTGGGGTGGACTGCTGAGCCCACGCTAATGCCTACTCCCCTTCCCACTACTCTTCGCCAGAATGAATCCCGGAACACAGAGATGCTGGCCGCCGCCTGTGCCGTGGGGGTGGGCTGCTGCTTTGCGGCTCCCATTGGAGGTAGGCAGAGAGGGTCAGCCCCAGCCCGGCCCTTGAGTCAGAGGCCATGGGCCAGGCCCAGGCCTCAAGGGTCCTCTCCCTGTCCCCACCCCCCGCAGGTGTGCTGTTCAGCATCGAGGTCACCTCCACCTTCTTTGCGGTGCGCAACTACTGGCGGGGCTTCTTTGCTGCCACCTTCAGCGCCTTCATCTTCCGGGTCTTGGCTGTCTGGAACCGAGATGAAGGTGGGGCAACATGGTTCAGGAGTTGAGCCCTGAAATGGTTCAGATGAGGTGGGGCCCTCCAAGGCTACACCCACCTCCCTCTGCTGCTCTGCTTCCCTTCAGAGACCATCACGGCTCTGTTCAAAACCCGGTTCCGGCTTGACTTCCCCTTCGACCTCCAGGAGCTGCCAGCCTTTGCTGTTATTGGGTGAGGAGCTGAGGGAGCTGAGGTGTGGGAGAGGAGGAGGTGAAAGAATGAAGACCTCCTTTTACAAAGGTGCTTCTTCCCTCTCCAGTATCGCCAGTGGCTTCGGGGGAGCACTCTTTGTCTACCTGAACCGGAAGATTGTCCAGGTGATGAGGAAGCAGAAGACCATCAACCGTTTCCTCATGAAGAAGTGAGTTGATTCTTCCTTGGGTTGTATGAGGGTCATTCCCTTGGCGATGGGGAGAGGAGGCGTGGTAACAAGTGAGACACAAATAGTGGCCCAGTCAAAAATGGGCAGTCCCTGGAGGAAACTGTCCAATGGTGCTTTCCAGACTGAACATTTTGACTTTTACTTAAATTACCTGAAAATTGCCACTTTTGAATTTTTAGTCAGTGGCAGAGGGCATTTGGATCAAAGACTAAGGCTTCCTGTAGCCCTTGAGTTGGCCCAGATAGCAGTGCCCCCTGAAGAATGCTTGAGTCTTAGCTCTTCCTCCTGCTCTCGCAGTTGAGACCCCAAGGACTGGGAGCTGGGAGGCTTGAGGCGTGATTTCTCTTGGAACTGACATGCTTCAGGGAAAGGGCAACCTGCTCCCTTGGCACCTTCGGTCAGCTTCATGAGTAGCCCTAGCTTTCCCCAACAACACCTTCACTCTTAAGTCACCACAAAGAGACAGAGGCAGAAGCTTGAGGGTAAGGCACGGAGTCACAGCTTTAGAGGTGCCCACAGAGGCCTGGGGGGATGCATTCTCCTCTGCTGCTACCTACTTAGGGAGTGAGGAGCCGAAAGAAAGACATTAGATGGCCTGGATGGCCATCACCTCAGGGCCATTGTATCATGAGCGGCAAAGGAGACCTTTTCTCAGAACTGTGTGCTTTTATTTAAGAGCCAAGGCTCTGCTGTGACCTTAGCTATAAGGTATGTGAGGGCACCCAAGCCTATCACCAGCCTGAGGTTGGTATCTGACGCTGTGAAACCTGCATTTCTTAGACGCCTGCTTTTCCCGGCCCTGGTGACTCTACTCATCTCTACTCTGACCTTCCCCCCTGGCTTTGGACAGTTCATGGCCGGACAGGTAACCCCAGGCCAAAAAGGAACATGTACCTTTTCTTGAGATGTATCCCTTTGAAAGCCAATAGCCCTTGCTTGCCTATGGGCCCCTTCCATTTCCATCCTATCTGTCCCCCCAGACTGAGGCACCCTATTCACCTACAGCTCTCACAGAAAGAGACACTGGTCACCCTGTTTGACAACCGGACATGGGTCCGCCAGGGTCTGATGGAGGAACTAGAGCCACCTGGAACCTCACAGGCCTGGAACCCACCACGGGCCAACGTCTTCCTCACCCTGGTCATCTTCATTCTCATGAAGGTGGGGCTCCTTACATTTGTATAGCCAACACAGGCTTACTAGGTATGCGGCACTGCTCTAAGCACTTTCCATATATTAACCCCTTTAAGCCTCACAGCAATGCTATGAGAAAGGTACTAGTAGTACCCTTGTGTTAGAGGTGGGAAGTCGAGGCACAAAGAGGTTAAAAGTAACTGGCCCAGTCACACAGCTAGATAGCAAAGTGAGGAGCTGAACCCAAGCTAACTGGTTCCAAAGTCCTCCTTTTCCTCACCTCTGGGGGATTCTGAGATAACTGGGACATTTGTGTCTGACTGATAAGCAAGGTAGGCTTCTGGGGTGGAGCTGGGGTCTGTCTGGGGCCAGGTGGTGCCTCTACCTGTTTGAACAACCTCCTGCCTGCAGTTCTGGATGTCTGCACTGGCCACCACCATCCCAGTGCCCTGTGGGGCCTTCATGCCGGTGTTTGTCATTGGTGAGTCCTCAGCTGCCTGTTCCAGCCTGCACCCTCTGGCCACCCCTTGGCCGTCCCCTCTCTGCCTGGGAGCGGGTTTTGGTCCAGCCCCAGCCCCAACCCCCACCCCCGCAGGGTAGTCCCCTGCACTGAATGACCCACCGGCCCCTTCCCCCACCCTCTGACCCTCTCTCTTCCTAGTGTCCCTGCCCTCCCCCTCCACTACCTGTTTCTCTTCCCACCCCCCTCCCTGAAGGAGCAGCATTTGGGCGTCTGGTGGGCGAAAGCATGGCTGCTTGGTTCCCTGACGGCATTCACACAGACAGCAGCACTTACAGGATTGTTCCTGGAGGCTATGCAGTGGTGGGTGAGTACTCCAGGTGTCTATCCCACTTGGAAAACCCCTATGGCTGGGCCATAGGACCTGAGGCTCTGGCGCCCCCTGCTGGCAGAGACCAGGCTTCCCTCAGACGCACAGGCCCATTCCCCAGGATTGCACAGGGCAGCCCTGAGGGTCCTACCCAGAGTTGAGGGGTGGGGGGTGGGGGGGGGGTCATCTGGGGCCTGGGCACCCTGAGGAGACTGAAGGTGGCTGTCCCCAGGGGCGGCTGCGCTGGCAGGAGCAGTGACGCACACTGTGTCCACGGCCGTGATCGTGTTCGAGCTCACAGGCCAGATCGCCCACATCCTGCCTGTTATGATCGCCGTCATTCTGGCCAATGCCGTTGCCCAGAGCCTACAGCCCTCACTCTATGACAGCATCATCCGAATCAAGAAGCTGCCTTACCTGCCTGAGCTGGGCTGGGGCCGCCACCAGTACGGAGGGCTGGGTGGCGAGGGCGGTGCGGGTGAGGGGCAGAAGGCATCCTAGCACTCCGTCACACACACCTCCAGCAAGTGAGGCTGGGAGACCAGCCGCCCTGCTGTCTCCTGGCCAAAACCACCCTTGTCCACTCCATGGGCAACTATTGCTGACCCACCTGATCAAACGAGGGCAGAGGGTGCTCCTGAGTCCTTCACCCTTGTCCCCATAAGCTCTGGGGCCTTCCCTGTAGCCCTGGGATGGTAGTACTCCTGGCTGCCCTCCCTATACTGACCGCAAAGAGAGTGCCTCTCTCGGCCCTCAGGCAGTACCGGGTGCGAGTGGAGGACATCATGGTGCGGGACGTTCCCCACGTGGCACTCAGCTGCACCTTCCGGGACCTGCGGCTGGCACTGCACAGGACAAAGGGCCGCATGCTGGCCCTAGTAGAGTCCCCTGGTGAGCCAGGAGGGGGGGACCAGGAATGAGGGTCATCTCCCAGCGTTGCTGCTCAGGAAGGGGGAGGGGCGGGAGCTCAGGACCAGCCTCCTTGGTTCCAAAGGCAGTAAGCCAGCAAACCTGGCCAGGATTTCCCTTGGGTATGTGGCCTGTATCCAAGGCCCCCCACTTGGTACAACAGAAGGCCAGTGGGTAGGAGGGCCTCTCCCCGGCTCCTGAGTCCTCCCACCTGTTCTCTCCAGAGTCCATGATCCTCCTGGGGTCCATCGAGCGCTCACAAGTGGTGGCATTGCTGGGGGCACAGCTGAGCCCAGCCCGCCGGCGGCGGTACATGCAAGAGCGTCGAGCTGCCCAGACCTCTTCACCCTCCGATCAGGAGAGTCCCCCCAGCCCTGAGACCTCCGTCCGCTTCCAGGTGAGGGGAAAGGTGTCATGGCAGGGCCACCCAGACTTCGTAAATGCCATCGTGTAGACTTTATGAGAGGATGGCGACACAGAGGTGGTCAGGGACCACAGGCTCCCCAACCCCTTCCTGCCTATGCAGGTGAACACAGAGGACCAGGGCTTCCCTGCAGCCCGGGGTGAGACTCACAAGCCCCTGAAGCCCGCTCTCAAGAGGAGCCCCAGCAACACCGTGAATGTCAAGGAGAGTCCTACAGGTGAGCCCACCGGCTAGCAGGATGGAGCCAGAGACCGGCCCGGAGACCCACAAGGTCCCTGCCCAGATGCACCAGGGACAGCAGCAGGATGCCTGTCCCCTGCCCTGCTCACCTCTCCTGGTCCTCTCCAGCAAAGGTGGCACTGCCCTCAGGGCCTTGTGTTTGGGAACACAGGGAACGTGGAGCAGGCTGGCATCGCCCTCAGAAGCCTCTTCTGTGGCAGTCCACCCGCCGAGCCCGCCTCAGAGGTGAGTGGCTGGAGCCTCTCCGTCTGGCACTTTCTCTCCATCTCTCTCTGACACTGAGACCACCTCTCTGTTAGCCTGTAGTGCCTGCCTCCATCCTCCCTGCCCCTCTGTCCTCCTGGATGTCAGCAGTCCCTGCGGTGTGCCCTTCCTCCCAGCCCCACCACTTTCCCTCACTTCCCTCCTCCCTATAACATCAACTCCTCTTCTTTCTGGTTTGGCTCTAACAAAGTTGGAGAAGTCGGGGAAATGTGACAAGCGCAAGCTGAAGCGGGTCCGAATTTCCTTGGCGGTAAGTGCTCCCTTTCCTCCTGTGGCTCCTCCGGAGCAGGAGACAGGGAGGGCCAGGCTGTAGGTGGGGCAAGCTTTCCTGTGCTGGGAAGAGACACTCCCTTCCCCCAGCCCCCAAGCTGTCAACCTTCTTTCCTCTCTCCTAGAGCGACTCAGATCTGGAAGGCGAGATGACCCCTGAGGAGGTAAGGTGTGACTGGACTCTAGACTCTGTTTCTTCCTGGGTGTGTTCAATCATCATCTTGGCTGCTGTCCCCATGGGAGGGACTGTGGGGTAGGAAAAGAGGCAGGCTGACTTTCAGGTAGCTGAGAGCAGCTGTTGGCACCTCCCTAACCCTTCTAGTCTTGTCCCCTTAGATTCTGGAGTGGGAAGAGCAGCAACTAGATGAACCTGTCAATTTCAGTGACTGCAAAATTGACCCTGCACCCTTCCAGCTGGTGGAGCGGACCTCTTTGCACAAGGTAGGGCCAGAGGCCCAGGGCTACCTGGGCCCTCGGGAGCACAGGGTGGGGATCTAAGTCCTCCTACAAGCTTGGACTCAAGCCAGCGAGGGGAAAAAGAAACAGCAGAGAGTGGGCTCTGTGCTGACATGTTTTTCAAACACATCGCTTCAAATGATGGGAGGCCAAGAGCCTGGGCCCCTTAGCCCCTTCCTGTCTACGGTAGAGCCAGGCATCATTTTTTCTGTGCTCAGCCTTGCTCGCGGGAACTCTGCACCAAAACAGCAACAAAGACAGGGCTGGAGCTGAGTGGAAGCCAGAAGGCCTCTGACCCTGTAGGGTCAGAGTGAGGCAGGAGGCTGCCAGCGCCTGAGGAGGCTGATACACTCACAAAGGGAAAAAATGGGTGAGAAACAGGCAGGAGAAGAGAATCTAATAAACAAGTGAACAAACATCCAAGTAGGACTGGGGACACTGCAGAGAAGAGATAAACAAAGATGAGAAGTGCCTAGCAGGGGGCTTGGAATGTCAGACCCCAGAAAGTCTGACTTAATGTAG
Source organism: Ovis aries (assembly GCF_016772045.2). Lineage (NCBI taxonomy): Eukaryota > Metazoa > Chordata > Mammalia > Artiodactyla > Bovidae > Ovis > Ovis aries. The sequence continues at coordinate 203,626,392 of NC_056054.1, forward strand.
GCCAAAGGAAAACTGGCAGGGACACAGGAAGATAGCTAAGCAGAAGGGCAAAACAGCCTGCAGAAAACCAGAGTGCAGACAGGTTGGTGACGGGTGAGGCTGATGCTCATGGAGGGCAGGGGTTCTCTTTGCAGGACTGCCTCAGGCTCCCCAGGGTGAAGTGGCCAGCATCACTGGGCATCTTCCAGCCTCTCAGGGAAGGCAGGGAGCACAGGTACACCAGCAGGCTGCTCAGGCAGACACCAGGAGAGTTTAGCTAAATTGCCGACAGATTTAACGGGCAAGCCTCTGAGGCATGGGGGATGAGAAGGAACATTCCCAATGTCTGCAGCTTGGGCAGCTAGCTTAGACACCATCTTTGCCCAAAAGCCAGCCTAGCCAGCCAGCCAGACAAGGAGGGCAGGAAGAACAGGGGACAAAAACAAAAAAAAAGCAAAAGGTAATAAAGGAACTTATAAGCCTTTGGGTAAAGACCCCAGATCAAAATTGCCATGCAATTGCAAGAAAAAAAGAAGATAGGCCTGTGAATAATACATCTGGCTTTTATTTAAAGCCTTTCTTCCTAAGACCTCTAAAGCTTTTCCACATCTTACTTAATCCTCAAACATCGCACGATGATAATGAAAATGCTGACATTTTTTAGTGCCAGCTACGTGCCAGGCAGTGGGCTAAGTTCATGTTTAATTTTAATCTTCACAACCAACCTGTAAGATGGATATTGTGATATTCTAGTTTTTATGAGGACATTGAAATTCAGACAGGTTAAGCGGTTTGTTCAAGGTCACACACCTAGTAGAGAAGGAAATGGCAAGCCACTCCAGTATTCTTGCCTGGAGAATCCAAGGGACAGAGGAGCCTGGTGGGCTGCCGTCTGTGGGGTTGCACAGAGTCGGACATGACTGATGTGACTTAGCAGCAGCAGCAGCAGCACACACCTAGTAAGTAGCAGAACTAGGCCTGGAATCCAAAAGCCTGTGGATTTAACTATATTTATACATGAGGAAACTGAGGCAGTGAGGAAGTCACTTGCCCAAGTCAGTAAAGCAGTCAGGCCCAAGGCCAGATTTCCCAGCCCTACTTCCAGGATTCTTTCAGGAGGCCACACTGTCACTCTCCCTGTCAATTCACTGTTCCTAAGCCTAAGAAGTACAGGCCTTCTAGTGAGCTCCCTAGTGAGCTCCTAGTGAGCTCTGCCATCCTAAGAGCTTTCTCAAACTTGAGTTAGACCCCAGACTCCCCAGAATGGCTCAGAAGACCCTTCCCAAACCCGCCTCAGCCTGTCTTTCCAGCCTCAGATGCCATCAGGCATCCCAGCTTCAAGCCTCACACGATCACTCATCCTTTTCTGAGAACATCCGTTTCTGCCACACTCAACCCTTCCCTCATGACACCATCTTTTAAAGTCTCCTGTTGGTTGTCTAATTAAATTAAAATGAAAAGGACAAGTAGATGTTTGTTACAAACTTAAAAATCAGAGGAAGAAAAGAAGCCTTTGAGGAACCAACCAACAGAAGTGCAAAGAACTGAAAGGGATAAGAACATAAAAATGAGAATTCAAGCTGTCCTTGTAGGCCTGAGTCAGTAAGTAGTCCAGTGAAGTGCAGGAAGAGAATATTCAGAAGGGAGAGGAATACATGGGAGACTAGTTAGGAATTTGTGCAAATGGACATCTCACACCAGCGTTCATTCAGGGCCACCTGCAAAGCACCAGTGAGTAGAGGGGAGGAGCTAGAGTGCCAGCAGGAGGCCAGAGGGCTGAACCTGAATCCTACCATGTGGTAGCCAGCTTTTTAACCCTGTCACATTTCTTAGCCTCTCTGTGCTTCACTTTCCTTATCTATAAAATGGGATCATTGTACCTACATGATAGGGTTTTCTGAGGATTAAAGTTAATAACTTATATCAGTGCCCAGCACACAGTAAGTATTCAATATCCTTTCGGAATTACTACTGCTGCTTACACTGAGAAACAACCAACAGGAGACTTTAAAAGATGGTGTCATGAGGGAAGGGTTGAGTGTGGCAGAAACGGATGTTCTCAGAAAAGGATGAGTGATCGTGTGAGGCTTGAAGCTGGGATGCCTGATGGCATCTGAGGCTGGAAAGACAGGCTGAGGCGGGTTTGGGAAGGGTCTTCTGAGCCTTCTGGGGAGTCTGGGGTCTAACTCAAGTTTGGGAAAGCTCTTAGGATGGCAGAGCCAACTTGGGGGGAAAGGAAGCAGAAAGCAGAACCCATTACAATGTGGCAGCCCTATCCTGGTGAGGATGCTAAGGGAATTTGGGAGAACCACCAGGATGTTCAGAAAGTCAATCAGTAAGGCTTAGTGGGACAAGTGTTTTGCAAATTTAAAAAGCATATTGTCTGTCAGATTAGAATTGTGGAGAACTGAAAATCAAGGGGAACTATTTAATAGGATCCTTGGGAGATGAAAGGGATTATTAAACCATAAGGCAAGACTAAAGGATTACTGAAACAGGAAATCTTATAACAATGTTTCCCTCCAAAGGCAGATGATGAAATTAAAGATAACTTGTAGCACACAGGATTCAAGCTAGATAGGAGGAGGAACTTGCTAACTAACCACAGGACAGTTATGACAAGGGCATGGAAGGAGCACAGGAACGCGTATTCTAAAACTGAACTTCTAGCTCCCTTTATGATTACTGTCATGCCTCAGGTAGAGAAAGTTAGGAAAGTCCTGGAAGTCCTTTTCTAAAGAATTTAGCAACTGTATAATAAAACATTTTAAAATTGTTAAGATGATTACAATGAGTTCTGAGTAACTGGTACTCTAGAATCTGGGTTATTAGTGCCCATTTTGATTCAAATATTAAGCCCAAAGGCTTACAAGTAAACTCAGAACAGTGCGGTAAATGATAGGCCAAAAATTCCAGGAACTGCTGAGTCAGTAGAGTGTTTTTCAAGACATCTGGCCTGAGAAAATCCACTTAGAGCATGAGGGGAACTGCCTGACAATTTCTGAACCCTTGTTGATTACATTAGAAGGCCTGGGGGGAGGGCCCAAAGCAAGGAAAACATGGGGAGGATGGGTGTGACTGTTGTCCCCCTGGACTACAAACTGCATCTCAGAAGGAGCCGGGATGCTAGCTGGGCTAGCAGAAAAGGCAAAGTGTATGAGAAATGTAGAGTGCTACAGGCCAAAATTAGAGGGGTATCAAAGCTGGCCGGCCCCCCAAGGGCCCACGGGAAGCACGTCAGCCACAGAGGTGAGTTACAGGTGGAGGATTCAGGGCCAGTACCCCTAGGGGGAGTGGGGTGTGTGTGGAACTTGGGTCCACGACTAACTGGACAGCTGCATAGGATGACAGGGGCTGTGCATAGTGTGACGAGAAGTTGCCTGGGGCTGCAAGGCTACTTCTTACTGATGACCTTGAGCAAGTCACTTCAGCTCTGAGCGTCATGCTCCTTGCCTATAGAATGGATACCATACTTACTTCTCAGGCACTACCGAAATTAAATGCCCATATAGGAAAAACCTAGCCCAGTGCCCGGCCAGTCATCTGCTGTCGTATTTCAACAGTTGTTCTCTGTCCTCCTTTCTAACATGGAATAAAGAAGCCTTCCCCTGTCCCTTCCCCCATCAACGTAAGCAACAGGAACATTCCCACTGTCAAGTTTCTGAGGCTTGGTTACAGAAACGTTCTCATTATTGTTGTTTTTCCTCTGGTGGTCCTGTCCCCTTCCCCTCACCATCCATGACACCCCTTCTACTGCCCTCTGCCACCTTGTCCTGGGTCCCTCTGGCCTGTACCGTACAGCTGTCCCCTCACGTATCAAGTCCAGTGTGTTTTCTCCCTACCCCGCAGACTCATACCATCTTCTCACTGCTGGGAGTAGACCATGCGTATGTCACCAGTATTGGCAGACTCATTGGAATTGTCACCCTGAAGGAGGTGAGCTGATGGCGGCCAGCAGAGCCACTCCCACAAAGGCTCGGAGGCTTCTCTCTAGCCCACCTGGTGGAGCACTGGGGAGGCATCTGAGCAGGGAGCCCCGAGTCCACACGTCTGACCCTCTTCCCCTTCTAGCTCCGGAAGGCTATTGAGGGCTCTGTCACAGCACAGGGTGTGAAAGTCCGGCCGCCCCTCGCCAGCTTCCGTGACAGTGCCACCAGCAGCAGTGACACCGAGACCACCGAGGTGCATGCACTCTGGGGGCCTCGCTCCCGCCACGGCCTCCCCCGGGAGGGCAGCCCTTCTGACAGCGATGACAAGTGCCAGTGATCCCCTCAGGTGTGACCTGGGATGGCAGTGGGCTTGGCTGTCGGCCCAGATCCTGCAGCTTTCCTGTTCTCTCCACCATGGGAACAAAGAAGCTCCAGCCTCGCCTCCAGACCTGGGGTGCTAGCTTCTCCCAACTCATCCTACCTGAAATCTGAGCCGGTGCCCACCTGCAGCAAGTGTTCCCAGGGCAGGAAGGTCAGCACTGGCCTGGCCAGAAGGGGGTGGGTTCGCTTGACCCCTGCTCCCTCTTTGAGAGGGAAGGGGTAGAACTAAGATGGGTTTATACTGGAACCTCCAATGACCAGATGTATATAGAGATTTACAAAGATTTTTATATTAATTTAATAAAACAAATTCTTAAATAGAACAAAATAAACACCTAATGAGCCACTTATATATAGAATGCCTGTGCCCTTCAGCTCTGTTCTTACCTTGGGCCCTCTCACCTCCCAAAGTCTACAAAGCTCCAAATTGAGCAGCCACCCGCAGCCCCCAGAGCTGTAAACTCCAGAGCTCGCTGTCCGTGGAATGCCGGGTCTGCAGAGGCCGCCACTGCTTGCTCATCCAGACCCCAGCTGAGGCTCAGGCCCCAGGAAGGTAGCTTTGCCCTTTTGTTCAGCCAAGAAAGACACAACCCTCTTTCCTCCCCAAGGAGAGACGCTCCCTCATGACTGTCTTTTGTTGGCACAGTTCCGACAACTGCCTGGCATTCATGTGGCCCCCTTGTGGCCCTCTCTGGAAGAACATCCAGATCACTGCTCCGTGGCAATCAGGGCCATCCCTTCTTCCAACTCCACCCTAAAGAGAACTCCTGAGTGAATGGGGCAGCCTTTGGGCTCCGAGCCACCAGGACCCTGCCCACACGTCCTTCAAGTAGCTGGGGAAAGGCCTAGACCCCATCACAGGGGCCAGGAAGAGGGCCAAGGGTACAGGCTTTCGTCATTCCATGGCCTCCCAGAGAAGATCCGACTGAAAGAATAGACTGAGACCCCTCTTTAAGAAGAAGAAGATTTAGAGATGATGGAGAGGTGAAGCACAGCACAAGCCCAGCTGGGCGAGGGGCCCTTGGGGGGACAGCTCGATCCAGAGGCTCCAGGAGACTTGGAGCCAGCCCCCCCCGGGCGAGGGCAGTTCTGTCAAGCACTGCACATGGACTCGGAGGTGAGAAGAGAAGCAGAGGAGAGGCAGGGGTAGAGGGTGGGAGAGGTGGGGCTCCCTCCTGCTCTACAGTCCAGTCACAGCCACCGCCTTAGGGGTTCACATCACCCGAGGAGGAAATGTGTACGTGGTGTTTTTGATTTAAGAACATGAACATCATTGTCTGCCACAGCTGTAGCCATGCCCCAGGGGCCCCGGGCATCCCCCGGCAAACCCCAGGAGTGGGGGCAGGACATGCGCCCCCAGCCTGGCCCCTCCCTCCTCTGAACACTTTCATGCAAACACACAATGGAGGAGTGAGTGCTCCCAGGAGCCCTCCAGGCTTTGGAGCTCTGCTGGAAGCCTCGCCCACGCTGGGGCACGGAGGCTCTGTCCCCAGAAGCAGCCAGGGGACACATGCCACCACGCGGCATCATTTGGGTCACTGTTCCTCCGGCTCCACCTCATCCTCGTCTAAGGACACCACCCCAGAAGAAGCTACATCAGAGGCTTGCCGCTGCCGTTCCCAGCTGCTCACTGGTGGCAGGCAGAGTGGCTGGCAGTCCTTGCAGGGGGCTGGCTCCTCCTCAGCGGGAGAAAGGCAGGACTCTGTGAGGGGCGAGCTGTAGAGGGAGTCCTGGGCCTCCAGTGGGCCCAGGCTGCGGAAGGCACTTTCCCGGCTGGGGGGCAGTTTGGCGAGGAGCAGCTCATCGCCCAGCAGCTGGGAAGCCAGGCGGGCTGGGGAGCCCAGCAACCCGTCCTCCAGGCTGCACAGACTAGAGCACAGGGTCTCTGGGGACACGGTCTGCGAGCAGTCGCTCTCAGGTTCCACGGAGCCCTGGCGCACAGGCCGGGAGAATCTGTGGCCAGTGAAGAGGTCCTGGAGGTGGGGCCCCAGGGGCAGCTGCCCAGCCAGGTCTGCAGGGGGAGAGAAAGAAGACAGCCCTGCTAGCCCCATTTCAATTGGCCTGCCACATCCTCCCGGCTCCCAGCCTCACAGGAGCTGAGTAACTTGGAGCAAGTTGCTTAACCTCTCAGTGCCTTAGTTTCCTTAACGGTGAACTGGAGGTTATAACTTCATGGGATTTTTGAGAGAACAACAGACTCTAGAACTTGGTGAGAGTCAATAAATACAGGGATACTGTACATGGCACAGGTGGCTCACTGCACAAGGGGCACCTATCCAAGGCTGAACTCAGCCCACAGTCCCTGCCAAGCAGCATGCCCTAGCATGAGGCTATCCCCACCAGAAAAACGCATCCCTGTTTCTAACTTCCACAGATTCCACAGGGGCTAGTAGTGGCCTTGGATAAATGTTGGGCGTTATCATTATACCAAGGGTCAAAAGAGGCCTGGAACTCAAACAAAAGCACTTGTGGTTCAGGCATCCTAATCAGTCCCCTTAAGACCACAGCAGCAATCCCCAATCTGCTCTAACGTACTACCCACCCTGGAGAACTTGTTAATTAGCCGGAGGGGATGGGCCACCGGGTAGAGGCAATCTTCAAAGGCATAGAGGTGGGGGGATGGTGGCCTGTGAGGTTTGAGCCTAGAAGCTACAGAGAAAGTCAGCCACGTGGTTTAGAGACTGGAAGATGAAAGGAGGGCCTTTGCACAGCTGCACAGCCCCTGCAGGGTCCCCTCCGCAAGCCCGGGCCCAGGGAAAGGTCCACAGGCAGGCCTCGGCTGGAGGGATAGGGCAAGGATCCGGAGCTGGAGCCAGAGGCCCTGTGGGGTGTCCCGGCCCAGCAAGCCTTCCTGTTTTCCTGGGGCCCCAGCCCTGCAGGGAGCTGTGCTGCTGCACTGCAGCTCCTCTGAGCTGCTACAGCCAGCCAGAAGGCTGCCTTGAGAGGGCAAGGCAGGACACAGCAGACCCTCAGAGATCAGCTGCACAGAATGCATCGGTGAGGTCTCTGGGCTTTTTGTCTGTTTGTTTGTTTGAAGGTGGCTCTGCCGGTAAAGAATCTGCCTGCAAAGCGGGAGACCTGGGTTCAGTCCCTGGAATGGGAAGATCCCCTGGAGAAGGGAAAGGCTACCCATTCTAGTATTCTGGCCTGGAGAATTCCATGGACTGCATAGTCCATGGGGTCGCAAAGAGTCGGACACAACTGAGAGACTTTCACTTGAAGGATTGTGAAGCCCAACTGCACAGACAGGCAAAGAAGGCTCAGCACCTATGGAAAAAGAACCACTCCCATTTCCAACTGCTGACTGCCCACTCACCAGCAGTAGCCAGCTGTCCTGCCCTTGGAATGTCAAGGACTGTCTGGACAGTCTGTCCTTCTCCTCTCCCCTTCTGCAGGCTGAGGACATTTTGGGTCTCCCTTTCCAAAACAAAGGCTGAGCTCTGAACCACAAGGCCTGTCAGGCAGGTTCCACCTCTGCTGGCAACACTAGCATGAGATATCTCCCTCACCTGAGTCAGTTCCCCCAGCAAAGTCTTCGTCATAGGATTCATCAGTGGAGTCCTCACCGTCCACCGAAGACCATGCCCGGAGCTTGGCTTCTGCAATGGCGAATTGCTCAGCCACTCCTGACAGGAAGGACAGAGTTTGTTTAGCAGAGGTGAGCTAAGATGAGGGCTCAGCTTAGACACAGGAGAGGGAAGACACAGCAGTACAGAAAGACTCCAACCCCCACATCAGGCCCAAGGAGATGAAAATGAGCATCCCTACGATAAACCCTTTCAGTACCCACCTGCTGCAAAGCGAGCCTCCTGTTCACCCTCACTGAGGTCTGAATAGGAGGAAAAGGCTGATTCCAGGGCAGCAGGAGAGTCACTTGGCTTGCTCCAACCCTTCCACTCAATGAGGTGAGCCACTCGGCCCTGGGCCATGGCAGTGGGCTTTGTCACGTGGTCCTTCACCACCTGGGAAATACCTGGAAGAGGGTGCAGAATGAGGAAGGCTGGTAAGGACACAGACTAGGGAGCATCTGGGAAGAGAGGGGAGGGGTGATGGTAGTTAAGAGTCCATAAGTGTCTTTGGCTGGGAGGAGGAGGAGGGAGCTGGGATTCATTTGAGAAAGAGAGGAAAGAGGGAGCCCAGCCAGAGCTCGCAGTCCCCAAGGGCATGTGCAAAAGGGCAAAGGGGGTGCATACCATGCAGCGAGGATCTGGCCAGCGCAGCAATCTCCTGGATAGTTAGGGCTCTCCGGGACTTGGGCAGCATTGCGATTGTATCTCCAACATTCACCTTGGGTGACAGCATCAGAGGGTGAGTACCCCTCTGACAGCAGTGTCCCCCACAGGCCCATACTCCACCCAAGGCATCAAGCAGATATGGGAGCTTGGAAGAGATGCCAGAGCATCTCTGATGTCCCAGTAGCCACTGGGATATGTCAGAAAGTAAGAGGCCAGAATCCGCAAACTGTGTCCACCCAGGAAACAACACAGACGTGAGCAGGTCCAGGGGAGTAGAACTGCAGCTAACCCACCACATCCTGGCTTGCAGGGAGGGAGGCTGGTTGACAAGTAAATGGAGTGGGGCCTTTGAGAATAGCAAAGAGGGGAGGCCAAATGCATGGCAAGTGGGACTTCTCCAGGTCCTCTCCCCCTTGCCCATCTCAGTCTTCAGATCCTCCATTTCTCGAGCCTACAAGGGCCACAAACTCAGTATGATCAAAACCAAGCCCAACACCTTCTCCTCATATATGGCCCTGCTACCAGACTTCCTGACTTCACTCCAACCCACCATTCTCCCATTCCACCTGGCTCCAAAGTCACCATCAGCATTACCATCAGCTCTCCCCTAAGCCTGCTCACCCAGATGTGTTACTAACAGCTAACGACTCCATCTCCAAACTGCCTTCTACACTGTCATCCTTTCCGCTCCTGCTGCCACAGCCCTTTCTCAAGGGCACGCCCTCAGTGGCCCCTGCTCAGATTAGCGCAAGTGGTGGCCCCCAAAGTTCCAATCCCACACTGATTTCTCCGCCCAGAATGTTGTGTATGTAAGTGTTCCCCACCCTGCTTCCCATGACTGGTTCTTCCTCATCTTCAGGGTCTTGGCTGAAATATCACTCTCTCTGAGAGCCTTCCTGGCCACCCTAGCAGTAGTCCAGGCTCCCTCTGTAGTCTACAGCCAGTTGCCATCCTCTACCAACAGACCCTGTGTGTGTCCCTATGGTCTGTCTCCTGTGTTTCCTTACTTCTTGTTGGTTTTCAGCTCTACGAGGAACCTGGTCTCCCTTGGTCACTGCTGCACCCACCCTGTGTTTAACACAGGGTCTGGTACAGAGCAGCTCTGAAAATACATAGGCTGAATGAATTAGGCAAAGTATAAAAATAAAAAAGTAATTTTCCTGGAGTGCAACTGGTCACAACATATCCCTATTTAAAATCTTTCCTGGGTTCTTCCAATGCCCAATGAAGTGGAAGCTGCATGGTCAGGCACTGAAGGAATCCATTCTGTGAGGCCCTAGGCTGCTTCCAGGCCTGCTTGGAATCCACCAGTGATTTCCTGCCCAGTGAAAGCCCACCTTTCTGCCTTCCCTTCAGGCAAGGGAAAGCAGCTTTCCCCTGGGCTAAGAATGCCATCCTTGCCTGACAAAATGATCCCTATCATTTAAGGCCTGATTCTCAAGTGCCACCACCTTCGAATTATGTTTTCAGTCCAGTTTCTCTGTCTTCTCTTGTATGCCTGCACCCCCAGCTCAGCAATGTCCTTGCATCTTTCCTGAGGGATTTTGGGGTGGCAAAGCCTCAGTCTGATTCACCTGGGTTCCTACCTCCACCCTACACCTAGCTCAGCGCTCCTTGGCAACCCTGGGAAACATCTCCCTCAATGAATGAATGAAGTCAGAGGCACACGCCCCATCCCAGGCACTGCTGACCTCTCCTCCAACACGTTCCCACCCCTCAGAAGAGGGACTCCACCTGCCCCCTTGACCTCAGGCCCACCCCGTCCCTTCAATACCTGGCTGACAGGGCCCCCAGGGTGGTGCCGGCAGCTTCAGGCCCAGCCTGGGGGGCGGAGCACCTGGTGGGTGTTCCCTGGTTCGTTCTCCCGCCCTCCCATCACTCCCCCCAGCCATTGCCATCCTTGCCTGCGCTCGCGCAGCTGCAGCCCAGGCCCAGAGAAAAAGGTGTATGTCTCCCTGGCAACCCATCACCATGCAACAGGGTCTCCCGGGATACGGCCCGGGATGCGCTGACGTCAGGGCCCAAGGCGCAAGCAAGCCCGCCCTCTGGCACAGCGCCGAGCAGAGCAGACCGGCGCGCGGGGGCGGCCTTGTGGCCCGGCGGCCGGATAGCGCCTCCGCTTGCAGGAAAAGGGAGCCAGAAGCAAGGCTGGCTGGCGAAGCGGGGGTGGGGCACACAGATACCCTTCGCGTGGATGCAGGGGGCCCCCCTTCCCCCTACCAACACCAGGGGCCCAGCACCTCTGGCAAGTCCTGGCTGTCCACTGAGGAAGGGCGGGAGGACCGGCTCCAGCCTCGGAGAGTCCGAGCAGATCCCAAGGAAGACAGAGAGAGGCCTCGAGGAAGTTCGATCCACTCCACAGCCCACGCGGGGTCCGAGGCCACTGAGGGGTGGGGGAAAGGCTTTCAGCTGGGCTCCTGCTTCTGCCAAGATCCTCACTTTCATCCGCTGTTGCCCTCCATACCCCATCCCCCAGTCCCTAGAACCTAAGCAATCCACCTGGTGCTCTCCACAAGTCTGAAAGCCCCCATCCTCACAGCCCTGACCTTCAGGCCTCCGGGGCCATTTTGTGGCAGACACTCCCCACCATCTTCCTCAAGATATATTCTGCCATCAAAACCCTAGGTATGAAACCTAAACTTTGATAAATTCCAAACCTTCTCAGGTTTCTCAACCTACCCATTCCTCTTGGAAAACACACCACATTCTTCTACCAACATCACCCCCTCTCCCCACCACCAACTTGGACCCTTTACAAGCTTGCTATGGTTCTTTCCTCTGGCCAGCCTCAGCTTATGCGCAACTCTTTACTCTTCTTTTCTGACAAACCTGTGATTGATTTTCTTCTGACTTTTGTCCCAGTCCCCTAAGGCTTTTTCCTGATGCCCTGTCTGGCCCCAGCCTGTCCGTTCCTATCTCAGCCTGGTTCCCAATAGCTACCCAGAGTAATTTTCCTCTTGCCGCCTGAGCATCCTACTCCTCAGCTTCCCATCACCTCCCAAATCACATCTATGTCCCTGGCCTCACCTCTTCGACTTGTCTGACAAGTCCATCGTCCTCCGGGCCCTTCACGCTGCCACAGAAACATTTTGCCCAGCACAGAAATCATAGGCATGCTGGCTGTGTTGATGCGGAGAACCAAAAGCCCAGAACCGCTCCAGGCTCAGCTCCCAGTTCTATTCCTATTTTGGCTCCGGATGCTGAGCCAGTCCCCTCCCCACTTGGAACCTGTGCCTAGTCACAGAAGGAGAACACTTCTGCCTCATGGCTTTGAGGAGGTGGGAGTGCCTGGGCCCAGCTGAGCTCTCTGGAGCTCAGGAGCTGAGGCCCATCCCCTAGACAGTGCCAACAGGCAATTGTACATCACAACTGACCTTTAGCTGGAGCAGCCGTCTCTGTCCCTGAGCCTCAGCCAGCTGGTGGTCCCCAGAAACGCTACCAACCGGAAGGAAGACACAAGGTTACAGGCCAGCCCTGGCCCCCAGCTGGTACCTAATCGGGGCTCTCTAGGCCAGTCATGGGGTCAGCCAAACTCTCCTGACTACAGGAGGGAATGACTACCTGAACGCCAAGCCTTAGCAGGGCCAGAGGGATCAGAGCAGCCTGCTGCTTCTCAGCTTCAAAAGTCATGAGATTAATTTAAGACTACAAATCCTAGAATTCCTCATGGGAACCCCAGTCAAATACATGTCTCAGCTAGAGTCTCAGTCCCAAAGAACCTCAAGTAACACCCACACTAAGGCCTCTGTGCCTGATCGCCTGCCCTAAAAGCCCAGTACTCATTTCAAACCCAGCCCTACACACGGCACAAGTTACTGCCTGGCTTTAGGCCTGGGGAAATCCATGACACGGGAGTAAAGTAGGCTGGCCTACCTCAGACACTAAACTAAGGCCAGGCCCCAGTGTGCACCACGACCTATAGGAACCAAGGCCCAGGCAGTGGTCAGCAGTTGTGGAAAGGATGCCCCGGCAGCCCCCCTCTGGGCTCCTGTTTCTCTCCACAGGGCAGAGTGAGTTCTGTTTTTGTTGGGAGTGGGGTCAGGGGACTAAAACAGTTTTTTACAGATGAGAGGTGATCACGTGCTCACAGGTGCCCCCAAATGGGGCTGCAGTCCCCTTCATCAACCTGCGGCCTCTGAAGGGGGTAATAAGTTTGGTCAAAAACTCCATGGTAGGATGCTTGGCCAGCGTCTGCAGGCTACCTCCTGAAGGGGGCTGGGACACAGCTAGAAGACAGGTTCCCAACATAGGGCCACTCCCAGGACAGTGAGAGGAGGTGTAGGCAGAGGGGGAGGTGACTGTGAGTGGGCATGCAAGGTCAGTCGCCACGGGCTGGAGAGGATTGAGCAGCCCTTCTCTAGGCTGTGCGCCTCCTGCCACCCTCAGCGCTGGGGATGCAAGGGGAAAGACCACGAGTCCACCCTGCAGAGCCCAGAGGCAGTAGCAGGCCTTAGGAGCGAGCCTGAGTCGGTTAACCCCCCTCCCGGCTCGGCCCGCTCCTTCCTCTTGCCGGGCCCGCCTCCCCAGTGCAGGCTCCTCCCTCTCCCAACACCGGCCCCCTCCTCAAGGTCCCCACCCGCCCGCGGCGGCCCGCGCACCGGGTAGCCTCAGCCCGATTCCCCAACCTGGGCCCGGTCTCCGCCTCTTACCCTGACTCGCCGGGCTCCGGGAGCCGATACAGCCCATGACCGGGCACCCAGCCACGCTAGCCCGCGCTCGGGGTCCGGGCCATCGCCCTGCAGAGGGTCGGGCCGCGGCCGCCACCGGGGAGGGGAGAGCCCGTTGAGAAGGGAGGGGGGTGGGAGCCGCGCGTCCGCCAACGCTCCCGGGAGAGGGAACCGGGCTGGTGACGTAAGCGCGGGGGCGTGGCCACCGCGTCACCACCCAAGGCGGGCGGGGCGAAGCCGACGTCACAGCCACGTAGAGGCGGCCTGGGGCCGAGTCGGAAAAGATTCGTCCTGTGCTCCCAGACCCAAGGCACCGAGGCTGAGGACTGGCGGGACGGGTCACGTTCACTCATTGGGCCCGGGCTGCTACTCATACTGCATAGGGGCAGAAGACATTCTTTGTATCCTGGGCTCTCATGTCACAGATGAGACCTCAAAGCCGCAGCAACTGCTAACTTCAAAACAGCCTGAAACCCGGGTCTTCACATACAGAGGTCTTACAGCACATTGTCATAGATCAAGACCAGCAAGTGTGTCCTATTAAGTACCCCATAGCTATGCCCCCTTTCTCCCCTCCTAATCTACAGGGAGCCCCACCATGTCCATTTTTGAGGGCCAACCATCCAAGCCAGACTCCCTTAACCCTCCAGATCTTGGACAGGGGAAGAGGAAAGAGGGGTGCCCAGTCAGAGGGAAAAGTGTGCTACAGTGCCAGCTCTGGAAAGGAGGCTGCCCACCTATCCAGACTCCTCCAGAGGGAGCAGGCCATAAAGCAGAGAGGCAGTGAGCGTAATTGAATTCATGTTTAATAATTACAGGCACCGTGCCCCCCCTTCCCCCTGCCCAGGCAGCAGGGGTGGTGCAGGGGCTGGGGCATATGCCCCCAGCAGCGAGGACGGCAGTCCCAAGAGTGATTTTCAGAAAATAAAAAAAGGACCCCAGGGGCAGGCGGTGGTGCCCCCCCCAAGACACACCAAATTTCAAGACTTTATATATAATATATCTCTGTGCCCCGGGGGGAGGAAAGGGACACCTGGCAGCATCTGGAGGGGGGGCCCCAGGCAGCCCCAAGCCATCCTGCCTCTTCAGCCACTTTATTAGCTCAGACAACATCGCACTACAGGCACCCACTGCCGCCGCCGCCGCTGCTGCCGCACCCCCCTTGCAGTCCAGGCGGCTGGCTTGGCCATCCGAGTGTCCATGGGGCTCCAAGTCCCCGGCCCCACCCACCCTCAGTTGTGGTCAGACTCCTCCTCCTCCGCCTCACGAAGCCACTTGAAAAAAGTCGTGACAGATTTTAGGGCCACGCCCTTGCCCTGCTGCTCAGCAGGGTCCTTGCTACTCTCCCAGCTGTAGAAGGCGTCCTCCTTCACCACGTCCTCGTCATACAGCGCGTCAAAGAACATCCCAAGCAGGTCTGCAAGCAGGTAGAACAGCAGTTAGAGGCATGCTGTCCATAAGCACCCCATCCCACCATCCAGGAATCCCACCCCTAAGCGCCACTGTTGAAACAAGGCCCTGACATGCTGACATTTGTGTGTCTGGCCATTCCAGAGTGACTAGGTCTCTGACACCATGCTAATCTCATGATCTAACACACTGGTTCGCAAGACTGAGTCACTTGGCCAAAAGGTACAAACCTGCCCAGCCTCACCTCAGCAGCTTCAAGCTTCTCCCTGCAGAATTGGTACTCCTGAATTTGAGGCATCACAAAAGGCTGAGACATATCTCTCACAAAAGTCAAGGGTATAGCCTGGAACATTCACTAACCCCACCTCTGGCCCCATTTTACAAATTCTGACAAACTTGACCCTAATTTTCTCTTACTTTCCACACATCTCCTGAACATATATCCACCCCCTCTCTGGCCTTGACACTCTGACGTGTGATGTATCCTTTGCCAGGAACATTGTTTCTCTTGTCACCTTTTATCACCTTCCTAGTGAATTCCTTTAGGCTCAATTCAAGCACCCTCTCTGCTCTGCTTCTCCCTCGCCCTGAGCTTTCAGTCAGCCTTCCAAAGCACTTGTACAACCCAGAACATAATCTATTCCATTCCCCACATGCACTGCCAGTCTTTCCAAACAGTACATTCTTAAAAGCAAAAGGAGGTTGAGAAGTTGATTACATTTCTTTTGAATACAGCATAGAATCTAGAGTCCAGGCCTCGTGAAACACCGACTGACCATCTAAGAGAAACTGCAAGTCAGGATGTTCCTCAGGCACACACCCTCAAAGCCACAACCAAGGCTATGGTGAGACAGCCTCCAACCTCTATCCCTCAGCAATGGCAGCAACTGATCACTTATCCCAAACTTGTTTTCCAAACCCCATGCATACGTATCCCAGTGACTACACAATCAATGGATCTATCACTCTGCCCCATATTTATAAGCCTAAGCTTCTCCCACCTAAACACTACAAGCCTCCTTTTAACACCTACTATCTCTTCACAGACAAACAAAAGATTTGTCTTTTGACAAGGGATTAGCTGAATTCAAACATTTCTTCTAGGGACGTCCCTGGTGGTCCAAAGGCTAAGACTGCCATGCTCCCAATGCAATCGGCCTGGGTTCAATCCTTGGCCAGGGAACTAGATCCCACAAGCTACAACTAAGACTTGGCTCAGCCAAATCAAACAATAAAAGTATTTTAAAAAAATCTGTCTGCACTTGCTGTTTACTTCCTGATTCAGGGGAGTATTACCCTGTCCTTTCCAATCCAGATCCTGCCCCCTGCTTTACCAAATACTGTTTCTGCCAGGGTAGCCTCCATGTTTTCACATACCAGAGGCCCTAATTTTCAGATCTGTTCAAGCAGCATCTAGCATTATAGACCATTTCCCTCTCCTAATATGCCCTGTGCCTCAAGAAATGGGCCTCTAGCCCTGACCTCTTCCTCTCCAAATCAGATACCCTGACCTACTACCTACCTGACTGACATCTCTGATCATCCCCACCAGGACCACAAACTCAGTATGACCAAACTCAACTTGATCCAGTGGTCCCTACTATCATCTCACCTGTTAAAACCATCCTGGGAGTCATATATGACTTCCAATCTACCACCCTATCCCCAGGCTGGTGTGTCTTAAATCTGCCCACCCCTCTCCCATCCCCATTTCCACCAGAGAGGCTGAGCCACTACCAACATGCCCCGATCAGCCGATCTAGCCACATTCACCCCACTCCAAATCACTCTTCCCACTAATGGCCAGGATGATCTATACACTAAAAAAGAATTTTTAAAATCCTTGCTTAAAATTCCACAAAGGCCAACTTTCCTGTCCTTAGGCTAAAGTCCCAAACTCATCCCATGGTTTACAGAGCCCTACATGACCTGGCCACATCCATCTCTCCAATGCACTTGCCTCACATACAACTGGCTGCTGTGCTCTTCCACACTGGCCTTCCTTTTTTACCTTGTATCATGTTTTCAACCTCAAGGCCTCCCTTTACACATACAGTTCATATACATATAAGTCTCCCCTTTCCCCTTTGTCATTTAAGTCCCCATGGGTCAATTCCCACTCATTCCCTCTGACTAGGTAAATTCTCCCAGAGTATCCTGCAGGACCCATCTTCCAACACTTACCCAACTTCATGATCATGTGGGAACTATGTTTGACTTAATCACTGCTAATACCCCAACTCCAATGCCCTGGTACACAGTGTGTGACAGAAGTACAACCTTAGTCACTCAGTCGTGTCTCTTTGTGACACCACACTCTGTGGTCCTCCAGACTCTCCTGGCCGTTGGATCATCCCAGCAAGAATATTGGAGTGGTTACCATTTCCTCCTCCAGGGGATCTTCCCCACCCAGGGATCGAACCCATGTCTCCTGCACTGCTAGGCAAATTCTTTACCTACTGAGCCATTGGGGAAGCACAAAATAGGCAGTCAATTAACCTTCAAGGCCAAGGCTAACTCCTTCCACTTGTCAGTAAGGAAACAGTGTTGGAGAGAAAAGGACTCAACCATGAGAATATTTTGCTCTCCAGGGACCACTCACTTTTCTTCAGTTGAGACCCTTTCCACCATTGCCCCCTACAGTCTGGTAGTTCCTCCAGCCCACCCACCCTCACCATCCCCGTGGCCTGGTTCTTACTAGGGGGCTGGTCTAAGGTCACTACAAGGGCCTGGAGGGCATAGAGCGCCTGCAGCTCCTTCTGTTCGTCACATAGGTATTTCTGTAGCAGTTTCGCTCGTGCTTTCAGCACTGCAACATCCACTCGGAGAGAAGACTCAACTATAGGGAGAAAGACAGGGGTAAGTAGAATAATGCACCCTCAGCCTGGTTCAGAACTAGAGGTAAAGACCAAAACCACCCACCCTTGCCCCACCGACTCCCTGGCTCCTCTTACAGATAATTGCAGAATAGCAGACAGTTGTCATGAGGGCTCGAACTAATGTGTTGGATGTCACCTGCTGCTCGTTCAGGTTGGCCTGAGCAGGAGAAAGAGAAACAAATGGCTCAAAAGTTGTAAATTATGCCTGGAAGGCTCCATTCTTGTTGCCCCCACCAAGCACCACCTTCTGTCTCTCTCTCCACACCAGTCTCAAGGAGAAACATACCTCTATCCAGTCAAACACCCGCTGGTTACTGCTGCCCTCCTGCAGCAGCTTCTCCAGCTGCCTGCGCAGCTCCTCGAAGGAGAGCAACCTCTGGCCTGGGGCTTCTGACTCCTCTCCCAGGGTATACTCCACCTTCTGCAAGCAGAAAGGCCCATGTTTGGGAGGCAAATGCATCACACGAGGTAACAGAAGAGAAGAGGACTGGCCGGCCCCAAGTGCTAGAGTCCACCCAAGTCCGGTCACAAACCTGCGCAGTGACAAAGGCACTGACATCCTGGCCTTCAGGCAGAAATTCCTTCCAGCTGAGTCCAGCCTCTCGCCACAGCGTCCCCACCCTTTTAGGACCCTGGAAAACATTAGACCAACTCAGTAGACAGCTCTCGTTCTCTCCAAGAATCTAACAGCTTCACAAATATCATCTAACAAATGCATACTGTAATCTCACCAGACACCCGCAAGCAGCTCAGGATGTTAAGATACTGCGTGGGAACAGTGCGCCCATGGCCACAGTCTAGTACCGACCAAAGACATCAGTCAAATAACCATCCAGTCACGAGAAGTTACCTACCACAGCGCTATGAGACTCAGAAGATGGCCTGATAGCCTCTCGGAAAATGTCAGCTAGGTCGCAGGACTCTCAAGAGAATTACTGGACCACAAAAGGTAAACGACCAAATCAAAACACCTCATCCAAGCCTTCCACACTCATCTACATTTCTCTTTCTAAAACAGTTTAGTTTTTCATTATTCCAAGTAACAAATGCTTATGGGAGAGAACAACTTCTAACAAGTATTCAGCTCCCAAGTCCAGAAAAATTTAGAAGCAGATGTAACCCCAACGCAAATCAGAAAACGGCCGTGTTTCGAGTTCGTTTTCTCTAAAGGGCAACAGGTTCTGAAGCCATCGCAGTTTTACAACAACATAATCAGGATGATGTCATCCACTCTTGACAAAAGTACTTCATGGACTTTAAAAATGTCCATCTTAACACCATTAAAATCGAGTTGTCTCACAGCTGACATACCACATTTTTAAAATAAGACTAAGTTTTTTCTTTCTTAGCAGTGCATAAATGTCACAAAATCCATGGCACCTTGGAGTCAATGAAATACTACTAGATCAATATGTTTTTTCTTTTGAATTATTACTCTATACTTCTTAGAAACTATCTGGTATACATTTTTACTTAAAAGAATATGAAAGGACAAGTCCTCTCTGATTCAAAGACACTCCTCCGTGTTCCAGAGCTGAACTCTCTTAAAACTGTACTTCCTGACATCTCACCACTACTAAATACCACAGTCAACTTGCCCTTCCAGTCATTTCACCTTTGTATTTGCTAGTCAGTTAACTTTAATAATGCAGTTTTTGTCGTGAACATCATCAAACAGACACCCCTTTGCAGTTTCACAGTACTTTGCCCAGTATGTGGTCAATGTTCTAAAAGAGGCTAGCTGAATGAATTAATTCATCAATCAAAGGCCTAGGACCTTGTGCTCAGTTGCTCAGTTCTGTCCAACTCTTTGCCACCCCATACTGTAGCTGCCAGGCTCCTCCGTCCATGGGATTTTCCAGGCAAGAATACTGGAGTGGATGGCCATTTCCTTCTCCAGAGGGCCTTAGATTCTCATTCTCCTCCAGCCTTGGCCAGAACCTACTATAGGAACTGGTCTGAGCAAGAGTGCCAGCCTCACCATTTTCCCTCCCAGGTACCAACCCAGCACCACCATCCTGCCAAAGGACCATGAGGCTTCAGGGTCACCACCAGCACCCCAAACCACATGGTGGGAAGAGACATCCTAAACAAACCACCTCTGAAAGGCTCACTCACCATGCTTTTGCACAGGAGCCCCAGGATCTCCAGCAACAGGGAAGCAGCCTTGCCCAGGGGTCTCAGAGGTTTTGTTATTTCCCTATAAGATAAACATTCTGTTGTTAAATTAGCCTCCCACACACTCTCAACATACTAGCCCATCAGTTCCTAAATCCAGGGCTCTGACCCACCACACCTCCTTTCTCTCTCCTTCTTATTTTCACCTCCCCTCAATTCCACCAGAGGGGGCTTACCTGAACAGCTCCCCCATTGGCACCCCACCTTCCTGCAGAATGGGCGTTATCAATTCTGCTAGGTAGAGCCACACATGAGGGATGTCAATTTCCATGTCTTCAGCCAACTCTAGAATTTCATATAGCCTGCATAGGGAATTCAAAGTCAGGACCTTCTAAGACAAGCCTGCACTCCTTTGTTGCCCTCCTTTTGAGGCAACAAAGGCATGACTAAAGGCATCAACTGCAAGACCCTCCTCAGGAACATTTCCTAAACACAGGGCAATTATCTCACACTAAGTCAAAGTCACTCAGGTGTGTTCGACTCTTTGTGACCCCACAGACTATACGGTCCATGGAATTCTCCAGGCCAGAATCCTGGAGTGAGTAGCCTTTCCCTTCTCCAGGGGATTTTCCCAACCCAGGGACTGAACCCAGGTCTCCCGCTTTGCAAGGAGATTCTTTACCAGTTGAGCCACAAGGTAAACCCAAGAATACTGGAGTGGGTAGCCTATCCCTTTCTCCAACAGATCTTCCTGACCCAGGAATCGAACTGGGGTCTCCTGCATTGCAGGTGGATTCAGGGAAGCCCTATCTCACACTAAGGCCACCTTCTTCTCCTTAGACAGCTCACCCCCAACCACGCCAAAACTTATGTTGACCAGAATGGCTGAGGAGCCTACACTCTTATTCAAGGTTCACAGGTCCTACGAAGGAAAGAAAGATATGAGAAGGTAAGAACGGGAGGCCTGCAGAGGCCAATCATACCCTTGGTAGTACTGAGCAGTGGAGAGGTGCCCGGCACAGAGCAGCTGGTGCAGCAGCCGGCCCATGTGCTCCCGCGCGATGGCGCTGCGCTCCAGCGTGGACTCGATGCCATGCCGTACAAAGATAAACAGCAGGGAGGGCGAGGCCAGCTCCTGCACGCACTGCACTGCCTCCTGTGGGGGCGCAGAGCACAGAAGGGAGGCCAGTCACTGTGTGGCTCAGACCCTCCACCCCTGCCTGTCAGCACATGCCCCTTCCCATCCACCCTGTCATCCCTCACTCAGACCGCTCTCACAGCTTACCTTCATGTCATTGAGATGGAGGTACTCCTCAATGATGGCCCTGGACTTCTTCTCCAGCTCCTCTTCAGAGAGCGCAGCCTTCGGGGGACTCACCGGGGGGAGGGCAGCTTCTCGCTTCACTGAGCAGAGAAAAACATATCACAGATTCATCAGTTCCAGTCTTCCTAGCAAACAGGGTCTGAAGCCCTAAAGACACGGTCTGCGGACTGGTTGGTCCCAAACCAGCCCACACTCTTCTCTTCCCCTCCCCTGGCCCCTTACCAGCTTCCCGCCCGCGGTCCCGATCCTCCGTGAGGCTAGCTGCCTTGCGCAGTCCATCAGGCTGAGAGGGCCGCTCTCTACTCCGTTCCTCCACTTCCTTGCTGAAGCTCCGCTTGGTGGCGGGTGTCCGGGCGCGATCAAGTCGGTCACCACGGTCACCTCCCCGTTCACTCCGCTCTAGGCGGTCTCCCCGGTCCCCAGCTTTCTCACCTCGTTCCCGGCTCAAGCTACTCCTAGAAAATAGGCACATCGTCTCTTACCTGTACTGCCCAGGTGCACTCCAGTTTTGACTATCAAACACGCTGAGCAACTGTCTGGCCTTTTTCCTGGCAGCAGGAATACACCCCAACTCAGTCAGAAGCTCTGAGCATTACAGGTGTTAAGAACTCTTGTGTTAGCAGCCAAAACCCAGTGAGCACTCTCAGTGTGATGAACAGAGACGCCAAGGAAACCTCACCTCTGCACCACTCGTCTGCTATCTGTGCTTTCTGTTGGCACTGCTTGCTGAAGGGCTGAGAAGCGATTCAAGGTACTAGTAGCTGGACGAGCAGCTTCTGATGCTGGGGAAGCAGAAAACTCAGATTAAAGACACCTGGTCCTAGTTCTGGCACTAAGGTAGTTCAGTCCCCAGTCCCGAGTACGCACCACCTCTATGATCCAACCACTATGCAGTGAAAGCCTCCCATACAGACAAGGCTCTGCCCTCAAGAGAGCTGAAAAACCACAGTGACGGTGGCCTCCATACCTGCATCGGAGGGCTTGGCTCCTGAGCCTCCACTGCTACCCTTGCCCCAGCTCAATCGGCCTCCAGGTGCAAAGAGCTGGTTATTAGAATCAATGGAGCCAGGCTGAGGAAGGAAAGCGAGTGGAGAGTCATGGGTCTGATCCAGTCAAAGCCCCCAGCCAGCCCCTACCACACAGTCACAAACACCCTAGACCAGTAAATATTTCAGGCTTTCAGACCATACAGTTTCAACTAGCTGACTCTGCCACTGTAGCACAGGGGCAGTCACACACAGCACTCACAAGGCAGGACTGTGGCTCTGTGCCAGAACCTTATAGACACTGAAATTTACATTTTATAAAAATAATTGTCACAAAGTATCACTTTTTTCCTCCAACCATTAAAAAAATGTAGAAAACTCTCACTTGTAGCTTGTGGGTATATAGAAGTACAGAATGGTTGGACTTGGTATACATGTCAGGGTGCTGATCACTGGTTCAGACCAATGTGAACTCACTCCCTAGAGATGGCAGTCCTGCCCAGTAATCTAACTAATTGGTCTAAGGGGGAAAACTCAAGTTGTCACCTTCCCAACTTCAGGAAGCAAGGGGACTAAGATCCAAGCCTATGCTTAAGGCCCGTCTGACCACTCTTTTATTCTCCCATCACTAACCATCATCCCTTCCAACATATACACCCCTACCTTCGTGATCTTGGTGAGTCGAGAAGTGTCAATAGGGCGGCTGCCCTTGCTAATGGGTACTGTGTTCCAGCCACCATCATCCACAAGTGGAAGGCCACGGCCTGGAACAGCAAGGAAAGCACACTGGAATGATAAGTAAGTCCCAGCAACTCTGTTCCGGGGAGCTGCCACCAGCCTCCCTTCCTCAGATCCTCAGTTCCATCACGGGGTCTCAGTGGCCCAGACACGTGGCACTAATAAGAAGTCATCAGTGGAAAGCATAACCCCTCACACTGTCCCCACTCAGTCCCAGCCTCAAACTCACTGATGGGTGGGCCTGGAGGGCCACCTCGACGCTTGTCGCTGCCCTTGGCCATTAGCTGCTGCACTTTTATGTGCTCCCGATGCTCCTCCATCTCAGCTTCCTTGTGGATTTGGTCAATTGTCTTGGGACCCTGGTCCCCTCGGCGTGGCACCCAGTTGCTCTGTGGGACAAGCCAGTCACAGGGTAATTACATCAGAGAAGACCAGACCAGTGTCAGGAAGTGGGGGCTGTGGGGTCAGAGGCAGCAGACTGACGGTGGAAAAGAGGGAACACACACCTTTCGCAGATCCAGCACGTCCTGCAGCATAAAGCGGATCCGGGATGAAGTCTTCTTTTCCTTAATGATTTTTTCCATCTGGTTGAAATACTGATCCATCCGGGGCTAGCAAGAAGCAAAGGGATCAAGGTCACCTGCAGCTACAGACCCCGCCGCTCCTCAGGCTTTCAGCCCTACCACTGCAGCTCAGGGGCACACAGTGCCATGCCGACACAACAGCCGAGAAGGGTTCTGGTCAGTGTGCGGCAGACCCCACGTGCTTCAGCCTGCCTCGCCCGTACCCCAGGACCCCTACCTTGGCCTTCTCAAAGTCCAGGTCTTTGCCAATGGTGGTGAGCAGACGACAAAGGCATTCAAGGGACTCTTCATCATGGTTCTTTAGTAGTTTAACCACACAGTCATGCATGATTGCCTCTGTTAACATCTTCAGTTTGAACAACTCCCCGATAAACTTGATATTGCCTAACGAGCGCCGCCGGGCTATGTCTCGAGCCTCTTCCAGCTCCTCTTTCAGGCGCCCCCGTTCCTCTGCCTGTTGGTCATAGGATAGCAGTCACATCAAAAAGACACCAGCCACTCAGTTAAAACCTTCCCTCTACTACTTGGATTCCTAAACCTAGCAACAAGCACTCACATTCTAAGGCAGAGAACCCCCCAAACACCACTATCCCCACTCCCACTTCTGCAGCTGAGGAGCAACTGGGTGAAGCAGCGGGACTGGGAGTGGAATTTCTCTCACCGTAGCAGCTTCATCCATCTCTTTTTGCTTCTTCTCAAAAACCTCATCATCATCTTTGTCTTTTTCAAACTCCTTCTGACATCGATTTAACAACAGTTTTCGGAAGTTCACAGTCACTGTTGGCTTTTCTGTAGTGGGCACTTTCAGCTGTACGTCAAAGAGAACGTCACATTCAGACCAGTCGAGAGCAGGGCAAGGAAAACCCTCCAAAAGTCTTCAACTACGTGACCCCTGAAGACCTCTGGCCCGGCTCTGCCTCCTTCCGGCTGCCACCACCAGCATAGGATGGAGGGGAACCAAGAAGCTGGACTCAGAGGCTTAGGACGAGAAGTAAGAACTAGACCACAAAGCTTAGAGAATGGTGGAAACTAACCGCCATGAGGCAGCGGCACATGTTGGCATAGGCCACAGAGAAGTTGGGTTCTGAAATGGCCTTCTCGAAGATGAGGTCAATGACCCCTTTGAGACGTTCCTCGGTATCAATGGCTAGCTGCGTCACTTGCTTCATCAGCTGCTGGAACATCTGGGGTGTCAGCTTATTCAAGATGGAGCGCACCCTGCGGAACAGGTCCTGGAGAAGAGAGGGAACAGAGAAGACATAGAATCCAGTGACGTGTTCAGGGGCTGCAGGGAGTGGGGGAGGGCCATGGGGACTCGGATAGGTGTTAGTGATGAGAATGGCCAGAGGCAGAGGTCATCCTGGCTCAGAGGGTAGACCTTGAAGAAAACTGGAGACCAAGGCACAACTTGCAGGTACCTGGGTTTTGCTGCCATCAGCATCCTCTTCTCCTCGGTCCTTATCAGCTGCTGTCCGCTTGCTACTGGGTTTCCAGGCCTTTTCTGCTTTGTTTAGCTTTATATCTTCGGTCATTGACACTGTGGCAATGATCTTGCGTGGCTCCTTTCGGGGGCCCTGCTGAGATCGCCGGGGTCCCAGGCCAGCCTGCTAAGCAAGGAGCGGGGAGAAAAGACAGGGAACCAGTCAGCACAACGACCACCATCGCCTACATCTCCAGGGCAGACTTCTCCCCACCCCTCAATGAGCTACTGGGGCCAACACCCCCAGCGCGTCCCTTGCCAGTCCCACTCACCGGCCCTCGGGGCAGCTCCCCACCTGGCCCACCCCTCGGGGGCCCACGGTTGCTAAGGGCTGGTCGGCCAAGGTTGGCAAAGGATGGAGTGAAGTCTGGGCCACAATTTATGCCCTGAAGTCTAGAGGGGTCCAGCGGTCGCAATGGTGTTTTATTGGCCTGTGAAAAAGACAGAAAAGGTATCAGAAACAAGACAGGGCTAGCTACTGACCACTCTTTCAGGACCTCTGGCTCCTCCTCAGTCAGCCAACCAGCATAAACTCTCCCTCAGGCCTACCAACCTTATCCAACACCACATCACTGATGTGGGGCAATCCCTCAGGCTTCTGCATACTGGCAAAGATGAACTGAAAGCCAAGCAGGAACTCTCGGTCATAACGCTTTTTCTCCTCAAGGTTTAGAGGCTTCCACTGATCTACAAGGAAGACAGGATGAAGTAATCACACTGCTCTCTCCTGGGTCCTGACAAGCATATTCAACCCTCTCACCCCTTCTTTCCACATACCTGACTTATATTCATATTTCTGTTCCCCCGGCTGGATGTTCTCTGCATTTTGAATCTTGTCCTCCTTTGACTCCCAGGTCTCCTCTCCTTCCTCAGACCGCAGGGCCACACTGCTGCCCTCAGGCTCTGGGCTGGGATTGCTGCCTACAGGAGGCTGGTTTTCCACCTCTGGTGCCCCTGGGTTCGCCTGGAACCATTGCACATTCCGTTTTGGTTGTACTGTCTCCACTGTTCCACACCCACACTCTGCCCTGCTCCTTCCACGTTCTGCTCCCTTACCTCCTTGAAGGCATCTAGAAGGTCTCCTACAGCCTCCTTCTTATTGAGCTCCTTAATTTTCCGTCTCCTCTTTGGCACAGACACTGCCACTATTTGGGGGGGAGGAGTGAGAATAACTTAAGGAGTATCCCAACCTCTGGGAAAAATAAAAAGAAGTCACTGTACAATATTCCCTTTTTTTGTCACATCCTCTCTCGATTTCCAATTCCTCAATCTAGCCCTTGAGAGTTCCATTGCAGGGCTTCTATGATCCAGACACAATGGCCCAAGAGCTCACCCATCAACAAAGGAAAAAACCACACCCAGGCTGCCCTACCTCCACCATCTAGTAGCACCTTACCTTGGGTGGCTACTGCCACCTCCAAATTCTGGGATAGCTGGGCTGGGACAGGGGTGCTCTCAGGGGGGAGAGGTTCCTCTCCTCCCTTCTCACCCTCAGCTTCTCCTTCCTCTTCCTCTTCTTCCTCCTCTTCCACGTCCTCCTCCTGAGCAGGGGAAGCCACTGGAGGAGGCACAGCTGGGGTAGCAGAAAGGACAGTCGGGGGAGTCACTGACACTGTAGCCTCCTTGGCCTGTTCCTCTGGTTCACTGACTGGGCTTAAGTCCACAGGTGGTGGTGAAGGGGCTCCGTTGAGTAGCTCCTCAGGTTGGGCAGTTGGAGCAATAGGCATGGGGGATTCGGAGGGACGAGCTGGAGGAGGGAGAGGGGCAAGCTCTGGGCTTGACTCCACCTCTGGTTCCAAATTCTCAGATGGCACTGTGCCATTAGGCTCAGGAAGAATTTCCACCTTGTGAGATGCCAGGGGGCTGGGAACCTGGAGAGGACTGGAAGAGAACTCAGATTCTGGAACTGGTTTGCTCAGCGTCACTTCTACTTCCAATATCGGTTCAGCGAGGGGAGTGGGTTCTGGAGAGAGGCAACATGGCTCCCCACTTTCAGGGGGCGTGGGGGTTGATTCTTCTACAGAGGTCTGTATCATCCCTGTTGTCATTGTGTCCCCAGGAACAGAGAGGACTGCGAGATTATGCTCAGACCCCGGTTCCAAGACTGGGGGTGGTGACGGGGTCGGAGAAGGTGACGAAGGCTGGGATTCTGAAGGGCTGTGCTCCGGGCCAGGCAGCCCTGGCCGCTCCCCACTGACTGCTCCCTGCGACCGGTCATCTGCACCATAGGAAGAACAGGTAATCAGAGGCAAGCCCTTCCCTGTGATTGTTGTTCCTCCTCCCAGCCAAGCATTCCCAACCTAATAGCCCCTCCTACACATACCAGTCTTCTCCCCCTAGGTCTTTTTCATTCCCACTCAAAATCCAATCTGCCCTTAAATACTACTATACTTGAGACCTAAGTCATTCTTCTCTGACACCCAGTTCAAGTCACTCTACTTCCTTGGCATTTTCAACACTCCTTTTCCCCATAAGAGCCAGGCCCCACCTGCTTACTTACCTGGCCGGACGACGACAGCAACCTGGGGTGTCTCCCCATTAGCCTGAGGCTCCAGACCACCTCCCGTCTGCAGAACACAAAGGGTTACCAAGTTTGCCCTGAAGAGTCCCACAACCCTGCTACAGCCATTTCTACTTTAGCTGCCTAGAAATCCAGGAAAGCAGGGAAATAAATCCCTTATTTGAAGAAAAAGATCAAGGGACCTGGGAATCCAGGGAAGAACAGCCATCCCAGTCAGGGCATCACTCAAAGGACAGACAGTACCTGGGGAGGGGTGGGTGTGGAGGCAGTGCGGGCCCCAGACATGATCTCCTCCGTGATATCCTTCCCTCCTTGGTTTGGGTCTCGAATTCGGATCTGGGGAAAAAAAGCTACGGGATAAGTGGGAAACAGGAGCAGCCCACCTCTCCACCCTGCCCCGCTCCTGAGACTCCAAGCCAACCCCCCCACCCCCTACTGGGAAGCAGGTGGGTGGGTGCCAGAAACCCTGTGAGTTCTACTGTCAACCCATCCGGCAGCTCTTGTAGTCTCTGCCCTGGCCCCCACCCCTAAGACACTCTTGACCTCACAGAGCAGACACGTACATCACAATGCCCCTCCCTCCCTTATCCCTGCCCCACCAGTCCCCAAGAAGTGGCTGCATGCCTGGGGGCCCAGGACCCCCATCTAGCACCCATCCGGCTCACTTGTGGCTAGTCTGCCTGATCTCTGGGGGCAGGGCCCAGATCCAGTGGGTGGAGCCAGGGTGACTCAGCGGCTTCCCCAGCCCTGGCACCCTATTCTGGGCACCACGCCCAGGGCTTGAGGACTGAGCAGGGGCGGAGGCCTCAAGAGCTTCCAGGACTGGGGGGTGGGGACACAGAAAACAAACCATTTTCAAGGCAAGCCACCAGAAACCCAAAACCAAACTTAGATATTATGGACAGAGAACCCAGGTCTCTCAAGAATTTCCCTACCAGACACTTCAATCTTCTAGTGAGCTTCTTCCATACTGAAATCGTAGTACCTTAAGAACAACCTGAGCATTTCGCACATCCCCATTCTCTGCCTACTCTCAGGTGAAGATCTCCCTCAACTTCCTGCTCCCTGACCCACAAAGTGCCTGACCTTGATCCTTGCTTTCCCAGCTGTCCTACAACCCCTTGCTGCTACTCACCGTCTTCCGCTCCCTCTTGGGAGCAATCTGGGGTGGCTGGTTCATCAGAACAGGTGGGGGAGCCACACCAGTGGGAAACTGCTGCACACCCTGCGCTGGGTAGTAAGCGCCAGCTTGGGGGAGGGGGGGACAAGGAAAGGAAGAATAGTGGCAGGGTCAGGGCCCAACCACATACAAATGCCTGCTTGAGCACAAATGCCTCCCAGCCCCCGGAGAACCTCTCATCACCCATAGCCGGCCCCTTACCCTGCCCCACCCTCCTCCTCCCCAAGGGAATTAGGTGTCTGTCAAAGCTGGGGAACCAGTCTGAACTGCGTTTACAAGAATTCCTAACACTGACACACACACCCCTTGTAGGCAGGCACTCCTTCCCCACCACACACCAGCTACTATGTCTGTTCCTCTTCTACCCCGTAAGGTAACATGGATGCATCCCACCCCCAGCAAACACACACATATACTCTTAGAGAGCAGCAACTACTTAACCTGAAACAGAATCAGGTCTTTGGCTGGGAATGATAAAAACAGATTTGCCAACCCTGTTCCATTCAACCTGAGTCCAATTCCAGTCTCCAGCCCTCTGCTAAGGGGCAAGGAAACAAAAAGTAACATTATGAACCAGGCCCAGGATGAGGAAAATTCCTTAAAGCAATGGTCTCCAAAATGGGATACATTCTTTAATATCATCCATAACCTCCACTTGTTTTTGACAAGCAACATTGTTATTTGTTTAAATTATGCATACGTATAACAAACAAAAACATACACGTATTAGAAGTACATACTCAAAATTTTTCCTGATGGTCAAAAAATTTTGGAAACCACTGCCATAAAGAACAGACTAATCCTTTCCTAGAATATAAATGAAAAACAGCTACAGAAACCTCCCAAATCCATGTTACATGGGCTCCCCCCAACCATGGAACAAGTGTCAGGGAATATTTACTGACAGGTCCTCAAACTAGCACCTGAACTATATTCCTTGATGTGGGGAGGATTCTACAACTCTCAACAATAGTGTAAAATCCTCTCCCCACCACCCCCCAATACCAGTTACATATTAAGCACCAATCCTGACTACCGCTATCATTTTTAGAGCAAGAGACAGGCCTGGGAAGGGTCCTAGAAATTAGGCAAGTTTAAATGCTCCCTGGGACTCACTCTCCGACTTCAGACCCCGCTTACCGTAGGTCCCAAACTCTGTAGGGCTTGCACCTGGGTAGAAGCTTGGGGCTCCCGGCTGCACAGGATACTGCTGTGTCGGGACAACATATGTGGAACGGCCCTGATGGAGGGGATGGGGGATAAGGAGGGGAGAGAAGGAGTTGAGGGAGCTATGAATACCACATCAGACTACAAAGAGAATGCAGGGCAAGACAGGACAAGCCAACTCTGGGCAATGACCAGAAGAAAGTCCCACCTCTAGAGGAGAGATGGGACTGGAGGATCCGGGTTGGGGGAG
The DNA here is from genome assembly GCF_016772045.2 of Ovis aries. Taxonomy (NCBI): domain Eukaryota; kingdom Metazoa; phylum Chordata; class Mammalia; order Artiodactyla; family Bovidae; genus Ovis; species Ovis aries. The sequence goes on from NC_056054.1 coordinate 203,656,220, forward strand.
GTGGGGGAGCGGGGACAAGGTTGTGTGGCTTCAGTACCCAAGCCTCCAGCCTCACCTGTCCAGGGATGTAGTAGGCCCCCTGGGAGGCTGGGTAGGAGATCTGGGAAGGGATCATCATTACTTGGGATCCAGCAGGGTAGACATGGGCAGCTGGGCCAGGGCGGGCAGGGGCTGCACTCTGCACTCGGGAGGCTGCACTGCTCGGGGGCTGGGCCCGGCTAGGGTAGAAGTGCTGTCAGGAGGGAGGAAGGCAGTTGGCACTGGGCAGGGGAGGAAGTGGACAGCAAAATGGCCATTCCACTATGTCTCTAGTCTGGAGAGAAGTACCAGGGGCTTTGGAACATGGGACCAACACTGCCAAGACTCACTTGACCAACTGATGGTTAAGTGGCCTCTTGAACTCACGTGTGCCCTCCAAACTCAGGTACACACTTTGCACTCGGTATATTTACTCCCTCCCTGCCATGCATACTCATGTCACCTCCTCCACGCTATCCTTTAGCAGAGGCTTCCTAACACCCAGATGCATCATGCCTAAGTAAAGCCTTTTTCAGCAGCATACTCCCCAGCATGCACTGCACCATCCTAACGTCCTGAGGAGCTAACCGCTAACATGCAACTTTCCCAGTTCCCAGATAGGCACTATGCAAGATTTAGCCCCTAACATGCACTGGTCAGCCTCAGACTGAGGACCTGGACAACCAACAAGTCCCCACCCTGAGGAACCCCAGTCCCTGCGTCTAGCCCCTGACTAGGGAGGAGGGTAAGGGTGAGACCAGGAGAGAGTCCAGGATTAGCAAAGGGGTATTACCTGCAGAGACCTGAATCCTCCCTGAGAGCACATGGGGACAGGAAAGAAGAGAATTATCCCCAAGGTGATGAGGGGGAAAAAAATGAGGAGGCAGGACAAGAATCCGCTCCCATTTAGTGAGGAAGAATTTAGGAATAGAGAAAGGTAAGAACCAGCTGGAATGTTTCTCTTCCCACAGTCCAAAGAGAAAGAAGGGATGAGGAACGGAGCAATGGCGACCTCCTAGTAAAAGGAGGAAATAGGAAAGCAGGAGTTGGCAGCAGGGCCCAAAGCGCTGCCCCCAGTTCTCAAGGCACCAGAACCCCTAGCAATGCCATCCCCACCAACAACATACTCTCCGAGGGGCCAGCCACCGTGAGTAATCAACAGTGCAAAGTGCAGAGCCGCATGAAAGAACACATAGCAACTGTCAGGAAACTGGGGCAGGTACAGGGCCTCCAGAGTTTCCATCCTAGGCCCAAACTGGCCTAAGCTTTACATGGCTCCCACCCAGGCCCCCTACTCCCCTCCCCACAGCCCCTCACCTGGCGGGGCTGAGAAGGCGTGTTCATTTGTGTCGCTTGAGGCGTACTGAACACCACCGGTGCTGTCTGCCCCGGGGGAAACGCTGGCTGAAGGGGGGAGACCAGATTTCAGCAAGAGGGGAAACCCAGGTGGTGCAGAAACTCAAGCTGATGAAGGGGAGCAGATCCGTGGCAAGAGCCTCAACAGTCCACATATACCCTCCCCAAGACAGCCCCTGGGAACAGCCTGGGGGCCCTGTCTCAATTTGGCAGCAGGAAGCTGCACTTTGCCCTGACACAGAAGGGGGTGGGAAAATCCAGAGGTTGGAACCTGTTCCTGACCCGGCTGCCTGGTCTCCCCAACCCCCACCCCAGTCCCTGTTAATTCCTCCCTAATTACCTGTGGGAGTCCAGGGGATGGGGCAGGTGGGGGGCCTGTGGGCTGTGGAGCTTTGTTCATTTCATTTGGTGCCACATCAGGGTCCCCCCAGCACCTGTTGGGAAAGAGTGAGGCTCAGAAAAGGAAAGGGACACAAACTTAAGGCAAATGGAGTGGGGGAGGGGTTGAAGCAAGGGCTGGGTCCCACAATGAGCCCGGGAGGCGCCAAGGGGGTAAAGGAACATTAAAGACCCAGCTTATGTCCCCACCAACACTCCGTCAAACCCTCACCACCTCCAACCACCCCTCGATCTGCTGAAACAGCCCTTCACTCACCCCCTCGGTTAAGAACAAATCCACGGTGCGGCCTACAGGTTCTGGGCATCCGAGGGCCTGGGGTTGGGAGGTGAGGGGTATCAACCTGGCTCCGCGGGGCCCAAGACCAACCAGACCGGAAATTCCAGGTCTCGCTGGCACCAGGCTCCCGGATCACAAACGGAGCTAGCAGCTTCGGCCGTGGTGTCCCCACCCCCCACCCGGGGACACCGGGTTCGGGGCCTGGCCCAGGGGCACACGAGGCACGCCTGCCGTGGGTAGCAGCGGAGGCACCCACGCGGGGCCAGAGGCGAGGCCTGCCGCCGCCCGGCAGTGGAGGCCAGGAAAGGCGGCAGTCGGGCCGTAAAAGGCCAGGCGGGCGGCGGCCGAAGAAGAGCCGGTCTGAAGCAAGTGAGGGTCGGCCCGGAGGGCGGGCGGGGCCGGGGGCTCCTCCCTGCCCGCCGCCGCCGCCTCCCTCCCCTGCGCCCTCCCTGCGCAGCGCCGGCCAGTGCCAAAGAACAACGTGTCACTTCCCGGCGGCCGGGCCGCAAAGGGGGGAGGGGGCGGCGGGCCGGGAGCCGCGGTGCCTGCGCCCGCGAGGCCTCCTCGGGTCGGGCCGAGGTGGCACTTAGCGGCCGGGAAACCCGGCGCCCTCCCGGCCTGCGGGGACCGCATATTCCGGCCCCGCGCTCCCCCACCCCCACCCAGCAGCCAGGCCGAGCCAGGCCGGGCACACGTGGGCCGGGGATCGGGCCCTGGCGGGCCGGGGCCCGGGCTTGGGCCGCGGGGCCAGGGCGCTGGGGCGGCGGCGCAGGGTAGCCGATCCCGGCCCGGATGGCGGCGGATGCGGGGGGAGGGGGTGGGGGGGCCGGGTCGGGCCCGGACATGGCGGCTTTACCTTCAGTCTCCTTCAGTCCGCGCGGCCGAGCCCCACGCAGCCGCACAGACGTAGTCCACAACCATTTCCGGCTCCCCGCACGGATCCCGCTCGGCGGCCACCGCTTCTCCGCAGGCGCAGCCGGCAGCCCCACGTGACCGGCGCAGAGGGCGGAGCAGCGCCCGGCGCCGCGGAGCACATGGGATTTGCCCCGCCTTATCATGTGACAGCCACTGCCCGCCTCTTGTCCCCTCCCGAACTTTGGAACTCCCAGGCCGACCCGTCTCCGCGTCTGTGTTCCGCGATTCTTTGGTTCATTCATACTTTGAGCAAGCATTTATTGAGTGCATACTGAGTGCTAGGCGAAGTGCTGGCTGAGGGTTGAGAATACTGACATTAAAGACTCGGTCCCGCCAAGTAAACCATGGACAAAAACGGAAAAAAAGACAAATTAGGTAGCCTTTGAAAATAATGTAAATTAGATATAGAACTATTAAACTGGGTGATAACGCTAAAAGAATTGAAATATTCTAAGTAGGGAGTAAGGCAATGGCACCCCACTTCAGTACTCTTGCCTGAAAAATCCCATGGACGGAGGAGCCTGGTTGGCTGCAGTCCATGGGGTCGCGAAGAGTCAGACACGACTGAGCGACTTCACTTTGACTTTTCACTTTCATGCATTGGAGAAGGAAATGGCAACTCACTCCAGTACTCTTGCCTGGAGAATCCCAGGGACAGGGGAGCCTGGTGGGCTGCCATCTATGGGGTCGCACAGAGTCGGACACTGAAGCGACTTAGCAGCAGCAGCAAGTAGGGAGTTAGATTTGTCTTTTACAAAGATCAGCCACTCCCAGGGAGGGACTAAAATCAGTCATGGAAAGTTCAAATAGTGATGGGATAAGTAAATCCAAGACCTCTCCCTGGCAGCCAAAAAATTTTGAACTGCCTGAAGGGACATACTAAAGACAAAACTGCTTAGAGTCAGCCTGGTTTTAATCCAAATTTCTCTGCTTACTCTCCCAGCGATGTACCTACTACCTCCCTACTTAATACTTGTTGTAAAATGGGAGTATTTGAAACTATGCAGTCTGCCTCAATTCTGAGCTTTTACCCACCCTGCTTTCCCGCTATTGGATTGTGAGGTTTAAAAAAGTTAGTTCTTGTGAAAGTGCTTAAAACTGTGCCTAGGTACCTAGCAAAAGCTATTTTCTCTCTCTCCTTCCCACCCAACTCTTTGTATTCAAACACATATAATCTCAGAAAACATGTTGCACCAATGATGACCTTTCTGATTTCAGTTAATCTTCACAATAGCCTACAAAATGTATTGTATTACTATGCATTGTATTATTATCCCCATTGGAAAATAAATGCAAAAAAGCAAAGTGACTGTCTGAGGAGGCCTTACAAATAGCTGTGAAAAGAAGAGAAGTGAAAAGCAAAAGAGAAAAGAAAGGATATAAGCATCTGAATGCAGAGTTCCAAAGAATAGCAAGGAGAGATAAGAAAGCCTTCCTCAATGATCAATGCAAAGAAATTGCATTGAGGAAAACAATAGAATGGAAAAGACTAGAGATCTCTTCAAGAAAATTAGAGATACCAAGAGAACATTTCATGCAAAGATGGGCCCGATAAAGGACAGAAATGGTATGGACCTAACAGAAGCAGAAGATATTAAGAAGAGGTGGCAAGAATACACAGAAGAACTGTACAAAAAAGATCTTCATGACCCAGATGACAATGGTGTGATCACTCACCTAGAGCCAGACATCCTGGAATGTGAAGTCAAGTGGGCCTTAGAAAGCATCACTAAAAACAAAGCTAGTGGAGGTGATGGAATTCCAGTTGAGCTATTTCAAATCCTGAATGATGCTGTGAAAGTGCTGCACTCAATATGCCAGCAAATTTGGAAAACTCAGCAATGGCCACAAGACTGGAAAAGGTCAGTTTTCATTCCAATCCCAAAGAAAGGCAATGCCAAAGAATGCTCAAACTACTGCACAATTGTACTCATCTCACACGCTAGTAAAGTAATGCTCAAAATTCTCCAAGCCAGGCTTCAGCAATACATGAACCATGAAATTCCAGATGTTCCAGCTGGTTTTAGAAAAGGCAGAGGAACCAGAGATCAAATTGCCAACATCTGCTGGATCATTGAGAAAGCAAGAGAATTCCAGAAAAATATCTATTTCTACTTTATTGACTATGCCAAAGCCTTTGACTGTGTGGATCACAATAAACTGTGGAAAATTCTGAGAGAGATGGGAATACCAGACCATGTGACCTGCCTCTTGAGAAACTTGTATGCAGGTCAGGAAGCAACAGTTAGAACTGGACATGGAACAACAGCCTGGTTCCAAATAGGAAAAGGAGTACGTCAAGGCTGTATATTGTCACCCTGCTTATTTAACTTCTATGCAGAGTACATCATGAGAAACGCTGGGCTGGAAGAAGCACAAGCTGGAATCAAGATTGCTGGGAGAAATATCAATCACCTCAGATATGCAGATGACACCACCCTTATGGCAGAAAGTGAAGAGGAACTAAAAAGCCTCTTGATGAAAGTGAAAGAGGAGAGTGAAAAAGTTGGCTTAAAGCTCAACAGTCAGAGAATGAAGATCATGGCATCTGGTCCCATCACTTTGTGGGAAATAGATGGGGAAGCAGTGGAAACAGTGTCAGACTTTATTTTTTGGGGCACCAAAATCACTGCAGATGGTGATTGCAGCCATGAAATTAAAAGACGCTTACTCCTTGGAAGGAAAGTTATGACCAACCTAGATAGCATATTCAAAAGCAGAGACATTACTTTGCCAACAAAGGTCCATCTAGTCAAGGCTATGGTTTTTCCAGTAGTCATGTATGGATGTGAGAGTTGGACTGTGAAAAAGCTGAGCACCAAAGAATTGACGCTTTTGAACTGTGGTGTTGAAAAAGACTCTTGAGACTCCCTTGGACTGCAAGGAGATCTAACCAGTCCATTCTGAAGGAGGTCAGCCCTGGCATTTCTTTGGAAGGAATGATGCTAAAGCTGAAACTCCAGTACTTTGGCCACCTGATGCGAAGAGTTAACTCATTGGAAAAGACTCTGATGCTGGGAGGGATTGGGGGCAGGAGGAGAACGGGATGACAGAGGATGAGATGGCTGGATGGCATCACCGACTTGATGGTCATGAGTCTGAGTGAACTCCGGGAGTTGGTGATGGACAGGGAGGCCTGGCGTGCTGCAGTTCATGGTGTCGCAAAGAATCGGACACTACTGAGCAACTTAAGTGAACTGAACTGAACTGTATCAGAGTAACTTAAGCTCCAAAGAGAGAAGAGCAAAAATAGACACACAGGAAGAACCATAAGGAGAATGAAAATGTACATATAGCTGTTCTCTGTTACATTCTTGGAGTTCTGTACATTATGGTATATGGCTGCCTCCCTTCTCTGTTCTCATTTCTCTTTCTACGAAAACTAATAAATAAAAATCAATTACTGCTTACATGACGATTCCTTCTTAGCTCAGAAATCACTCTGAAACTTCAGGCAGGGGACTTCCCTGGTGGTCCCGTGGTTAAGACTTCACCTTCCCGTGCAAGGGGTGTGGGTTCTTTCCTGGTTGGGGAGCTAAGATTCCCCCGTACCTCACAGCCAACAAAACGAAACATGATTTTTGGTAGAAATCAACACAATGCTGTAAAGCAATTATCCTTAAATTAAAAATAAATTTAATTTAAAGAGTATTTAAAAAGTCAACAATGATAGATCCCTTCTCAATATTCTTTATACAAACATCCAAAAACACAGTAAAAATTTTTTTAAAAAGCCTAAACATAAAACAGAAGCAATTATTTTAACAAGTTCAATACTTTTAAGATTTTTCTTTTAAATCTTAAACTCCCGTCAGAATAAGGTACTACCTAAAACACTGCTGTGTGCTTAGTCAGTTGTGTCTGACTCTCTGAGACCCCCATGGACTGTAGCCTGCCTAATCACCCTAGGCATCTTAAATTATGCATGCCTAGATAGAAATGTGTCATTTCTCCCTACTTGGATAGTGTCCGCCTTTTGCCCCTAAATGTGTCTTGCTCGTGTATTCTTTCTCAGTGATTAGTGCCCAGGCAGGAAATTTGGATTTCATCTTACATTCCTTCCTGTCCATGTTACATCTCATTAGACATCAGGTGCTATTGGTGTTTGAATTAGAATCCAGTCCTGCTGATTTTGTATTTAAAAATTCTTCTGCCCTCCCCATTTCTACTGCCCTAATTCAGTTCATTTCACTTACTTGGTCTCCAGGCCTCCATGGTGAGCTTTCTCACCGAGATAGCTAGCTGAGAATGTCCCTTTCCTATTCTTTCATTGGTGCCCATAGAGACACTGTCAATTTCTTAACAAAGCTCTTCTAAACCTGATCTAAGCCTGTGTCCCTAGCTCCTAGCAGTTTCCCCTAACTCTATGTAACACTTAGCCAAATCAAACTATTCATGGTTTCTGAAAGCAAGTAGCTTGTCTGCCTTCTTGCTTTTGCTACTCCTTTGGCTGTATCCTGCCCTCTTTTCCTCTGGATAAACTTATCTTTCTTCAAGAATGTTTTCTCAAAAATCTCCCCTAGGGACTTCCCTGGCAGTCCAGTAGTTAAGGCTTTGCCTTCCATTGCAGGGTGCAGGGGGTTCAGTCCCTGGTCAGGGAACTAAGATCCCACATGCCTTGAGGCCAAAAAAACAAAACACAAAAACAGAAACAATATTGTAACAAACTCAGTAAAGACTTAAAAGTACTCTCCTGGTGTCCCAGTGGTTAAGAATCTGCCTGCCCATACAAGGTTCAATCCTTGGTCTGGGAAGATTCCACATGCCTCGGGGCAACTAAGCATGTGCACCACATCGACTGAGCCTGTGGTCTAAAGCCTGAGAGCCACAGCTATGGAAGTCCAAACACTCCAGAGCCCCACTAAGCAACAAGAGAAGCCACGGCAATGAGAAGTCCAAGCACCACAAGGAAGAGTAACCCCACTCTCTGCAATTAGAGAAAGCCCATACATAACAAAGCAGCCCCCTAGCAAAATAATGAAAAACTTAAAAAATGGTCCACATCAAAAAAAGAAAACTCTTCCCTCACCTATTCAGGCACTTAGGCCCTATTTCAGTGATCCCAGAGTATTTGCTCAGACTCCAGTATAGAGTTGATCGCAACATAACACAATTGTTTTCTTCTTCTTGTAAGCTTTGTGAGGATAGATTTGTTTTTCTCTATTTATATACTCACAAAACTAGAAAGTCTAAAGCAGAATGTCTCCATTTATTTTTTGCTGAATGACATTAAATGTGAAAGCTTAAGAGCCATTATGAAAATTTCTTAAAGCACAATCACTAACTTGGAAAGAGAATTCTTTCATGTTTTCATTTCATAATCACTTTCTAATTTTTTTTCATGTTTGAAAACTTTAAGTATGTTACAAACTGCACATATTTAAAATATACAAGGAATTAATTCCCTGGTGGTATAGTGGTTAGGACTCTGCACTGTCACTGCTGAGGGACTGGGTTCAATCCCTGGTCAGGGAACTAAGATCCCACAAGCTGGGTGGCCAAAAAAATAAATAAGTACAATTTGATTAATTTTGACAGATATATGATCACCACCACTACTACAATCAAGATACTGACCAATTCCATCCCTCTCAAAAGTTTTCTTCCTTCAGAATCATCTTTCTCTCCACTCCCATCTATAGATAATCATTGATCTGCTGTCACTAGAAATATAAACAGAGTAGGTACTCTTTTTGTTGTTGTTTTACTAGGCCATTTGTTGATGACCTATTAAGTGCCAATTACTATTCAGAGGGTAAAACCACAGTTCAAGTGTTGGATAAATGCTAGCAGTTATCTGACAGGGCCATCTGTTCTCCTCCACTGCATCCATAGGGGTCCAGGCCCCTACCAGCATTGTAGCTATACTCATACCAGCCCCACCAGGGAGGAGCACTACAGGTCATGAGTGATTATATTCCAGGAAGGAGGCCATTTCTTTCCCATTGCTCTACTAAAGAGGAAGGTCAGGGTCAAGCTTTCTTGCACCATTTTTGTAAGAACAGCCTAGAGGTAAATGTTAACATGATCAAATCCCTCAACTAGCAGCCTCCCCAAAAGGACAAGATGGTTATAGGAGGTAAAGATGTCCATTTCATTCAGCAAGAAGTCAAGTAAGGAAGAGTGGGGCTAACTTCGGTGCCTCGTAAGAAGAGAGATCCTTAGTCCAAAGCCAGGGAATGATGGGCTTGAGGTGGGTGCGCATTGGCAGGTGGGAACAGGGGGGATGCTTGGGATCTACAAGCCCCTTGCAAAGTTATTTGTAAGAGTCTGCATAAAAATTTGTATACATCTCTCTCCTAAAAGGAGAATCATGACGTTTATAAGCTTTTCAAAGTTCATGCCCCTTAAAGATTAACCACTTTTTAAGATGATTAGGAAAGAGGGGAGAAGGGAAAGGGGCTTGGCTTTTTCCATTCACAGCAGCCTTCCTGCTAGGGCTCAGAGCTGTTACAAACAATACCCTCTCACATCCACTCTCCACCCCAGTGTGGCCTCCAGCCACAATATCCCAGAAAATAGACACAGAGGGACCTCGGGGATAAAGGTCTTTATTCAACAAAGTTATCTCACTCAGTAACAAAAGAAGGTCTGGATTCCCCTAAAGGTCTGGAGCAGTGTCCACCCCTGGCAGCAGGAAGCATGACCTGCTGACATATCAGCTGCAGCTCAGAGCCTCTGGTGGCCACTTAGAGGTCATAGTTGGGGTTCTTTCGAAGGATAACAAAACCTTCTAGAATAGGGGTGACGGGAAGAAACTCCTCAGTGGCCAATTCTGCCCGCTCCCCGTGAGCCAACAACACTGGGGTTGTGTGCGTCTGGAACCCTGTGATGGTCTTAGGCTTGCCGGCCTGGCCCACCACATCCACTGCCTGTAGGGTGAGAAAACTGAGATGAAAGAGTCTTGATAGGAGTGCAACAGCAACCCAGTGCCCATCCCAGTTTCAGAGAAATGGCATATATGCATTCTACAAGTTCTGGAGTACAGCCTGGGCCCTCCCCTCTGCTCAGCCCCTCACCTGGCCCACACGGACAGACACCGGCAGTGGCCGCAGCTCCTCATCGAATGTGACCAGCATTCGGGGCTGCATGGCAGCCACCAGTCCATATAATACATAGTGTGACTTGCCTAGGATGACTGAGGGAAGCACATAGGACAAATACAGTTAAAGGCATCAGAGCAGGTCTGGCCTAAATCTTGGGACCCCACTCCAGCCCTGATTCTTTAACCCCTCAGCTGTACAGCTGAACTCACAGCCCTCCCCACAGACACCCTACTACAAACTGGAGATGCCACCACCTGACTCTGCCTAAAGCCCACAGACTCGATAATCACTTTTTCCCTCAGGGCAGAAAATGGGCTCGGTTCATCTTCAAAAGAAATCTCTTTGGTTAAGATCAAAAATGTGAGAGATGGGAGTCTCATGAGGCCCAAAGAACCTCAGAAACCCAGAGGAGTACACAGTTAACTCGGGTCTTGTTCCTAAATTACCAAGGAGGCCCTGGTTAGGGGTGGAAAGAGGGCACTCTGTGCCACCAGGTAAGATTCCCAACAGGAACTCACTGTTGCGAACATCCAGGAAAGAGACAAGCACAGTGAGCAGCCCAGCCACAGCCACTTGACTCATAAGCTGCCGGTCACTGTGGTAGGGGCAGAGGGTGAGTGTGCCTTTCCCTAAATGTGTCAGGCCCTGGGGGAAAAATTATACAGAGAGAAGTGAGGGTGGGGAAGTCACGTCTAAGGAGAAATCACCTAACTCAGCCACACAAATCTCACAACGCATTCACATCCTCCTTTCCAGGCCAAATTTAAGGTTCCCTTCACACAGCGTCATGTCTCCCTTCCATCACACAGACACTTCCCCTGGCACACTCACTCTAAGGAGAACAGTTCTACTCTTTACCTGCGCCAAGCGCACCATGAAGAGGTTATTGGGGTCCTTGGCATGATACTGGGCTAACTGGCGAAGCATCGCAGCCAGACGGGCATTATTGGTACCTGGAAATATTAAGTGTTACAGAGGCTTGAAAAAAGGGCTTCAACCCTTCCCCCAAGATGCCTAAGATTTCTTTCTGACCAATACTTACCACTGCCCACCATGCCCATGGCAAAGATGGAGTTATAGGACACTTCTGGGTCAGCATCATGAGAGAATTTGCTTAGGGTATCCAGGATGTTGAGTCGTGGATTTGAAACAGAGATCAAGGCCAGTGCTAAAGGCACAGCCCTTCGGAGTGTAGGCTCCCCATATCTCAGCTGGTGATAAAATAACAAGAGTGTCACAGAAAGCAGAAAGAACAAGCTCAGTTACAAGAACAGACAGATGGGTAGATGGGGCCTTAACTTTTGTAGCAAGGGTGCAGCAGAAAGACCATTTCCCAACTGAGAAAACCCATCAGGGAAATCTCCTGGGGGAATTCTAGGCATCAAAACCAATACATTTCAATCTTCATGTGATACTCACCAGGTGGCCAAAGGTTCGTAGTGCCATCTCTGCACCAATCTCCTCCCCCATGGCAATAAGGGCGATCCCCAATACAGCCACTCCCTGCAAAAGAAGAGCCAGCAAAGCCCAGTAAGCTCATGGAACAGAAAACTCACCCCTGACTCAAGCCATCTAAGAAAAAGCTGTCCTATGGGGCACACCCTGACCCCTCATGCAGGAACCCTGTCTCGTGCTATTTCAACACTCAGCAATGCCCAGAGAGGCTCTAAAACAAACCCAAATCCATATTATCTTTTCCCAGAGCCTCCCTGGAGTGTGCTCAGCTGCCCACAGAACCTGATGTGCTCCCATGTCAGCAGGGGCTTCCTTCTTGTCCTTGTCCTTTTTTTCCTTCTTGTCCTTGTCTTCCTCTTTTTCCTTGGAGTCAAAGTGCTCACTGCAAATGTGGAGTAGCTGCTGCACCTTCAGTACATTCCCAGAGCCTGGGGCAGGGTGGTCAGGCAAAGAAAGGGAAGAGATGAGAAGGCACCAAGGAAAAGCTTCCTCTAGGAACACAAGCTAAAGAATCTAAGGCGATTCAGGATGACTAAGAAAGGAGGCCCAAGAAAGAAGTGACACGTCCCTGAGGAGGAACAAACACACAGACCTGCATAGGCACACACATCCACAAGTGTGTTGGCGAAACTGCGGAATGGCTCAGACACAACCTCCAGAGCAGCCAGGATGGCCTCGATAGCCTCTCCCTTCCCTAAAGGAGAGGTTCAAGGGGTCAGAGGACAGGTACTCTCTTTCAGCACAGCCTGACTCATAAACTCTCCCTGTTGTATCCAGTTAATACCAGTCTTTTGCCCAAAGAGACATTCTCTCACCCAGATGGTTGAGGCCCAGTCCAAGAGGAAGCCAACGGGCGTAAGTATCCTTGAGCTCAGTCTCTGACTTCTCCATGATGGTCTGAAGGATGGTGGAAGTGACATCGCCATTGCAGGAGCCCACTGCTATCATTCCACAGGCCAGAGCTGTCACACCTGCCACCTAGAAATGGGAAAATCAATACTTAGCATTACTAAATATCAAGTTATCAAACATTAAGTACTAAGTTATCAAATATTAAGTAAGTTGTTAAAATAGTTGTTCACCTATCTTGATTCAAGATAGCCAACTCAGAGTCCACTGAAACCACATTAGGTAACAACCCCCTTCTGATGACAGGCCAAAATGACAAGAGCATCAAGCAGCCACTACGCCAACTCCTTTGCATACTATTAACATTTAATCTTCACAAAAACCCCATGAAACAGGTTCTACTGTTATTCCTTATATTGACAAGAAAAAGGATGCCTAAGGAGATTGAGTCACAAGTCCAAGATCACACTACTTGTAAGCCAAGGTGGCAGGATTTGAACTGAGGTCTATCTGACTAAAACCTATGCTTTTAGTCATCACACTTTATTTATCCATCACTAAAATGATTCTACACAAGTAAGAAAATTTAAGGTTGGCTAATGACTAAAACAGCATACCCACCCCAAGCTGGGTAAAGTTCCTCCCCACTCTAGTCTGATACTTCCTCATGGATCCCAAGGGCTGGAACTCAATACTAAAACATTAACTCTTTAGCCTCAATGTCCCCTGAGGCTTACAAACCCAATTCCAAGCAATTTCACTGAAATGATACAAATCCCCACTCTCTCCCCTCCCCCACAACACACACACTCTTTTCCCCACTATTTATGAGAGACCGGAAGGACTCAGAATACCTTATCTCCCCTAAATGATCAACCACCACTATTCACCTCCATACTGGACTTGGAATCTCCCATCACAGGTAGCAGCAGGGTGAGAACATCTTCACGATTGGAGCCAGCATAGGCCAAGCCAAGCCTGCAAAAGCCAAAAAGAGACAGTCCCCAACACACACCCGAGAATAAGACAAGGAAGAAACAAAAACAGGACTGGTCATTTCAACAAATAGTCACCAAGAGCCAAACAGGCACAGTGGTAGTCTTTGGCTATACAACGGTGGAAGGGCCCGATTCTGTTTTCACAGAGCTTACAGGCTAAGTACTATCAAAAGGAGAAGCAAGAAGCCTTACCCAAAGATGGAACCAAGTCTCATGGTGTTGCTGTTGTGGAGGACATAGTCTGAGAGCAGTGCCAGGGCAGGGTCACACTCATTCCGGACACCGGAGTTCACAATGCCACAGGCCAGGAGGGCTCCTGACTACAAAACGCAAACAGATTCTTCACCTGGGCTACTCTACCTTCCTCACCACAAAGGATGCCACATGGGCCTCATTATAGCATCTGCCTCAACTGGAGTCAAAAACCGGGCAGACCTACCAGTGAAAAGGAGGCCCCAAGAGGGCCCTAGCACATGGGAGGGGGATGTCTGCATTAGTGGGTTGTGCCTAGACCAACCTTGATATAGTCCTCAGAAGAGTACAGGTATTTGTCAATCTGGGTGAGGCCACCATCCACATCCCACAGCAGAATCATGCCAAGGGACGCAGCTGCACTCAGCATTCCTATACCAGGGAAAATCAGTCAGTCTTCCAGGCTCTACCCTTGAAAACCATTATAAAGAACTCTCCAAAGAACTGCCTTGGGAATCCCTTATAACAACACATGCACCTACAAGGACAAAAAGACTGAACAAAATTACACAGAATAGGAACAGAATTATACCATGGTCCTTGTTCTTATAAAGCCATTTGTTGCCATCATCTGTCAGCAGCTTGTCTTGACCAAAGGCTGCATTCACAAAGCCATTCACAAAAGAGGAGGCCAGATTCATACGGGCAGAGTCCACCTGAGAGCCACTGCCCCCAAACCCTGCAAAGGAGGGGAAAACAATGAAGGTTTAGAGTAGAACAAGAAAGGAACATAGCATGACAGGTGATCCTGAGCTGGCCCCTTAGAATCCTCCATCTGTGGCCCCCAGCAGTGACGTAGGGAGAACCGTGTGGGAATTCTGAGCTCTATAGGACAAGCATATTGGGCCAAGCCAACACTCAATACAAGAAACACAGTTTAAAAAAAAAAAAAAGAAGAAGAAACACAGTTAACAATCCTCCAATCCCCACACACATGGAGATGTCCACTCACTGTTGTTCTCTAGGTGGGTTTTATAGATGTCATCAGGCACCTTGGGCTCCATGATGTCCAGCTGAAGAGAAGTCAGAGGGTCACAACTGCTCCCCTAGTCCTCCCTTAGCCATCCCTTCTGTTATCCCACTGAATGGCAATTCTATCCAAGGAGAGTCTAGTCAGAAGCATCAGGGAGGTAAAATGCCAGGTAGAATCAAAACCAAAAAACCTTGATGGGTAAGGACAAAGAATCTCACCTCTCGAGCTAAAGCCAAGAAGTTGCTGTTGAGCTGCACATTGGACATGATCTCTGTCAGGTCTTCATACTCCTCCACATCTTCGCTCAGCTCCAAAAACACCCCATGCCGGCCCAGCATGAATGCCATTTGTTTCTGTACAACCCTGTGGGAGACAGCCGCCACATCTGCTCAGCCGCCATCCACTAGAATAACCTTTCAAGCCCTAACCAGAAACTACATGTCCCAGCACCTCATGCAAATGTCCCATCCATCAGCTTATCACTTCACCCACTTTTTCCTTTACATACACGTCTTTGCAGGAGGTGAAAATATCTTCTACCAGCTCCATGTCATTGAGCATCAGTGCCAATCTCAGAGCTTCAGGGAAGCGACTGAACTTCCGGAACACACCCAGGGCACATCGCAGTAGGGCAGAGTTTTCAGGTTCAGGCACGTAATTCACACAACTACCAAAGTAAAAATAATAAAGGAATCAGATATTAATTTATCTTGTTTAATTCACTTACCTGATACTGGATGCCTACTATCAGTTCAGTTAAGTCACTCAGTCGTGTCTGACTCTTTGAGACCCTATGGACTGCAGCAAGCCAAGCCTCCCTGTCCATCACCAACTCCCAGAGTTTACTCAAACTTGTGCCCACTGAGTGGTGATACCAGCCAACCATCTCATCCTTGGTTGTCCCCTTCTCCTCCCACCTTCAATCTTTCCCAGCATCAGAGTCTTTTCAAATGAGTCAGCTCTTCACATCAGGTGGCCAAAGTACTGGATGCCTACTATACACCAAATATTACACTAGTTATTGGGACTACTAAGGAGACATGATGTCTCTGTCTTCAAGAAGTTCACAGATGTTAACAAATTAACTACAGCTTAATGTATCTTTGAAGCAGACACTCTTGGAAAATAAAGGAGTCACAATTGACAAAGAAGTACTGGAGAGGGTAGGCCTGCCACCCTTCCCTACCTGGCTCACTTACCTGGTGAGATAGAGGCAGACCTTTGCATAGGCATTCTCATCAATGTCTTTCTCCAGCATATCCACCTGTTCAATTTCCATGAGCAAGTCGCAGGCCTCATGCTCTGCATTGTGGGCCATGTTGTAGGGGACAATCTCCTTTACCAGGGTCAGCAGTGGCTCCCGCTGTGTCTTCTCCGCATCATCCAGCTCCTGCCACTCCTTAGCCACTTCTCCTGCGAGATGCCTATGGACAGGCCCAGACCATTAGAGTAACAGACTTTCACGGGAAGCACTTCCCTGTGGGTCATCAGAGAATTCACTATCTGGAAAACTCGATACACTGGTACTCTACGACAAAACTCAGGACTGTAACTCAGAACCTCTTCAGCTTCCCAAGAAGAAATGGTCTTACCTGACATATTCATGACCCCATGATGCCAATTCCTCCTGGGACCCCACAAGACGATATTTGAGGCACTCACGCTCCCCGCTCATGGTCATGGCCAAAACAGAGATGATGTCAGCAGCAAAACGCTACAAAGAAACCAGTCCTTTGAAGTCAAATTCAGGGTAAGGGGAACGTTACATTATGGAATCAAGATCACTGTCACTATTCCCCAAAGTAAATGTTAATTATATCACCAATCTCATGTTAAAAACTTAAAACATTTTATATTACCTAAGCCTGCTGCAATCTCCCTTTCGAACCAACATGATTGGAGGGTGCTAGCCAGGGGAGAGTAGAGAAAGATGGAGACTAAATTTTATTCCAACTGCAATAGTAAACTATTTAAAAGTTTTAAGCAGAAAAGATTCACACTCTAAAGATCACTATAGCTGCTCTATGAAAGACAAACTGTAGGAGGTCATAGACAAAAGGAAGAGAGTCAGTCAGTTGGGAGGCTGCTGCAGTAGTTCAGGTGAAAACTGAACATTTCTTGGATTAGGGTTGTACCAACAGGCAGAGAAGTTACTGAGTTGGGGATAATATTCTAGAGATAAAACACATGGAATAGGTGCATGGGATGTAAAGAATAGAAAAAAATTAAGGTTAAAGGTATATTGATAAAAATCATGATAATAAAATCCCAAGGTCCAACATAAATGACAAAAACATTATCCCTTCTGAAAACAATCTTCCTATCAACTCACTCTTACGTTGAGTGTTTTGATTATGATGAGTTCTGTTGAACTTGCTCAGGATCTCAGGTCTACTAGGCTTCCTGAGATTCACGATAAGCCCCATGGTCTAGATGAAGAGGAATTCCCAAACTAGGCCTCCACCAGCTTCTGGAACAGTTTTACCTTATTCTCCCCAGGGGCCATGTTCTCATAGATCTCCTTCAGTTTGCCATAGTGCGGACGCAGAAATTTGAGAGGTTTGGGTACTGAAGTCATGGAAGTTGTAGAAGAACGAATCTGCCTCCGCAGTTCCTCCAGGGCTGGTCGGTACAGGGAAGTGTCCTTCTCCTGACCAGGGGATATCAAGGCTCAGATAAAAGAAATCTCATCTCTTAAGTCATAATACAGAGGTGTTTAACAACTCCCCTAGGAAAGTAACTGTGCCTCATCCATCTGGATTGTCCAGCTCCCTGCACACACACACACACACTGCCTGGCACAAAAACAAATGTCCCCAGTTAAGAGTTCAAGAACTGTTTCTCCCATTACACGAAGCCACAAAAATGTTTCATCTCTTTTTACTCCCCTCCCTCACAACATGATGGCAACATGACTCTAAAATACACTCCATCCTTCCCTATACCTCATATAAGAGCTGCTGCCCAAAGTGGAATAAGGCAAGTGAGAAAGATTCCTATATGCACCGGCTCTTGTTAACACTGTGACTCACCCCCAGTCGTTCCACGAGCATCTCCAGTTCATCCTGAAGTTGTTTGTCCTCCTCAGACTGGAGAGTTGGAGGAAGAAGCCCATCAAGAGAAGCAATCTCAAACACATCCTCCTCCCAATCACCCTGGGGCAGGTGGAGAGTGAGCCTGCCTCCTTAGGGGGGACCAGGTGGACAAGGAGAGTGGGAGTGAGAAGACCTGGTGGGAAGGCAACCTGGCTTCTGGGCCAGGCTCTGCTTGAAAGCCGTTCTGAAAAACGGGGGTGACAATTACCAGCCCGAGCCCACCTCACGAGAAGGCGGTGAGGAAGGTGGTGAGGACTGTCAGGGGCCGCGGAGGTGACAGCGCGGAACGGAGAATGGGAGAGGGGGCAGAGAGGCGGGGTGCCGGGAGCCCCGAGGGTCGCCCTATCTGCCCTCTCCCGGGGTCGGCGGGGCCGCTGGGAGTCTAGTCCGAGGCCTGCGCGGCCGCCGTGACTCAGCCCACGGCCGCCTCCTCCGCCAGCTCCCGAGGCCGCGCCTCACCAGCTCCTGCTCTTTGTCCTTGTCCCCGGCATCCCGCCGCTCCTTGCCGCTAGGCTTCTCGTCCCCGCCGCCGGGAGACGTAGCTGGGGGTTGCTGGGGCTGCAGTGGTGCCTTGTCTCTGCCACCCTCCTCCATCTCCACCGCCAATGCGGGCCCGCTGCGCGCGCACCCCCCCGTTTCCCAGGTGTCCTTGCGTGCGTCGTCCACGGCACCTCCTCCCACAAAGCCCGCCTGCGACCGGAAACTCCGCGGCGACCCACCCACCCTCGCAGCCTGGAAGTCTCCGTCCGCGGACCTCGCTCTCCAGAGCCGCGAGAATACTACAATTCCCAGCTTCCCACGCGCCATAGGCGCCCTAGCGGCTCAGACCTGGAGTTTCCCGAACGCTGTTTGGGATTCGGGGGCGCTCGGTGCAGTAGGAGTTGAACTGGCTGTGAGCCGAGGCCGTAGTGTGAGTAGTACCCAGTGACACCCCAGTTAGCTGCGTGGTGGGACAAATGGACGACATTCTTGAAGTACTGGACTGTTGATTGCAGTCTTTGTGAAGTTTGTATAATGTGTCTAGCCCCGTGGCATATTCACCTACTAACATTCCTCTCCTGTTGAAGAAGGAAATGGCAACTCACTCCAGTATTACTGTCTGGAAAATCCCATGGACAGAGGAGGCTGGCGGGCTACCCATGGGGTCGCAAGAGTCGGACACGACTTAGCGACTAAATCATCACCATCACCACCCGTTGAAGAAGAGTGCTGTGATATTACCGTGGGGATGTGGATACCATCTTAAATCCACCTGCGGAGCCAGATGGAGTAGGAAAAAATACATCCAGTCCTACGCCCTAAGGCGAAGTTCTGGAGCTAAAAAACGGAAGAAGATAAGGTCTTTGTCCTCCATGTGTCTTTTGGTCTTCCTCTCCCTGTTATGACTTAGGAGGGATGTGACCAACGCAGTTTATGTCAGGTCTTATTTTAAATGATATATATTGTTATCACAACCTTTTGAGTTTGGTGGGATTGTGCCCATTTTACAGAGAAAAATCATAGTAAGTAATAGAATCAGGAATGAAACTCGCTCTTTCAATCTCCCAAATTCTTGAGTGTTTCAGGCAAATCTCAAAAATTCTTCCCTTAGGCCTCCGTGTATGTATCTGGAAGGTGAGAAAAGAAGTAATTCTGCTCCCCTTCATCTTGTGGGAACACTCACCATTTGGCCTGGAGTCTTATTTTATGGATTCTGAGTCATTTAAAAAAATGCAGAAAGTGTTTGTTTAAAAAAAAAAAAAAACCAGCACAGTTAGCATTGAATGAATGCTGGCTAAATATTTGTATAGATGTTGACGTAAAGGTCTGATGCCCACTTTAAAAGCTGTTGTTCTTTTCCACTCAGTGTTTGAATTCTGGGGATGACCTTCCACTTCCATCACCAGTGACTGCCCCAGCCCTAGTGTGCTGACAGAAATTGGGTGGTGCATAGTGGTAAAGAATCTGACTCCCAGTACAGGATATGCAAGAGACATGGGTTTCACCCCTGGGTTTGGGGAAATCTCCTGGAATAGGAAATATCAACCTACTCCAGTATTCTTGCCTGGAAAATCCCATGGGCAGAGAAGTTGACAGGCTACAATCTACGGGGCCCGCAAAAAGTCAGACACGACTGAGCGACTGAGACATGTGGACACACACACACACATACACACACACACACAGCTATTCTATTTTGTGGCTTCAAGATGTCCATGTTTTGTCATGCTTTCTTCAGTCACTATAGAGATATTTCTCCTAAATCTTTCCTATTTCCATGACTTCTTCTGTCAGATCTCAAATTTAGTCTTTTACACCAATCATATCCCCACCATTACTTTAGAGGAGATGGGGTGATGTTGTGGCATAAAGCACCGGCTGTTAACAGCTGGTGACTCCAGATGAAGAGTATAGGAATGTTTGTTGTACTTTATTTCAACTGTTTTTTCTGTTTAAAATGTTTCAAAATTTAAAATTTGAGGATGAGTAGGAGAACATAAGCTTTAGAGAGGATAGACATGGTATTTAAAACCAAATTCTGGACTTCTTTGGTGGTTCAGTGGTTAAGACTCCATGCTTCAAATGCAGGGGGTGTGGGTTTGATCCCTGGATGGGAAAGTAGACTCCGACATGCCATGTGGCATGGCCTAAAAAATAAGTAAATATTTTTTTAAAAATAATAAAACCATATATGGCTGAGGCCCTTTGCTATCCACCTGAAACTATCTCAACATTGTTGATCAGCTATATTCCAGTATAAAACAAAAAATTAAAAAAAAAAAAGACAGACCCAGTCAGAAGCAAAAAATGGAAAACAATAGGGAACTAGTGCATTAATTATGGTGCATCTATATAATGGAACAGCATACAGCCTTTCACAAAAACATGTACTAACATGGAAATAAGCTGATGACTTAGGTCATTGAATAAAGTATATTGTGAGTTTAAAAAAAAGAACACACACCAAATTCTGCCCTTCACCAGCTGTGATATTTGGGCAAGCTTCCTAACCTCTCTGTTTGGCTTCTTCTATGAAATGTGAGTAATTATCTCCCTCGTAAGTTTTAATGAGAATAAAATAAGAGTATATAAAGTGTCTGGCTAGTTGCCGGACAACTGGAGAAAAAGCAGTTATTATTTTCCAGCTTCCTCGGATTTGCAGGGCTGCCCCTTGCTCCCTACCTCCAAGCACTCAAGCCCCAAACCTCTCTGGCCAAACGCAAATATCCCAGAATTATTCTCAAGGCTTGATGATACATTGATGACCTGCCTCAAGCTTCATCTCAGTCAAATTGCTCTCTCAGAAGCACTCCTTCCTACCATTTGGCCGGACTCCCAGCCTTGTGACCAAATTGCTCTCCAGTCAAGGCCCATCACCTTTCCCTTCGCACCACCTTCCTTCAAATTGCACCCACTGACCAGCCATGCTTCCCCCAAACTTATGGCCTGAGCTGTAGAACTCTACCTCTTCTGGAGGCTCTGAAAATCATTCAACCCAAAGCATCATTTCTGTAACACTAGAAATGCTCCAGACAGGACAAACCATTGCACTGTTTCCACTGGGCTGCTACTTTCTTTGCCTGATTTTTTTCAAAGTCAGATTGCATTGTGGCCCTTCCTACCATTAATTCCCAGGACTGACAGGAGTTGTTACAATCCCCTCTTTTTCATAATGACTGTTACAACTTCCCTTCTTCTGTTACAACCTCTTTATTATGCCCCTTTCCCCTACCTCCTTTTGATCAGCCTAAACATTTTACTATTCCTGAACATGCTCTGCCCCTTTGAGCTGGATCAGCCTTTTCACTTTGCTGTTCCTTCTGTATGGAATACCCTTCACCATTTTTTATTTTAAAAATTTATTCAGTTATTTACTTTCAACTGCACTGGGTCTTCGTTGTGGCACGCAGGCTTAGTTGCCGTGCAGCGTGTGGGATCTTAATTTCCCGACCAGAGGTTGAACCCGTGTCCCCTGCATTGGAATGAAGATTCTTAGCCACTGAACCACCAGTGAAGTCCCCTGCTCATTACTGTTACTGTTTTTAGCTGGCAAGTTTTCCCATCCTCTGTACTCCAGCTCGGTATCACCTGTGTAGGAAGCCTTTCCTGTTCTTTCAGGTTATCAATTTCTTCCCTGTGTTCCTATGTTGCTTGGTACCTACCTCTCCCTCACTCCACTCTGAGCTCTTAGAACAGGAACTGTGTCTTATTCATCTTTGTACACCTGGCACCCAGTCTAATACCTGGCTTGTGGTAGGCCTTGACAAGTATTTGTTAGAGAAGTGAATGACTGAATGGCTTTGCATTCATCTTCAGGTCATCTTTGTATATGATAATGGCCCACTAGGAGTCTCTTTGGAGCCCAGAGCTCAGCACTTGTGAGTCAGGATAGGTCCACTGACACTGTGCTTATTTAATGGGCGACTCTCTTCCAATGTGACATTTCCAGAGTACCTCCAGGTATGAAATTATGTTGTTTGGCATGTCTGTACTGTGCATTGGAATTAGTCCAACATTCATGGGACAGTGTAGGGTATGATGGCCCAGCACCTTAACTAATAACTGCTGTCATGTACCCACTGAAGAGCACCGTCCTTTATTCCTCCTGCTTTAACACATAAGAGCATATGACAGATGGGCATTTGTCAGCTTGGCAGGCTAAGGGTGAAGGTTACATCTGTCACTTGATGTTCACCTTGCCTTGCCTCTGGAACCAAGCACCTGCAGAGTGCTCAACAAACAGTGTTGCCTCACTTATTTTCAACATGTGCTTAGGTTTCCTGTAGCTACCTGGTCGTCATATGTACCTGGCCTGAGTGAGCTGGGTGCCATGGAAATGTACCTGCTGCTAACAGCCTCACTTGGAAGCACGATGAAATTGCCCAAAAGAGATATATATGCTCGAGTCTCAACTCTGTCATGACTTAAGAGGACTAAATTGTGGTGATTAAGAGCATCTGAATTCTAAATTTGACTTTAATGCAGTGTGTCTTAGCTGACATTGGAAGTTATATAATTTTTTTCTTTAGTTTCTCTACTTGTAAGATAGAGACAATGATAGAACCTCCTTGTAAGCTGTGGGAATTTAATGAGGTGATATTTTTAAAGTGTTTAGTCCAGACTTAAGCAAAAAAGAGACTTGGTAAATCAGGGCTTCTGCTTATTATCATTATTTGACATGTTGACCTTTTGCAAATATGGAGTTTTAATGCCACAGTGGCCAGCTGGTCAGTATTCCAAGCTGGTTTTTTTGAAATTAAGTGTCAAGGGAAGGGCAAGGCTTTATGATACCAAGCCTCTCTCCTCCATCATGACACTGACATCATAAATCCCATTCTCTGTGCAACATCCAAACTTCATAAGCCAGTTCTTAATATTTCTTTGGGTTCTAGAACTTGCTAAGCCCATGAAGCCACTTATTGAAACATTAAAGCTGATCTAGGCCTCTGAGATCATCTCATCCAACCCACTTATTTTACAGACTGCCAAGGTTACTGAGATCTGAAGAGGGGATAAATCGTGCCTGGCGTCACAGTTGCAGGTGGCAGAGCTGGAACCAGAACCAGGCTTCCAGATGTGACAGCTCTCCTCTTTCCAGTACACTCTGCTGCCCCTCCTAGAGTTGTGTTCTCAGAGCAGAGATTCAAGCCATGCTTTCCCTTGATATTAAGAGTTCCCAAGCCCACTTTCTCCAAGGAGCCAGCGATTTCCTTCCCTTGGCAGGCAGCCACATATCCAAATCACTTGATAGAGACAGCTCTTTATGGGGACAGTCTGATGTTGGGACACGATACAGCATGCAGGACACGTGACCAGGAACCCATCAATCATTAACAAAGCTTCACTCTTACCCTACCTAATTTAATAAACCCACCTATACTTAAACCTTAGGGGACACTACATTATAAAGAGAATTGAGATTGGACCCTTTCCACTGTTTTACTCTGGTTCTCATTTTACAGATAAAGAAACAGGCTCTTAGAGGTTAGGGGACAGGCTGAAGCTCATATAGCGGTCAGAGTTTCAATTTCAATCAAGGTCTCTGACTGCAGTGAAGTGATTTTGGCTAGATCTGTAAAATGGAAACTGGAGCACGTATAGCATATGTTGCTGTGAGGATCAGATGAGTTCATGAAGGTAAAAGTGCCAACAGAAGAGTCACCTGAGGGAAGGAATCATCTTCATCTTGGCATCACCAGCGCCTGGCACATTATTGGTAACCAATATATTGGGCTGACCAAAAAGTTCATTTGGGTTTTTCTGTAAGATGTCACAAAAAATCCAAACAAACTTTTTGGCTAACCCAATACTTATAAATCTATAAATTTATAAATGAATGAATGAAGAAAGTAATGAGTCTCCTAGCAGAAGTGCCTGGAATACAGAGGTATTCCATGCACGCTCCATTTCCCTCACTTGTTCTGGAGGGTGGCAGGCTCTGTGGCCACCAAACCTGTGGGCTCTGTGCCTGGCACCTGGTAGGGCTTGATGAGTATGTGTAGGTGGGATGAGTGACTCTCAGGAACGCTAAGCCTTTGAGGACATGGAGAAATACATGTCTTCTCATCACAAGCAGAGGCTAGTGCTCCAAGCTGCAGGGAGTAAAGTGCTACCTTGGCTAGGGCTGCCTTCCAGGGCAGGGTAAGGGCCACCCATCTTCCAAGCCGACCCTGGCCAAGTTGTTACCCAGACTCAGTGTCAGGCCCGGCTACATGCGTCCATGGGGGCCACAGCAGACCCTTCCAGCTATAGACCAGCCAGGGGTGGGACATGCCCACCAGTGAGCAGAGAACGTGCTCCACTTGCCAGGCTCAACTTTGTGCCATTCCTCATCCTACCTTTTTGTCTTTTTGGGGTTTCAATTTTCAGTCCCCTGTGTCTGGTGAGTGAATAAATGAGTGCCTAAAGAGTACCTGGCATACAGCAGGTAGTCAATAAATACTGGTGGAATGAGTAAATGAAAACAGGACTGAAGGAAGAGACAGAATGACTGATGTGTGTCTATTTATTGGCACAGGGTCCTCCAGGGCCAAGACCACTCCCTCCCCACCCCCTTTCCTGTAAAAATAGACTCTATCCTTCACTCCTCCTACTCTATCTGCTTTCCTGCTTGGTCCGGGGAGAATCAGTCACCCCCTAACACTTGTAACCCCAAGATGCAGGGCCTAGCATCCCTGACATGTACACGCATCCCCGCTGAGCCCAGGGACCCTGGGAGGCAACAGGAAGGTTTGTGAAGGCTGTTGGACTTCCACTAAGAGCTGAGCACAGGGGGTCCGTCAGAGAGGGCTGGCAGCAGTATTAGGAGCAGTAGCACGAGGAACATGGAATAAGGGTCGCCCCTGGGGGCGGGGCTGAAAGGAGCTCCATCTGTGCCCGAGGGAGCGGTGAGTGAGCCTTGGGGAGATGTGTGGGAGGCACATCTGCTGACCCCTGCGTGGCCAGCAGGCACAACAGGCTCTGTGGCCACCAAACCCACTGAGCTGGGGGCCTAAAGAGGTGGACCCCTTCTTGTGGGAGCTGGTGGCCCTGCCCAGGCCTCCTCCAGGCAGGGTGACACAGAACATCACAGTGAATGGTAGGGACTCTGCTGGAGGCAGGGGCACCTCCAAAGCAGAGGGACGATGTGGTGGCTGAGGAGGGACTAGGACTCATGTCACACCTATGGTGTGGAGGGACAAGACACAGCCCAGCTGACATGTGCCTTCCCTCAACCCGAGAGCAGACAGCCTGGCTGGGCAAGCTACCCCAGGCTCTGGCACCCGAGCTGGCCATTTCTCCCCCGACCCAGGTCTACCACACCTCACAAAGCTGCCCTGAGTTCATGGGGGAGCCGACAGGGCAGCCGAAGTGCCGCAGGAAGTCGCGGGAGTTGGAGAGAGTGCCCAGCACACGGAAGCGGGCAGGGCTGTGGGGGTCGGTCACCAGCCCCTCGTGAGAGCTCTCGGGTGTGCGGACCGAGCACCACACCTGCAGGCCAGGACAGACACGAGGACACAGAGTGTCTAGTGTGGGCGAGGCCCCTGCCCCAGCTGCCGCAGAGCCATCCCAGGGACACAAGGCACCACCACCCCAGCCCCTGAGCTCAGGAGGCCTCGGGACGCAGAAGAGGGCTTAGCCAGCATCGTAGCCCCAAGGCCTTGCTATCAGCACCAAGGGAGGAGAAGGCGCCCGCCCTCTGAAATTCCAAGAAGGCCTTTCAAAGCTGCCTGGACACAGGGCTGCCCAGGATGGACGTGTCTGAGGGGAAGAAGTCCAGCCCCGGAGACTGCCTGCCATAGTGCAAAGTACCTGGAGACCTTGCTGAGTATGCCACTTACTGTCTTCCTGGGTACCCCTGGACGAGCCAGTCTGTCCCCGAGCTGCCTCCTCCACAGCCACCTCACAGAGGCATCATGAAGATCAATCCTGCTCCCTACCCCCTGCCCTTTGAGATCTGCAAAAGCCTCCTGAAACCTCCCTTCTCCAGCCTCCTCATGTGCTTTTGTGGGCCCCACAGGAGGCTGACCGTGAGGCCCTCCCAGACCACTTTCCACACTCCCACTTCAGCCCCATTTCACAGTCCCTTTTCCTGCATGCCCCAGACTTCTAATGACATGCCTGGGAGGTAGCGGGAGAAGGGCAGACCCCTGCCCTTCCAGAAGGACAGTACCTGGGCAAATCCCACAAAGAAGAGCTGGTGGTTGGTGAGTCCCACAGCTGGCAGCTGCTGCTCCTCCCCGTGCTTTCTCAGCCATGCTTTGTAAGCCTGGGGTTGGGAACACAGGTGGCAAGCGTGCTGGGGCCTGCCCTGCCCCTGCCCCCAGAACAGGTGAGCCTTAGCCCGCAGAGGGCCACTCACGTTGTAGGCAGCCTTAAGCCCCCCATTGTCGGCAATGTTCTCCCCCAGCGTCTGGCGCCCGTTGAGCTTCTCCCCGTTGACCCGGTACTGGCTGTACTGCTCCTCCATGCAGGCCGTGTGGCTCCGAAAGGCTGCCAGCGACTCATTCTGCCACCACGGCCGCAGGTTCCCCTCCTTGTCATACTCCCGCCCTGGGGAGAAGGAGCCTTCACATCCTGCTGAGGCCAGAGCTCACCCCTTGGGGGCACCAGCGCCCCCATCGCCTCTCATCCACAGGCCCCTCCCTCTGCGCACCCGCATCCCGTCTAGGGTCCATGGGGCCTGCTCCCAACATCCCAAGGTTTCACAGGAGCCATGAGCAATTCTAGGCTGAAGGACACAACTGCATGGACCTCTACCTTGGTCATCAAAGGCATGTGTCAACTCGTGGCCCATCACCACGCCGATGCCACCAAAGTTCAGGGCCCTGGGAAGTGAGGAATGTTGAGTGAGGGCGTGGTGGAGGGACACCTCGATCTCACCTCCAGCCCTGCTCCCAGCTCACCCGCAGGCCCAGGCCCCAGCACCCAGTCCCTCCTGCCTCAGACACACTTGGGGTGGTTGCAAGCGTAGAAGGGGGCCTGCAGGATGCCAGCAGGGAAGACGATTTCATTCTTGGTTGGAAGGTAGTAGGCGTTCACTGTCTGCGGGGTCATGCTCCACCTGGGGGAGGGAGAAGCTGAGACAGAGCCTGACTCTCCTGATGTCCAGCAGCCTGACCTACATCCTGAGGCAGAACCTGGTGCCTCATTTGGGATCCATCTTGCTATCCCCTTCTGTCTGCTCTGAAAACTTCCCCCACCTCTCCTGCTGTCCCAAGTGTCGGCAGCCCCCATTCTTACTGGTCTCGGCTAGGAGGCTTGCGGAGCTGGTCAGCCATCACCTTAGCAGAGAAGTTGTATAAATTCAACATGTTCTGGAAGAAGGAATCTTCAGACACTTCATACTATGGGAATGGTAAGAAGTAGAAAACAAGCAAGAGAACACATTAGAGAAGGTAATAGTCCCAGTTTGGCTACTAGTTAGCACCTTTCCAAGCCTCAGAACCTTGGACAAGTTATATAACCTCTCTGGGCCTCAGTTTCTTCAGCTGTAAAATGGGTGTAAAATAGCTAACAAATAATAACTTGTCAATATTATTTTGCAGGTACTTTACTTTTTTATATACTGTCTCCTTTGATTATCACAACAATCTTATCAGGTAGGTGCTAACAGGACTCCCTTTTACAGATGAAGAAACTGAGGCCCAGAGAGGTTATATAACTTGTCCAAGGTTACAGTTGGGTAGAAACAGGTTTGACTGCAAAACTCTACTTGTAAACACTGCATTCTGCTGCTGTCCAGCCTGCAGCCTGGCATAGAGCCAGCATTTGCCTCTGAAAGGAACCAACAAGCACCTCTTGCCCTCGCAGTGCTTGAGCCCTATGCCCCACCCCACCTCCACTGAGCTAAGGTTCAGTACTCATAGGCAGGTACTCACCCCATCATAAACATCATCCAGCTCTTTGGGCTCCAGGATGAAGTCCGGGAAACCAATCATATCATAGATGGCATCTGCCTGAAGAGACCAGGTTAAGGATTTCCCTCCCCAGGCCCCCCCCCGAAACTGTATTCTCCATCCTCACCTCAAGATGGCGCCCCAACCCTGGCCACTGCTCACTTTCTCCTTGGCTGCCTGGCGGGTCTTCTCATCCATCCAAACCAACTGTCCCAGAGCCTCCTCAAAGGCGGTCCGGATCTCGCTGATCATCCCCTCTGCCTGGGAGGGAGGGTGCACAAATCGGCCTCCCACACACATTAATGCATCCTTTGTCCCTGTCCACCATGGTGCCCCATCCCTGTCCTTCCAAACTCTTGAAATAAGGCTGAGCCTCCGGAGAGAATGAGAAAGAAACATGATTTGTGAAAGCACTGGGACTGTCATGGTTTTTTCCCTAATGAATCAAAAACACTGATAAGTTAACTGACTTAACATTATAATTTAATATAGTGCTTTGATTTTTATCTGATTATGAAAGGCAGGCATTAATAGCAGAAAACTGGAAAACTGAGAGGAGTCGAGGAAAATAGATCATTTAAAAACCCTATCCCTCAGGGACTTCCCTGGCAGCCTAAGTGGTTAAGACTCTGCACTCTCAATGCAGAGGGCATGGTTTTGATCCCTGGTCTTCCTGTGCTGAAAAAAAAAAAAAAATCCTATCACTCAGAGATAACTCTTTCTAACATTTTAATTACCTATTTCTAATGTCTTTCCCTGATGGGATATTCATATATAATACAGAATTACGTTGTGCAATATATATATATATATATATATATAACCTTTTTTTTCACTTAACAATCATCAGTTTAATGCTGCCGTATAATCCATGCTAGTCACAATTTGTTTTTCCTTTGTGATCTCATGGACACCCGCCAGACTCCTCTGTCCATGGGATTTCTCAGGCAAGAATAATGGGAGTGGATTGCTACTTCCTTCTCCAGGGGATTTTTCTGACCCAGGGATCAAACCTGCATCTCCTGTATTGGCAGGTAGATTCTTTTTTTTTAGATTCTTTATCACTGAGCCACCTGGGAAGCCTTTTTTCTCTTGATGTACATACAGATAGAGGCAGTGAATTTTAACTAAAATGAAGCATAGTGTTGGAAGGACCTTGAAGACTCACAATTTCCTTGCTCCGCCGGTCAAATGTGGCCTTCACAAAGAGGGAGCCCAGAGCAAAGCCAAGAGCGTCATCGGTGTTGGAGATGCAGGTCTGCCACCTCGGTGTGCAGGACTGGAAGGGGAAAAAGCAGGTCCCTAGAGATGGCTCTGCCCTCCAGTCTGAGGGTCTTTCTCTGTCTCTAGGGCCAGCCCCTCTTAGGTCCGCACATCAGAGCCCTGGGCTTGGGGTGCCATCTCTCCCTCAGGCTCCAGGGAAAATGAAGAGCAATACTGCAAAGCATGCCAACCCCAGCAGGGAAACCTCAGGAGGCACATGCACGCTGCCCACTCTATTCTCAGCACTCTCCTCCTCATAGTTTCTCAGAGGCCCACTGGGGCCCAGACGTTTCTTACTTAGCTGTACATCTCAGTCTTACATCCAATCAGTCTCACATGCCAGAAACCTGGGAGTCACCAGCTTCCTCCATCTCCCTATCTCCACATTCAGCCTATCACCAGATTCTAACTCTGCTCCTTAATCATCTCCTCCATCCACCCTTTGCCACTCCCCTGCCCTATAACACTATCATCTCTTATCTGAAGATTTCAGTGGCCTCCTAACTAGACAGTCCAACTCCATTCTCATCCCTCTCCCCTGTCACTCCCCACCATCTATCTTCCATTTAGCTGCAGAAAGATGACCTAATATATAAATCCAACCAGTTACACCCCTGCTTAAAACTGTCCCAGGTTCTCCATCCCTGAAAGAAGCTAGGCACAGCATTCAGGTCCCTCTATGGATCACTCCAGACCAGCCTCACCACCCTCAGCCTCTCGGGTGCCCACTCCTCAAAGTCATGCCAGAACACAGGCGACACCACGACACTCCTCCTGGCCTCTGGGATCTGCACATCCTACTCCTTCAGCCTGGAATGCCCTTCTCCCTTCCATTACTCCACCCTGCAGGTAAAATGTGCTACCCCACCTCTGTCCTACATCACAAAGAAGGTCTTTCATTCAGCGTGAGCACCCCAGAATATAATGTCTGTTTACATATCTCCTTCCC
Organism: Ovis aries; assembly: GCF_016772045.2. NCBI lineage: Eukaryota > Metazoa > Chordata > Mammalia > Artiodactyla > Bovidae > Ovis > Ovis aries. Next base: position 203,686,423 of record NC_056054.1, read on the forward strand.
CCACTTAACAGGGCTTCTTGAAACTGAGAACGGCACTTATTCATTTTCTTCTTCACTCTCGTTATCAAAGTTGAGTGTACCGGTACACACCGTGTACTGGTAAGTACTTCACTTATGTGAATTCAGTCCTCATAACAACCCCACAAGAAATTTCTGTTTCTCCAACTTAGAAATGAAGAGACAAAATGGTGGTGGAGATATGCTCAAGGTCCCATAGGCCAAAAAATGGAGGAGTTTGGACTGGAACCTAAGTTAGCTTGATTCTCAGCCATGTGCTCCACGTGTAAATTAAATGGTGTCTGACACACAGGGGGTGTGAAGCATCAGCCTGACTGGATTTGAAGGTGGGAGCAGAGTTAGAAAACCCACCTTCTTGGTGCCATAGAGGGTCTCCAGCAGCTTCTCTTGTGCAGACTCAAAGCGGTGGTCCAGGCTTGAAGTTGTCTTCTGTACCAGGTTCCAGATCAGATAATTGTTCAGGACACTGGTATGCAAGTGACCAGAACGTAAGATAAAGGCAGGAACCATTTCCGGCCCCCCAAACCAGCTCTACCAACATGCAGATAACAGGAATCCCTTAGAGTCATTCATGGGCATTCTCCCAGAATCCCTCTCTCTGATCCTGGGACCACACACCTGCCTGTAAAAGTCGGGGTGGAGCAAGGTATGGGAACAGAGACCACAGTGGGCCCCCTGAAGCCCCAGCCTAGGAGAATAGCCTGCACAGAGCCCTGAACCGCACCCCTGACTCTGTGGGCTCCCCCCAACCTTGGCTCTGTGCGGTTGATGAGTTCCGACACCTGCTGCAAATAATCCGTCCCATACACCACCACAGGCTCGGAATCACCCAGCTCCAGCGGTGACAGCAAGAAGGACAGAAACTCCAGCCAGTCCATGGAGGGCGCCAGGGCCTGTGAGCAAAAAGTCTCAAGCCTCCCTGTCCCCTTGGCTTTCAGCAGACCCCTCCCCCACTGGTACACTGGAGCTGGGAGCCCTTTCCATCGCCACAGCAACAGCTACTAGCGGCTTGGTGGCCCCTTCCTGAAATAAACCCATTTTTAGGCCTAAGTGTACTTCAATCTGGGAACCCAGTCACTTATTATATACAGAAAACAACCATCTGTGATATTTAGTTGGGCTACAGATTTTCAAATATTTTTCAAACAGTTGGATCAACTCCCCAGACGCTACGCAGGGTCCCTACATACCTGGCCTCTCCTCCAGAACCCCCCTTACCCAACTTCTCCATAATTCAAAGACTAAGAGGTTGATACCTGGCACAGTAATGGCCTTCCAGGAGATGCTTCCATTTCTCTTCTGACTGTTTTGTGGGCATCTTGTACAAGTTGTCACAGATTTTTAACATAATCCCTCTATGCAGCCCCAGGCAACATGAAAGGGGCCAAAGGATGGCCCAGTGGGGGTGCCCTAAAATGGACACTATTTTTCCTTCCAGGATAGCAATGGTGAAACCGAGCAGCTCAGAAACAGTAGGGAAACAAGGAGAGGACTGTCTGTCTCTTGTAGACAGCACAAAGGGGAGCTGGGTGGCCTGGGCTGGGGGCTGACCCCTTCCAGTGGTGTCAGTTCCTTGCCTGCCCCACCTGCAGCTCTGCAATGCTCATCTTGTGGTAGATCTTCTCCTCATCCCGCCGCTGGTCCTGGGGCACTGTGATGTTGGCCAGTTGTATCTCCAGCTCCAGCACCTGCCGCATCTGCTCCCGCGTGGAGGTTGGCTGTCCGCCCAGCAGCATCCCCAGCTCCTCCATGTAGTCCAGGTAGGCAGTAAGAACCTGTCAGGGCCCTGAGTCATCATCAACCTCAGAGCCCAGCAACAAGTCCTGCCCAAGGCTGAGAGGACTGTTCCAGCTGCTGCCCCTGCCCACCATCTCTTCTGTGGACCTTCCTCAAAGAAGCTCTCTGAGATGACCCTCATCATTTCGGCCATACTGCTTATCATCATCTGCTAGGATCTTTTTTTACTTGTGCCCTTGCTCATCATCTGTTTACCCAAGGAAAAGGTAAATTCCAGGAGCACATCATTCCAGGTTACAGAGGCGTATTTACCACTGTATCCCAAAGGCCTGGAAAAGGGCCTAGCACAGAATAGGTTCTGTGCAGTGGGTGGCCCTGCTTCCCATATCCCTCAGCCCTTCTCATTTCCTGAAGCCCTTCTGCTTTTCCCAGCCCCTCAGTGACCACGTGCTTTCACTTAACAGCTGGGTGGACCCCATGGAGGAACTGGTCTACATTTGGCTTTCATTCCCTTCTACCTCCCATCCTGCCAGGCTTCAGACTTGCTGCCTTCCCCTCTGGCCTCCAAGGAGGAAGGAAACACAGAGAAAAACTATGTAGTGACTCCATGTATGTACATGTATCAAATTCTCTGCTAGGGCTCTACATGTATCTCCTGCCTCCTCCACCACCAGAGCCCAGGCAACCCCATAAACTGAGTACTAGGTTCTGTTTTACAGACAACATGACTTCTTGACTCATACCATAAACAAGCAGATGGCAGAGTCCAAATGTGGCCCAGGCTCCATGACTCCAGGGCCACAGCCCCAGCACTGCCTGGGCTCAGAACAAACTCATGTCGCCTCAGCCCCTGCTGGCACTTGAGCTGCATAGGAGCAGGGGCTGTATGCTCTGCTCTCCACTGTGTTCTCAGGCTCTAGCACAGCATCTGGCACATCGTAGGTGGCCAATAAATATTGTTGACTGATGGATGAAATCCTGTGCACAGACCCTCAGTCCTGCTCAGCACTGACTTCCTATGGACCTCCCAGGGACCACTTTCACTCTTGCCCCACTCTGGGCTCCCTTAACTGCCAAAGGCCATCTCTTCTTCCATTCTCTGCACTTCGAAGTATCTCCTTTTTCCCACCTCCCTTCTTCCTTGCTGCTGATGTCATAAGTCTGAGTACCAATTCCAGTCATCCCAGCTACTAAGGGGGATGTTTGGTTCAACCAGTGATCTGGCCAACCCCTCCCCAACTCACCCCTCTTTCCCTACCTCCTTACTTTCTGCTTAAGACTTACTTTTATTTATTTATTGGCTACACCATGCAGCTTTCAAGATCTTATCTGGGCCGCTGGCATTGGAAGCATGGAGTCCTAACCACTGGGTCACCAGATAAGTCCCAAGACTTACTTTTGAGACTTTCCTGAACTCTGCAGATAGGATAAGAAACCTCTGGCGCTGCAGCTTCCCCAAGATGCAGGCACAGACTTCCTACTCAAGACAACCAGTAACGCACTAAAAGCTGAGTCAACCATGCGGTTCTCTCCTGAATTCTCAAAATTCCTTCCTCTCCTGACTCAGGTGACATGAAAACCACAAATCTGTTCACACCACTCCCCACTTTTGAGATTCTCTTTCCATTTCTTTTGGGATCAATGCTAAACTTGACCCATAGTGTTTACGTATAACAGGACTCTACCAACCTGTCCAGAACTTGGACCACTCTCCCCTCCCACTCCCCTCTCTAATATGGCAACAAGACATACCCTGTCCCCTCTCAGAGCTTTTGCATCAGCCGTTTCCTTTGCCTAGGACTCTCTCCCTCTTCTCCACAGCCTACCCTCACCCTAGGACCAGGCTGGCTCTCTGTTAAAGGACTCTTGGATTGCCACACTTCTCCTCTAACAGCAACTGTTCATAGGACAACTGCGTGAGTCCTGTTTCCTGCCTTCTCTTCCACATGCTAGCGGTCAGTCTGTCTGAGGGATACTTGGTAATGTTTGGGGGTGAATGGAAGAAGCACAAAGCCCTTCCTGGTTTCCTTGCTCCATAGAAATCTCTCTTCCTCCCTCTGCCTCTTGAAATACAAGGATCTCCTTCTTTTTACTCTCTAGTCTTGGCCCCCCTCTCACTTCTCCTAAGCCTTTGTCGAGGCTTTTAAGGAGAGGCCCCTCAAGCCTTTGGGTCCCTCCAGGCCTGTACTCTCTTCAGGACCCCACTCAACCCTCATACTTGCCTGCTGACCTCTCCAGGGAGATGGTGCCCAGCTCCCTCACACTCACATCACTGAAACAGGCAGCTCCCACTTCGAGTATCTGCCACATACAGAATCATATACCTGCATCCTCCTGCTGCCCCCAAGCATGCAATGAAGTAGATGCCATGAAGAAACAGCCTCAGAGGCCTTCATCAACTTGCACCAAGCTGCCAAGCTGGGATTAAAATCAAGGTCTGACTTCAAAGTCTGTCTTTTCCTGTGATAGCAACACCCAACCCACAATGTGCTTGAAACTGGTTGTCCTTGTAAATACCCCAGATTCTCTAAGGACCACTCCATCCCACCATCATTCTGGCACACAGCCTCAACTATCTTTATCTCTTCCTCCTTCATCTCCTCTCTTCTAACATCCAGGCATCAACAATTCATGATTTGGACTCAATTATGTCTCTTGTGGGGCTTCCCAGGTGGCACTAGTGGTAAAGAACCTGCCTGCCAATGCAGAAGACTAAGGGTTCGACCCCTTGGTTGGGAAGATCCCCTGGAGAAGGAAATGGCACCCCACTCCAGTATTCTTGCCTGGAGAATCCCATGAACAGAGGAGCCTGGTGGGCTACAGTCCATGGGGTCACAAAGAGTCAGACATGACTGAAGCCACTTAGCACACACGCATGTCTCTTGCATCCTCCCCTTTCTGATTTTCCCTCTGCCACTTCCTCCATTTGGGTCCCCAGAGACTCAGAGCCTGGAGTACTGCAGACACTTTTGAGTAACTGATCTCCAGGCTCCCTCTCTTGCATCTACTTTTCCCACCCAGCCAAACTGCCTTCCCAAAGCAGGGCTCACTGGGGCAGTCCTGGTCTGCCCCAGAGCATGCAGTGGCTCTCTGGGGGCTATACAGTAAACTCAGTGTAGCACTGCTGCTGCTGCTAAGTCTCTTCAGTCATGTCCGACTCTGTGCGACCCCATAGACGGCAGCCCACCAGGCTCCCCCATCCCTGGGATTCTCCAGGCAAGAACACTGCAGTGGGTTGCCATTCCTTCTCCAATGCATGAAAGTGAAAAGTCAAAGTGAAGTCGCTCAGTCGTGTCTGATTCTTAGCAACCCCATGGACTGCAGCCTACTAGGCTCCTCCGTCCATGGGATTTTCCAGGCAAGAGTACTGGAGTGGGGTGCCATCGTGTAGCACCACAGGTCCCCTCAATAACTAGTCCCTACCCACCTTTCCACTCTCTCATCTGCTTTGAGCTCTACACTTTGCCAAACTGGATCCCTTCCTGTTGTCCAAACACACCTTAGCTTTTCCTTCTTCAACACTTTTGCTTAAACTCAGCATGCCCTCACCCAGCCCCAGACATTCTGCAGGGCCTGGCTCAAATGCAACCTCCTGAGGAAGACTGCTCCAGCTGTAGTATCTCGCCTGAGCCCTAGAGGCCCCTCTTGTGAGCCTTGCTCTCAGCTATCTAGGCCCATGAACCCATCTGCACTGAAAGCATCCTGTGACAGAGGCTTTGAAATGTACATCTCACAATGGGTGCCTATAAGTGTTTTCCTGGAAAAGTAAGAGAAGGAAAGAAGGAAAGAAGAGAAGAAGAAAGGAGGAAGGAAAGGGTAGAAAGGAGCAGGGGAAGAATGCAGGGAGAGGAGAATGACACCCCAATAGGGGTGTCGGGTGGATATTCTGAGAATCCTCCTTACTTTCTCATTGGCGGTCCTGTTTAGGTAGTAATCTCGAGAGGGTAGAAAAAGCCCAGACTGGTCCACCTGCAATAGCAAGATGAGCAGTGAGCCCTCCCCCTGAAATCTGGACTCTTGTGCAGGAAGACCACCCCAGCCAGCCCGTCACAGGGGAAGGGAGTGTGGCCTCAGCAAATAGTCCATAATTCCCTCCCTACCCTTCCCCAGCCCAGTACCTGGATAATATTGCTGTTGGAACTCTTAGAGTCGGCACTGACGTAGACAGTAAAGAAGGGGGTGGCCCTATACGTCCCTGCGACTGCCTTCAACACCTCCATGAAGTTGTCCTGGTCCCAGGGCCCCGTAACGTTCCAGCCACCAATCTGAGTGGAGACCATGGTGGCACCTCTGGCACAAGGCCCCCGAAGCTCTCTGGGGCCACATCCTCTCCCAAGGCCTGTCTCGCTCCCCCACCCACAGCCGACCCCAGGAGCCTACCTTGTCAATGAGGTCTCGCAGTGGCTGGGCACCCAGCTCCTCGATGCGCTCCACCTGTAAGCAGGAGAGGTAGAAGCGCTGCGTCTTCCGTTCAGCTTCACTGCTGGAGTTGAAGGTGGTGTTTTCTGTCAGAAAGAACACAGGTTCAGATGGCAACCATGCCAACTGCTGAGAAGGGTCCGGACCCTTGCTTGATCCCTCTCCTTGCCTTCTCAAGGGGGCACTGCTCCTAATGTAGGCATGGGAAGACTGCCAACCACAGCAGAGCAGAGCTTCCTCTCCCCTGTCCAGGGAGACTCTGAAAGATCTCGAAGCCCAACAGATTCCCTGGTGTCTACCACCCCTCAGCGATGCTCCAGTGCTCAGAGAGCTCCTTCACTGTCCTCAGAGATCTGCTCTCTCAACCCATCTCCACCATTCAGGAGCTCCCAGTGTCTGCATCCCCTATCCCAGGAGGGCTGGCAGTCATCCCCTTATTCACTCCTGGACATTTATTGAGTACCTACTAAGTGCCGAGCCCTGTGCTGGCATGAGGCACATACCTGATACAACGCTCCCCTGGTAGGCCCACTCACCAAGCAGGTGCTTCAGGATGGCTTGATTCTGGTCCCAGAGACTGTTGAAGGTGTTCCAGCGAGAACGCCCATCAGGTAGAGGGTTTCTCCGAATCCAGCCTCCGCAGGAGAACTGGTAGAAGTCCTCACAGGGGCTCACTCCACGGTCCAGGGACTCCAGGATTTTTCCAGCCACTCGAATGCAGGCCTCTGTGAGGCAAGTGCTACGGGATGGGTCTGTGGCAGGGGACATGAGGGGTGGGGTGTGGGGAGGGTAGGGGATAGTTAGTCTGGGAGAGGCAAATGCTTTGCAAGGGGCCATGAGGCCCTCCCTTCCAACAGGGAGGTTGGGAGGCCAGAGGACAGCTGGCAGAAGTCTCCCCCCATCAGCCTCCAGAGTCCCCACAGCTAGGAGGGCTAGTGACAGGAGTGGTAGTACCTACCTCTGTGGTACTGAACCCCCAGGGCCACCAAGCAACCCAGAAGCAGGGCAGCAAGCAGTAGAGAGACACCAGCCAAGACCAGCTCCAGCTGGGTGTGCAACCGCAAGAGGCGACTGGTCCTCTTCCGGAATCCCGCCTGGGGAACAGAGGAGGACCTGGAGTAGCAAGCTTCAGGTGGGCGACCGGACCACAGAAGTCCTCCCGGAGGGTGAAGGCCCAGGCAGTTTCCAGAGCCATGGAGCAAAGACTGCTAACAGGGTTAACTTGGGGCACAGGGGCAACAACGAGGCAGGCTGAGTTGAGCCCTGAGCCTGTTTTGTGCAACGTCATGGCTTAGAGTCGCCTCACCATAGTCCTAGCGCAGAGGCCAGAGATGGAGCTGAGGTGGGGGCAGGTGACGCTCCAGGGCAACCCAGAGAGCTCCTGGGTGTGCCTGGCGTCGTGCCAGGGCTGGGGGGCCTAGTGAGACAGGGAGGACCCCCTTGCCCACCTCCACGGCGTCCGGGGAGGCCCCGCCCTCTACGGGGGTCTCGGGAGCGTCTTCATCCCGCAGTGTGGCGCGTTTGTACTCCACCATCTGCCAGACAGTCGGGGCGCCGACCCAGGTCAGGCAGAGAGGGCTGCGCGCCCACGGCCCTGCCCCCGCGCCCCTCGCCCGGCCGGGCCCCTCCTGCTTCAAGTGCGGGGCCCCTTCCCTCCAGCCAGCCTGGGTCCCTCCGACCCCTGCCCGTCAAGTTAGTCCGCGAGCCGGAGCCGCTTCCCACCGCCGCGGGCCCCCCCACCCCCGGCTCCTCCCAACCCTGGTCTTCTCCCCCGGAGCCCGGGGCCCGCACTCACGTTGCCGCCGCCGCCCAGCTCCTGCAGCGCGACGCTCATGGTGGAGTCGGGGCCGGCGGCACCTTAGGGCTCCCGGCGGCTGGCTCTCGCCCAGGCCGTGGCCTCGGCCCCGGGCCGGGCCCCGCCGCCGCCGCCCGCCATCGCCACCGCCCCCGCCTGCCGGCGCCCCCCTCCCCCCGCGGCGCGGCGCTCCGGGCAGGGGTGGGGGAGGGGAGGAGCGCGCCGGCCGCGCCCCGCCATCCGTCCGGCGCCCGGTCCTGGCTCCCGGTGCCCGCGGCCCGCGCCACAGAGCTGCACCCAGCCAGAGTCACCCGCCCTCCAGAAGCTCCGAGTCTCCCTCCCCGCTTTGTGGTCAGCACCCCATCCCAGCAACACCCTCTTACAAGCCTCCCTTAATTTACATTTCTTTGACCCAGACCGAAAACCCTGCTCAATCCCCGAAATTGCAGGCCCTCCCCATTCCCTTCAAACACCTTTGAGAAATTACGCTCTCAGGGGAACGTCTTCCCCCAGCTGTCCGCACTGCCCCTCTTCAGCCAGCACACACAGAGCAGCACGCCCGAGGTGACCCACATTCAGGGTGTCAGCACCATATTTATACAGGGAGCACATAGACCCGAAGTACACAGGCAGGCACTCAGCCCAACACACGGCCCACAAACACACACACACACCACCACGCACAGACTGCATATTCACACAAAAGGTATACACTTACCAGGCACCCAGAGACAACATGTGTTCTGCCCTGAGGTTCTGGACACACATTCAACACACACACACACACACACACACACACACACACACACACGTGCTTGGGCAGCATACAGACACTGCGCACACTCTGAGTCCACCCTTACACGCTGCTTCAAGACTGCACTTTACTCTCCAAGATAATTGTGTCATCAGATCATCTCACAAAGGGAGGGTTACAGATGGTGACAAATCGGCAGGGAAAAAAACAGCCATGCACAGATATTTAAAGAAAAGACGAGTTAACACTTCTAACTTGAGAAAAGCAAACCACTTTATTTGGGAGGTTTACAAGAAAAAAAAAAAAAACACCAAGCAATATTTAACTGAAAGGCAATAGTGTGGCATCTATGCATCTGCCATCTGCCTTCCATATTGTCATTCCTTAGTCAGGCCTGGTGGTTTTGCAGTCTGCTTCACTGAAGAGTATCTGGTCGTTTAAAAAAAAATTTTTTTTTTGTTTTAAAGTGCCTCATTCTCATCCCACCTCTCTCAATTTGACCTGAGAAGGCTTGGAATGGCAGCAAATCCACACCCTGGATTCTTGACTCTAACCTCAGTTCTCAAACATCTTGCTGTGAGCATCTCCAATATGGAATGCTCTTGTGGCTGAGAAAGGGTAGATGATGTACGACCGAGAAACTGCTGGATTTCTTTCTTTTGGCATTTTTCACCCCAAAACTGCGTGTTCTCAAATAAGAGGCAGTACAGTGTCATAGTTAGGATGAAGGATTCTGGATTCAGGCTCAATTTCCTCTCTGGTAAAATGGAAATAAGAATAGTATCCATTTCAAAGGATGGTGGTGAGAATTAAATGAAACAATACTTGTAAAGTTCTTAGGACAATTTCTGGCACATAAAGGGTACTCTTGCTGCTACTGTTATTGTTGGTGTAGTTATTATTAAAATCCTATAGGTGGAAATGAGAATTGTATGGCTGGAGGAAGCCTGTTCTGCTTCCCAGATGGGAACATGGGTTCTAGGTTAATCAGGGGTTCCCTGAGTAAGGAACTTGCTCACCCAGCCACACTGTGGTCTGCAGCAGCACAACCTTCTCCTGTCCACATGGGGCACGTCTCTGGAGTTCATATTCAATGAGATGACAACGTGGCATCACATTGCTGACCTCTTTCCCACTTCCCCCAAGCCTGGATGGAGGGAAACGTGGCCACAGGGTCAGTCCTGTCATATGGAAAATCCCACCATGACATGGCCATGTGAGTACAAGAAAACTTCTTTATAAGGACTTTCCAGCAACAGACTCATAGAAATAGCCCCATGGCTGTTGTAATACCATGCTGTAAGTAGCAAGCTTATATAGCACTGTACCATGGCCAGCCACTGTTCCAGGTATTTTTACATCAACACACTCATTTATCTTCATGGCACAATGAAGCCATTTTGTAGGCGAGGAAACCAAGGCACAGAGAGGCTGTGATACACAGCCAGTGAGTAGTAGAGCTGGAATTCAAATTCAAACCCAGGCAATCTGACTCCTTTCTTGGAGAGCACTTTGGCAATATGAATCAAAATGAGTACACACTTCCTCCCAACATTCTGCTACATCTTCTCTGGAAGAATAAGGGGAAGCACATAGTTTTCAAGCCAAACAGACCTGGATTCAAATCCGGGCTCCATTCTTTATTAGGTATATAATCTTTATTTGAATGCTCTGAACTTTCATTCTTCTTCATCAAGGTGGGATCATTTCTACTCAGTGTATTGCTGTGAGAATTAAATGCAACCACATAAGAAAGAGGCTGGTACCTCTATATACAGTATTTCCAGTTTCACTAGGTTTGGCCTAAATGGATATTTCCTTTCCATGCCCCTTTCATAACCCAGATAGTTTATCAGGTTCACAACTATTCCTGACTACATGTTAAGTACCTTATGGCTTGGAGATTCTTCTATTTTATATAACTCTATTTTACTTCCTCTGTGTTTATAATATTTGACTCTGTTTTATTCTCTCATTCTATTATTTTTCTATTTTCTGCTCTTATTTTCCTATAAGTTTAATTTTATGAGGTCAGTTTTTCTCTAAATTGGTTGTGAATTGAAAGGGAATGGAAAATGTTTTATGTGTTAACCTATAAAAACCGTATAGTCATGAAGATAACACACACATTAGTATCCAATGTTGACAAAGATGGGGAAAGTGAGCATCTTCATATATTGCTGGTGGCTTATAAACTGATACAGTCTTTTTGGCAATATGTATCAACAGTTATGGGTACATAATTTTTTACGTAGAGAGTTGAATTCTAGGAAATTGTTCTAGGAAATAAGCCTGTTATCTACAGCATGATTATCTACAGCATGTTTGTATCAGTTAGCTTTGAATGAATAACAGACTGCCCAAACTTAATGGATGAAAATAGCAAACATTTACTTTTCAGGTTCAGCAGGTTGATTGCGTGGTTCTTCAGGTCTGGGTCAGCTCACCAGGAGCTGAATGGCCTAGCTGAATGACATAATTTACATGTTTGGGCCTCAGCTGAGATGACTGGGCCCAGTCTCTGTGTGGTCTCTCCTTCACCAGGAGGCTAGCCCAGGCCTCTTCATATGGTGGTATCAGAATTCCTAGCAACCAAAAACCGGCAAGCCCCAGTACATAAACACTTTTCAACCCTCTACTGGCATCAAATTTGCTAAGGTCCCTACTGAGAAAAGCAAGTCAAATGATCAAGCCCAGATTTAGGAATGGAGAAAAAGAGTCTACTTCTTGATTGGAAGAGCTACAAAATATTTGGGCCATTTTTCTCCTATACCATATGTTCATCGCAGCACCATCTATAATAACAAAATGGGAGGGGATTCAATGCCCAAAGGTAGAGGTCTTGTTAAATAACTCAAATATCCATACACACATCCAAACATTCCATCATTTACAAATGATGGAAAAGAGTTAATACTATCAGGAAATGGTCTCCATATAGTTAAGTGGGAGAGAAAAATAATTCAAAAATCTCATTTTTGTGAGGCAAAAAAGTATAAAAGCATAGGTTAAAAAAAAAGATTGAAAGGACATGCAATAAAATGTTAATCACTGTATCTAATGATGAGGTTACTTTTAACTTCTTTATGCTTTCCTGCATAAGAGCTAACAATTCTATTATCTAGCACTACCAAAGCACTTTATGAATGCTAACTTATTCAATCCTCATGATGACTCAGTAAGATAGAGTCTACCAATATCATTGTCCAGATGGGAGAAACTTAATAACATACCTAAAAAGTCACACATCAAGGAGAAGGAAGATTCTTGCTTTGAATCTAAACTCCATGCTCTTAACTACAAATCACTTTTTAAGTCAACTGATTTGTCTCAGATCAGAGTGTGATGTTTGATAAATGGACTATATCATTGGTTTCAAAAGTTTTTTTAAAAATCACTAAAACTCTTTTATTGCAAATGTAATTTATACTCCAGAAGTATACAGAATAAAAGATGAACTTCGTTCTGCCAGGATCCCTGTACCATTCTCAGAGATAACCATTATTAGCACTTTGGTGGAGAAGGCAATGGCACCCCACTCCAGTACTGTTGCCTGGAAAATCCCATGGATGGAGGAGCCTGGTAGGCTGCAATCCATGGGGTCGCTATGAGTTGGACACGACTGAGCGACTTCACTTTCATGCACTGGAGAAGGAAATGGCAACCCACTCAATGTTCTTGAGTCCCAGGGACGGGGGAGTCTGGTGGGCTGCTGTCTATGGGGTCGCACAGAGTCAGACACAACTGAAGTGACTTAGCAGTAGCAGCAGCAGCAGTTTGGTATGTATTTCTTTCTTTTACTTATGTATTTACTTACCTAAATACACTGTGTGTGTGTGTGTGTAATTGTGCATACATATGTGTGTATACTTTTTCACACATGTGAAATCACACTCTACACTTGTTATTTGATGATATTTTGACAGGTCTTAGAGATCTTACCATGTCAATCCACAAAGATCTGCTTCATTCTTTTTTGTAATTTATCAGCCTCTGCTAAAAAGAAGAATCCCAGAAATACCTTCATGGTATAGGCTTTCTTTGAGGGACAGGGCAAGACATGATCATGAGAGATGTAAAAGGATGACCCCAAAATACTTGTAACATTGTATTTGTTTCATAGGACGGCTGTAACTAAGTACCACAAACTGGGTGGCTTAAAACAGAAACTTGTAACTTACAAACTTAACTTATAATTATCTGGCAGTCCAATGGTTAGGACACTGTGCTTCCACTTTAGGAGGTGAGAGTTTGCTCCCTGGTCAGGGAACTAATGCATTGGGGTGCAGCCAGAAAACAAACAAAGAACAAAGAAAAAACTAAAAAGAAAAACAGGAACTTATTTTCTCACAGTTTCGGAGGTGAGAAGTCCAAAATCTAGGCAGGGCCATGCTCCCTCGGTAAGCCCTAAGGAAGAATCCCTCCTCGCCTCTTCCATCTTCTTGTGGCTCCTAGCAGTGCTATGTTCCCTGGCTTGCAGCCACACCGGTCCTATCTCTGCTTCCTCCCAAGGCCTTCCCAAGTGTGTATATGTCTTGTGCATTTGTCCTCTTCTTATAAAGACACCAGTAAGGGTGCACCCTAATCTAGTATGACCTTAGCTTAATTTAACTAATTAACATCTGCAAAGACCCTATTTTCAAATAAGGTCTATTCTGAGGTTCCAGGTAGACATAAGTTTTAGGGGAGACCCTGTCCAGCTCACTACACAGGCCTACGGTTTCTGCTTGAATAAAAGTGTCATTAATACTCAATTGTCAAAAGGCATATTATTCTGCTGAGAACATATGGATTCAATCCCACTAGTAGGTTTTGAGGGGCTTTCAAAAGAAATTCAATGCATGTCACAACAATCCAAACAAACTTTACTTCACTTTACCTGTGAAAATGAATCTTCATCTCATGGACAGGGATGCAGAACATCAGAATTTAAGTAGAGGATCATAATTTAAAGAACTTACTCTGGACTTCCCAAGTGGTCCATTAGTTAACAAATCCGCCTGCCAATGCAAGGGACACGGGCTCAATTCCTGCTCTGGGAAGATTCCACATGCTGAGAAATGCCACATCTACTGAAGAAGCCCCTCTGCCTAGAGTTAGTGCTCGGCAACAAGAGAAGCCACCACGATGAAAAGTCAATGCAACAGAATTAGAGAGTAACCACTAGAGAAAGCCCACGCACAGCAGCGAAGATCCAGTGCAGCCATAAATAAATAAAATTATTTAAAAAAATAAAGAACTCGCTCCAAATTTTCACAACATAGCTGAATCATGTATTACTATATCTTTACAATTTCACACTTATGTCTTTTGCCTTAATCACAATCCAGCATGTGTCTTATAGGAGTAAGATTATTTAAGAAGGAACTAACCAAGTAAACTCCAAGTTAAATTGCTATTCCTCCATTCTCTCTCATTCTGAGAGGAGAAACCAGAAATGTTTCAATTCCCCACCCAGTGCTCTCATCTTATTCTTGGAAAGAACCCAGATGGGCCCTTGATCACTTTTGGTAGGGTCAGTGCATTACCTCCTGAGACAAGTCACTTCACTTTAAGACAAGTTCTACAAAACTATTAGTGTAGGCTCTGTCATCTCTAGGCTTCACACTAGAATACGGAGGCTCAGAGAAGTATGTATGCATGTTATGCAAATACATGAGAAAAAGATTGGAAGGATTTCTGTGATTTTCCATATCTCCCTAAAATGTTACCAGTACCAGTGAACTAATTAAAAAATAATAATTGTGGGGTCAATTAGAAAACTATTTGCTCACACAGGAAGTTGTAGAGCTTGGATTGGAACCCAGGGCTGAACAACCTCTAGCAGGGGTGGAATTCTTTGGACTCTCCCCTAGTAACCCTGAGCTCCAGCTTTTCCTGTCCTTCCAGGTCTGGAGACTCTGCTCACCCAGCAGGGCTTCCACCTCCAGCTCCAGACCTCATCCCAGAGACCAGGACACAGCAGAGGAGGGTTTGATAGGGCTGGGCCTTTGGTCTTTGGTCTTGAGTGAGACTGTACAGGTGGCTTCCCTGGAGGTGCAGCTGGTAAAGAATCCGCCTGCAATGCGGGAGGCCTGGGTTCAATCCCTAGGTTGGGAAGATCCCTGGAGAAGCTAGTCTACCCACTCCAGTATTCTGGTCTGGAGAATCCCATGGACTATAGGGGTCGAAAATAGTAGGACACGACTGAACAACTTTCATTTCACTCAGGTCTTTGGTCTTGAGTGAGGCTGTACAGAGGCAATTCTGGCACTCCCGAGCCTTGTCCTAGGGCAGCCATGATGGCATTCGCCTTTGTGTCCCTGGAACTAACAATTGTTGAAGGAAGAAGACCCAGCACTAGGCTCCTCACCAGCTATGTGATTTAGAGGGAAGGAGGAAATGGGCTTTGGGAACCGTAGAGAACCCTCCGCCTTGAGTATGGACTTAATGATTATTATTCGGATGATTATTATCCTTATCAGCGCTGTCGTCACTATCACCGAATGTGCGACACCTCCCTCCCCCAAGGCCAGAGATTGCGCCAGAGCCCCAGCCCGCTAGCAAGCAGGTGACGCCGCCGTTGACAGCCAGAGGAGGAGGGAGGAGAGAAGAGGGTGCGTGGTCTCCGGTGCGGCGAGAAGTGTCACGTGATCCCCAGCACCAGGGCGGAGACACCCTCTATCCCTCCCCTTCTACCTCCGGACTCACCGGCGCGCGTCGCGTCCTCAGGCGCTCCGGGCTTCCCCGCGTCACCTGCAGCCAGCGCGCCCCCCGCGACGCCGTCATTCATTCTTCCTACACTGCTAGCGCAGCGCGGGCCTCGCGGGCGGGGAGAACCGCAGCGCGCAGCGCGCGCTTTGAGCCCGAGTTTCGGCACTAATCTCGACTCTCTCCTTGGAGGAGTCTCGGTAACTGGGCCGACACGCGCTCACCAAGGCAGACCTGCACCCCCAGCCCTGTTGCTGGAGCCGAAACTCGGGCTCAAAGCCCCCGCCGAGCCCTGCGGTTCTCCCAGCTCCTGAGGTCCCCAAGTACCACCCGGGCACACAAGAACCCAAGCATGGATATAGAAGAACAGAGACACTTAAGGGATAGACGTAGACACCTGGAGTAGGAAACGGCAACCCACTCCAGTATTCTTGCCTGAAAAATTACAAGGACGGAGCGTGGTGGGCTACAGTAGTCACTGGTGTCGCAAAGAGTTGGTCATATACTCATGCAATGTACAATACATAATTTTTTACTGCTGTGTAAAGCAAAGGTCCTTCTCAAAATATTATAGCTTAAATTTTAAACAAAGAGAGACGTAGACAGAGACTAGGACACAAAAAGAAATGGGGCACCGAGGCAGAGACACAGAGACGTCGAGACAGACTGACAAATAAGTAGGCACAGACAGAAACAGAGGGCGGTCACAGAAACACAGACTCTAGATGACAGTTTCAGACCCGAAGAGCAATCCCACACGAGAGCGCGCCAAAGATGGGGACACCACCCGTTGGCCTGAGCTATTCCTGCGTCCTGCGGGTTCCCGCACACCTTCCCGCGTATCCGACTCTCCCCCCGCCACGCTTCCGGTGTCCGCCCAGCTTCGAATGCTGGCCCTGCTTCCGGCCCCGACCCGCTCCCCAATTCCCAGTGCCTCTACTCTCCTCCCGCCCCTGGCATGCCGGGGTCGCTCCTGCCTTCCCCCCAGTCCCGCCTCTCCCCGCCAGGTCCTGCACCCGTTGTGGCCGGGTACGGTTCTCCCAGGCGCCACTCCAGCCAATGGCAGGACTCTCCCACTTTCGCTCCCGTATCTCCGCAGAAAGCCGGAGGCGCTCGGGTCCCGGCACACACATACACACCCACCCCACCCGCGGCCCGCCTCCCTGCCTCCCAACCCTGGCCGGTGTCCGCCCCTCCTCCCCCGCGCCCCGCCCGCCCCGCTCTGCGGCAGTCGGGCGCTCATCGTCATTCCGCTCTCACCGCCGCCCCCGCCCCCCGCGCACCGCCCCCGCCCGGTCCCCGCCGCCGCCACCGCCGCCGCCGCCTGCCCAGCGGCCGGGGAGGCGGAGGCGCGGGGGAGGAGGCCCCGCTTGGCTCCGCAGCCCCGGATGCTGCATGACTTCATCCTTCCGCCGGCTCCCCTGCTGAGCTAGGGCCGGTCCGGCAGCTAGCCCGCCGCCCGCGCCCCGCCGCAGTCCCGCGCCCGCCATGTCCGAGATCCTGCCCTACAGCGAGGACAAGATGGGCCGCTTCGGCGCCGACCCCGAGGGCTCTGACCTCTCCTTCAGCTGTCGCCTGCAGGACACCAACTCTTTCTTCGCGGGCAACCAAGCCAAGCGACCCCCCAAGCTGGGCCAGATCGGCCGAGCCAAGAGAGGTACACGGCCGGGACCCGAAGTCGCCGCTTGACCCAGAAATCCTCCCCCGGGCGCCCCCCGGCTGCAGTTCCCCGCCAAGCGCCCTCAGCTCTTGCCGCAGACCAGCGCAGCCAGCCGCGGTTTGGGGGTGGGGGGCGGGTAGAGGGTGGTCCCTGCTGCAGTGTTGTGTCCCCCTCTTCCCCTCTCCTGGGAACGCAGTGCCCCGGATTCGATGCTCGCCACCTCTGGAAGTAGAGCCTTGGCACACGGGCGAGGGGGAGGGGCCGACCAGGGCATTCGGGGCTGCCTGAAGTGGGGACATTGGGCGACTGGCCGCTTCTACAGGATCAAACGCTGAGTCGGTGTATGCTACGGAAGAATCTTCGCGAGGGGAGGGATGCCGATTGGAGAGTGGGCAGGGGGCGGGGGTTCGGTTGTCCTGGTTGTTTGCAAGGGGAAGGGGCTCTGTTGGTACCAGGATCGGAAGAGGTGTTGAAACCACAAGGTTAGGTTGGGGAGAGGGCTGGAATAGATGGAGATTTCGGGTTGAGGAGGGGATTCTGTTGAAGGGAGGGTGGAAGTGGGGGATCCCATGAGCAAAAGCTCTCCGATCAGCTTGGAAGTAGGAGAGCTCAGGCGGCGGGAGGGTTTGGACTGGAAGGTTGAACGGCTTGGAGTCTTAGGAAGAGGGGCGTTCCTCCGCAAGGAGAGGATTGGGTCTATGGGAGCTGGGGGTCGGCCTTGGGTTGAATCGGCAGCAAAGAGCAAATGGGCAGGGCACTGTAGCAGGGGGTCTCAGGGGCGTCTCTGGGCCACGGGCAGTAGCTGAGTGGGGCGCGAGGACGCGGGGCCCAATTCTCGCCGCTGCCCCCCGAGGCCGCGCGGCTGACGCGCTTTCTCCCTGCGCAGTGGTGATCGAGGATGACCGGATAGACGACGTGCTGAAGGGGATGGGGGAGAAGCCGCCGTCCGGAGTGTAAACGCGCCGGCTCAGGCGGCGGGCTCCGGGCCCAGCCCCGCGGCGGCCAGGAGCGCGGGCCGGCGATGCGGCTGCCATCGCCCCCCGCCCCGGCCCAGGCGCCCGCGGGCGGGGACTGCAGGGCCGCGCCGCCTTCGGGTTGCAGTCGCTGCCGCCGCCGCCGCCAGGCACTCCGGAGCTGTCCGCTTCAGCACCACGGCGGCGGCGGTAGCGGCGGCGCGGACCGGCCCGGAGCCCGCCGCCGCGCTCTTGCACTTTAGAACCTCGGGCCGCAGCCCCACCCCGCACACCGGAACGGACAGAGACCCGCGGCCCTCAACCCCCGGCCCGTCCCCTCCCGCACGGCTCCCCTGCCCCGCCCCTCTCCGGCAGGTCTAGTCTGCAAATCGACTGCCTGCCGGTGTCGGACCTCGCGCGCAGCCAGGGATGTTTGGCTGCGTATTTGCATGAGCTTCCCACCCCTCTGAGCCCAGCCGCTCCTCACCCCTACCCCTGTCTGGCGTGACCCCAGCCTCAGCCTCTTTCTAAGGGACTTCCTCAGCACATTTGTATTTTTATATCCGACTCTTTGTTTACTAATCCCCCTCATGGTTCATGCCCTGCCCCCCCATGGTCTCGGCCACGCTCTTCTGCGCCTGGCAGAAAGGATGGGTGTTGAGGCTGGGATGGGACAAGCCCCCAACATGGTAACCAACCACATGACCAGTCTGCCCATGCCTGATTCCAGGCGGCTTTCTGGCAGACCTCCTCCCCTCAAGGTATCACCTTCCAAGGGCCCAGGTCTGATTTTACCTTGGACCTTTGCGTCCTGCCCCTGGGATTCCAAACGGGGGCTGCACTGCATCTTTGGATGACACCTGTGGCCCTGGAGATGTTCTCAACCCCTGGGGGTGTCCTTTGTAAATGTTCCTCCATCCTCACTGTACCAGGAGTGAATAAACACAGACCTCCCTGTGTGTGTGTGTAGCTGCTGCTTTGGTTTGCTAAAAAGTCAGCCCCAAATGGCTCCAGTTCTTTTTAGGGAGGGGATAAGGTATTTGGGAATCTCAGGTGCATGTTACTGGCAGAGAAGGGTTGCCAAGTAAACATAGGCATGTCAGTCTGGCCTGAAAACACCATAATAGTGTGGTCTCCTTGGGTAAATAATACAACCTAAGCAGGATAGGTCACCAGAGTTGGAGCTGGAGCTGGGGTCAGAAGCAATCTAGATTTAAAGTCTGCAGCCTTCTGTCAATTAATCTACGTTGGATGGGGGTCAGTAACAGGCCCCTGGGATGTAAGTGTCCAAGGCTGGCTGGCATGCAGAAGGGCTGTGCTGGAGATGAATTACTGGTGAGTCAATATGTTGGGGGAGGCCACTGGGGAATCCAAGAGAAGTCTGAACCTGTATTTTTTTCATGTGGGGTTGCTTCCATCAGCTCTATCTTAGGCATGATGCCCCTGGGGTGTGAGCACCTTGGACTTGACCGCCCTGAGTCAGGAATACCAAATACTTGAGCCTGGAGCAGAAAGGGAGGCTGAAGGACCATGTTTCTGGCCTCACAGCTGAATGGCACTGAGGAAATCCTCATGATCTGAGTCCTGGAGGAAGCAGGGTGGGGTGGGAGGTCTAGGGGGTGACAGGATCTGTGCCCCAAGGGCCAGCTGGGCCACACTGAGCTCTTTGCCCTTCTGCATGAGGTAGAAATGAAAGTGGAAACCATTGCCATAGGTTGCATGCCTCAAGGACCAGCCATAATGAGCTTGAGCATAGTGTCTTGTCCGAAAGTGGGGGGCAGCAGAGGTCAATGAGATGAACCGGCCTGTAGGGACCAGCACTCGGCTCACCTGCAAGGCAGATAGAGAAGCCACTGGTGAGAAGCCCACCTCCAGGTTCTCAAAGGTCAGTACTGCACCAGATGCCCTCCCAGTGGGACCTCAGGTTCTACCCTGCATTCAGTAGCTCAGGGCTTTCCAGGGCAAAAGGGTGAGGCTCCCTCTCTGCCTCTGGCTGTTCCATGGGGGTCAGGCTACATCTTAGATACGTAGGAGCATGGGAATGATGTCAGATGCAGGGGGCACTGCTTTCCTCTCAACTGCTGACCTTCCCTATCTGGGATCTGGCCACAGCCTCATCTCTGTGGCAACTCAGTATCCAGTCTTTAACCTCTGGGAGCCTGGCCACTCCAGCCCCCTATAATCTTGACCCAGCTTAACATCCTCTTCCTTTAGGTAACCAGAGTCCTGAAGGTGACCCACTACTTGCTCCAAACCATGCCTCCCCTGGCTTCGAAGTTCTTCAAGTCTCCTAAAACCTTAAGCCTTCATTCCCCAGCTCTTTATTTATTTATTTATTTATCCCCCAGCTCTTTAAAAAAAAAAAAAAAAAAAAAAACTGTTTATTTATTCTTGGCCTTGTGGCCTGTGGAGTCTTAGCTCCCTAACCAGGGATCAAACCTGTGCCCCCTTCAGTGGAAGCGAGGAATCTTAACCACCGGACTACCAGGGAAACCCTCCCCAGCTCTTGAAGAGCCCTCTTTCCCTTGTTGCTCCCTCACCTCATTTAGCACCTGGTCCACAGTGTGGATACCTTCAGAGGACACAGTCCAGGGATCCTGTTCACCAGTCAACAGGGCATCCAGTGTGCCCTTTTCAAGCACCACGTCAAAGGAGCCACTAGGGAAGCCCAGTGCCCGCACGTCCATGGTCTCCCATCGCAGCGTGGGCACGTGGGCATACCGAGCCCTCATGGCAGCCACCACTACTGATGAGTAGTCCACACTGGTCACATCAGGGAAGCCCCGAAGGAATAGCTCGTAGCTCAGGGCACTGTTTCCACAGCCTGGGGTGAGAAGGGGTGGATGACAAAAGGTCTAGGTTAGCTTTGGTTCTCACCTCCGCAATTATCCATCCACTCTTGGCCTGTTTTCTTGAAGCCCAAAGCCTCCTGTACTGAGGGAGAAGCAGCATGGCACAAGAGCATGAGCCCAGGAGTCATACAGATTTGGGCACCTGTCCTGGCTCTATCATTCCTGGCTGTGTGGACTAAGGCAAGTTGTTTACATACTAGGAACTTGGATTTCCTTGCCAGAAAAATGAAGACAATACCTACCCTACATACAGGATGTGATGCGCTAAATTTAACAACTAAAACACCCAAAGACCAGGATCTCTGAACTTAAAAGTTCAAGGATTTGGGTTCTGATATCCTTAGTCATATATCCCTGGTAAGTCATTCAACTCTCAACTTCAGTTTTCTCAGACTCAGAATGGGGACAATATAATATAAAAGTTGCTCAGTCGTGTCTGACTCTTAGCGACCCCATGGCCTATATGGGGAATTCTCCAGGCCAGAATACTGGAGTGGGTAGCCTTTCCCTTCTCCAGGGGATCTTCCCAACCCAGGTATCAAACCCAGGTCTCCTGCATTGCAGGTAGATTCTTTACCAGCTAAGCCACAAGGGAAGCCCAAGAATACTGGAGTGGGTAGCCTATCCCTTCTCCAGCGGATCTTCCCGACCCAGGAATTGAACCAGGGTCTCCTGCATTGCAGGTGGATTCTTTACCAACTGAGCTACCAGGGAAGCCCTGGGGATAATACTGGCATGTAGTATTATTAATAGGATAATCCTAGTATTATCCTAATTCCTAATCTCTCCTCTGATGACATCAACTGTGGGAAGACTTCATGTTACCGGTTTTCAATCTTACTTGGGTTTCCAAGGCAGAATTAACAAGTAGAAGGGAAACTTAAGTGGGGACACACAGTGGAGATGACTGCCTATATTAGATTGGCCAGAAAGTTTGTTTGGGTTTTTCCATAACATCTTATAGGAAAACCCAAACGAACTTTTTGGCCAACCCAATAATTCCTTCATGTACGCTTGAGCACCACATATTGTCATTCTCTTGATGAACAGAGCCCCTGTCATCAAGGAGCCGATGCTCTGGTGAGGGCAGCAGATGTGTAATCAGGCAACTGCCTCATAATGTGATGAGTGTTTCAATAGGGACAGGCTGCAGGAGCACATGGGAGAGTCCCTGTCCCCACCTTAGGTGGGTGGGCTAACAGGTTCAGGTGAACTGACAACCAATCAAGAGTCTTGAAGAATCATTACACTCTGGTGGGAAGTTTCTGGGAACCAGTCCCAAAGGGAAGGAGGGAGGGTGGAGGTTACAGGGTGGATGTGGACCTACTGCCCAATGGGCGTGACCTTCCTCAAGGATCTGTTGGCCTCTTCCAGGCCCTCTTGTGGTCCGAATCACCGAGAACAGGCCTGGATGACAGTTCTTGGTGGCCTCACATGGGGATCCCCAGATCTTGGGATTAGATTGCCTTTAATCCCCATTTGCCTCCCTAAGAGGATCACAAAATAAGCTGCTGGGATAGCCCTAATCTAGCAGGCAGAGCTTGGCACCTGGACAGATGCCAAATACTGCTGACTGGTCCTCAGCTGCCCTTCTTGTGTTACTCAGACTCTGGGACTCAGGAAGAGTACTGTGTTGCCTGGGAAAACCCAATGTGTGCCTCCCAACACTGGAACCACAACAGGCTCTGGGACAGTAGGTGAGGGTGACTGAGCAGGAGACCCTAACTCAGTTCAGGCTGAAATCCCACTAAGTTCTCTGACCCACAATGCCTTCATCACCCAGCACCTGACCTCATATGCCTGCAGTGCTCTGTCAAACTGTGGACAGACCCATTGTCCCCTTTGGTACAGGAATGGCGTCTTCTAAGACAACTTTATTAAAGATGCAGGGAAAATAAAACTTGACCACAGGGCCACTTTACGCCCACAAAGCAGTGACTTGGGACTAACAACTAAGATGAGACTTGGAACAGCTACTGTTTCCCTAGGTGGGGCCTTAGGGAAGCAGAGCTCTGGATCCAGCATCCAAGAATGCATCATATGGGAGCCCAGAGCTATGTGAATGCTATCCCCAACACCAAGCGACTGAAGTATAAACCAGAATAGGTATTCACTAATTTATAACAGGAAAAATAGCCATAATGGGGTCTGGACAGTCAATCCTCTGGTCAGTCCCTTGTGTCTCTAGGAAATACACACTTAAGACAAAAATATAATCAGAAGATTCTACAGAACTTGGAGTCAAGCAAGAAGAGAGAACCAGAGAAGTATAATGACAGCAAAACTGGGCAGCCACATACACTCATCTGCAATGAGGAACCTAGCCATAGGGACTAGACACACAAGTCTTTAGGCAAGGTCCTCTTTCTCTGAGCATTCCCAGAGAAAGTGCCTCTCTGACTCCCGTTTTCAATAATAATAATGATAGCTAACAGTTTTTGAACACTGGGTCCCATGCTAAGTACTTTTATAAGGATTATCTCAGTTTATTTTCCCAGTAGCTCCATAGAGAAGATACTATCAGCAGCCATCACCATTTTCTAATTGTGACAGCAACTGTATAGCCCGGAAAGCCTAACATATCTACTATTTGGCAGTTTTCAGGAAAAAGTTACTGAACCCTAAGCTAGAATAGGTCTCATAATATTTTTCACTAACTTCAAAGGGTTGTCATGAGGATTAAATAAATTAGAAAGGGCCCACCACATTCCCTAGCATCAGGTGTTCAGTGTTCTTTAGGTGAAATGTGACACAGGGTACTCCCCAAGCTGTGGGTCCTGTTCTTAGATCTTGGGAATTCTGTCTGGAAAGTTTTTCTTTTTGATCTTTAGACATTTCCCTCCTCTATCCAGAAAAGGATACCTCCTAGTCAGGCAGAATTTAAGGCAGTTTTTCTCTGCCAATCACCAGAATCAGCCTGCAGGCTTGTTGAAAATACAAATCCCTGGGACCAGCCTTAGACCATCCCTAGAATTAGAAAATCAAGGTGGGTCCAGTTTTCCAAGTTATTACACTAAAGCTTGAAAAAGATAGATCTATGTTAAATCTATAAATAAATGTAGTGGTTTAAAGCCACAAAATTCAAGAGAGTTTTAAACCTCTGGCGGGAAGAGCTTTAGGGGCCCACACAGAAAACGTTGAATATACAAGGCTTTTAATTTTGTTGGGCATTTTTCTAGGTATCTTTCATCCTCACTCAATCATCTTAAAAGCTGTAAGTATGTACTCTATTTTTTAAAGGCTGAGAAAATGGAGGCACATAAATTTAAGTATTTTGTCCAGGATTCACAGCTACGATTCTATGATTTTGTCCATGATTCCACAGCTAAGATTACATGTGCCAAGATCCCTACATAATTGGCTGCCTCCAGGGTCCAAGTTCTTAAGCACTTTCTGGTTGGAAGAATGCTTGGTTTCTCAAACTGAGTAGGGTATATACACACACTCGAGTTATTATTTATGCTTTACATATATTTACATATAAATGTCTCACATATGTGAAATATTTCACTTAATCATACACATGCTTTTAAAAATATCAAGATTTTGGGAGGAAATCCGTTACTTAATCAAACTTCACTGGAGCCCTCAAGGCGGGCAGTGGAAGAGAATTCCAAGGACGGGGTTAGGTGGATCTCTTAGAGACCCATCCTGTTCTCAGTCGTGTCCGACTCTTTGAGATCCCGTGGACTATAGGCCACCAGGATCCCCTGTCCATGGGGATTCTCCAGTCAAGAATACTGAGGCGGGTTGCCAGGCCCTCCTCCAGGGGGTCTACCCAACCCAGGGATCGAACCCAAGTCTCCCACATTGCAGGCGGATTCTTTACTGTTTGAGTCACCAGGGAAGCCCTACCCACAACTTGTTCCTTCTGGGGAATCACACCAATCTTGATTGCACTCTCCCGCCAGAGGGCGCTATCCTCATGCTCACTGCACTAGGCGCGGGGGAGGAAGGGGGGGCGGAGCGGGATGACAGAGGACCAAGTTTCAGTTAGTTTGGAGAGTCAAGAGAGAACTCTCTAGGAGACAATGACCCAGTGGCGCAAACAGAAAAGCGCTAGGCATTCCGCTCAAGGTGAACGCACGTGCCTTATCCAACTTGAATTCGCAGTCCCTAAAAGTGAATTCGGGGCTCAGAGTTTATGATTTGTCCTAAATCATAGTCAACTAGCGCTGGGACTTGAACTAGGTCCTCTGAACTCGCCAGTGCTCGAGGCGGCCTCCCCAAAGTTCGTAACGGGGTCATGGATCACCTACCACCTTCAGACTCAGAGAGACTGTCTTTCCCCTGAAGGTCCCGGGACTAAGAATCTCTTCGCTCCTGTTTGCCCCGGCGAAATACTGCCGAGATTCTAAAGGTACTGGATCCTGACTTCTGACTGGAGTGTCCTCGGAGAGCGGCAGGCAGAGCGAGGGCGGGGCCAATCCAACCAGCTCCACCTGGACTGGGCAGCCCCGGAACTACCCACCTAGCACGAGGATACGGTCCAATGGCCGCAACTCCGGCTCTAGGAGGTCACGGAAGGAAGAGAAGTCTCCGAACCACTCGTAGGGGGCAGAGTCGGCAGCGCCCTGGTATCGGTGGTCCCAGTACTGGACCTCGCGGTACCCGCAGTTCTTCTCGGGTAACTCCGGCACCGGTGCGGAAGGCCCCAGACAAGCCATTGCTTGCGGCTGCCGGGCAGTGAGGGCAACTGGCCCCCACCTCTAGGCGGGGCGTGGTGCTCCAATGTAGCCAATGAGAATGGTGGCATATGGGAGGCGTGGCCTTTGTGTCTCCGCCGGGCATCTGCAGTTGCTCAACATAAACACGTGGAACTTCCGTCCTCTGCTAAGCGCTCCGGAAAGAATCTTCCGGGTGGGAAAGTCGTATTATCCATACGCTGAATTCTCTGGATGCACTGCTCACTAACTTCTGAGAGCCACACCCATGGTGTCACACATTCTGGGTCGTCACTGCTGCTGCTGCTAAGTCGCTTCAGTCGTGTCCGACTTTGTGCGACCCCACAGACGGCAGCCCACCAGGCTCCCCAGTCCCTGGGATTCTCCAGGCAAGAACACTGGAGTGGGTCGCCATTTCCTTCTCCAACGGGGTCGTCACTACCCACCTCATTTTCAGTTTGACAAGCTCTCTCCATTAAGAAGCCTGAATGTTAATAAGAGATTCATTTCTTCCCAGTTTTGAGCACCTGGAAGGCTCTGAGGGGTGGCGGGAGTAGTGCGGCCACGGGTCTTGCTCTCCAAGGAAGAGGGGCATGAACGCAGATATCAACACGGGCGAAGTGTTATGCTGGGCAGGGGTGGGGAGGGGAGTTGCGGAAGAGACAAGACGCGGGCAGAAAGAAACGTTACTTTTCTGGGCAAACGTTCGATTCACATTAGCGCCTTTGCGCCCAGGGCTAAGTACGTACTGAGGAGTAAGACTATTCCTGCTCGTATGGAGTGTGCACTCCATCAGGGAAGACAGATGTGAAAGCAGGAAATTTTCGAGTCGTAAACAAGGACTCACACAACTCCTGTCTGCGCTCAGTCCGTTGCGACACGTGGCGCTGGGAGCGGAACCTAGGTACCAAAGAGTCGGGCTTCCGGGGTAGCGGGCCCACAAGAGCGGCGCACCGGCAAGATGGCGGCAGGCCTGCGGAAACGCGGCCGGGCGGGTCCTGCAACCCGGGCAGCTGGACTGTGCGGGCAGTGGCTGCGGCGCGCCTGGCAAGAGCGGCGCCTACTGCTGCTGGAACCGCGCTACACGCTGCTGCTGGCCGCCTGCCTCTGCCTGGCGGAGGTGGGCATCACCTTCTGGGTCATTCACAGGGTGGCATGTGAGTGCGCCGAGGGGGAGGGGAAGAGGGGAAGGGAGACCGAACCCCCAATAAAAACTGGGACCCACATTCGGAACTCAAACTTAAACCCCTGATCCACTCAGCCATCAATTGCAGACCAATATCTTTTACCCAAATCCAAAGTCTGCTCCACAGAAAACCAAACTCGATCTTAATCTTCCCCAGAAAACCTGGGTCCAAATTAATGGCTGCTGCTGCTTTTCTGCGGAGAAGGCAATGACACCCCACTCCAGTACTCTTGCCTGGAAAATCCCATGGACGGAGGAGCCTGGTAGGCTGCAGTCCATGCGGTCGCTAAGAGTCGGACACGACTAGCGACTTCACTTTAACTTTTCAGTTTCATGCATTGGAGAAGGAAATGGCAGCCCACTCCAGTGTTCTTGCCTGGAGAATCCCAGGGACGGGGGAGCCTGGTAGGAGGCGTCTCTGGGATCGCACAGAGTCGGACACGACTGAAGCGACTTAGCAGCAGCAGCAGCAGCAGCAGCAGCAGCAGCAGCAGCAGCAGCAGCTGCTGCTTGTCTCTATGGCTTTGGACACGTCATATCCCTTGCTGGGTCTCAGTCTCCTCATCTGTTGAATTTTGAGGTCTCGAAGTATTTTCTCTGTGATAGCATTTTGTTACAGTCAGCTCGGCATTATTGGTCACTCCTCTCCAGGCAGAAAGCACTGGATTTAAAGCTTACTTGCTAAAGACAGTTAGTTCACTACATATTTACTAAGTGCTTATTATATTGCTAACACCATACTAGGTGCCAAGGGTATAGTGGTGAAAAAGATAGACAGATTTCCTACTTGTGTATGCGGACCTGGACAAAGATAAGTTAACAGAAAATTACATTACATTATATTCATCATAATGGTACTAGACAAAGTTCTATAATGGACAAAGGTGGGCACTTCAGCCAGACTTGAGGAGTCAGAGAAGGCTTCCTAGAGTCCTTTTCCAACAATAAGAGCTAGTTCCCCAAGGAAAGAGAGAAAGGGGTGGGGGGCAGATTATACTCTAGGAGAGAATCCTGTTCCAAAGAGCTCCCATTGAAAAAGAGAAAGTCTGCTTCCTTTGAAGAAATGAAATAATTAGAGTTGGAACACAGAAATCAAGTGAGGGTAGTATTAAGAGATGAGATTTCACATCATGAAGGTATCTCTAAGCTGTGTTAAGGAGATAGTATGATGATTAAGAATTTAGAGCTCAAGAAAAAAATAAAAAGAATTTAGAGCTCCATGTGTGCCAATCCCAACTCTTCCCTTCCTAGCTTACTGATCTTGAGCTAGTTACTTAATCTCATTAATTCATAGTTTTCTCTTCTAAAAATGGGAATAATAAAAAAAACTTGGTCTTTATTATCTAAGAGCAGTGGGGAATCACTGAAGGGTTTTAAGCAGAGAAATGTGATGTTTCTATTATAGGATGAGCTCTCTGGTTGCAGGGTGGACAATAAAATGTAGTGCAGTGAAAGTGGAAGCTGGGAGCCTAATTAGGGAGCTATTGCACCATTGAGGCTAGAGATTGTTACACCCAATTGAGCGGAGAAGGATGAGACAGATATTTAGGATGAAGAATAGGCAGGACTTGGTGACTGAGGGTTGGAAATGAAAGAAAAGTATCAAGGATGTTTCCCAGGTTTGTGACTTGGGCAAGTGAGAGGTTAATGGTGCCATTCATGGAATCCAGGAAGGGGACCACATTTGGAGTGGAAAGTTCTGAGTTCCATTACAGACATGTTTGATTTTGAGATACCTGGGTTCGTGCAGAGAATAGATCAGTTAGAGATGGGATTATGATAGAAATCCCAAGAATGAGCTGAAACTCTGTGCTTTGATGGAGCGAGGCAGAGCAATTCTGGACCGTGAAGTAATCACGTCATCCTGTCCTTTTGCAGATACAGAGATTGATTGGAAAGCCTACATGGCTGAGGTAGAGGGCGTCATCAATGGCACCTATGACTACACTCAACTGCAAGGTGACACTGGACCTCTCGTGTGAGTGGGGTCGGAGGTTCAGTGAGGATGGGAGGGGCTGGCTGGATGACAGGCTGAATAGCTTGACCTGGGCTCATGTTCCTTCTCTTCCAGGTACCCAGCTGGCTTTGTGTACATCTTTATGGGGCTTTACTATGCCACTGACCGAGGCACTGACATCCGCATGGCCCAGCACATCTTTGCTGTGCTCTACCTGGCCACTTTGCTGCTTGTCTTCTTGATTTACCACCAGACCTGCAAGGTGAGTTCTCACCACCAGGAGCAGGGCCCCCCAAGCTGGGAGGTCTGGGGAGTGGGGACGGTTCAGGGTTGGTGAACTGACCTTGTCCCCCACTGTGCCCACCTCTCAGGTACCTCCCTTCGTCTTTTTCTTCATGTGCTGTGCCTCTTATCGTGTCCACTCCATCTTTGTGCTGCGGCTCTTCAATGATCCAGTGGCCATGCTGCTGCTCTTCCTCAGTGTCAACCTCCTGCTCGCCCAGCATTGGAGCTGGGGCTGCTGCTGTTTCAGGTCAACACCCCTCCCTGGTGGACCCTTCTTTCATTTTCTGTATTTCCATCATTTTCTCCCCAGTTTTCTGCAGCAGAGGGAGTAAGGGAGTGGCCAGACAGTGCAGGTCAGTTAAGGGCTGCACTCGCATCCTGCGAGTCCAGGATGAGTGGAAAGTCTCCATCCCCAGGCGCCTGCACACACACCACCCTCTTCCTATCCTGTTTCCTCCAGGCTGCTTCTGTGGTTGGAGTTGGTCAGTTGCACTTTCTAAGTACTCAATATATTATTTGTAGCTCAGTCTGAGTGTAGAGACAATGTATCAGCTCCCTATCCCAGCCTCTTCCCAGGCTGCCTTAACCTCTCCAGAGGTTCTGAGTGTGAGTGCTCACCCTCTGTCTGGAGCTTGCTGGCAGGGAATGGGGAGCTGCTGTGGTGATGGTCGGGGGTACATGGCCCTGATGAAGCTGATCTTCACTCTTCCTCCCCACTATCCACTCCAGCCTGGCAGTCTCTGTGAAGATGAATGTGCTGCTCTTCGCCCCTGGATTACTATTCCTTCTCCTCAAGAAATTTGGCCTCCGTGGGGCCCTCCCCAAGTTGGGCATCTGTGCTGTCCTTCAGGTATTCCCTCCTTACCCTGTCCCCTTTCTGATGAAGTGGCGGCCACTCTGTCTGGACTCCTTTTGTTTTTGAGACATCCTCAAAGCCAGGGGACAGAGTTTTGGAGTTGATTCTGATCTGGACAGCCACCACCTCTAGACTTTGGTTTCTTTAGCTGTAAAACAAGGGTGTTGAACTAGATGGTCTCAGAGAACCGTTCTAGCTGTGCACATTTGTGACTGCTGCTGCTGCTGCTAAATCGCTTCAGTCGTATCCGACTCTGTGCGACCCCACAGATGGCAGCTCACCACGCTCCCCATCCCTGGGATTCTCCAGGCAAGAACGCATTTATGACTAGATGAATTTAAATATAAAGCACTGTTATTACGTCCTTCCTTGGCCTTTTTGGCCCAAGATTTTGGTCTGGGTGGGTGGGCTGGCTTTCTTGCTATTCCTAGTGGCAATTAGGGAATCTCTGGGATCTATACCCTATCCCTCCTCCCTTCAGTGATCAGCATGAGGCTGAGTGTGAGCCTGAGCAGCTGTGCTGATGTCACACTCATCCTCAGGTGGTGCTAGGGCTGCCCTTCCTGCTGAAGAACCCCGTCGGCTACCTATCCCGTTCCTTTGACCTTGGCCGCCAGTTTCTCTTCCGCTGGACAGTGAACTGGCGCTTTCTCCCCGAGGCCCTCTTCTTGCATCGTGCCTTCCACCTGGCACTGTTGACTGCCCACCTCACCATGCTCTTGCTCTTTGCGCTCTGCAGGTGGCACAGGTGAGAAAGCGGGGCAGTTCCTTGGGCAGACGTAGGGGAAGGAGTGAAGGGCCTAGGCCTTAGGGGCTGCTTGGGACATGTTGAGCTCTGTGTGGCCCACTATGGCAGTCTGATAAGTTGTCTTCAATGGTTCCTCCCCAGGACAGGGGAAGGTATCCTGTCGCTGCTAAAGGATCCCTCCAAAAGGAAGGTTCCACCCCAGCCCCTCACACCCAACCATATCCTTTAAGTCATGGGAAGGTAAGTCTTGCCCTCTCCAGGTGCAGATACGGTCCTGCTCAACTAACCCTGGACAGCTGCTGATCTGGGAGAGGGAAAGGAGGCTCCAGTAATAGCTACAGGGTCCATTTGTAGAGCTCCTACTCTGTACCAAACCCTGTGCTGAGTACTTTACATATTTAAGCATGTTTTATTCTTAATTCTAAATATCACTGAGTTACCATTATGAGGGGGCACCCTCTGCTTAGCGCTATCTTAAGAGCTTTACATATGTTTAAAGCTCACAAGAAACTCTGTTTTATCCTCATTTTACAGATGACAAAATTAGGGCTTTAAAAGGTTAAGTAATTTGCCAAAGTCACACAGCTAGTGAGTGATGGCTCCCTAGGCCTTACAGCTCTAGATTTTATTGCCTCCACACAGACTGAGGAACAGGTCCAAAGAGGTTCAGAAATGTGCCCGAAAGTATGTATCTAGGAACTACAGAGCCAGGTGCTATTAGACACCCCCAAACTTTGGTCCTCCCTGCTTTGAAATCTCCCTACCCCTCTGCTCCTGCCCTTGGCCTTGACCACCGCCTACAGATTGTTTCTACCCTCTTCACCTCCAACTTCATTGGCATCTGCTTCAGCCGCTCCCTTCACTACCAGTTCTACGTTTGGTATTTCCACACACTGCCCTACCTCCTGTGGGCCACGCCTGCCCGCTGGCTCACACACCTGCTCAGGTACTGGCTGGGACAGCCCTGGGGGAGAGGACGGGTGGGAAGCTCCTCATCCCAAGGCCATGACCGTGGAGGGGCAGTGGGTGAGCTGAAGAGCTGCAGGCCTAGAGACAGGATGAGACCCAAAACTTCTCTCTTCATTCTAGGTTGCTGGTGCTGGGGCTCATCGAGCTCTCCTGGAACACATACCCATCCACGTCTTGCAGCTCTGCCACCCTGCATGCATGCCATGCAGTCATCCTGCTGCAGCTCTGGCTGGGCCCCCAGCCCTTCCCCAAGACCATCCCGCACAGCAAAAAAGCCCATTGAGACCCAGCTGTTCTCTTCCAGTCCATTCTCGGGACCCTGGATGGGGATGGACTCTGCCCTTCCCAATAAACCAAGTCTCCTCCGCAGCCTCCGTGGAGGTGCCTGGACCGAGCTGTGAGAGACAGGCACGTGGCAGATAAAGAACTCATTAAGACAGTCCCAAGAGGCACTTTATTGCATAGGATCTGGGGGCTGTGGCTCTCTCCCCTCCTGCTGCAACTGCACAGAGCTCAGAGGGGAAGGGGCAGGGGCAGTGGGTGGAGGGGCAAGAGAGAGCACAGGCAGGCACTTTTTGTGGGGGCCAGAGGATTCTGTGGAGGGAATGAGAAGCAGTGGGGACAGGCTGTTGCCAGCCCACCCCTTCCCAGCACCGAGAGGCCGGCTCTGGGTGGCAGTGACTTTGAGTTGGTTGGAGGGGGTGCCAGCTGGAGCAGTGGGTGACCCTCACATGTTTGCGGGGCTGTAGCACAGCAGGTGGAGTTGCAGGTTCTGGTCCCAGTGACGCAGCAACAGGAAGAGACCACGGGCTGCAGCCTTGAGGTTGGCCAGGTCCAGGCCGTCGGGCAGGTGCTGCGCCCGCAGCCAACAGTCAGCCTTCGCAGCTGCCAGTTCCCACTCACCGAAGGCCCCCGCACAGCGGTGCTCCAGCCACGCAAGCGCCACAGCTGTGGCCCAAGTCCGGCCCCGCAGGTCAGCGCCACCAGGCCCTTCCGACCCCTCTGAGGCCTCAGTGTCTGATCCCCGCCCACTGTCCACCTGGCCCGGACCCTCGGAACCTGAGCTGGGGGACGGGCTGCAAGCGGCTGTGGCGCTGCCACCCTGGCCAGCACCGGGGGCTAGAAGTGCCCAGGGAGAGGAGGCCAAGGTGGGGCTGAGGCTGGCCCGGTGCACGGCAAAGGGCGAGGCGCGGCACAGGCGCTCCTGTGAGATGCGCACCGCCGCGCAGAACAGGGCGTCCAGGCGGAAGGAGCCGGGCGCCTCCTGCAAGCGCACCTGAGGAGAGAGGAGGTGGGGGGAGAAGCGAGCTGAGGCGGTGCCCTGGCCCTGGCAGCGCCACCCTCCACCTCCCGAGTCCTCACCAAGGGCAGGTAGTCATGGCCGCTGCCTTCACTGTTGCTGTCATTGACTTGGCCTGTGTTGGGGCTGCAGAGTCTGTGGCTGTCTGGGCCCCTGGGCTTCCAACGGCCCAGGCTGATCCGAGAGGGAGGCCGGGGAAGCGGGCGATAAGACCCTCCTATGGGGGCTGCATGGTCCCCCAAAGCAGAACTGGAGTTGCCAGTTTGTTCCGGGTCCCAGCCACCTGCCAGAGAGTCTCCCTTCAGTCCTGACGAGCCATTCAGTGGTGGTCCCTAAGCCTGCTGCTCCCTACTCCATTTCCTCAAATGTGAGTGTTACCTTTAGAGTGGACAGCTGTGGGGAAAGGAGCTGCATCTACATGGCTTTGAGAGATAGGAGGGGTACGGGCAGGTTCAGCTGGCTCTGTATGGGCACAGAAGATAGGGAGAAGTTTGGGAGGGTGGCCAGTGAGGTGAGAACTGGCTCCTGGGAGGCCACCTGGGACAGACCTTGCTTACCTGAGCTCTGCACCTGCAGGGCTGAGGGTAGGACCTCCCTGGTGGTAGCGTCCACAGCTACAGGACAGGTGAAGCGAGAAGGGGCAGAGCTGACCTTACTTGTCTGAAGGGCTCGGAGCCAGGACCTCCGGGCATGACCTACAAAACCAAGCAGCAGCATGTGGGCTGGGAGGGTGTGTATGCCCACCACCCACTCTCTGCAAAGAGGTTCACAGAAAAACCTCTGCTCCCATAATGCCATGGTTTCTTCCTTTGTCTTTTTTTTTTTTTTTTGCCAGCACCTTGAGGCTTGTGGAATCTTAGTTCCCTAACCAGAGATCAAACCTTGCCCTGGCAGTGAAAGCGTGGAGTCCTAACCACTGGTCCGCCAGGGAATTCCCAGCCCTCTGTCCACTTTTGCACAGAATGGAGTTCCTTCTTGGGGCCAGCTCAGATTCCTCAACTTTGACAAGAAGTGGTTAGGCTAAATGCTCAACCACCTTGTTATTAGCAAGGCTCCCTGGCTACCCACAAATGCAACATTCTGGACAACCTGGAGGAAGCATTGAGTGGTGCCTTTTCCATCCACTCATTTCAGCACTGCCCTGTAGAATTTTCTGTAATGATGGAAATATCCTGCATCTGTGTGATCCAGTGTGGTAGCCACGGGATCCAGTATGTATTATTCTTTAGAGTCTCCACTAAGCATATGAAGCGTGGCTAGTGCAACTGAAGAACTGACATTTTAACTTTAATAATCTTCCTAAATGAGAGATTTGTTTTTATATTATGGGCACTGTGAATCATTACAAGATTAAATTCCCTGTTGGCTGCTAGGAAACTTGGCCAGTTTCGGGTCCCCTGCCTGCAAGGGTACATAACCTCATAGTGTATATCTTTAATATAACCTCATTTTCTGTTCCCTTTTATTATCCCTTCCCCCCTGCTTAACTTTTTTTTCTTGATAATGTGGGTGAGCTGCCTCAAATCATTTGTGAGCAAGGTGAGGTACAGTGAGGGATCACACAGGCCTATGCCTCTGCCAGTCTCTGCCCCGTATGGTTTCCTTGAGCCCTGACTGCGCCCACCAGAACTCACCCCAGTCAGCCCTGGTCTCACCCCCTCTTCGAAGAGCCAGCTGCTCATTGTCCCGAACCACAGAAGCTGCTGTCAGTCGATGGAGTGCTTGGTCCCAAGCATTATCTCTTTCGGGGGGTGACGGAGGCAGTGAGCCATCATCCTGAGGCCCCCACAGCGTCTCCAACCCAACACCCACCTCCCAGCACACAGGCTGCTCCCCACACAAGGCCCGGATCACCACATGGCAGCGTGGAGCCTGGGGAGGCTGTGCTACTGCTGAAGGAGCCAACTCCCCATTGAGGGGAACAGCGGTGAACAAGAAGGGTGGTTCCATCAACATGTCCCAGTCCATGGGGGCTGGGGAGAGCAGATTTCCTGGGGAGAAACAATGGTAGGAGCAGGGGCCACGTGGTGCCCTGGGCTCCACCTCCCCACAGCCTCCTGGGTGACAGAACGCAGCTTCCCCATAACCTTTACCTGAGTCATCCAGGCCCTGTCCCAGTTGCTGCCCTGGCTCAGGGCCTGGCCCATCGGGTGCTACACCTAGAGAGGGGTGCCGGGGGCGTCCAGGGACTGGGTTCACCCGGCCTTGAGGGGATGAGAGGCTTCGGCCAGCCAGAGCCACTCTGCGTCGACGGCCCAGCACCTCAGCACTCAAAGCCCCAGTCTGCACCTGAGAAGTGGAGTCCACTGGTCAAAGAGTACAGAGCTCCTAGCCTGATCAGACATACATACACGACTAGCCACGTGCCCTTTTGTCTGAAACCCTAGATGGCTGATCACCACCCTTAGGGGTGAGGCCAGGCTCCCCTGGCCCCTGGCCCCCTTCCCCGTGTCATCTCACAAGCCCATTTTACTCATGGGCTTGTCTGTTTTTACTCAGGTCTTTCCCCTTTCTGCCTGATTGACTTCTTATTCTTCAGAGGAGGCTCTTGCTTTCCCGACTCCCTCAGACAGGGTTAGTCACCTTGACTCTGAACCCCCATAATGTCACGCTTCTGTGCTTGTCGACATGTGTCGCATGGTATCACCATTATATATCATCATAACCTCTCTGTTTTTTCAAGTAGACTTAATAATAACCACTTCACAATCTATGCCATACAGCCAATGGTCAATAAACGTTTGCTGGATACATGGTGGGATGGGGATGGACTCTCACCTTGACTGGAGCCAGTGGGGATGGAGGCAGGGGACAGGAGCGGGAGCTGGCAGATTCTCCCCAGGCTAGGCTTCGGCAGCCCTGCTGAGAAGGGGGATCCAGGGGAGTGTTGCCCTCAGGGGAGCCCGGGCCCTGGGAGACGGGGGATGCGCTGCTGCCTGTGGAGCCTGGGCCTGGCTCTGGGCTGGCAGAGCAGTGGGTGAGCACATACTGCTCCCGGATGTATGAGGACTGGAAGATGCGGTGCCATATGGCTGTGTCAGAAGAGGGATTAGGTCCGGGGTCCGTGACTGGGTCTGTCAGAGCATCAGTACCTATGGAGAAGTAGAGCAGATCCCAGCCCTGGCCTCTCCACTGCCCACTTCCCCTCTAACACACACACACACAGAGGCACTCACTCCGCTCTGAGTCCCCAGCAGCCCACGGGCTGGACAGCTCTGCTGACACAGTGCCTGTTCCCAGTGGCTCTGAGGTGCCAGTGGGCTCAGTGCCAGGGCTGGTGGCAGATGGTGCTTCCTCTGGGGATGGGAACACTGAGCCGCCCAAGCTCTGCCAGCCAGGCTCTTGGCCCTGGAGAGGGATAGACATTGAGGAGGAAAAAAAAAACTGATTATAGTTATACACCCTATCTTTTTCCAAACAGGATTTAAGATGGCTCACTGCAAGAGGCAATAAAGATTATAAAGCAGAAATGAAAACCCAGTACTAAGAAAGGAGGAAACATATATGCTGACCACAGTGTTACTAGAGCTGCTATGACTGGGCTTCAGGTTTGGCCCTGAGCTTCCTGGCAGCCAGGGAAAAAGGCAAACAGTCCATTTTACAGCTCTCCCAATCAAAAAGGAGCTAGCATGCTTGGTTCTTCTAGAGAGAGAAAGCTTTTCCTAGCAAAAATAACTCATGTATCCAACTCCACCTCTGTGTCAAGTATCCTACCAACAGTGTGCAAGTCATGAATTTCTAATTAAAACACCCCTATGAAAAAAGTCAGTGTAAGGGGCTCAGAGAGGTTGACTGACTTGCCCCAAATCAGATGGTCAGTACACAGCAGAACTGGGATCTGAGATTTCATCAAGACGATGCCCTGTGTGGCCCTGGAAATAAGTGTTACAGGAAATAAGCTAAATGTTGCTTTTTGTAGGGTACTGTGTGAAACAATGAGCAGGTTTCAACAAAAACATCAAAGCTAATGCTGGTGCTGCTCTCTGTGTGCTTTGGTGACCAAAGGCATCACTCTGTAGGACAGCTCAGTGGGAGATCTTATGAGGGAGGCAGGCTGCAGTCACCTGAGGGACCCAGTTTGGTCCCTGGGGAAGTCTAGAGGGTAGCAGTAGATGAGTTTGGCAGAGAGAAGCACCGGGAAGAGGAAATGTTTTTTTTTTTTTTTTTTTAGGAAATGGGTTTTGAAGAGACACAGGGGCTTCAGCCATCCCAGGCCCACCTCCCACCACCCCCCAACCCAGGCCTACCCCCGGGGGTTGGGACCGGAAGCCGTCCACCCTGAAGAGTGAGCAGTAACCAAGAAGCTGGTCCCCAGGATAGAGCGCGGGGATCTCCCGGGGTGTCAGCAGGGCCTCTACTGCATCCGGAACAAACCAGTCCACAGAGATGTCACTCAGCGCGGGCTCCAGTGCCTTCCTCAGGGCCTGCACCAGCTGTGAGGAATGACCAGAGGGAGCCCGCGGGAGAGAAAAAGGTGCCACACAGCCAGTGGAGAGGGGAGGCCACCCTTCTGCTGCCGCTATCTGCCCAGCACCTTGCTGAGGCAAGCAGGGCAGGGTCAGGCTGGGTCAAGAGGAGGAACAGGGGTAGGAACAAGCAAGGAGACGGAGTGTTCAGTCCTCAAAGCTTAGTGTGAACTGTCCTCCTGGCCTGTGCCATGTGGATGGGGCAAGACTTTTCAAAGACATGGCTCAGTACCAGGACACAACTTAGGACAAGGTTTGGGGAGTAGTCAGAGGCCATGTCCCCCGCACCTTTGGCCTTCTGCAGCACCCCACAGCAGGGTGCCCGGAGACCTCACAACCTGACCAGGATCTGTTTCAGACTCAGTGCCACTTGGGAGAAGGACCCTGAGGAGAAGGGAGCAGGGCCCAAACTCAAGCTCACCATGGGCTGCAGCCTTTCCCCAGGTCTCAGGAAGTAGGCCTGGCCCCTGCTGAGAGCAGACAGACCCTGGAGCAGCTGGCGGCAGGCGCGCCCCAA
This sequence comes from Ovis aries, assembly GCF_016772045.2. NCBI lineage: Eukaryota > Metazoa > Chordata > Mammalia > Artiodactyla > Bovidae > Ovis > Ovis aries. The sequence continues at coordinate 203,724,249 of NC_056054.1, forward strand.
GCCAAAGGAGAAGCACCTGACAAGAGAAGGGGAACAGCTGTGGCCTCAGCAGCCCTCTTTGGGGGCCCAATCTCAGGAGCCTGGCTCTGCCCACTCCATCCTACCTGGCTGCCCCTCTATGCCACCTCATGAGCTCCAGGGTCTGGTGGGTCACAGCGGCCACGGGTGAGGCAGCGGTGAGCAGGAAAAGCTGCCTAGGGTGGGCCCTTTGCTGGGGCTGCCCCAGGGCCCAGTCCAGAGCAGCCCACACATCTGGGGTGCCGTCCACAGCCTGTAGCGTCTCAACGCTCTCACAGATCAGCTGCACAGCTTCCTGGGGGAAGAAGGCTTGGGCTGGGCACACCGGGCTGGGAGGACTCTGTGTGTGCACACCCAGTTACTCAGGTGTTTCCGACTCTTTGCGAACCCTGTGGACTGTAGACCACCAGGCTCCTCTGTCCATGAGATTTCCCAGGCAAGAATATTAGAGTGAGTTGCCATTTCCTCCTCCAGGGGATCTCTTCAACCCAGAGATCCAATTTGTGTCCCTTGCATCTCCTCATTTGCAAGTGGATTCTTGACCACTGTGCCACCTGGGAAGCCCCTGAGATGTCTCTACTGACCCCCAAATCCCTAAGTCACACTCACATCACTGCAAGGCCGGCTCTCTGGGAAGAGGGGCTGCACCGAGATGCCAAACATGGCAAGATTGATGAGCGTCTGGGGCGGGAGTGACTTCACAGCCAAAATGATGGCATCCTGTGGAGGGCCAGGGAAGGCAGGGTGAGGCAGGCCCCACTGGCACCAAGATCAACAAGGGATGAGGGGCCAGATGAGGGAATCTGGGCAAGGCCCAGATCAAGGCCCAGTCACAAGTGTGTGACTGTGAGAGAGACCCCAGCGTGCAAGGACGACTCTGAGTTCCTGTGAGAGACATTTGACCGTGGCGGTGCATGTGAACCCTGGGGTTTGGGATTAGGTGTGACCTAGTATAAATTTGGGATTCCCTGGTGGCTCAGATGGTAAAGCATCTGCCTGCAATGCGGGAGACCTGGGTTCAATTCCTGGGTCTGGAAGATCCCCTGGAGAAGGAAATGGCAATCCACTCTAGCACTCTTGCCTGGAAAATCCCATGGACGGAGCAACCTGATAGGCTACAGTCCATGGGGTCACAAAGAGTAGGACACGATTGAGTGACTTCACTTTCACTTTCACTTAGTGTAAATTTATGTATGAGAGGTGGGTCTTGTAATCTGGGAGAAACATATGTATGTGAGTATGAGAAGGAGAGAGGTAGGTGTGTGTGTGTGTATGTATGTGTCTTTGAGAGGCAGCCCCCAGCCCACCTAGACCCACTGCCTCGCCCAACCCCCAGCCCACCCACACCCTGCCCCACAGGCCTTGTGTGCCACACTACTGCCATCCAGCAGGAAGAGGAGCTCCCGTGTAGCTGTGCCCAGGTGTCCGGGCTTGGAACTCAGGTCCGGGCAGAAGCTCAGCACCAGCACAGGGTTCAGCAGGATGTCCTTGTGGAAGCGTCGCTGCAGGAAGCACACCTGAGCACGGGAGCCCTGAGTCATCCTGGGCCAGGCTTCCTGAAATTCCCACCTGGGCTGGCAGCAGGACTTAGCTCTGGAACCTTTGTCCATGAAATCCACCCAGACAGGGCACCCTTTTGTGTCATCTGAATAAAGGCAACGGCAGAGGCAGGTGGCTGTCCTCTGCCTGTGTCAGTCCTATGCCCCATCCTCTGAGACACGTTCCAGGGAGACTTGCGTGGGCCTGCTGTGATAGAACTCATCAGCCTGTCTCAGTGGTAGCAGCTACTGAGAGCTCCCACTGAGAGTAGAGGCCTCCTGCCCATCCCAACCTAAGCCTGCTCCCCTGTTCCTCCTGCATTAATGCAGCCAGAGGTGAGGCCAGGACCCTAGGCCATTATACCTGCCGGTCCCCATCACTGTCCCTTCGCAGCAGCCTCTGGAAATCCCGACGGGCTCTCACTCGGGCCTCGTACTCTGCTGAGCTCAGACTGCCGGCCTCCAGCATCAGGTGGGGCTGGTGGGGCTCTGGGGAGGAGGGGACACAGCTCTGTCAGGGAAGCTCCCGTCTTCAGATCCCCAAGCACTCAGCCCCACCAACCTGGGAGAACTCTGCAGGCTCAGCCTCCCTACACTGCCAGGCCCACCCTCACCAATGACTCAATTGTTTGGCTCTGGGCCCAGAAATCATTGAAAAATGCTCCCCAGGTGGTGCTGAAACAGGCAGCACTAGCCCACCATGTGCCCCAGTCTCTCACCACTGGGGTGCAGCAGGATCTCCAAGGCCCGGTCACAGCGGTGGCCCTCTGCCAGTGTGACACAGATGGTGGCTGCAGAGCTGGCATGAGGTGGGGCATCAGCCCGAAGAGCATGAGAGGGGCTCTCCAGTCCTGAGGGAGTTAGAGGCAAGAAGAGGTGATGATCACGCCATCCTAAGCCAGTCCCAAGAGCACTAATATCACCTTCCCAGACAATAATGGGGGGCAGGGGGCAGGATCATGACTGATTCAGCTCAGCTCTCAGAGTCCAATCTATAGGGTAGACAAGGGGGGGTCTGCCTGCTTTCATGGTCTGGGAGGGGACATCCCAGGTGTGTTCCTGGCTGGTCAAACAGTTCTATATCAACCAACTGCTGATTTAACATTCTCCTCCACCTTTTGCACAAGGAAACTCAACTTCATCACTTGGACTGGTCTCATTGTAAGCATTGCTCTTCTCACTGGTGAGTGGAGTGGAATGTAAAGAAATGACATCGTTAAACCTACAGGTGTGAGTGTTGTGTGGAAGTAGCCAGCGGATGATCCCACTGGGAGACTAGAGGTTCCTAGGTCTTAGGTCCCCATCTTCTTTGTACTCTGCTCCTCCCATCCCTGAGCCTTGAGTTGTTTCCCAGTCAGCTACACGGGGAGGGATACCCACCTGCCAGCAGGCACGGCCCAGTCACCAGCATCTCAAAAGAGAAGGTGTATGGGGCAGGGCAACGGGCCGGGCCCAGGAACACATCCCGAGGAGCAGCTGGCTCCTCCCAGGCTGGCCCTTCACCCTGAGGGCTGCTCACTCCAAAGCAGCTGGTGGGGCTGGAAAGGAACATGGGGAGGGTCACTCGGCCACTACCAGGGTCCCTAGCCCCTCTGGCTGACTGGCTCCAGCCCTTTCCCACCCTGCCAATCCCCCGGGACACCCTGCCAAGGCCCCCTCACCCGCACTAGACCCAGAGAAGCCGAGGGAGGGACGAAGGGAATCACCATAGGCCCAACCTGTCGTCACAGAGCCCCGGAGGCCTGGGGGGCCCCGGTGGGCCTGGCGGGGCCAGAGGGGTGAGCACAGAGGGCAAAGCCACGTGCAGCACCCCGTCAGGCCTGGAGGGCAGCTCCCGGCTGCTCCGCAGGGTCACTGTCATGGTGCCGGCCGCGGCGATGAGGCCTGTGGGCAGCACCAGCGTGGACCGGGCCTGGGCCAGATCCAAGACAAGATGACCTATGAGTGAGGAAAGGGATCAGAGGGGGCTGGAAGCAGAGGAGATGGGGGAATACAGGGTGGGAACAGGCACAGTCAGGGAGCTTGGGCAAGGAGAACTCTGTGGGGTTGGAAGGATGCTGGGCTAATGCATTGGTGATGTAAGATGGAGGCATGAGATGAATGGTGGTAGAAGGAGAGGCAAGTTGATGGCAGAAGGATCTGGCTGTCATCAGGAAAGGCAGAAGTGACATCATCGCTAATGGAGAGCTGAGGAGGAGAAGGGGGATGTCCACACCACCCCCAAGGTCCGGTGGGACGCATACCCTCTGCCTCTCTTTCTTTACCTGCTCCAGCCTGTTCAACCCGTAGGCCTCATTTCCCTAAAGAATGCTTATTGACATCTCCCATTGCCTGGGACCCTCCCTGCTCACAAATACCCTGCACATGAATGGTTGAGGGTTGAGGACTCCCCACTGCCCACTAGCTGTGGCTCCAGAGTTTTCTTCTCTTTTTTCTTTTTTTGTAGTTCTAGAATTTTCTGCCCAAGAGGAATTCAGGAACAGTAATCTATTTGGAAGCTGGCTGGAGGATATTTGCATACCAAGTATTCCATTTTACTTAGACCAAGGGGTTTGTTTGGGGACTGGTGATATCATGGGCAGCACCACTGCTGCTAAAGGGAAGATGGCCAGGTGTCTAAGGTGGCAGTCAAAACCCTACATGGCTGGGCCCCAGCCCACCTTTAGAGCCCTCCTGAGCCTTATTTCCCCAGGATGATCATTTACCCATTCTTCTGAAAAACACTTGCTGAATAAATGAAGGGGAGAAAAAAATGGAAGGAAGAAATGAAGGTAAGAAGGAAGAAAGGGGCTTCTATCTGCAGCGTCTGAGGCTTGGGACAGCCTGATACAGTGAAGAGAACACAGTGCCAGGTTTTGAGTCTCTGCTCTGTGGCTTCTGATTCTGTCTTTTGTTTGGTAACTCTCTTGTTTAGGGGAGCCTTGATTTCCTCATTTATAAAATGGGGGTCATACTTATATGACTGTGGTGAGGAATGAATGAGACAGTAATTGGGAAGCACCCAATATGTAAAAGGCTGTTGCTGTTACTCTCGTCATCTGTTAGAGGGGAAAGGAGAACAACACTTGCATTACCTACCTCTCTGGATTCAAAGGAGGTGACACCAGTGACTGAAACCATGAATCACTATAAACATGAGGCATTTTATCACCGTTACCCTGTATAACTTGCTTCTGAACCTTTGCTTACACCGTTGCCCCTGAGTAGAGTGCCTTTTCTCTCCTCTCAACCTTCCTACTACATCCCACCCTTCCTTTCAGTCAAATGCTGGCTTCACCTTCTCTGAAATATTCCCGAGGCCTCAGCCCAGAGCTCCCTTAATCCTCCAACTACCTGCTCGGCTTGTGCCAGCTCTCAGCACCACTGCATTCTGTCCCTCTTCTTACCCAGACAGTAAACCCCATGTGTAGGAATCAAGTGAACGCACAAATAAATAAAAGAATGGAGTGTGAGCCAGGAATCCTAGCAGAGAGGAGGGCTTCTATCTCCTCACCCAGCACTCTCTGAGCCCCTTTGGGTCACTTTTTTTGAGAGATGCTGGGACTCAGAGATGACCAAAACACTGTCCCAGGCCCCTGAGCGAAAGCTCCAGAGGGGAGAGCCTTGTGGACTGCTTGCTCTGTCTGTCCACCTGGCTGCAAGCCTCGGATCAGGCCTGGTTCACATCCCACCAGCACCTGGTCAGCGTCAGGGGCCCAGTCCTCTAACGTCAAATGAAAGGGTGAATCAATGAATGAAAAAACATTGACGGGGAGCGGGGCGGGGGGACGGGACAGGGAGGGGTGGGATGCAGAGCGGGTGCTTGCAGAGGGGTGGGATGCACAGTGCTTCCGCTTTCAGAAGATGGGGCGGGGAGCGCCCGGGACTCACCCTGCGCGCAGCGGCGGGGCGTTGAGGCCCCCAGCGCGGGGCCTAGAGCGCTGCAGCAGGCGGCCTGCGAGCGGCGCCGACTCTGCAGCTGGAAGGAGACGCGCCGTCCCGCGGCCTCCGCCTCGAAGCCTGAAACCACTTCAGCCTCCGCCAGCGGATACACGAACACGCCTGGGGCGGGATGAGGGCACAGGCGATGTTGGACCTTGCCAGGCCGGCGCTTGTCCACCACCCCACGCCCCCGGCCCGGGCCTCACCCTCCACCGGCTGCGGCTGCGGGTTGTGGTAGGTGAGCCGGGCCCGCAGGCTGAGGCAGGGTCCGTTGGCGCAGGCCCGGACCCAGGAGTCCGTGAGGGGCAGCGGCGTCCAGCTGGAGGGGCAGTACAGGCCGGGCATGGTGCCCTGGGGGGAGGGGGCGCTCTATGAGGGGTGCGCAGGGTGAGTTCGGGGCGCCCGGCCCCACCCTCCTGAAAACCGGCGGGGAGATTTTTAACTCCGGCACGGGGACAAGGACCTGCTGGGGGCGCGAGGCTGAGCCCTGGGAATCGACCTGGCGGACAGGTGGCGAAGGGAGGGAGACCGGGGGTGGGGGGGGGGGGCGGTGGCGAGATGGGCATCCTCGCCGGTTACCTGGGAAGCCCGGGAGGAGCGCAGCTGCAGGCAGCACGGGGACCGGGGAGCGGAGGGTTAATGTTTAACTGGAGCTCCGGGCGCCCAGCAGTCCCTTCACTGGCTCCTGGAGGGGTGGCGCGGGTGGAGGGAGTGGGGTGTCACAGTTGTTCCATTACCCCCTCCCGGGCCTCACCGCCACCCCAGTACCTGCCGGCCCCCCGGGGCTCCCCGAGGCTGCCAGCTGTTGGAAGTGGCGCGGATGGAGAGACGGAAGCTCTGGGTGGGGAGCAAGGGTTTAAAGGGCCAGCATCCTTCTGGGTGCACCTAGCCCAGCAAAGGTTAGCAGGGGCAGAGTGGGATGGGGAACCAAAGGGCTGCAGTCTTTCTCTGGCGCCTCAACTGAGGGGCGCTGAGACGGGCTGCAGGCCGGAGTGGAGGGGGTTCGGTTGGGAAGAACAAAGTGGGAAGGGAAAGAAAGGGGTCTTACGAAGGCAAGAGCGGGAGAGGTGGCCGGGGGATTCCGTAGGATCTGTCCAGGACACCTCTCCCCATCCTGGTAGAACTGATCTGGGATGGAGGTTGAGGGGGGGACGCTGCAGTCGCCGCTGCCCCCACAGCCGAACTGTCAGGGGATGCTGCAGGCTGGGTCTAGGGATCATCCCCCTCCCCGCGGGCAGCCTCAGCCTCACCGTCGCGTCCTCTGCGGAGTTCTGGGCGGCACGACAGGACTGGGCTGGGTGGTGCTGCCTCTGCGCCCCGGGCTGCCTTCAGTCTGGACACCTGCGGGGCGCCGGCTCTTGACTCCCGCTGCGACCGCTCTGGGTCCGCACAGGGGCGTCGGCCCTAAGGTTGCCGGTCCCGCCCCCGCTCGGAAGGCCGCCCCTCGAGCGGGTCTCGGCCCCTCCCGCCGCTGCAGCGGGGCTGCTGCTCCCCGCCCCCTTCGGGAGCGGTACCGCCTCCGCGCCAGCCCCGGCCGCTCCAGCCCCTGCAGCTCCAGCCAGACCCGGCACCGCAGTGCAGGAGCCGCATCCCGGCCGCCGCACAGCCCAGCATCAGTGCGAGACCCGGGCCTTTGAGGCCCCGCCCTTTCCGTCCTGCCGGAAATGAGGCGTTCTGCAGGTGCAGCAGAAGGGCTCAATCTGCAGGCCCCCCAAACCAGCACTGCAGCAACTCCAGCTACCCCGATTATCCCACCTCTACCCTCTTCACCCCTCACCCCCACAATGGCTCAACTTTTCATCACTGCAGAGACCCTAATCACCGCAGCGAACCCCAGGGCTGCATCACCATAGGACCCCGATCCCAAAAGCCCGACCCTTTCCTTTGCAGAGTGCTCCTTCATCACTGCAGAAACCTTCCCCATTCTGCAGGTGTCTTCAGCTAGTGTGACCACTTCAGTCCACTCCATGCAGGGATTCCCATCACTGCAGCGATTCTTCCCCCTCCAGTTGCCAACCTTCCCACCACTGCAGTGCCATCTCCCCACTTTTTTCTGGGGATGAGGAGGGTTGGCGGATTGCCCTCTCAGGCTATAACTTCCAGGAACCTTCAGTTGCCCACGACCTTGGAAGTGAGGCCTTTCAACCTGCAGAGCCTTCTGGTGGCTGTAGACTGCCCCATCATAGAAATGACCTCCACCCCAACCACATCACTGCAGCACCTGCAGGAGAAAACATCCCCACGGCCTGTAATCAGGTTCTTTTGTTATCGGCTGGACTGACAGCGTTATGCTGCAAAAGATTAGGAAGGTCCATAAAATCTTCCCCCAAAAGCCCTGGGAAAGTGACCATGTCTGGTGTCACCCATGCAAACTTTCTTGCAGTGGCCACACTCACCTTCTGCAAAGAGAGCTTGAGGAGACCTGGGAGAGGGGGGCAGTCAGTGGGGAGTGGGCTTTCAAGTTAAGCTTGGCACTCTCACTCCTCTCTATTTACTCTATCCTGATTCTAGTCACTTATTCCACACTGGTCCCAGGGGGGACCCTCTGCCTTCTTGAGCACTGAACCCCCCACTTCAAGCCTTTCACTGGCTCAAACCACTTAGCATAGTGGAAACAGCTTAGCCTTTTCCCAGGGAACTTCATCAGTAGAAATGCACAAGGATGATACAGGAGGCATAGCCAACATCACAATGATCTAGTTCACTGGGAGCTCCAGCAGAGTTGCAGCCCTATTCCTTCCACACTGTCTAAGCCCTGACTGCATGTCCTTTCTTCTCCCTTCTCTATTGAACCCTCTTCCAGCCTCATTCAGAGTTGAATGTTCCTCTACCAGGCTTGGGGAGAAATGGCAGATGGTGGGGGTGGGGGTGGGGTGGACGGGCCCTCCAGGGACTCCAGGTCCCTAGGCAGTGCCAGCCCTGACCTTGAGGGCTCCATGGAAGTCTAGGCAAGTGACCACCTCCTCATGGGTGTTTTGTGCTTTGCCCCTTCTGAACAAGCCAAGAGCTACATGTACAAACACAAAGCTGCAGGGAACAGTCATTCAGTTCAGTTCAGTTTGGTCACTCAGTCGTGTCCGACTCTTTGCGACCCCATGAATCACAGCATGCCAGGCCTCCCTGTCCATCACCATCTCCCAGAGTTCACCCAGATTCATGGCCATTGAGTCAGTGATGCCATCCAGCCATCTCATCCTCTGTCGTCCCCTTCTCCTCCTGCCCCCAATCCCTCCCAGCATCAGAGTCTTTTCCAATGAGTCAACTCTTCGCATCAGGTGGCCAAAGTACTGGAGCTTCAGCTTTAGCATCATTCCTTCCAAAAGAAATCCCAGGGCTGATCTCCTTTAGAATGGACTGGTTGGATCTCCTTGCAGTCCAAGGGACTCTCAAGAGTCTTCTCCAACACCACAATTCAAAAGCATCAATTCTTCGGTGCTTAGCCTTCTTCATAGTCCAACTCTCACATCCATACATGACTACTGGAAAAACCGTAGCCTTGACTAGATGGACCTTACTTGGCAAAGTAATGTCTCTGCTTTTGAATATGCTGTCTAGGTTGGTCATAACTTTTCTTCCAAGGAGTAAGTGTCTTTTAATTTCATGGCTGCAGTCACCATCTGCAGTGATTTTGGAGCCCAGAGAAAGAAAGTCTGACACTTTTTCCACTGTTTCCCCATCTATTTCCCATGAAGTGATGGGACCGGATGCCATGATCTTCGTTTTCTGAATGTTGAGCTTTAAGCCAACTTTTTCACTCTCCTCTTTCACTTTCATCAAGAGGCTTTTTAGTTCCTCTTCACTTTCTGCCATAAGGGTGGTGTCATCTGCATATCTGAGGTTATTGATATTTCTCCCAGCAATCTTGATTCCAGCTTGTGTTTCTTCCAGAACAGTCATTAAGGGTCCTCAAACACACAAAAATAGAAAAAGACGTCCTTGCCTCGGTTCCCGAGGAAAGCTTGACTATAAAACAGTGTCCAAGGAAGATGGTATCTCTGTCAGAGACTAGAAAACACTCAAAGAAGCCAAACTCTGCTGGGAAGCTGGGCTGGCCCTAGGATCCTCCTGCTGGGGAGGCTGCCTAAGCTGAGGCAAATGGAGTGAGAAGTGGGTCTGCAGCCCAACCAGAGGCGTACAGTGTCTTGCAGGATGGGGTGAGGGTGCAGGCAGCCAGGCCCTGGAGAGGAGGGGCTCTGAGGCCCAGCTGGGAGGCATGCTGATAGAAGGGCTGCAGCCTGGCAGGTGGCTGAGGACCAGAAGGGGGAGCGCAGACCCAGAGGGTCCCAGAACCCGGTTTCAGGAGGTAGAGGAGATTCTAGGCAGGGAATGGCTTGGAGCCTGAGTGCTCTGCCATGTGCCAGGTGTAGGGGACGTGGGGGAGAGAGAGCTACAAAGGCATAGCCTCTGTCTTGGAAGGCTCACACTCTGGTGAAGAAGGCAAACACACAGTTACCATAGGCTAGGATGAGGGCTGCATTACAGGGATATCATAAGCGCTTTTAGCTGGGAGCTTTTAGGAGCAGCAGCTAACCCGATGGTTGAATGGGGAAGCCATGTAAGTGGAATCCTAAGCGGGAGTTATGCAGTGAAGAGGAAGCAGGGGGTCAGCTCACCAAAAAAACGAGGTCAGAACTAAGGAAAGGGTAAGTAGGAGTGCTTTGTCACTGTTGCTGTTTTCTCTAGGTTAATATTTGTCAAGCACTTACTACTGGCTGAGCACTGCACTATGCATGAATCAGTCACCTCCTTTAATGACGAAAATAGCTCGAGACAAGTACTATTACTATCTTACATGTGAGGAAAATGAAATGCAGACAAGTAGCTTGTTCATGATAAGCTAATAAAGCAGTAGAGCCAGAATGTTGAACTCAGATGGGCTGCCCTCAGACCACAGACTACTGTGATAGACAATACAGTTGCTACCACAGACAATACAAATTTATTAATGTTTATTTTGTGGTTTATTTCCCTTTGATTTTCCCTAAATCTCTTTTTATTCTGAATTTTTTTAAAAGTTGAGGGATTTCTCTAGAGGTCCAGTGGTTGAGACTCTGCGCTTCCGCTGCAGGGGGCATGGGTTTGATCCCTGGTCAGGGAACTAAGATCTTGCATGCCTCGCGGCACAGTCACACACACAAATAAAATAAGTAAGTAAATAGAGATATAGTGACATATACCAATGAATTAGTTTTAGGTGCACAACAATGATTTTTTAAAAATAATTTATGTATTTTTATGTATAATTTATGTATAATTTATGTAATAATTTATGTATAATTTATATTTATGTATCTTTGGCTGTGCTGCATCTTCATTGCTGCAGGGGCTTTCCTTTGGTTTTGGCAAGTGGGGGGGCTACTCTTTGTCACAGTACATGGGCTTCTTGTTGGAGTGGCTTCTCTTGTTGCGGACCAGGGGCTCTAGGGCACGCAGACCTCAGCAGTTATCGTGCAGGGGCTTAGTTACTCCACAGCATATGGGATTCTCCCCGACCAGGGATTGGACCATTGTCTCCTGCATTGGCAGTCAGATTCTTTACCACTGAGCCACCAGGCCAGGGAAGTCCTCCAGCACAATGATTTGATATATTTATATACTGCAAAACAATTATCACAGCAAGTTTAGTTAATATTCACTTACATTTCCTAAATCTCTTAATATACTTCCTTTTGAAAATCCCCATCAGTCTTGACTGACCTCAAGAAATAAAAGGACAGGTAGAGAACAGGAGACCTTGTGCCCAGCCACTGGGCAGAGGTGGGAGCCAGCGGGACCCAGGCAGGGAATGGGACAGGTCAAGTGGTTGAACCTATGGCTCACATTCACCTCTTGAGCCAATGAGAGCCTCTGGGAGTGACTCACTCTTTCCGCCACGGGCCCTGGCATACAGTGGATGCCCAATAAATGTTGGCTGACTCAGTTAGAGGGATAACGTGAGAAAACTTACTGACTCTGTTACTGAAATTGACCCTATCTTCTAATCTCTGTGTGAAGCAGTCCGCTGGCTGCCAGCAGACTGTCCCTGTCCAGAATACCTGCTCACCTTGGCCACCACCAACCTAGCCTGTAGGCTTTAGCTTTTCCTCTGAGCTGGCCCAGGACGGAGAACTGAACTTGCCCCTCCCCCCACCCCAAGTCAAGACAACACTGCCCAGTTTAGGGCCAAAAGTGCCAACAACCTTTATTGAGGGTGGTGGTATGGGGTGGGGAGAGGGTAAATTTGAAGGGAAAGCATCTCAGAAAATGCTCTGCATCCAGGTCACTGTTGCAAAGCTCAACTTAGTTATCTTATGCTTGTGGGCTGCCTCCCTGTGTTTGGGGCCAGTAGATGTGTTTTCTCAAACCTCAGAAGCGTCTACACACTCATACTGAGTTCCAGGAGACTTATGTGTAGAAAAAAAGTGTTTTTTCCTGCCTGTGTGGTGCATGCTCAGTCATGTGTGACTCTTGGCTTAGTTCATTAGTATTCCCTCAAAAAATATTTCTTGTTGTATGGTTAGGTGGAAGCCACACCAGGAAACAAGACGGTGGCAGATGCTTTTCCTTATGAAAGATACCAAACATACATTGACATACCATTAATTTGTTAACTTCTGATTTGGAAATAATTTTTTTTAAGTGTACAAAAATCTCAAGATTAGCATTTTTCTGAACTATAGGTTCTTCACGTTGTGCTTCTTAACCCTAAGTAGTTCAATATGTCTTTCTTAAGAACAAGGAAACCCTCTTACATAAACATAGCATAGTTGTCAAATTCTGGAAATTTATCATTGAAAACAGTTCTATTGTCTAAACTAGTTAATATTCTAATTTCACTAATTGTTGTAAAAATGGTCTTCAAAATATTCCCTTCTCCTATTGAATCCAGATCACACATTGTGTTTAGCTGGCAGTCTGTCCGTCAACTTGGAGAATGGGTTTGGATGAGATTAACATTTAAATTAGTGATGAACTTACACGAGGGAAGGGATAGTTAGGGAGTATGGAATGGACATGTACCCACTGCTATATTTAAAATGGATAAGCAACGAGGACCTATTGTATATCACAGGGAACTCTGCTCAATATTATGTAACAACCTAAATGGGGAAAGAATTTGAAAAGGAATAGACAAATGTATGTATATAACTGAATCAGTTTGCTCTATACCTGAAACCACAACATTGTTAATTAGCTATACTCCAACATAAAATAAAAAATGAAGAAAAATTTAGTTAGTGAACTATAAGTAAATAGTGTGTGTTAGTCATTCAGTCATGTCTGACTCTTTGTGATCCCATGGACTATAGCTTGCCAGGTTCCTCTGTCCATGGAATCCTCCAGGCCAGAATACTGGAATGGGTACTGGGGTGGGTAGTCATTCCCTTCTCCAGGGGATCTTTCCAACCCAGGGATTGAACCCAGGCCTCCCACATTGCAGGCAGACTCTACCATCTGAGCCATCAGGGAAGCCCAAGAATAGTGGAATGGGTAGCCTATCCTTTCTCCAGGGGATCTTCCCGATCTAGGAATTGAACCAGGGTCTCCTGCATTGCAGGCAGATTCTCTTCCAGCTGAGCTACCAGGGAAGCCCATAGTGTAGGTGGGCCTGACCCAATCAGTTGAAGGCCTGAATAGAACAAAAAGGCTGACCTCTCCAACAAGAGGGCATTCTCTAGCAGATTGCCTTCTGATTTTGTCTGAATTATCACAGATAATGTTGGCAGATTTGTTCACTGTAATGCTACTATTTTTCTTTTTTTTTCTTTTTGATTAAATAAGTACTTTTGTAGTGATTGCTTGATTCTATGGAACTCTCCTGATCTTCATCAAGATCTGCCTACAAGTTTTAGCCTCCATTAATGTCCCAATTAATATTTTATGTCAGGTTAATTGAAGTATAATTTACATACAACAAAATTTACCGTATTTTATTTGGTAAAACATGTATACATAAAATTAACCATTACAGCTAGGGAGAGAATTCAGTAAGGTAGCTAGATATACGATCAATCTTCAAAAATCAAAGCTTATCTCTACACCACCTGTAACCAAGTAGAACATGCAATCAAAAAGATGCTTTCACAATGACAACAATTATAAAGCATCCTGGAATTTATTTAACAAGATCATATGAGACTTCTATAAAGAAAACTATAATGCTCAAAGGACACAGAAGGTGACCCAAATAACCAGAAATGTATAACAATGTTCATTTTTCTCCAGTTAATCTATACATTCAGTGCAATCCCAATTAAAATCTGTGAGAATTTTCTTAAGTGTGACAAATTTACTCCTATATATATATGTATGTACAGAGAAAAAAGTTTCAAAATTAGCAATCAACATATAAAAAGAAGAGAGAGGTTAGCTTACCCTACCAGATACCAAGACATACTATAAGACTGCAGTAATCAAACCAATATGCTAGTGTTAGCATAGAGAACCTGACCCATGTGTGTGACATGACATAAATGAGAATATGTGTGCATGTTAAGCTGCTTAAGTTAAAATGCAACAAATGTGGCATCATCATCATTGAAGAAAGGATAGGTTCTTTGGTAGATAATGTTGGAAAAACTGGTTCATTATATAGAGAAGGTGAAACCATGTTCATATACAATACATACATAGTGAATTCTAGACCATTCACAACATAAATAAGAAAAATAAAACTATACAATTAATAGAAAAACAATGTTGCAGAAAATCTGTTACCTAGGGGTGGTAGGGAAGGACTAAAACATTTCAAAAGAACAAATCACTGCTGCAAAACATTGATGATTTTGATTATACAAAAATTAAGTATTTCTTCTCCACAAGATACTTTTTAATTACAGAGGGGGAAATAGCAATTTAAAGCACAGAAACCTGGCAGACACCACCTTAACCAAGTAATCAAAGTTAACATCACCAGTTAATGGGACAAATTGACATCACATGCCTCCTGATAAGATGTACTGAGAAGGTACAGCCTCACTTCTGTGATATTCCTACCAAAAATGCACAGCCTGAATCTAATCACAAGGAAACACCAGACTAGCCCAAACTAAGGGACATTCTCAAAATGAATATTCTGTACTCTTCTAAAATGTTAAGGTCATGAAAGATATAGAAAGGTTACAGAACTGCTTCAGACTGAAGGAGGCTAAAGAGATAGGTCAGCTGAACGCAATGTGTGATCCTGAATCAAACATATTTTTTTTCCTTTTTATATAAAGGAAATTGTTGATATATATGGTAACATTTGGATAAATTAGTATCTGATCTCTAGATAATATTACTATATCAAAGTTTATTTCCCAATTTTGATAATTATACTGTGGTTATGTAAGTAAAGTCCTTGTTTTTAGAAAACAACATATTGGGTAGTTAGAAATAAAGGAACATTATGTCTACAACTTACTCATAAACAGTTTAGGAAAAAATACATACATACACCCAACACAGAGAATGTGGCAAAGTGTTATAATTTAGGAATCCAGCTGAAGGAAAGAGCAGAATTCTTTGTTGCATTTTGCAACTTTTCTCCAAGTCTGAAATTACTATAAAATAAAATGTTACAAAATTAAGGATTTCTGTTTAGTGAAAGACACTAAGGAGAGAGTTAAGGGCTGCCACAGTGCCTGAAGAACTATGGACGGAGGTTTGTGACATTGTGCAGGAGGCAGCGATCAAGATCATCCCCAAGGAAAAGAAATGCAAAAAGGCAAAATGGTTGTTTGAGGAGGCCTTATAAATTGCTGAGAAAAGAAGAGAAGCTAAAGGCAAAGGAGAAAAGGAAAGATATACCCATTTGAATGCAGAGTTCTAAAGAATAGCAAGGAGAGATGAGAAAGCCTTCCTCAGTGATCAATGCAAAGAAATAGAGGAAAACAATAGAATGGGAAACAGATCTCTTAAAGATGGGCACAATAAAGGACAGAAATCGTTAGGACCTAACAGAAGCATTAGCTATTAAGAAGAGGTGGCAAGAATACACAGAAGAACTGTACAAAAAAGATCTTCATGACCCAGATAACCACAATGGTGTGATCACCTATCTAGAGCCAGACATCCTGGAATGTGAAGTCAAGTGGGCCTTAGGAAGCATCACTATGAACAAAACTAGTGGAGGTGATGGAATTCCAATTGAGCTATTTCAAATCCTAAAAGATGATGCTGTGAAAGTGCTGCACTCAATATGCCAGAAAATTTGGAAAACTCAGCAGCGGCCACAGGACTGGAAAAGGTCAATTTTCATTCCAATCCCAAAGAAATGCAATGCCAAAGAATGTTCAAACTACCGCACAATTGTACTCATCTCACACGCTAGCAAAGTAATGCTCAAAATTCTCCAAGTCAGGCTTCAACAGTACATGAACTTCAAGCTGGATTTGGAAAGGGCAGAGGAATCAGAGATCATACTGCCAACATCCGTCAGAGCATCGAAAAAGCAACAGAGTTCCAGAAAAAATCTACTTCTGCTTTATTGACTACAGCGAAGTGTGGAGCACTTTGACTGTGCGGATCACAATAAACTGGAAAATGCTTTAAGAGATGGGAATACCAGACCACCTGACCTGCCTCCTGAGAAATCTGTATCAGGTCAAGAGGCAACAGAACTGGACATGGAATAACAGACTGGTTCCAAATTGGGAAAGGAGTACTTCAAGGCTGTATATTGTCAGCCTGCTTATTTAACTTATACGCAGAGTACATTATGAGAGATTATTTCAGGAGGAAAGGGTTTTCATACAGAAAGAAGAAAAAGAAAAAAAGTAAGTAAAAAAAGAAAGTTCCTTTGAGACAGACTATGTTGCTCCTTCTCCATTTATCAGGAACTGTTCTAATTTCTGTTTATTTTCCTGGCACTGTCTACCTTGATTTGTCACTGAAGGGTGTCCAAGCTAAATTAAACAGAGTGTTTCTTTCTTGGGGCTGGAATTAAATAACTTGGGTCAGCAAGTATGATTACTAAAGGCTTACCAGAAACTGTTATTAGTACCATATTATGTCTTTGATTAAATTTTAAAAAATATTTATTTAGCTGAACAGTGTCTTAGTTGCAGCATGTGGAATCTATCTCCCTGACCAGGGACTGAACCTGGGCCCCTTGCATTGCGAGTGAAGGGTCCTAGCCGCTGGACCACCAGGGAAGTCTGGTCTTTGATTATATTTTAAAGGGAAAATAATTATTTAACAAACTAGTTTCATTTCACAAATAAAATTTTTTCCAAATGCAATGTTAAGCTCCAGGTGGGTTTGGCAGGTGCGGCTACCCTAGGGCCTCAGTACCTGCTGAGGTCATCATAGCACAGAGCTGCTCCTTATCACTCAGATCCTGAACACCAACATGGTCGGGTGTCTTGCTGTGCTAGAGTGAGCAAGCTGAAGTATTGGGCCCATTCTGACCTCGGGGCAAACCCCAGCTCAGAGACTCAGGAGCTGGGTAGACCTAGGCAAGTTTAATTTAGTTTTGTTTTTTAAAGCATTTCTGGATTTCCATTTACTCGCTTATAAAATGCAGATAATCCATGCCTTTATTAGTTTGTTGTGAGGATAAAACAAGATAATTCATGTAAAGTGATTAGAATAAAGCTTGGAACATAGTGCCCAATAAACTATTATCATTGTTGGATCAAGCCAAGAGTTTCTGCCTCACACTACTGAAACTTTAGATGAGACTGATGTATGAACCAGGTGTCAGTTGATTAACTTATCAGTAGAAACGCAGTCAACAGGGGCCCTGAAAATCCATTTTTTCTGGTTAGTACATCCTCTCTGGGTGAGAAGGGTCACGCAAACTAAGTCACAAGCCAAAGAAACCAGATAAAGTTGGAATGGAGTGGGGGAGTTAGTGAATGGAGCTCAGAGGCCTGTGGTGTCAAGCTCTGACAGACTAAGACATTCAATGTCTGTGAAGGACAAGACCTGCCAGAGGGATGAGCCACAAGATAGAGTCTGCTTCTTCTCAGGCAGGTCTGGGGAGCCCCACTGAGCAATTTTTGGTCTGTCCATTGCAGGGTTCTGGCATTCTTGATTTGAATATTTAATGTGTTCTTCAAATCACTTGCGTTCTTCCTTGGCTAAATGTACACTCATCAACCTGATGGTTCTTAAATGTGCCCCCAACCCTGAAACACACATATACCAGCAAACCACAATGTGCCAACTCTTGAATGGCTTCTACATCTCAACCATTGTTTGTTGACTCTGACTAGTTTTACACAAAGACAACTCTACTCCAAAGTTGAGTGTACCGCACGATAGAGTTCATGCAGAAGAAAGAGGGAGAAATCCTTGGTGGTGGTGAGAGGTTCAGAATGATGACTATGCTCAAAGGTCTCAATCAGTCAAAAAAAAACCAAAAACAACAACCCTAGACTCCTACACTGATGGGGAGTATTGAGTAAGGGAACAAACTGAATACAGAACATTCAGAACGAGAGGGGCATGTGAGTGTGTGCAGAATAATCCAAAGAAAATATTTATTCAGTGGAAGAAGAATCCAAGAAAAGGTCCTTCTAGGTTCAAGGACACAAAATAGGAGGCGTGGGTACCTGTCTTTTTGACTGAAGCACCATGACCAAACAGTGGATTTTAGCTGTAGGACACTGTAAGCAACATTTCACTAAAACTCAGTAAAGTGGTGAAGGTCACAACTAATAATCATCATAATGGCTAACCATTACGGAGGGCTTCCCTGTTGGCTCAAGGAATAAATAATCTGCCTGCAACAGATGAGAGTTTTGCTTATATTATCTAATAGTCACCATAACCCTACAATGTAAGGGCCATTTTTAAAAATTTCAAGTATTTTTGGCTGTGCTGGGTCTTTGGCGTTGCCCACGGGCTCTCTCTGGTTGTGGCAAGTGCTCTTTATTGTGGTGTGTGGGCTTCTCACTGAGGTGGCTTTCCTGGTTGCAGGGTGCAGGCTCTAGGCACTGGGGCTTCTGTAGCCACAGCACACAGGCTGTGTGCTCAGCGTAGCACAGGCTCAGGAGTTGTGGCGCACAGGTTTAGTTCCTCCATGACATGTGCGATCTTCCCAGACCAGGGACCAAACCCTTGTGCCCTGCATTGGCAGACAGATTCTCAACCACCAGACCACCAGGAAGTCCTGTAAGAACTATTATTCTCATTTGATAGATGAGGAAACTGAGGCACAGAGAAGCTTAATTTGACAAGGTCACAGAGCTATTAGATAATAGGATCCAGACTTGAATGTAGTTCTGACTCCAGAGCTTGCTTCCTAATTTACAACTTTAAAGCAAATTAAAATAAGGTCACAGCTGGTCCTCCTCATTTCGGGTTCAAAATATTTTCCTAAAAGAACAGGAGGGCACATGACCCTGGGCATACTCACTGGCATGCATGATAAGACATCGCCCACTGTATGAATAGCTGTAGAGCAAAGCTGAGAACAGCCAATTCGAAAGATGTGAGAAGGCTGAAGACCTGGATACCTCGGTTACCACCCCATCTCTGCAAGCACAGAGGTATCTGAACCTAAGCATGTAATATCTCTCTGCTTCAAGCTTCTGTTCTATAAAATGGGAGTAACTCAGCAAGAGTCACATATAACAAGATTATTGAGAAGACAAGACTGAAAGAGAACATTTGTGAAAGCATTCCTTGGTGTTAAAAATGCTGTAGCATTTATTTTAATATTTTATTTATTTATTTTAATTTAGGGTTTCAAAGGTCTCCCTTTATAAAGTGCAGCAGAAGTCACTTCCAAACCACCCACTTATTTAACATAAAGAAAAGAGAAACCTAGAATTACCAACAGGGTATGCCTTACACATATTATTAGTATGGGCTGAAATTGCATGGTTTCTGCCTCTCCCCATGCAACTCGGTGGGTTCCAGGCAGAGTTTCACACTGTGCTCCTGCATTCAGGCTTTCTGATTCTTGGTTTAGCAGATGAGGACTGTGGAGTGGCCCTCCTGTGGCCATCATCTTGATGATGGCCTGGAGTGCTTGTCTGTGCTCGTGAGAGTCTGCCTGTTTCCAGAGGAGGCTCCAGGCTGCTGTCTTCTCACTCCTCCCATGAAATGACACCCTCTGGATGCATGACATTTTACAGTTTATTAAAAAAAATTATTCCATTTACACAGGAACTTATCTAATTTAACCCTTTCTCCTACCCATGAAACAGGCAAGATAAACTGCATTATGCCCATTTTATGGATAAGGATAATTTACGCCGGAGATGTTGATTTGTCTAAGACGCAGTCAGTGGTGCATCACTTCCCAGGTAGTGCAAGTGGTAAAGAACCCACCTGCCAGTGCAGGAGATACAAGAGCAGCAGGTTTGATCCCTGGCTCAGGAAGATCCCTTGCAGGAGGAAATGGCAACCCACTCCAGTATTCTTGCCTGGAGAATCCCAAGGACTGAAGCACTTGGCGGGCTACAGCCCATAGGGTTGCAGAGTTGGACATGACTGAAGTGACTTAGCACACATGCAGTCGGTGGGAGAGCTGGGCTAATCCCAGGGCATGACTTTTCCACTATACCACACGTTTTGAATCACTTAATGAACGAATCACGGAGCACTTAGATTGTGTCAGCCATTGTGCGAGCTATTCCTTATGCATCAGCTTGCTCTCCTGAAAGAAGCATCTTCAAACCCCTCACTTCCCATCCCATGCAATTAATGATGAGTTTTAAGTGACAGAATTAATTCTCACTATTCAGCATGTCACACTAGGAGCTGAGCAGTAGAGCAGTGTGGCCACTCAGAGCTGTGCTCTGGAGCCAGATGATCTTGTATCCTCCCACTATGTCAACTCCATTTCCTCATCTATAAAAAAAGGGACAACAACTGCGCCAGTGCAGGGGGTTCTGAGGATTTAGTGTAGGAAAAGCAACTACAGTGCCAGTTACATAACAAGAGCTCAATAACGATTAATTGTCATTTTCTTAATAATTCTTTTTAAAGAAGGAGACGTTTGAAAACAAAAATTCACCTCCATAATATCATGTCCCAAAGCTTCCATATCAAGGCTCTGGCCCAGAAAAAGGAGCCCTTCCTCACTCTGGCAGAGCCCACAAGCCCTTGCCTGTACACCTCTACCTCTGCTGCTCTGACCCTGTGGCTTTAGGGCTGGAAGCTCTCCTTCTCCAATGTCATGCCCTACTTTTTCTCAATTTCCCCCAAATATTCACCTCTCAAGCTTTTGTATGTGGGGTCTTCATTCCCCAACAAGGGATCAAACCCACACCCCCTGCAGTAGAAGCAGTCTTAACTGCTGGACTGCCGAGGAAGTTCGCTCAAGCATTTTTACTGAGCACTTCTTTACGTGCTGGGCATGGGAGTGGTTGCTGTGATGAGCTTTCAGGAATAAAAGACTTGGCACACTGGCTGCTAAACACCGATGGCAGCGAGTCCTCAGCTGTCACTTCTTAAAGGTAACTGCCTCAGCTGATGAAATGTCCTCTTCCAATGTCCTCATCGCTCCTTCCAGTGGCAGCCAGCACTCAGACTGTTCAGTTTGGTGGAATAAGGCTGGACCCATTGCCTCAACTCAGAACACCTTGCCAGCTCCAGAATGTGGGGTTGACTGAGGCCTTCATTAGGCCTGCATGTAGCTCAACTTCTCCCTCTGCTCAGTCTGGAGCGCTGCACTAATAAACATTCCAATCTCTTCAAGCTGCTTCCCAGGGAACCCAAACTGTGACAGGGGCAGAAGATGCAAAGAAGAGCAAGCCAGGGTCTGGCCTTCAAAGATATCCAGGCAAGTGGGAACCGCAAGGCTAATGGCAAGGAGCTTACAAGTGAAGGACACATAAAGTGCACTGAAGCCTGCCTGGAGGGGGCCAGGGTTGAGGGGAATCCATCATTTCAGGTTCAGCCAGGTTTTGGGCCCACCCTGCTAACCTGTGGGATTTCCCAGACTCTGACATCCAGTCTACACACTCAGGCTGGTGACAAGCCATAGTGCTCTGATGTTGGTGTTGTTTGGTTTGCCATCTGAGGGTGAGCCTGACCCAGGCCTGGAAGGTAGCTCTTAGTAGGATGCTGCTGCTGTGCTGTGCTTAGCCGCTCAGTTGTGTCAGACTTTGTGACCCCATGGACTGTAGCCTGCCAGGCTCCTCTGTCCATGGGGATTCTCCAAGCAAGAATACTGGAGTGGGTTGCCATGCCCTCCTCCAGGGAATCTTCCCAACCCAGGGATTGAACCCAGGTCTCCCGCACTGCAAATTCTTTACCATCTGAACTAACAAGGAAGCCCAAGAATACTGGAGTAGCCTATCCCTTCTCCAGGGGATTGTTCTGGCCCAGGAATCGAAATAGGGTCTCCTGCATTGCAGGCAGATTCTTTACCAGCTGAGCTACCAAGGAAGCCCTTTTAGTAGGATGTTAGGTTCTAAATGACAAACTAGGCTGGAGAATGGCCAGTGAGGGTAAATGGTCCCTTCTTGGCTTACATTTGCCCGGAAACCAGTGAGAATGTACCTAAAGTTGTCTACATCCCACAAATCTTGACAGCAATTCCAATGTTGAAATAAACAACTGACTGGTACCTTCAATTGCTGTGTAGACTTGTTTGGAAGGATCTATGATCCCTCTGTATTCCCCCTCCTACAGGGGACCAGCAAGGCTGCCTGAGGCACTGGTGAGTGTGATGAGGCCAGCAGAAGCAGGGAGGCCAGGACTGCAGAGGCCTTTCAACCTGGCCAGCTCCTGACTGTTAAGGCTCTGGTGGAAGAACCAGCCTCCCAGGGGCACAAGTTGGAAAGGCTCTCTAGAGTGGAAGGGGGAGCTTCCTTATGTCAGATTCCTCCCTTCTCTCTGCTCTTTGTTTCTTGGGAGAGCAGACTGACACTACCTGAATTTTCTACCCATCTCCCAAATGCCCCCAAATCCCCGCAAATTCACCTTACACACTTATTGTAGGGTCCTTCTCAACTGCTGCAATTCACTCATCTTAATTTTCTGAAGGCCTGCAGTGTAGGTCTGTATTGTCACACATACAGGCTCTTATTTAATGGAATCATAAAACTGGGAGCCAGCCTAGAGGCCATTTAATGCTGCCTCCTATTTGAAAGAGTCCTTCTTTATATAGCCATGGGGCTGAACAGTTCCAGAGTTCAGGAACTGTAAGAAGGCAGTTTGAGTTGTTAAAGTTTTTCCTTCCTTTGAACCCAAACCTGTCTACTCTAGAGTCACTCAGAAAAAATGAACTGCTTTTTCTTATGATGGCCCTCCGAGCCATAGACTGGACACAGAAGAATCACTCTGAGTGCTTATGTAGACCCCGAGGTGTACAAAGGTCGACTTGTCATGGCTACCCAGCTAATTAACATAGGTGAGCCCTTCTATTACCAGTAATAGCGCTGGGATCTGATCACAGATCCAATTCCACTGCTCTCCACACACACAGCCACCTCCAAAGAAGCACTCTGCCACTGAAGCTTCGGCGGCATTTCTCTCAAGAATTGGGAAAACTCAGACACGGACAAGCTGGTGAGGGGTGAAGGGGCTGACGAATAGGGAGGCACAGACCCTACCCCGGATGGCCCCAACTGGCCCACATGCAGGTCTGAGGTTGGAAGAGAGTGATAGGGCCTGTGGTCCTTGGAACTGTGAGGATGCATGTGGTCACAGACAAGCCTAGAACACCACCTCTTGAGGACTCCTGAGACAGGGGCTGAGGAAGCAGGAAGATTTAGTGACCCTCCCTGCTGGCTGCGCAGCAGTCCACTGGTGCAGAGCCTTCCAGCTTTATTCTTCTTTACCCCCAGAAAGGTGTATTCTCCCCAGCGACCTGTATCACAAGACCCACAGTGGCTGGGTTAAGATTCCTTGGTTGAACTTTGTGATGACAATTCTCCACAAAGCCGACAAGTTCCTTCTGTTGATGCTGGTTTCTCCAGTCATTAAGAGGAAAGCAATTATAGTGTCTTCTGCACGACAATTACATACAGTGGCTGAGTATCCAGGAAATACTACTTACAAATCATACTACCTCTGTTAAGCAACTCCCTCTCCCCATTTAAACACTGGTTAATTTGAAACCAAGATGTTCTTTTTCTTTGCCTTAGACCCCATTCTCAATTTCCTACTTCCCAGGCCTCTCCTACATGGTTAAGAGAAAAAGTAAGGAACAAAAAACCACTCAAGCAAAATGGGGACAGTTTCTCACTTTTCTCTTTGGCCCCAAAGGGTCAAATTCAGAGAAGCAGAGTGAGCCTAGGCCAGAGATCACTGGAGAAAGCAGTTGGCAAACCATGTCTGAGGCCAGGTTGCAGAATCAGCTTACTCATTCAAGCAGTGGGGCTGAGACAGCAGAACCCAGACCCCTTCAGCTAAGCCTTGGCTGGAGAGCACAGCACTGCAGTGATGGAATACACTGCCCTTCATTATAAGCTTGGTCCACTGCAAGGTCGACCCCCAACAGCTTTAATGACATCTTCCCCCAGGGGCAACACTGATGCTTCCACGGCCTCCTCCACATGACAGACGCAAATGTCACAGGAAAATGCCAAATCAGAGAGACTGCACCCCTTAACCATGGGCAAACACTGCAGCCCTACACCAGGAGCAGCAGAGTGAGCAAGGGAGATGCAGGGATATTTAATTTACACAGCGGCCATCAGAGCCCAGTCGCAGCTGGGGCAGTGGGAGGGGTCTAGAGTCCTAGAGGGCAGCCCCCCACTCCCTTCCCCTTGGAGGACCCGTCCTCAAAGAACCTTAGGTGGGGCTCCCGGGTTGTGCAGAGGATGCTCCAGTCAAAAAGAGAGATTTATGAATAAGGCTGTCCCCAAGAAGTCCGTGGCAGGAGATGGCTGCCTACATGGTGGCCCAGGGGTCTGAAAGACAGTCCATGTCCTGGGCACAGTCCTCAGCCTCATGGCCCTAGAGGAAGCCCTCACGGCGGAACTGTTCCTGGAGAAGAGCTCGGTACTGATCAAATCCCCCCTCAACCCGGGTGACGCCGCCTCCTTCGCACACCCACAGCTCCCGGCACACCAACCGGATGAAGCGCTCGTCATGGGACACCAGAATCACACCACCCTGCAAGACAAGAGACCGTGGGACTCTCAGAGGGGCCCAAAGGCATGCTGAGGCCCAGGCAGGAGTGGGCAGCGTGAAGGTACACTCACCCTGAAGTTGTTGAGAGCACGGCCCAGAGCCTCAATGGTCTCCATATCCAGGTGGTTTGTGGGTTCATCCAGAATGTAGAAGTTGGGACTGGAAGGCAGAACCCAGAAAGGTGGGAAGTTAGGGGGCTGGGGGAAAATGAGCTCTGATACCAAGGCAAGACAATCATTTTCCATTGGGCAAGAGGGGAAAGTAGAGGGCAAAGCTCTAGTCAAGCCGGCTCACCAGGGCATGGTCATCTGAGCAAAGGCCACCCTGCTCTTCTGGCCCCCAGACAAACTGGCAACAGGGCGCACGGCCAGTTCTCCAGAGATGCCATACCGGCCCAGCTGGTGACGGTACTCCTCCTCAGGTCGTCCTGCAATAGGCCCCACCCCACCGTGTGGGTTTCAGGCCCAACTCCCTCCCCTCACCATCCACCCAGCCCCACCCCCATTGCCCACATTCTTACACCCAGACTCAGCAACCCAAGGTAAGCCTAGGGGGAGGTGTCAGGCCCAGCACTCTTTCCTCAGCTCAAATCCCTAACGCACCAGGGAACTTGCGTGCTAGCAGTTCCACAGCACTGACATTCAGGTCCAGCTGCTCCACGTGGTGCTGGCTGAAATAGCCAATCTTCAGATTCCTGCAGACAGATGGAAAGGTGGAGAGGGGATGGAAAGCAATGACCATAAAGGAGTGTAGCTACAGCACAGGAGGGTTGGAAAGCGGAGGTGTGGGCCCCACCTGTGAGCATGTCTGATGCCCCGAACAGGTGTCAGATCCCCCATAAGCAACTTCAGCATGGTAGACTTCCCAGCCCCATTCTCCCCAACCTGTAAGAAGACACATGAGTATATAAAGAGCATCCCTGAATGGGATACAGAAGCAGAGGAGATGAGAATAGATCCCAGGTAGTCCCAGTGACTCCAACAACTAAAAAAAAATATTTTTAAAGAACTGTAGAGAAAAATGAAGTAAACACTAAAGCCGTGAAGGGGACCAATACCCAAGTACCCACTAAGTGCAAGGGAATTAATTCTCCCAACAGCAGAGCAAGCTGGATGTTATCTCTCTTTTAAGAATGAGGAGTCTGTTTAGTAACCAAGCTAAGAAATGGCAGAGTTAGCATCCCAAGTCTGACCCTGAGCCATGCTCTCTCCTCTATGTTCCACAGTTAGGAGGACACTCAGAGCTGAGACCAATAAGACAAAGTTCAGTCCCAGCTCACAGAACAGAGATGGCAGCCATACCACACAGATGCGGGATTCAAGATCGGCAGAGACAGAGAGACGGCTGAAGATGACGTGCTTTGGGTCGTAGTAGAAGTCCACCTCATCCAGTTGCAGGATTGGTGGTGAGAACTTCTCAAATCCATCGGGGAATCTGCAGGAGGTGGGGTGATGAGCCTGAGGGCAGCCCCAGAAACAAGAGCTTCCCCACCTGCCCCTATGACCCAGCACTCACTTCATCACTACCTCCAGCTCCTTATCCACAGGTTTCAGCTCTGGTCTGAGGAGAGAGGAGACAGACTAGATTTGTTCTTTAAAAAATGGATTTGTTCTTATCATACAAGTAATACATATGCTGAAAAGAATAGAGGTTTTTTTGGGGGGTAGCTTTTTGTTCTCCCAGTTAATATACTATATGTTTCAATGTCACAAGATCCTAAGCCTTACGATTTTAAGCTCCCCTACCACCTGTATGTCTAGAAATGTTGCTTCAAGATTAAACTTCCAATACTCTTTTGGGTATATAACCGAAAAAAAAAAAATACTGATTGGAAAAGATACATGAATCCTTGTGTTTACAGCTATATTATTTACAATAGCCAAGACAAAGAAACAACCTAAGTGTCCATCCATCCACAGATGAATGGATATACATATACACACACATATACAATGTGTTGACAAAGGTCTGTATAGTCAAAGCTATGGTTTTTCCAGTAGTCATGTATGAATGTGAGAGTTGGATCATAAAACAGGCTGAGCATCAAAGAACTGATACTTTTGAACTGTGGTGTTAGAGAAGACTTTTGAGAGTCTTTTGAGATCAAACCAGTCAATCCTAAGGGAAATCAAGCCTGAATATTCACTGGAAGGACTGATGCTGAGGCTGAAGCTCCAATACTTCGGCCACCTGATGCAAAAAGCTGATCCAGCGGAAAAGATTCTGATGCTGGGAAAGACTGAAGGCCAACAGGAGAAGGGGGCAGTAGAGGATGGGATGGTTAGATAGCATCAACAACTCACAAACATCAATTTGAGCAAACTCTGGGAGACAGTGAAGGACAGAGAAGCCTGGGGTGCTGCAGTCCCTGGGGTTGCAAAGAGTCGGACACAACTTAGTGACTGAACAACAACTCAGCCATAAAAACAAAATGAAATTTTGCCATTTGTAACAAGATAAATGGACTTGAAGACTATGCTAAGTGAAGTCAGTCAGAAAAAGAGAAATACTGTATGATATCGCTTATATGTGGAATCTAAAAAAATAAAATCTAAAAGAACAGATTCACAGATACAGAGAATAAACCAGTGGTTACCAGTGGGTGGAGGAGAGGGAGGGAGGGGTAAGACTAGGGTAAAGGATTAAGAGATACAAACTCCTAGGTATAAAATAAGCTACAACGGTATATTTATTAAACAACACAGAGAATATAGTCAATATTTTATAATAAGTATAAATGGAACATGATCTTAAAAATTGTGCATCAGTACGTTGTACACTTGAAACACAGAATATTGCACATCAACTGTACTTCAATAAAAAATGCCTCCAAAGCTCAACATCATTAGTAACAAGGGAAATACAAATGACGATTTCAAAGAGCTATCACTTCACATCCACTAGGAGGGCTAAACTTCAAAAGACAGATAATAAATGTTGGCAAAGAGGTAGAGAAATTGGAATCCTCATATACTGCTGGTAGGAATGTAAAATGGTGCAGCTGCTGTTAAAAACAGTTTGGCAATCCCTCAAAATCTTAAACATAGAATTATTACATAACCTAGCAATTCCACTCCCAGCTATGTAACCAAGAGAATAGAAAACACATGTCCACACAAAAACTTGTTCATAGCAGCATCATTATTCCTAACAGCCCAAAACAGGAAACAATCCGAAATGTCCACCACCTGATGAATCATTAAACAAAATGTGGAGTAACTGTACAATGAAATATTATCTGGCCAGGAAAAGGAGTAAAGTACTAATCCAGGCTACATGATGAACTTCAAAAACATGACATTATGCGAAAGAAGCCAGACATAAAAAAAAAGATCACAGGGACAAATCTGTCTATATGAAATGTCCACAATTACCAAATATCTACAGACTGAAAGTAGACTGATGGTTGCCAAGGTCTGGGGGCAAGATGAGCTCTCCAAGAGTAGTAATAGAATAGAATAGAAGGCCTTCCCTGCAGGCCTTTCTGCAGGAACGAAGTTAAAGTTGATTTGTAGGAAAGGAGAGATCTAAAACGAGAGGGTAAGATGAGAATTGTAGGCATTC
This sequence comes from Ovis aries, assembly GCF_016772045.2. NCBI lineage: Eukaryota > Metazoa > Chordata > Mammalia > Artiodactyla > Bovidae > Ovis > Ovis aries. The sequence goes on from NC_056054.1 coordinate 203,752,295, forward strand.
CCTACAAAACGAGAGGAGTCAGGGCCCGGTCAGGGACACTGTACTCACAGTTTCTCCAGCATCTTGAGTTTGCTCTGCACTTGCGAGGCTCTGTTGGCATTGTAGCGAAAACGGTCAATAAAAACCTGCAGGTGGACAAGTTCAGGCATGTTCAGCTCCCTCACCCCCTACGACTCTAGTACACATGGGATGGGGTGGGTCCCCAGTCCTGCCTGCTCTCCCACCTGGATATGCTGGCGATACTGTTGCTGGGCCTCATATTCACGCTGCTGATTGAGCAGTCGCTCCTGCTTGCTCTTGATGAAGGTCTCAAAGTCTCCCCGGTAACCATCCAGCCGCTGGCTGTGCAGGTGGATGATGTCTGTGGCTATGGCATTCAGGAAGTTGCGGTCATGGGAGACGACCAGGATTGTGGAGGGCCATGTCTGAGGGGGTCACAGGATGGCAGGCCCGGTTTGGGAGGGCAATCAGCTCCCAAACCCCAGAGGCCTTGGAGGCAGACGCTCCCCAGACCTGCTCCACACCTGGAAGCACTCACCTGCAGATAATTCTCCAGCCATAGGATGGCCCTTACATCCAGCATGTTAGTGGGTTCTGAAAAAGCAGGAGAGGACATGTTTGGGATTGAAGGGCTGGAGAACTGGAAACTTGGACAACGCCACCCTTCTGCACCCAAAGTCAGGGTGCCGCATTTCAAACTCACCATCTAACAGCAGCAGATCTGGCCTATGGAAAAGAAGAATGCATGGTTTGAGGTTTCAGGTCAGCAACTTGTTGCCACCTCCCAAGAGCCAAGCTCATCCTCCACAGTATCCACATACAGGTCCAGGGGACTCACCTAGCAAACAGAGCCCGGGCCAGGGCCAGTCTCATCCTCCAGCCACCTGAGAACTCCCTAAAGAGACAGAGCTGCATCAGGGGCGAGTATTCACGAGAAGAGGCAGAGGCACGGCCAACAGTGTTCAGAGCCAAGAATGGTAGGGGCCACTCACCGGGTGGGCTGCTGCTGCATTTTGGGGGTAAAGCCAAGCCCAGCAAGAATAACTGATGCTCTAGGAGTGAATAAATGAAAGAACCTGATTGGAACAGGTAACAGAAAGGAAAGATAAAATGTGAAGGAAGGAAAGGAATTTTAAATACCTGGCAGGTGCTTTGTCAGCCTCGATCTCCTCCAACTTGGCATAGATTTCTGCCAGCTGTGCAGCTTGTGAGCCCTCAGCCCTAGGAATGGGGGGGAAGAGCTATCAGGCTGAGCAGGAGAAGTTTACTACTTTATCCTGCACCTCAGGACAGTTCCAAAGCAGGCTACTGGCTGCACTGTTGCTGGGACAGGAACAGAACACAGTGAGGGCAATGGGCACCATGCCAGGAACAAGGAATGCACAGCTCCACTGAGCCAAACTCTAAGCCCTGCTGCTTACTAGGATGGGTATTTGAACGGCGGATTGTGCCAGCATGGCAGGCACTCTGCGAAGCACGGCTGCTGCTGGTCAGTCTGTCCCAGGGAGCCCTCACCTGCCAGCAGCAATCTGGGCGTTGAGCTCCCGCTCCCGACGCAGCAGGTCTTCTCGCACCGTGTCACTCTCCAGCACACTCTGCAGGGCAGGGGTGTCGTCTCCAGCAACCTCTTGCTCCACATGCAGTAGGGAAATGTGGGCTGGAACTCGCAGGCTCCTGGTGGCCAGCATCTTCAGCAGCGTCGTCTTCCCCAGCCCATTCCGACCCACCAGGCCATAGCGGCGGCCCCATGCTAGGTTCACATCTGCTCCAGCCAGCAGTACCCTGCACGGGTAGCAGGAAGATGACAAACGGGGCTTAGAGATAGCTGCACAGCAAGTTTAACAAAAGAAACCTAACTACTTTTAACCCCATTTGACCGCTCCAAATTCTCCTTTAACTGTAAAAAACAAAACAAAACAAAACCCGTCAGCCCCACTCCCCCACCACCACTCCCTCACCTATCGCCAAAAGACACATCAAAGTTCTCAATTCGCACATCATAGGATTTGTTCTTTCCAGATGATTCCAACCGACTTTCCTTTCGGCTGCCTGCCTGGCTGGCTGATGCCTCTTCCAAGACTCTTAAAGGGAAAAATGGATGGCTTTTAGCACTCCCAAGGAGCCTTCCATCTCAATAGGGACTGCTCTGCTCTCTTCTCAGCCCTTTTCACTAACTCACAGAGGGTTGCTGGTCTTGAGTGTGTCCTTCTCTGAGCGCTTCTCCTGCTTTGCCTTCAATCGAGCCTCAGCTTTCTCTAGCTTCTTTGCATTCACCGTCTAAGGGTCCAAACATAATGCATTTCATCCTATGGGGTGGGCTCAAGGACTCAGGGAAAGTCAATCAGAAATGCCCCAGGAAGACACTCCAATACTTAGAAACAGTCAACTCTCACCCCCACCATAGACACAGACCCCTCCCTTTCTTCTTCCTCTCCCTCCTCACCGAGGACTGTTCCCTCTTTAGCAGGCCTGGAAGTTTGGTGCCACAGTCTGTAAGCGATAAGAAAAGCAGTCACCTTCTCCCTAAGGGAACGGAAACTAACATTTTCAGTGACTAACATGAATCAGACACAGACCCATATGTTTAAAGAAAAGCTTTACAAATCCTGGAGACAGATATCAATTCTCTCAACACTTAAAACAAAAACTCAACTCACAGATTAAGGATACAGCGGCTAAGAGCAGTTAAGCAACTCTTACAAGATCATGCAGTAGGTTAGTAAGCTGCAAAATTGGGAAGTGAACCTAAATCTGTCCTGCTCCAAGACCCATGGGTCCTACCACACCCAAGAGCTTGGAGACCTTCCCAATCTTAATCCCTTTGTTAATGGCTCATTTGCCCTCAGTAAAGACATCAACTAACTCCTACAACCTTGTCCTGTGGAAAAGAGGTACCAAGAGTCCTGAGCCCCAGAGGGCAGATGGCTAAGGGGTGAAGGACGTAGGGCAGCTAGTTCAATCTTCCCTCTCTCTCACCGTAGTTCTCTGTTATCTTTGACAACTGGATGGGGGCATCTAGTAGCACCTGGCTGTTTCCCTGGGTCTGTGGTTCCGCCCTTGAGGGTAGGGATAGAAAGCAATGAGTTAGAAGAGCAGGAAAAAGCTCTATGGCCATCAGACCTTCTTCTCTCACGTCTTGTCACCTGACCGTCCGCTCTCCCGTCTCCCCCACGAATCCCCCTGCCCTGGCACGTACAGGCGCAGAGTGTTGTACATGCGCTGGCACACGGCCCTGATGCCCGCGTCATCCTTGCTGTCCCCGGACACCTCCTGCAACAGTTCCCCCACAGCTTCCACCAGGTCATCCACAGACTCGAAGTCCGCACTGCCGCTGTGCAAGACGCCTAGGGAGGGCGTGTCAAGACACGAGGAAGATACCAGGTAAGGTGGACATACAAGTAGTTTTGGTCCCCGTATTGCGGCCCCAGTCCGGGCTCCAGACCCAACTGGTCCTCGGGACAAGAGGTCACACAGAGGAGAGGCCTAGCGGCGGTCCCCGCCACTGATCTGCCTTAGTACTTCCCCCCGCCCTGACTTCCACTTCGGCATCCCCAGAGCGTTGATTCGGTTCGGCTCACCAGTCACGTAGTCGAAGACCTGTCCGTCAATTTCGGGGAACTCGCTCCGCAGGATTTCAGCGCAAGTCGCCATGTTCCAGTCGGGCTCCCGTCCGCGCAGTCGCTGTGAGACCCCGGTCAAGGCCCGCCCCCTACCGGTCCCCGAAAGCTCGCCCTTCCTTCCAAAGCGCATGCGAAACGGTGACGTAAGAAAGGCGCGGAGTGCGCAGAACCCCGTGGGAGGGGCGAACGGCGCTGGCGGTACCGTACGCAAGCGCCGCTCAGAGTCTCCGCCGAGACGCACTTTCTGCGCTTGCGCGACTCTTTTTCGCTAAAGAATTAGCCACATGTACGATTCTCACAGACTTCTGGGAGGTGGAGATCCTGCAGGGGGCGAGGGCGGGGTGCAGGGAAGCTCGCGGTTTATCAGGCCATGAAGGGAACCTCCCGAGAAGGGCGGTCGATAAAGCACATTGGCCTTGCTAGATTCTACATGCTCCCCAGAGGCGCGTCAGCCGCTGCGTGCTTGTCCATTTTGGAGCCCGCTGAAAGCATTGCTGACTCACGCTGGTGCCTGAGCTCTCATAAGCCCCTGGTGCCTTTCTGTGCAGTCGCAGATTTTGTTCGGTTTTCAGGCCCTACGGGCTGCTTGTCTTATCAGGTAGCCAGCCCGCCCGCGACCTCTCACACTTGACGGCTCAGCAGACCTTCGCGAATAACGCCCTTTGGGCCTTCCATCACCCCCGGGCACTTCCTCACTGACAGCCACTGGGCAAGAAAACCAGATCGACAAGGTCTGTGTAATTTCATTAGTATTCCCAACCTACACCCAAAGCAGACTTCTCCGCAACCTGAGTCTCAGTAAGTGACCGTAAAAGGCTATTGCCTTTCAGTGTTTCCCTCGGGTAAAAGTTAGGCATTTCCTCAAAATGCTACCGCTTCACATTTAATGTGAATATTCTTCCAAACTGGCTCCACAATTGTCAGTTAAAGTCACACCCATTCATCGTTTTGTCATTGAGGAATAAAGATTTCCATTTTATTTGAAACACAGGGAAAGTGGAATTCTCACAGGGAAACTACAAAACTATCTGGTTTCTTCAACAACATTGCAAAAGCTGAGGGAGAACCTGTGGCTTTTAAGATTTTACAAGCATCCACCAATCAACGGACCTTGTTTGGATCCAGATGTAAGTTGTGACAGTTTTTTTGTAGGACACTTGCATTAAGCATGAACAGTTTGGATGTGACATTAAAGAGCTGACCACAAGTTGAACCACTATGATGGGAGTTCATTACATATTTTCTACTTGCTTGAAATTTTCTCAATAGATTTCTTAGGTTTAAAAAGGCAGACTAAGCAAGGAAAAACTGGTGATGGCAGATCTTTGCTCCAACACATTAGCAGAATATGGAGCATTCCCCTCAGGTTCCTGTTCACACAATTCTTTGGCAAGGGGGAGGCATGGAGGGAGGAATTATCTAAGAGGCCTGCCTGCCTGTTCAGTGACCCAATGGATTGTAGCCTGCCAGGCTCCTCTGTCCATCGGATTTTCCAAGCAAGAATACTGGAGCGGATTGCCATTTCCTCCATCAGGGAATCTGACTGACACAGGATCGAAGCCTGGTCTCCTGCATTGCAGGCGAATTCTTTACCACTCAGCCACAGGGGGTGGGGGGAGCCCATAAGAGGCCCGGGAAGAGTGAAATTTTTTTTTTACAACATACCCACCAAGGTCTGGGAAGCCTGAATAACTAAGAAGAGGATAAAATTAAGAGCTCAGTCAGTTTCTAAGGATGGCTGGGAAGACCAAATGTACACCCTGCTTAATCTCTGCTAATCAGAAAAATACCTGCCTAAAACTGAGGATGATTTTCGGTAAGAATTTCTACCATCAGGGAACTGAGGCCAGGTGGGCTGCTTGCCCTTGAGGCTATCAGCAGGGCATTCTGGGGGAAATACCTGTCAGGGTAAGGGCTTGGTTGGCCCCGAGGGACATAACAATTAAGTTATGGCAAAAGAGAATTCCACTTAAGGCTGAGTTAAGACAGGGGAGGGGCAGTCCCACCAAACCCTCTCCCCTGTAGCTCCCACTTCAACACTTAGCCAGCAGCTCCATTCTACAGAGTTTATTAGGTTTATAACTGGACGAAGTCACACGTGTACAAAATGAAGCTCACACTATCCCAAAGCAGAGTAGGAATTGAGGGCTGGGGATCCGTTACTGGCCTTTGGGGGAGCTCCGAGGTGAGGGGCAGCCAACCCTCCCACTCCAGAGATGTGGCCACAGGAGAGGGGAGGAGAAGGAGCCCACTTGGCTTTGGTCACAGAACTCAAGAGCCTGGCAGTGGGCTAGGGCAGGCAGATGGATGGTGGAGTAGGAGCCTCTGAAACCACCCCGTTCAGGGAGCCCAGGGACTGCTCCACCAGTCCCACTCGCAATGTGCTTGGTCCAGACCTAGACTCGGGGGCTAGTGCAAAGGGCAGGCAGCAAAGCAGGAGGGAGGAGACACTGATGTGTAGTGGCCGAGGGCACCCAGACCTGTGGAAGAGGGTGGGTGGGGAGGTGGGCTAGCGGCCACCAGGCAGCTAGCAGCGGGTCTCATAAATGCCGCTGCGGCCAATGTAGCGCACCCATTTGATGACATCGTGGTCGCTGTAGTTCAGCTTCGGTTCAAACACCTTCAAGTAGCGCACCTTGAGGCCAGAAGGTGCGAATGGCACCTGGGCAAGGGATAGCTCCAGTTAGGGATGTGGCCTTCCTTTCATAGCCAGTCTCCTTGCCCTGCCCTACCTCATCTCTCTACTAGAAGGGTTTGAATGACTAGGACCCTGAAAGAAGCTCTGGGAAGCTGGGATGGTGAGGGGCCCCCTAAGAGGTTACTAAAGAAGAAAGAATAACTAGCAATCTGTGGTTTGGGTTTGAAGTCAGGCCCTGCCTGTAATGACCTGAATCAGTTCCTTTAATCAGCAGGTGACAGCAACCAAAGACTTACCTTAAAATATACTTATCCTGCTCAGTTTTATGGACTTAAACAGTACGGTGGAAAAAATTACATGTCTAATGTGCATAAAGCAAAGTCAGCCCATTTTCCTGTCTTGTGTCTTACTGAGCATGCAAGCAATCTCAGTTTTTTCCTAAGAATTGTTTTATGACAAGCCAAAGGAAGTCAAAGATTTTTGTCAGTGTGAATATCAATTTCTAGGAGGAAGCCTGCAGGGGAAGAAATGGGTCTGTGAATTAAAATCACTTCTCTCAGGGGTCTCAGTTTCATCATCAGCAAGGTGGTAGGTGCAGAGGTTGACTGGAAGGATTTCTAAGGTCTTTCCTAGCACACATTGCTCTAGGCCCCTTCTCTGCCGTACCTCAAAGTTCATTGAAATGGGGGGTCGAGCCCATTTCTTCTTGTCGTTGGTGGGCAGCAGCTCAATCTCAGCGCTGATTTGCGATTCCTTCATGCCTGCCATGCGCTTGATCCTGGAAACACAGGGTCAACAGGCAGCACGGGCCCCTGGTAGCTAAGAAAACTTCAAGGGGGGTTACTGCCCCTTTAAGGAGATTGTGGGGGGTGGAAAGAACCCAGAAGCTCAGGGGAGGTGCCAGGGCAAGGCAAGGTGGTGAGGACTCTGATAACCTCTTGCTATGAAACCTTGGGTCTGTTATTCCTTTAGCACTGCAGGCTGCATGCAGTTTCTGCTTAGACACATGGCCAAGCTATCCCTTGCTCTCTACTTCACAGAGGTACAAGGGCAAATGGGGAAACGTTAAAGAATCGTGATAAAAGCATGCATGCATGTACCTCAGTGCAGGCATGTGCACAACTGCACAGAGGTACAAGGGATGAGGACACAACCAGGGGCTCCAGGAGAAGCAGTCACCCCCACTCCCCCAATACACACACACGTGCACGCACAAAAGGTGACACTTAACAAGAGGGTGCACGAAGGCTTCTTGAGCCCTGTTGTGCTCTCACGAAGGAAAGACTCACTTCCACACGATGGCGTTCTCACTGGCCTTATACTTGGCCTTCCCCTTCATGCAGATTACCTGCACCCCACTAGTGTTCAGTGGGGTTGGGATCCGCACCTAGAAGTGACACACGTGTCAGGGAGCTCTATTGAATCCTGACATCACCTGCCTTTATACTTAGAGACAAGTGCTGCCTCCTCCCTAAACCCCTTATCCTCACCTCAATCTTCTGAGCCAGTAGTGAGGGTTTGAAGTTGGACTTAATGACCACCTTGACCTCCAGCTTGGTGCGTCCCACTTCCCGAACTAGTGGGATCACGCGAAAAGGAAGGATGATGTCCTTGGTGGTGCGATACCTTCAGGGGTGTGACAGCTTTAGGTTGGCACAGCAGAGCCTGTCCTCCCCCCTCTCCCTGCTCTCTGCCAATAGTAACCCCTGCTCCTCACACCCCATTGGCACCTCATGAGTTCAAATTCTCCATCTGGTGGGATAAAGCTGATGCTGCGTTCAGAATCAAACTTGCTGAGTCGCACACACTGGTGGAAGGTGCAGTCATCAATGGCAATTGATTGCTTCCCGCTGCAAGCAGGGATAGAAGGTATTGTTGGTACACGAGGATGGCAGCAGTGAGTCGGGCTGGGAGACCCACCTACCCACAAAGGCTGCAACAGCCTGGAACAAGGCTTGCACTGTAATCTATGGAAAGCTGCCAGAATGCAGCTTTCTCACTTTGGGGGTCCCTTTCTTAGAGTTACGGATGAGTGGAAGCTTTGCAAACTCATTATCTTTTGAGAGTTCTGCTGTATGGAACACAAAAGTTTCAAGCATAGTGGGCAGAGGCCATCAGTATGTACAGAATAATCTTGGTCCTTGGGACCAAAAGAAACGGGCTTACTCTGAGTAGGGTGAAGACAACCCCCTCATCTCTTCAACACAGATACCAAGAGCAACCAGCCAAGCACACCCTTGGGAAGTGAGAGTTTGCGTTACTGCAGACATGCAATCTAGAAGGAACCTGTGATTCACCAGGCTCTGCTCAGCCATCCAAGGTCCACCCTCTCCCACCAGCTACCCTGCTTTGGGCACCTCTTGCTTGTTTCATCAGCTGTGCCTTTGCCTTGCTTCTCAATGACGATCTTGTCATTCATTCCAAACTTGCACTCAGGCATGCCACTCAGATAGCTCTTCATCACCACCCGGCCTGACACATGGGCGCTCAGGACCTGCCCTGGTGATGGACAGATAACCAGAAGCAGCTGAGTCAGGACCAATATCCTGCCCTGGCTCCCCTCCAGCTTCATCACGCGAGGGCCCTCACCTTGCGGGGACATGAGGAGGTTCACACTCTCCAGCACATCCAGGAAGAGCTCATTCCGGCGATACTTGATGCCCTCCCGCCGCCAGCCAATCTGCCCGGTCACCTGGCTGGTGATCTGAGACTGCTCTTCTTTTGTCTATGTGGGGCGCAGAGACAAACAACAAGGCCTCACTCCTCGTCCCCTTCAATTCTCTTATCTCCATCCCTACTCCACCCTTACCCCCTCACCCTTCTAGTCCACACCATGTGACCCATCTTCCCCCATGGGGCAGGGCCTGGAGAAAACTGAGCAAAGCTGCAAGGGTGGAAGCTGAGGGAACAGCTTACCTGATGCTGGAGAACACAGAGCCAACACGGTGCCCACAGGAAGCAGCAGATGAGCGCAGATGTGAAGAGGCAGGCAGAAAAGAAGGAGAAGGCTATGAAGCCTGGATCCCAGAAGGGGACCCAGGCTCTCTCCTCCTGAGGAATATCAAGCCTCCAGAGCAGCCCACACCCCCCTCCCTGCAACATAAAAGGAAACTGCTTGAGCTGTATTCCCAGTAACAGAGATGCTGAGTTGGCAAGCTCCAGGGGTGGGAGAAGGCCACACAGAGCAAAACAGGCCTGCAGTCATGGCAGAAGGCTCAGGCCAGCACTTCCTATCAGGGATGGGCTCATGAGTCAGCTCAGAAAAGGCTTGGGGGCCAGCTGGGATGAAGGGAAGCTGGGCTCCACCCTGTCTATAGCCTGGACAGTTTGAGTACCTGGCTCTTGATGCCCTGCTGGGTGATGAAGGTTTTCAATGCACCTGTCTCCGAGTTCTGTGGGTAGCCAAAATCTAGGATTTCTGCAAAAGGAAGGGATTCATCAGCTCCTAGAAAAAGCTGAAGGCTCCTACTTCCCATCCCTCCTGGCCTGGATACATCTGTCCAGCATAGCTCTAAAAGACATTGTAGCATCATCTACAGCAAGATTTTTCTAGCTTTGTAGCATTTACTCTAGAATTTATGCTTTATAGGAAAACAGTTAAAACATCACATTTTTTTCAAATAGAAAAAAAATCAGAAGAGTCACATGGCCAGTGGGTAAGAAGTCCAGAAGCCCTAAGCCCTTAAAATACAGAGAGTTGATGTGGAAAGGTGGAAGGACTCAGTTCACTTAAATCATACCCTACAGAGGTAACTGCATCCAGAGGAACCTATAATATCACATCCTCATCCAGGTTCTGAGGCAGCTCTTGATATGAAAAGCTGGTAGGACAGTCAGTGTAGTAAGGCCCAAACCACAAGGTTAAGAGAATGCAATGTGCTTAACTGAACAGCAGGAGGACCAGCCACCAAAAGACCTGTCGGTCTTCCCCCACCTCTACTCGCTAGCCTATTTCTGTATTCACTTCAGATCAGTCTTTAGGTCTGGATTTGGACTGTCCTCCTCCTGGCTCAAAAGACCATACAGGAAACAAAGTTTAGAGAGCACAGGAGCGAGCCTCAGACCTACTCCCACCTCCAGGCCAGGCCCCACCAGGCTTATTCCCACCCGGGACCCACTGCCCCACCAGCCTCACCGTCCAGCAGCTCATATATGAGCACAAAATTGTTCTTGATGTTCTCTTCGCTGATCTTGCCAAAGTAGGCAGCCATTACGTCACACATCTTATAGAGGAATTCGAAGACCATGGCAGCATTGACATTCTGCTTGGTGACAGCTGCCAGCCAGATGTTGGACCGTTTAACATGGAAGAAACTGGTGCGAGCGATGTTAGTGACGGGGCTGCGCACCTGCTGCCGGGCGTGGATAACATTGACCCGAAAGGCGTCCACTGCATTCCTCCTGAGAGAAAAGAGTACACAGAGGCTGCTCAGTACAGGCACACCTCACTCCGTGGGGATCAACCACAGCTGCTAACAAATAGCCACCCTCCTCTCTGCTGAAGCCTGACACATACTCGAAAGCCAATGCCTTAACTGTCGGGCCAGTTTTCTAAGACTCCTCCCAGCAGGGGCCCGAGAGAAGGGCCAGAACCAGGCTGACATCTGGCCACGAGAGACAGGGAAGTCAAGTGGCAATGACAGTAGGGCAGATAATAAAGTGACGTCTATCGGACTTAGAGAAATACGTTCCTGACTCCCATGCCTAGCTACAGTTTCCCTGCTGCCACCTCTATAGCTTCTCAGTAAGCTCCAGGCCCAGAAAAGAGAGAGACCCTGCTTCTTCTCCAGTCTTTCTACCAGCAGGGATGGCTGAGTCCTCCAGAAGGTAGCAAAGCCAGCATGCCTTCAGAGAAGGCTCTAATATACTGACGGAAAAGCCAAGGGGTCACAGAGCTGGGTCACCCATGCTTGTCCAGGATCTAATTCCAGGGCAAGTTCAGGGATGAAAAAAAGAATGAAGAGAACAGTGATGGGGGGGCAGGGGCCCCCACCCACCTGTGCCTGGGCAGCAGCTTGACAGGCCGCTTACCTATTGCTACAGCAGCCAATGAGATGGGATGAGAGAAATGACGCCACCGGGAAGAGGAGAGTGACAGTAACGAGAGAGAGGGTTAGAGACACAACACACTGGGGTGGGCAGCACACACCATGCGGCGGAAGCAGATGGGCCACAGGCAAGGGGTGGAGAGCACAGCAAGGCATGCAAGACAGTGTGTGCCCTGGTCAGCTCAGCCAGGCCCTCCAGGGCCGGAGGAGGGGTGTGGATGGGTACAGGCATGCCAGGCGTTGCCATGTCTCTAGCTCATGCCCCACCACCAGCCAACAAACAGGCACAAAGGCCAGGCTATCCCCATTCGCCATGAAGCTGGGAGCCATTGTAGCAGGCCCATCTCTGACTGTCTAGTCTAAGCAATTCCAGGAAGAAAAACAGGGCAGCATGAACCAGACGAACCTAATCTCATCAGAGCTCCTGAGGCTAGGACAAGTCCCCTCTGTCAGGGAAGGTCAGTGGCATGCAGGGTGGGGCAGAATAACTGAGGCTGTGTCTCCTGGTAGAGGTCTGAGGACACAGACAAGGAGCTGTTCCTGGTCTACTCTGATAGACCAGAAAAGCAGCACAGCCTCCCTGCCCATCTCTGGGTGACCCAGAGAATGCCTCAGGCTTGCTCACCACCTCTCTTCCTGGAGTGGCCAAGAGGAACTGAAAACAGCTGAGTCAGCAGCCTGACTCCTGAGAAAGGGAGTGGGAGAGGATTCGGCAGCCTGAAGAATCCAGTGAAGGCTCTCACCACAAGAAGGGCTTTTGAGAGCAAGACTTAGATTAGTACTGCCAGCATGACCACTAATTCCACCTGCTAGAGACAGATCTCCCTTCTCAGAGGAGGGATCAACCCTTCAAGCAAAAGCACTCATCTCCAGCAACTAGGTCTGTCACTACAGGGAACAGGAAGCAGCAAGGCTAGGAGTTCCTAGGACTGTGGGGGTCCTGCCATTTCACAGGTCCCACTGAGTGGCCAGCAACTGGCTGCTTGGCCAATACCACCAGACCTAATGGGAACCAGGCTGTAATAGCTGAGCATCCAGGATGCAGCAAGGGGTGGGGAACAGTCCAGATCAAGCCTCTGGGAGAAAGAGACCTGGCCCTGCATGCTGGAGAGGAGGGATGGGAGTGGGGGCACAGCTGGCTCAGCCAGGGCACTCACCCGATGTCATCTCGGTAGACCCGGGAGATGAGCACCTCCCCCTTGTGATTATAGATGAATAAGCCTCCAATCATGGCGGCAGCTCAGTCTTCGCAGCCCATCGCTCTGAGAAGAGACCTAGGATAGATGGGGGCAGTGTAAGGGAAGGCGGCAGAATCTGAGCCCTGTCCCCTAAGGGGCTGTCCAGGTCACTGGCTGGGCCTTTTTCCTGATTCAACCCTCCAGCAAGTGACCCTACAGTCCTTTCAGCCAAGCCCCTCCCTTTCACCAGGCCCCAGTTCCTGTTTATCCCATACTGGGAGAAAAGGAGAGGGACTTAGGCCCAGGATTCTAAGGCCGTTCTGACCCTCCCTTTCCTGGGACTGAGCCCAGAGTAGCCCCCTCCCCCTTTCACAGCGCTGAGCTCAGCAAGGCCCCTTCCTGTGCAGACTCTCAATCAGGCTCTAGCTGGTGAGTCACTGCAAAGGCCTGCCTGCGGCTGCAGGAATGGCGGTAGGAATTACTCCAGCTGGTTCAGGCCTGGAGCCCCCAGGCAAAACTTTAGGAGCGCTACTCTCAGCCTCCACTACCCTTCAGAAAAGGCAGCATGGCCTGAACCTTTGACTCTCTAATTCACAAAAGTCTAAACATCACAAAAGTCTAAACATTCTAGGAAAGGGGGTGCAGGGATTAGGGAGGAGAGAAGAGAGCCCTAAGGCCCTGACACCAACCCAGGAGTGCTGCTCCAACCTCTCCCAGGCAGTCAAATAAACAAGCAAGAGCAGAGAAGAAAGGCCCCAGCCCTGACAGACTACACTTCAGTGACCCAAGCAGCTTATTAGTTATTTCTGACCACCTCTCTTTGAAATAGAGAAGCTCCCCCTCAGCTCCCAAGTAAATAAGAATACAGGGGTGTTGTGAGGAAGGGGAGAGCAGGTTCATAAGATCAAGAGATCCGTCCAGTAGAAATTCTGATTCCAGACCTGCAACATAATTCATTTCTGACCTGAATGCCTAAAAACAAGGGGCAGAATCCCGGAACTATCTAAATTATTTGGGTCCAACTAATTCAGATTGTTTGCAAGGAGAAAAAGGGTTTAGTTCTATATTTCCTGGATTAGCCTTGGTGTTAATTTCACAAGAGGGGCAGTTTAGGAGACTTTCAGTTTCTAAACTGGAAAATAAAGTGTATTATTATAGCAGTAAAGGTGTCCCAGGATAAGAGAATAATTCTCTCAAAGTGGTGGACACTTCCCATTCCTCAGTCCCAGAGACCAGGAGAGAAAGCGCAAAATGGAGGTAGGGCCCTGGGCAAAGAAGCAAGTTCACAGGGATCAGGTGGTAGGGAACTCAGGGCATCAGAGAAGCAGAGATGGTGCCCAGATCAGGAAAGGAATATTTAGTTAAGGGATAGACTGGCAGCAACAGCCAGGCAGTGTACTCAAGTGAGCCCACAGCAGCAACAGAGCTGGTGGGGGCACCTGGAGAAAAGAGTTTCCAGTATGGCAAAGGTCAAGGTTTTGAAGAGGAAAACACGGCAGGGTGAGACTAACAGTGGTGAATAAGGGAAAGCTGGGGAGACGTAGCTTGCTGTGGTATGCAGGTGTACAAGCATGCGCGGGTGGTGGGCTTTTCGCCCCGGGGAGGACATCACGGGTAAAGATGGTTCCACGGCGTGCGGGGGCTGTCACTCAACTGCAAGGAGAGGGTGCCGCAGAGTGGGGACCTTGTCACAGTCCAAGGAGGCGGCACAAGGAGGTGTCACTGTCCTAGGGGATGGGGGAATTGTCCTTGCCCCGGGAGGAGGAGGCGCCGAGGGCTAGGAGGTTGTCACGATCTCAGGGAGGGGGCCGCCGCGCGGCGTCCCTGTCTGGAAGGATTCCAAGAGGGTCTCCCTCTCAAGCGAAGCTCCGGGCGGGTCAGGTGGAGGGCATCGCTCCGCGCCCGTCCTGCAACCGCGCCCCGGGCGCCCCCGCCCCGCCGTCAGCTCCCTTTCTGATCTGAAGGCTGAGGCCACTCCCGGGTGTGGGCTGCTTTCCGCGTAGCGCAGTGCAGTGAACGGCAAAGCTAGGAAGCCAGGGAGGCGTCCTCCCTCACCCCGTATGGCGAGATCCCGAGCTCACCTGGTGTCCGCGGCCCTCTGCTCGGCCGGCCCGGCCACTCTCCGGATCCCAAGATGTCCGCCCGCCCCCTGCTCGCCTGCCCGCTGCCTCGGCTTTCACTGCAGTGTTGCGGCCCCGCCCCGGCCTCAACTGCGCGTGCGCACCCGCCGACGGCGCAGACTACAAATCCCAACAGGCCTCTCGGCCTTATCTCTTACAATTTTAAGCGCCCCTAGATTTCGTAGAACTACAACTACCGACAGCCTTCGAGACTCGAAGGAGGGGCTAGGCGTGCCTTGAGGGTGAAGTAGGAGGGCTTTATTCGGCCCCACCCGCAATACACAATCCAGAATACGCTGCTATGCTCACTTCCTTTTCCTCATTGAGCATTCTGGGAATTGTAGTTTCTGCAATCCTTCTTGTTCCTCTTTCAGAGTTTGTGAGAGCCTCAGCCTGGGGTCGCTAAGAGTTGGACACGACTGAGCGACTTCACTTTCATGTATTGGAGAAGGAAATGGCAACCCACTCCAGTGTTCTTGCCTGGAGAATCTCAGGGACCGCGGAGCCTGGTGGGCTGCATAGTCCAGTCTATGGGGTCGCATAGAGTCGGACACGACTGAAGCGACTTAGCAGCAGCAGCAGCAGAGGATTACTGCCATTTGTTGAAGCCCATCTGTTAAGCCTTGAATTGCTGTAGGCCTTTCAGTCTCCAGAGTCCGAGGACTGATTGTCATTTTATACAGACACACACACACACGCACAGGACTTGGCAGTAGAAGTGTTTGTGCTGAGTTAACTGCTTTATAACATGACCTCTGATTTCCCCAAGCTTTTTTGCATCGTATATTTGTTCTAGACATGAGCCTTTTCCCAGGAATCAAGACTTAAGGTACGGGGCAGGGAGTAAGGAATCAAATATTTAGAAGAAAAGCTAAAATTTTTCAAAATATGTTTGTGTTCTACCTCAACTATATACCTATGGGCCTGTGAGGTCCTCAAGGTCAGGACCTGTGTGTCTTCTACTGACAGGCATACATGTGGCTTAGAAAACCATTGGCAAGTTGAGTTTAACTGGACATGGGATTTGAAATCCCTTCTTTGATAAATGATCTTCACATTCAAGCTAAGAGGAGACAGAGCCAATCCTAGCACATGAAAGGTCTGCCTGGCTCTTGCAGGACCTGAAGAACATCTGTTGGCTCTTCTCTTTCTGTAGGGAGATATACCATGTTGCCTTCCCTAGGCAGGGCCGAGCCCATCATGAGAGGAAGCAAGGGCAAGAAAGGGCAAACCTAGTTGCAAATCCTACTATTCCTAGAATTCTCCTGATAGAAACCAGAATATGGCAGGATGAAAATCTGACCTCCTACAGATCAGGGTCACAGTCTTAAGCCATGAAGCGACTGAATACAGGCTCGTCTAATTCTTGAACCAGCACTCAAGGCTTACTCCTACCTTTCTAGGAGCTTTGTCCTCAACACCTACCCTAAAGAAAGTGAAAGAAAGTGAAGTCACTCAGTCGTGTCTGACTCTTTGCGACCTCATAGACTGTAGCCTAACAGTCTCCTCCGTCCATGGGATTTTCCAGGCAAGAATACTGGAGTGGGTTGCCATTTCCTTCTCCAGGAGATCTTCCCAACCCAGGGATTGAACCTGGGTCTCCTGCATTGTAGGCAGATGCTTTACTGTCTGAACCACCAGGGAAGTCTCAATATTTACCGTACCCCCCTACCAATTTAGAGTAAATAATAATGATAATAATAATAGTAGTAGTAGTAATAATAATAGCTACCATTTATTGAGCACCTATTCTACTGTGTGCCAGGCACTGTGCTAGGCACTTTTCGTACAATATCTAATTTAAATCCTCACAACAACCCTGTGAGGTAGGTATTATTATCATTTTACATATGAGAAAACTGAGGCTCAGAGAGATTAAATAACTCTCTTATCACACAACCAAAAAGTAGTAGAGTTGGGATTCAAACCCAGAATAACCTGACTCCAAATCCCAAGCTCCTGTGAACTAGAGTAGAGGCAGAGGGGAGAGGAAGGACCAAATTCAAGAAAACTTGGAGTGGAATGGATATGATATACTGACTAGTAAAATATGGGAAGGAATTTAAGCCCATAAATGTTTCTAGCTGGTGAGCCTATTAAGAGTGATGAATGTAACCAGGATTGGAATTCAGGAGGAACATACTTGGCGGTATGGAGGGAAAAAGTTGAGCCTATCTGGACATGTCCAAGGAGATATCCAGCAGGTGATAAAAATACCGATCTAAAGATAAAGGGCAGTTAGGGATGGAGATATATATTGGGGAATCACCAGCATATCAATGGCAATTGACATCAGGATGGATGATTCTATTTTGGAAGTAAATAGAGAGGAAAGAGAAGTGGACCAATGATGGAATACAGGGACCCTTAAGGCATGAGCAATAGTGGAAGAATCCTCAAGAGAGTCAGAGATGGCGAAACCAGAGGAGGAAGAGAAGTACAGGAGGCAGCCCCATAGTAGTGGCTAGAGGCAACCATGATCTGGGCTGGGAGCAAACCTAGAGCTCCCAGAAGGAAGACAAGACTGAGTTACACTTCTAACACAGCCCTTAGGCACCACCCCCCCACCCCCGATCCCAGGAATATGTGTTAAATGAATGAATGCCAAAATACCCCTACCCTGGTTTACACCAAAACTTGGGAGCTTAGGACTTCATCTTACTCTTGATACCCCAGGTCTAAAAATATGGAAGCCTAGGTGAGCCAGAATTTATAGAAGAGGCTCATAGAGAAAGCTGTGATTTGTTTAAATGGGAGAATATGGTTAAGGAAAAAAAATCACCCCACAAAACCTGGTACTCTATCTGAAATCCCAGAAGTCCTCCTGCCCAACCTTGCTCTGAGTTATCATGATGACTGTGAAAACACTGTTAGTTGCCTGGGGTATCTTGTGCTGAGTCCAGCTTATGGGCTTTATTCAGATAGGAAGATGATGGGCACATGTGTGGGAGGTGTGAGGGCTATGAAGAGAGAAAAGTCAGGGGACCAGCCCCACAACCTGGGAGAGGACTGGGAGAGAGGGTCCAGCCCTCTGGTCAGGGACCAGCCCTGAGGCTTAAGTGAACTTGCATAGGCACGTGTGTGTGTGTGAGAGAGAAAGAAAGAGAGACAGACAGACAGACAGACAGAGAGGGAGAAAAAGGGAGAGAGGGAATGAGAGAGCAGAGAACTCTCTGGGGAAAGGGGAACAGAGGCTCTCGTAGGTGGGTGAGAGGCTGGGGTGATTCTCAGAAGTCTAGTGACTTGACATGTTTGTTGAAGTGTGGGTATGGGGGCTAAATATCCTTGGAAAGCCCTGAGGGGCTGCTGAAGCAAGGTTCCTGGTCTCCTCAGAGGCTGGGC
The DNA here is from genome assembly GCF_016772045.2 of Ovis aries. Lineage (NCBI taxonomy): Eukaryota > Metazoa > Chordata > Mammalia > Artiodactyla > Bovidae > Ovis > Ovis aries. The sequence continues at coordinate 203,770,241 of NC_056054.1, forward strand.
CTCCTCTCGCTGGGGACTCACAGAAAGTCAAACAGCCCGAAATTCTTGGCTGCTCCAGGCCCAGGAAAAATTGGGAGAGGAAAAAAGAAAAGAAAAGAAATGTTTCAGCCCAGAGGTGAGATGAGCCTGCTGATTAGCAGGGTTAGGGGTCTGAAGGAGTCAGCACATGGGGCAGGCATGGGGTGGGTGTAGGTTTGGGTGCAGAGCAGAGATGTTCCCTGGGATCTGCTAGCAGCTCAAGCAACTGAGGGGGCCCTCTGGGCTTCTGCTAAGGTTGCGTGCAGGCAGGGTTAGTATGCATGGTTATTGGAGGGGACTGCAGCTCTAGGGTGCAGGGCTGAGGCAGTAGGTGGGGACAGTTAGGAGGAGGGGCAGATGAAGCAAGTCTTTTTTGGTGTCAGTATTAAGGGAAAAAGTCAAGAATCATGCATGCAAGATTAATAGAGGGATGATGCCGCTAAATGAATGGAGAAAAGGAACTGGGAGAGGGGAGGCAGGGATGACGGGTATGCAGGTCTTCAAGGGCACTTCTGGGGTCAATTCTTGAAATATGTGTGTACGGGGTTGGGGGAGGGTAAGGAGCAGCACTAGCCATTTGGGTCCCAGGGACATGAATGATCCTGGGAAGTCCTGCACAGCAGTTAGTGGGCAGAGGGACAAGCTGGGGCCGGTGGCAGGTTAAGGGCTGCATTGCCGATCAGTGGGTGCACCCCACCCTCGCTGCACCCAGCGAGCAGTTAGCGCGCCTGGATTTAGTTCCATTTATTTCCCTTTCAGGTACCAGACAAAATAAAAAAGACGGACGGAGAGAGGAACGCAGCCAGCCTGGGGCGGGGTAGGATGGTAGTGGGGGAGGGGCCCTGCTCACATCACATCCACAAAGAACTCACTGGGGTTTCCCATGGCCATGCGGAAGGACTGTCTGCTGGCGGTCAGTTCGGGGGGCACGGAGGCCAGGTCGCGGCCCGGAGGGGCTCCCGGGGGCCCCATGGCCGCGGGCGGTGGGGGCATCATCAACATGGGGGGCCCGTAGAGAGGGGGCACCCCAGGGGGGCCGTAGCTTGGGTGCGTGTGATGGCTGCGCAGGCTGCTGGCCAGCGAGTGGTGGCTGCGGTGGCTATGCTCGCTGGCGGCAGGACCCGAGCGCTCGCTGGGCGCCCGCTCCCGCGGCCCCCGCAGGCTGCTGCGGGTCGTGTGGTCCGATTCGCTGCCACTGCCGCCCGACTTCGAGTCCCCGGCCTTAGGGTCCTTCTCCTTCCGCCGGTCGCTGCCACTACGATTAGAGCCACTGCTCCGGCTGCCTGCAGGGGACAGGCAGGGACGAGATGGGAGACACTCAGAGCTTGTGGAGGAAGCCTGGGGCTCGCCCGTGGCCCTCTCCTCATTACCTTCACTGTGCTGACTGCTGGCGCTGCCCCCACCATAGCTGTACCCCAGCTCTGGGAAGCCTGGGTGAGGATTGTAGGGGTGTGGAGGCGGTGGGTACTGGTAAGGGAAAGCCATGGGCCAAGGGGCGGCCCCTGGGTGCGGCAGAGGGGCCAACGTGTCCTGGTCGGAGGCGCCGCTGGAACCGTCGTGATCATGGAGGGAGAGGTTGGCCATGTCTGTGGAGGGAAGCCGAGGACGCATGAGCCGGGTCTGTCCCCTGCCTTCGCACCCTTAGTCAGCAGAGAGATCCCCAGCCTAGGTCAGGCGGATGTGCTTGGGAAGACAGCGACAGCAGTGGCTGCCAGAATGGGAAGAGAGATAGGCCAGAGATCGCTCACTCCTTCAGACCCCCTCTGCCACCCTCCAGAGGTGGTAGGAAGGGAGACCCTGCAGAGACAGGCCCATAGAAAACCGTCCCTTGGAAGGTCCCAAGTCACCACTTCAGATGGTCAGATGCCCAGTTTCTCCTGCTTCCTCAGTGGGCTGGAAGAAGGGGCAAAATTCTTATTTGGCAATTTTCTCCTCAGTTCGCTTAGAGGGTAAACGGTAGGGAGCGGAGTATGGGAGGCTGAAATACCAGATAGCCACCAGGTGTTGCACACCTGCCCTTCATCAGGCACAATACGAAGCACTTCATCTCATGCAAGTGTTATCACAACCCTATGAGGAAGGTATGTTTAGTCACATTTTTTTTTTTCCAGATGAGGACAGTGAAGTCCAGAGAGGTTAAATGACCAGCCAGAAGAGGTCAACCCGAACTGTAGAAGCTCAGAGTTGCTAACTTTACCTTTCCAGATGAGGGCATTAGTAAGAAGAAAGGAGTAGTTTGGGGAAATTTAGGTGAAATTTTGCCCTCCTCACTCACTTAGGACTAAGATCACACCCCATCTGTACCAGGTTCCAGAGCTCTGAGAGCTGCAGTTGCCCTAGGGGCCAGTTGTTGGATCCAGGCTGAGCCCTTTGATCCCAGCCCTTAAGGGAGCTGACCCAAACTTATATGGGAGGAGGAGTCAGGAGAGGGAGCTGAGGCAGCCAAGGCAGCCGATGAAGTCTACCAGCCAAACCATCCATGGTCAAGGCCAGAAGCTAGCATGAGTGGTGGTGGTGGTAGGAAGCAGGCAGCTGACTTGGTGACTACTTCAGCCACTAGGCTGTCATCCCATGGGCAGTGACTGTGTGCTCCTGGGCTACCCAAGTCCCCAGCTCTTCCCTTTGAGCTTGTAATATTCCCAGCTGAGTAGACCTCAGCCAGTACAAAGGGAAAGGCCTGTTCTGCCAGCATCTCCCTGAGCTCGGCTTCTGGTGACTTGGTCCATGGGTAGAAGACCAGAATGCCCTTGGGATGGACAGTATCTCACAGTATCTCTGAGCAAAAGCCACACCTATCCTGAGAAGCTTTATGTGCCTCTGAAGGTTTGGGGCCAGGGCTGCCTTCTCCTAAATAATGATAATAATAATTATATTTGATTGAGTCTAAGGAGTCACTGATTATAAGATGCACTCCAATTTCAGATATTGAAATGTGAAAAAATGTTCTTCTTAGAATCAATTAAATATATGATAAATGGGTAAGCTTTTTCTTTTAGAGCAATTACTGTGGGCCAAACATGGTGCTAAAAGCATTATATACATTAAGCTTATATCATTCTCAAAACAAACCTATAAGATAGGTTTTACTATTAACTCCATTTTACAGATCAAGAAATTGAGGCACTGAGAGGGTATGTCACTTACTCATGTTCACATAGTAAGGGTGGAGCTAAAATCTGAACTCAGAACTGTCTAATTCCAAAGCCTTATGTATCTATTACTCCTCCTCCATGGGGCCATGCTGGAGCTGCTGAGGCCCAGGGACACTCCCCTCCATGCAGGGACTTGTACTCCACAAGAACAGCCTTTCTAGTGCCTTGAACCTAAGCTGAAGCAGAGGCAGAACTGGCTTCTGAGGCTGGGCTTCAGCTCCCAGTCCTGAGCCTTGCTGTCCTGTTTTGAGGACTCCCTTCTCCAAGGGCTGTCTACTGGCTCTGGAGAATGGGGCTTCCCTGCAGACTTCTGCTTAAGAACCCTCACTGGCTTTGTACTGTCTCACGATCAAGTCCAGATCCCTTGATACAGCTTGCAGAGTCCTCTACAGGCTGGCCCTGTCACAGATTTTCCAGCTTCAGTGTGAAGCATAGCTTCAGGGGAGCTGAAGGCATAGCTTCTGAGGAGGCTGGGGACTTGAGGCCTCTGGCCAGCTCGTTTCTGTCTTAGTGGAATCTGCTGTGAGGGTGAGCAGGAATCAAGGCTAGGAACTCTGACTGGCCTTGTTGGGGCAATGTTTCTGCAGCACTGTATACCTAGGACAGCCCTGATGTGGTGGGAAGAACAAAGGCTCTGGAGCCAGAAAGACCTAGACTCAAGGTCTCGCTTCTCTGCTTCCAGCTGTGAAACCTGGAGTAGACTACTTAACTTATATAAGTCTCAGTTTCCTCATATGAAAACAGAATCATCTCCTCAAGGGCTTTAGGGAGGTTGTGAGGATTGAGTGAGAGTGAGATGATGCTTTAGAAACAACCAGCATGGTGCCAGGCACAGAGCAGGCACTCAGAAAACACCAGCCCCAAGGGGGCTGGGCAGGGAAGTGAAGAGGAACTGGTGTGGGCTCTGCCTAAGAACTGGTGTGGGCTCTGCCTCGACCACACAGAACTGTCAGGTCTTGAGGCTCCCCCAGCTCTACTGCCCCCTAATCTGGGTTCCCTAGAGTCTGCTGCCACATCCACCCAGGCCACTCCCACTTTCAACCAGGAGACAGGGCAAGGAGGCTGGGGAGGCACGTACTGCCACAGAGGTCGCCGAAGATGTAGTAACACTGCTCGGAGAAGGTGATCTTGTTGACAGTGTGGCGGATGAAGCCGGCTTTCAGCAGGTTGCTGGCATACTTGCGGGCCTCTCGCCGGTCAGTGAAGCCTTCCACGTTGTGGTACAGCCAGTCCACCACATCCGAGCCTGAGGGCAAGGCTGCCACTTGATTGGGAGGCCCACCAGACCTGGGCTCTTCTGACCTCACAGGAGCCATGAGGCTGGTGCTGATTCCAACTCCAAGGGGTGGCCCAAGGGAGTTCTTGGGTCCTGGCCTGCCCTGCCCCACCACTTTCCACCCCATCCTTCATCCCACCATGGGGCCCTCTCACCGATGAAAGCGTTGGGGATGGTAATCTTGAGCCACATTCGGTCACGGACCTCTAGCCCGGATTCAGGGGAGGCCATGGCTTTTACTATGGCAGCCATGTCACTGTGGATGGACAGGTGGAAGTCGTCTAGGCCTGGGGGTGGGAGGTAAAATGGTGAGGCAGAAAGGGGCCATGGAGTCAAGTACACAGGAGTTTGCATTCCAGCTCTACTGCCTAATAACATGGACCAATGTCAGGCAAATTACCAACATTTGGGACACTCAGTTTCCCCTTCTGTAAAAATAGGGACTTTAATATCTATTTTACAAGGATATTTGAAGAGAGAATTAAATAATATAAATGAAGGTGCTTAGCCCAGTGTACAATGTATGCTGTGATAATAGAAAGGCAGTCATTTACTGAGCGCTTACTTTATGCCACACACTGTGCTTGATGTTTTACTTGTATCCTCTCATTAAACCCTAGAAGCCTGGTAAAGTGCATATCATCAGTCCCATTTTACAAGAGGAAACTGAGGCTTACTGGGTGCTCAGTACAGGTTCAGAAGCAAATGGTTTGGTGAGGGTCAGTGTCCACTGAGGGAAACTGCAGAGTGAGGTGGCTGGAACAGACCGACTCTCCTCTCCAGCTCCCTCGGATGCTCAAGCAAGAGTCTCCAGGTGGGCCTTCAGCAGTCCCTTCCAGCTGGTCCTATGTGCTGGACCCAGGGGTCAGGGTTGGACACTCACGCTCTGTGTCAGGGATGGAGCTGGTGATGGAGGAGCTGGTGGAGGTGATGGTGCTCAGGGAGGGGCTCATGCCGTAGGCAGGGAAGGTGCCGGTCATGGCTGCAGTGTGGGAGACCCAGGCCGCGGGGTCAATGGGTCGGATGGGCTCACCTGCGGGGAGGATGAGGAGTCAGGGACTACCTGCCCTGCCCACTGCCTGGCCCAGTAGGGTAGGTGTGAGGTTCAGGGTAACACAGAAGGAAGGAGAGACTGGGCTCACATATGCTAAGCACCAGCTTTAGGGCCCAGTCTCCCATCCACTTACTCCTGGGCAGTGTGAAGCACCCACGTGGACTTGGGTCCCAGCACTTGGCTACAGTCAAGGTGATGGGCCTGAAAGCAAGGGTGTCCCTAGTGAGGGCAGGATGTGTGGAGGCCAAACCAAGCCCCTTCCCTGTTAGTCAGAAATACCTGCCCTCTCCTTCCCAATGCCATCCATACCCTGGTTTGTGTACAATTTCCCGAAGTACTCGGACCGCGTCATCGTTACTCATGTTCTCAAAGTTGATCTCGTTTACCTGGGAAAAAGGACCAGGAGTGGAATACGCAGCTGTGTTGGGGAGATGGTAGGGAAGCTAAGTTTGGTGGGCTAGGGGGTCTTCCCCATACCAAGAAGCAGGATACAGAGGGTGTGGACATTTCCCCGTCTCCATCCATACCACCACCCAGGGTGGGCAATGGTACCTGTAACAGCATGTCTCCTGGCTCAATGCGTCCATCAGCAGCCACGGCCCCACCCTTCATGATGGAGCCAATGTAGATGCCTCCATCACCACGCTCGTTGCTTTGGCCCACAATGGAGATGCCCAAGAAGTTATACTTTTCTACAGGGAGTAATAAGAACTTGAGACAGGAACAACGTTCCTACCCAGATTCTAAGCCCTTCATTAGAAAAGGGTAGAAAGGGACAAGAACTAACATTTATTGAACTTGAATCAGGCACTGTATTCTGCATACTCAAACATACTTTCACTTAATCCTTGTTGGCTACGAGGTAGGAACTCAATCCTGTTTTACAGAGAAGACAAATGAGGTGCAGAGAATTTGAGCCATGAAGTGGCAGAGTTAGGGTTCAAACTCAGATTTAAATTCCAAAGTTGGGGCTCTTTCACTACATCCTGCTACCTCCTAAAGAAGAACACCTAGGGCAGAAATCAGAGACCAAGAATGTAAGGGATGGAAATCGGAAAGTGGGGAAGCATCAGAATCAGTTTAGGAAGCCATCCTGGGTGCCATTCTCTGCTTCCATAGTGCTTATCTCTGTCATAGCTCTGATCATGAGATACTGAATGGATCAGTGTATGTAGCAGTTTATGCTTATGAAAAAGAGCTCCTTGAGGGAAGGGAACATATCGTGTATCTCTCTGCACTCCCGGTGTGGCACGTAGCAGGCGCTGGAAAGTGTCATTTCACGAGACTCACCCATGTTGAGAGTGACGGTGATGATGTTGAGTGACATGGTGGAGTCCGTGATGCTGCTGAAGGATGAAGACTGGAATAGACAGAGGCCCTGAGCAGCAGGCAGGGGTGGCAGGAACTCACTGCTCCCACCGAGCTCTTCCTCAAGGCTAGCCCTCAGCACCACCTCCCCTCTAGGATGCTATACCCTGACCCAAGGGGAGGGATCGAAGGAAGACAAACTCTCGTCTTGCTGGGGGCAGGGGGGCTCCGTCTGCTCCACCCACCCCAGCGTCTTGGCCCCATACCCGCTCAATCCGGGAAACCTTCTGCTTCCGCCGCCGCCGCTTGTGTCTTCTCATCAGGCGTGAGGCGCTGCTCTGCTCTGTGGAGCTGCTGAACCTGTGGGGCCCACAGTCGTTCCCCACCAGGCTGGCCCAGCCCTATCCCAAAGAGGCATCGCAGGGCCCGGGTCCCCACCACAAAGCCCACATCCTGCCCAGAGGCCCAGCATCCTCAGGGGTCAGGGCTCCTATGGGTCACCTGTCCCACAGTACCCAGGAAACCAAAGCCCCACCTGCTGGTGGAATCATCCTCATCTGAATCAAAGAAGCTGGTGGTCTCCAACTCGCTGCTCATCAGGGTGGAGGAGCTGTCATAACCCCCTGGCTCTCGTCGCCGTTCCCCCTTGGCAGTTCCATTCAGCCGGGTTGCTGCAGGGGACGGAGGCAGCTGGGCTCACAGTGCTTGATGAAGGAGAGAAGGAGGCAAGGACGAGCCAGGGGCTGTACTGGGGCCAGGCCTATCCAGAGCTCAGGAAGGAAGGCAGAGAGTTGGGTAGCTGGGTGGAAGGGGCAGGGAGAGATGCTGGGGGTGGGGAAGGTGTGGGTTCAGGGAGGACGCACTGTGCTCTGGGCCATCCCTCCGGCGTGGCCGCTCTCGCTGGGCAGACACCAAGGAGTCTGTCTCTGTGTCGTTGTCCAAGTTCTCCTGGCTGCCCCCACCAGCGTGAGGGCTGTAGGGAAGAGAGGACTTGGTGGGGGAGGGCGCAGGCTGGGGGCCCTCTCCCCCAGCCAAGCTGAGCTGAGGCAGCCCTCCCCCTAGGGGCTCTCCCCACCCTCCGGTCACACTCACTGGAAGGATGGGGGCCGGGAGTCGCCGATGCCTCCTGTGCGCTCCATGGGCGGTGGCAGTTCTGCCGGGCTGTCAGCACAGAAGGGCGCTGGTTCTGGGTGTGAGCCTTCAGCCGACACCAGCTGATGGGGAGAAGATGCTTGGGTACTGGGGCACAGAGGCCCCAGGGAAAAGGGGCTAGCTGGCTTCTGGCAGGGCATGAAGACTTGGGGAGAATGAAGCAGGGGCCATGGGGGGAGAAGAGACGGGACTGTGCAAGGTCAGCTGAGACGACGAGGAGGCTGAAAGGCATGGGCTGGGGAAATGGAATGGGAGCGGAGAACAAGGGTCAGAGGTCCAAGGTAGAGGTCGGCACGTGACAGAAGGAAACCTGACCAGTGCCACAAAGGACAGAGGAGACGTTTTTTGTCTCCAGTGTGTACTTCTGTCCCTTTCCCCACTTCCCACCACTCTCACTTTTCACCAAGGCTATAACATGATCTGGAGTGAGAGAGTTCAGTTAGAAAACTCAAGGAAGATTCAGATACTGAAGAATCAAACCACGGTCTCAGCAATGCCTTTCCTCCATCCAGCTCACTGCAGGAATGCAGGTGGAGAGAGGGTTGAGGCGAGCTCCTTACCCAGGACACCACCCGGCCATTGAAGCAGGGCAGCTTGGCATTGTCGTCCGAGATCTCCTCCTTCACCACTCTGCAGGGAAAGGAGGGCGTCAGACTGAGCTTTCCGGGGTGGGAAATACAACCCCCAACTCTCAGGGGCTCCTCTACCCTGAACTGGGAATCAAACCACCAGCATAAGCCTGTTCAAATGGGAGCGGGGGCAGTAACCCAGGAACAGATCTTTATCACCACCAGGACACCAGCCATGCCCGGGCCAGCTGCCTTCCTGGGGCATTCTCCTGGCCATCGAGTGACTGCAAATTACACCTGATAAATCACTGTCCCCATTGAGCGCAGTCACCCCTAGAATCTCAAGAGCGGTACTCATCCCCCAACATGGCTCTCCTGTGCTAGATTTTATCTTTCCCTCTGAACCTAAACTAGGAAAAAACACACCCTTATCACTGTCCTCTTCTCAGCTGGGAATCCTGACATTCTTCTGGGAGGTGTGGATGAGGAATTGAAGGAAATTAGAAAAGAGAAGGGGAGAAGGCATTTACCAAACATCCCCCACTGCCACTATGACACTGGTAACAACTCCCTTCATTTACTGAGCATGTACTATGAGTCAAGCACTGAGCTAAGCAGTTTACTAGTATTTCTTCATTTAATATTCTCAGCAAAGCTGTAAAATAGATACAGATGGGGAAGCCAAGGCTCAGCAGGTTTAGAAATCCACCTACAGTCACACAACTAATAAATGAAGAGCTAGAATTTGAATCCTGGTCAGCCTGATTCCAAAGCCTTTATTCTTACCTATTATACCATCTTATCCCCCTACAGTTAGAATGTATAATCTTCACATCAGCCTCACTGTATAGACAATATGATCTTGATTTTATTAATAAGGAAATAAAATCAGAAACTTGTTCAAGGTTACAGAGCTAGATGTCAGGGCTGGAATTCCACTCTAAGCTCATCTGACTCCAAAGCCTATATTCTTCCCAGGGTATTTCACATTATTTCCCATACAGTGATGGAGGTGATGTGGGTCTGTGTGGAGGGTGGGGTTGTGGGAGACAGTGATGCGGGGTATAGGTGAGGCAGGTAGCATACAGTCTCAGGTGTGCAGTTTGGCCTGGTGCATCAGTGAGGCAAGAAGTCAGATTATAACTATAGTTCGGGGCTAGGAAAGGGAACAGAAAAGCTTGACACCCCCCTCCCCTCCACCCCCTGCCAGACTGCATCAGACATCTCAGGAGCTCAGAACTAGAAAGCTGTGATCCAGGGCAAGAGGAGGACATGTGCCTGGATCTCCAAGTAGAGAGGGAAGACAGGAAGGAGGCTGGGAAGCCCAGTCCTCCCGTGTTCTTAAAGCAGCTCCTGCCCAGAGCTAGGGACGTGCTTGGCTCCTAGTGATGCTCACATTCCTGGACTCACAGCCAAGTTCAAAGGCTGAGCATACCCTCCTCCCTCCCATTCAGCTCTGACTCCTCAACCCCACAGCGACCCCAAGAAAGCAGCTCAAATCATCCTGCGCAGGCGCACCACAGAAAGCCTGGAGACAGAACAGACTAGAAAACAGAGACACAGACAGCTCAGACCCACTAGCCAGTCTGATCGCAGGGGACCCCAAGCTTGTAGCCCCCATGGGAATTGGGGCTCAAATTGAAAGGAGGTATGTGGGCCATGGGGCAAGGACTGTGACCTTCTCTGGAGAGGGTCTCAGCACCCCTGTGGTGGGAAACTGCTGTTGGGTCCCCACCACCCCCTCCCACTGGAGGCCCCACCACACAGCTCCACACTACAGATGTTTCCTCTCTTTGTGGGGGTCACCGACAGGTCACCAAGGCTCTGCTGACTCACAATGATCAGCTGATCTTCAGCAGCCTTGAGGGACTTCAGACAGGCCTCCCCCTCTCACCATGGAGCTGAATGGCTCAGGGTTCCACAGCACTTATACACTCACAAACACATACATACCAAGTGGAATCAGACAAATCTGGGTTCAAATTCCAGTTCTGCCACTTATTAGCCCTCCTCTCTTAGAGAATTTTCTTAACTTTTCCAAGCCTTTTCTCATCCTGGTAAGTGAGATTTGTAAATGCCTGACATAGGCCAGACATACACTAAAACCTAGTTATTAACTTTGTCAATTTTTTGCAGGATCCATACTCTCTTTCTAACTAGATGTAAGTTTCTAAGGGCAGGGACCAAACAAATCTGCTTATCACTCATTGTTCAATCAAGTAAAAAGCCTTTGCTGAGAGCCCAGTGGGCTTTAAGTTTTGTGCTCGCCACTGCATGGTGCTCAAGAAGCATCAGACCTGGAGCCTGCCCTGTTCTTGGAGGAACTGACCAATGCACACAGTTCATGTGCGTATGCTGCAATGGAAGCGATCGGAGCTGTAAGGGCAGCAGATGTATTTCCTGGACAGACATCTGCTGAGTATTACTGAGTGTAGGCTCCTGGCTACGACCAGGGTAGGTGTAAGAATAAACAGGAATAAGTGCCATAACTTTCAAAAGTACAACCCAGAAGAAAGAATTTGGACCTGGAGAAGATCAGGGAAGAGAAGTACCCCAGGTAGAAGGCCCAGAGCCAGGCCAATGTGGGATGTGGCACCGGGAGCAACACGCTTAGCGGCCCGTGCTGTTCCTCCCACAGCTCACGGCCCCTCTAGTAGCTTGTTCTCCCATCCACCATCTCCTCAGTGCTGAAAATGTTTAATGTTTATTTCCATATCTCAAATAATTTAAGAGGACCGGGCCTACCCTGAGCTTGACAAATATTTCTGGAGACCAGATGGGGGTTGGGAGTTCTCAGACCTTGCACACCAGACCTTCCTTCCCTGACCCGCTTCCCCATCTGTCAGCAGGGGTCACGGGGCCCTGCCTGACCCCTTACCATGCGGCTAGGATAGGGGGCAGCCCTGTCACCTCCGCAGCTTGCCAAGGCTCAGCATCTCCCTCAGAGAGGATGTATTTGTTAAGTGATGGTGATAATAATACCTACAGTTGTGTGATTAATGCCTTGACTTTGGAGCCAGGTTCCTAATAAGCTCTGCCACTTACTAGCTGTGTGACCTTGGATAAGGAAGTTACTGAAGTTTTCTGTGCTCTAGTTTCCTCATCTATAAACTGAAGATATTACTACCTGTTCCACAGGACTGTTAAGAGGATCTGAATGAGTAAAGATTTGAAAGTCATTTAGATCAGTGTCTGCACACTATAAGCACCATAAAAAGAGTTTAATAAATGAAATATAGATATATACATTCATCAGCTATTAGTTATCTGTGACAAGATAGCCCTACCAGGTCTCCTTATCATTAATCCTTCTGGGGATAAACAAGATCAATCTCCTCTACTTCATTTTTACCACTGTTCTCAACACTGCTAAAATGGCCTACTCTAATATTTTACAAAAGATGGTTCAAGTTCAAGTACCACTAATGAATGCAAGATGGTTTCAGGAGTATCTGAATGAATGTTTAACTCAAGAGTTAAATATTTTTAAACATAGTTTAGAAAGAAATATACATAGAAAATCAGACCTGTAGTTCCATATTATTGATTGGGTCAAACTAAGAGTGAGTGGACTGACAGTGGACTCAAAGATATTAAGTCAACAGCGCGTAGCTGTAATGGGGGCCCTCTATGACTTCAGTTAGGCCTGGCTTGACAGCAGCCTGAGGACAGTGGGAGGTGGCCCACAGAGGTCTAGGTTTAGGAGGTGGGGGCGCTCGGCCTAGTGGATTCTGGGATGAATAGAGGGTAGAGACACAGGCCTAACCTAGTCCCTTAAGGCACTTGGCCCCAGGCTGGCCCCACTGGACTCCAGCTGATTTTCCCCTATCCCATACCCTAAGGCAGTATCTTGGTCTCTTCTAACTCCACTCTTCCCTTACCAGACCAAGGCATCTCCCCAAGTCCCCCCACCACTCCCACCCCTTGCAGATGGATCCTTCTTCACCATCTTCCAATCGGGGGTGTCTGTCTCTGGACTGAAGCCAGGCAATCATTACTACACCAGGAGTACTCCACCCCAAGGCAGGAACAGCAACAATCAAGGACAGTTAGAAGCTGCATAGTACTTCCCACCTTATAAAGCACTTTCACACATATGAGCTCATGGGATCATCAAACCCTGAGTTCCAGGGGGAAAGGTGACACGAAAACATGCCAGGCAGAAGACAGAGAAGGTGCTAGCATCCCAGAGCCAGGAGGGCTAGGGGCCTTGGAGAGAAGCCAGAGTGATGAACACCAGGGAGAAGAATGTCTCCCCTTACTCAGATCTGGGCCTCGGCTCTGAAGAGCACTGTAGGCCTCAGGCTACGGCTGGAGAGGCAGCCTTTAGGCCTGTAGGGCCCAGGAAGGCCTTCCCCGCAGGCCTTCAGGCCCAGTGCCCAGTTACTGCGGGGCAGGCTAATGTGAGGGCCTCCCCCTCCCCAGTCCCCTGGGAGTTGGAGGGGAGGATGAGGGGATCAGCCAGGCTCCCCCTCCCAGGCCAGCTGCTACAGAACCTTCCTTCTCCAACATTCCATCCCCTCTTAAAGGGGAAGTCACTGCTTCCAAACTCCGCCTGTCCAAAGCCCAGCAGCTGGGGGAAGAAGACTCTGCCAGGGGGGGAGGATGAACACCAAGAGACCCTTCCTAGCCCTCTCATTCAGGCTCTGAGGCCTTTTCCAAGGTCTCCTCCTTGGCCACCATCTGGAGGAAAGAGGCCTCTGTTCTGCGAGGGAATCTGCACCTGGGCTAGCGGGGACTCCTCCACGGGGGTGAGGCGCCCTGCTCCCTGACAACATCCCGAACGGCCCACAGGGGACAGAGGAGACAGCTAAGTAAACATCAGAGCTGCAGCCCTTAGTTTACAGCCTGAGTAACCCTCAGCCAATTCAAGGTCCCACAGCATAGCCCCTAGATGCTCCATATTCCAAATATGGCTCGGAGTTCTGGAGCTGAAAAGATGGAGAAGGAGAAGGCCGAGTGCCAAACACCCTGAGTCTCTGCTAGAAAGGTGGCTCAGTTGGCAGGAGGGCTGGGGACTGCACTCTGGAATGGGAATTGGGGGTGTGTCTGTCTGTGTGGGCCGCTGGTTTTTGAGGAGGTGAGGGAGCTTGACTGAGCTGGAACTGACTGCTCTTAGGGAGTTGAACGTCCCCTTTAAACCAGGGGGCCAGGGTCCCAAACAAGAGGGGAAAGGGGAGCCCCTAGAGGGGCTGAAAGTCCAGCCTCTGAAAAAGCCAACGGGGGCCGAATGGCCGCGTGGCCCCTAGAATCCAGAGTAGGGCTAGAAGCCAGCGTTGCAAGGCGTGGGGGGTGGGGGTGGGGTGGCGTCCGAACTGGTCGAGTGGGCCCCTAGAAGCGGAGTGGCCGGGGTCCCCTGGAGGCGAGGCGGAGCCATCCTCACCCGAAATCGTCGTCCATAGACTTGAAGAAGAACTTATAGCTGGGTCGTTGCAGAACGCCCTTAAAGTCGGCCAAGGTGACGCGCTCGGCGGGCAGGGGCAGCTTCACCAGGTACGGCGTCTCCTGCCCGTCCAGGTGGTAGATGATCTTGGTCTCGCCCATGGCTCCGGCCTCGGGCCCGGCGGCCCCCGCGCTGCCTGCTCGGGAGGCCGGGCCGGGCCTCTCGGGCGGCGGCGGCGGCAGCGGCGCTCGGCGCGGCCCAGCGGCTCAGCCCAGCTCCGCGGCCGGCCGCGGCGCCAGCTCCCTTGTTCTCCAGCCGCTCCCGGGTCCCAGCGCCGCCTGCCGCGGTCGCGGCCGCCGCTTCCGCTCCCCACTCTCCCGGCTCGGCCGACTTCGGCGACTCTTCCGGTGGCCGCGGCCCTCCCGGCGCTGGGCCGCGGCCCGGTCCACTCCCCGCCCCCGACCCCGGCGCGCCCCGCCCCGGCGCGGCCCCGCCCCCGGCCGCCGCCGAGCCGCTCTGGCCTCGCGGCAGATGGCCTGGCTCTCCGCCGGACTCGCGGACACCCCGCCCACCCACCAGGCGGTGCTCGGCTCCTGCGCTCTGGTCCCAGGACCGGGGGGAGCGTGGCGGTGGTCGCCTACGCCCCCAGGGGCTGGATGGATAGATCTCTCCAGGATGGCCGGGTTCCCGGACTTTTCAAGGCCCTGGCTCTGGACCCAAGGGGATCGGCTGCTCCTCTGCAGCTGGGGAGGCATTAATGTAGGGGTTGCTTTGCTTCCCAGAGAAGGGGTTCTGACCAAGTATCTCTGGAGGATACAGCCTCATCGACCTGGCCTTTTAGGGTCTGCTGAGAAGCATAGCTGCTGTCATTCAGTCTACCTGACAACTGCTTAAGGACAGAACAGGATCGAGTTCTGATTCCTTCTTGTAACCTCAGTACCTAAGTGTGAAGTAGTGATTTAATCAATGGACTGAATGCAGAATGAGCTTAAGTATGAAGATGTCTGCCTGACTGGGACATGAAGTCTCAAGCCAGGGCTGAGTATAATCGTTTCTAACAGATCTCCTCATGCCTAAGCTTTAGGTAGCTTGTTTAATAAATACTGAGTGCCTACTATGTGCAAGGCATACTGCATGAAAGAGCAAAACAAGGCCGATAAGGCTGTTCTTAGGCTCTTCACTCATTTGGAAGGAGGCACAGTGTTCAGTTGCTCAGTGGTGTCTAACTTTTTGTAACCCCATGGACTGTAGCAACATACAGGCTTGTAAATAAATAAGTTCAGAGTGGCAAATGCTATGAAAAAGAGTAAAACAGAGTGATGTGATAGTAACAGGGGAAAGAGTAATATGGGAAGTCAGAGAAGGGCTCTTCCATTTGCCTGAAGACCTAGAACTAGTGAGGAAGCATCTATATGGTCTGGTCTTGAAGGAAGAGCATTCTAGGCAGAGGTACAGACAAGTATAAGGGCTAAGGCAAGAATAAACTTGCCAATTTTGAAGAACAAAAAGAAGGTCGTTGTGACTACAATGATGGTGGTAGATGAGTGTCAGGTAGGCTAGGACCAGACCACATAGGTCCTTTTAGGCCACAGTAACAAGTGTGGGCTCCTCCCACTCCATTTTGTATATTGTTGCCAAATAAGCATTTCAAGATTAAGGACCTTTCAGATACCTCTTCAGCTTAGAAACCTCTCCACATTTTGCAGTACTTTCAAATATCCATAGCATGATATTCAAAGCTCTGCATAATCTAACCTCTACCTACCTCTACAGCCTTTTTTTCATTGTATCCTGTCTATAAAGTTTTGACTTAAATCTGTTCAACCTACTTGTTAGCCCCTGCTCATGCACTGAATATATTTTCATTTCACACCTTCCCTTTAAATTTTTATCAAACTAATATGCATGCATAGACAAATATCAAGAAAATCTTTAACAGCAGTCCTGTTTCATTTCCCTCCTCACCCTGACCCGTGTACATTTTTTAAGCTCATATTACTTCTTGATTTATACATTCTGTAAGTCTTTCAAAAATTTTATTTATTTATGGCTGTGCTGTCTTCATGGCTGTGCACAGGCTTTCTCTAGTTGAGGCGCATGGGCTCAGTAGTTGTGACGCTTGGGCTTAGTTGCTCCAAGGCATATGGGATCTTCCTGGGCCCGAGACTGAATCCATGTCCCCTGCATTGGCAGGTGGATTCTTAACCCTTGGACCACCAGGGAAGCCCTGATTTATGCATTCTAGACATTGTTTATTGATTTCCAATTTTGATGAATTTACCTTTTCTCTACCTCACCTAACTTCTTAGGATTTTGGTACTTAGTATTGACATTTTGACTATGTTTCCAACTTTTCTTTCTGGCATTAATCATTGCCTTGCTCTTGCGTTTGCTTTTTTATATAGTGTACTTATCATTAAGTCTTTCCACATAATCTAATAGCTTCTCAATTCATATTTTACTAACTCAGTTAAATGTACTAGATAACCCATTGGCTTTCTTTTCTGGACCCTTCCATTCCATTGCTCTGGTCTGCACTGCTGGCTGTCTCAGTCTGTGAACAGCTCTCATCCTTGGACTTCTTTGCATTATTCTCTGAATTCTCTTTACCTCTCCTCTGTATTGGATTCCAGTTTCCTCAATAATTTGCTCCTCAATAGTAATAAAACACATCCTTTGGTAGTTTCCCTTGAAAGCATGAGAAATAAAAATTTGGGGTGAACTATTATGGAAAAGAATCTGAAAAAGTATATATATATTAATATGTATAAAACTGAATGACTTTGCTGTACACCTGAAATTAACACATTGTAAACCATCTATATTTCAATAAAAAGTTTTGAAAAAAAGATTAACTGGGGAGAAACTTGAAAAGATGAGAGCAAGTCTTAACAATTTTCCTTCAGAATTCTGAGTCACTCCATTGTCTTCTAGCTTCCAGTGTTGCTATTAAGTGATCAGTCTGATCTCTTAATTTTTCTTAAGCATTTGTACAGGACTTGTTTTTAACTCTCTTTGCAAGTCTTTAGGAAGTACTCTTTATCCCTGGGGGTTCTCAAATTTCTTGGTGATATGCCTTGGTGCTATTCACTGTGCTAGGCATTGGGTGAGCACTTCCCATCTAGTTCAACAATCCTTTCTTGAATTATTTAGTAACATTACTACCATTTTTTCCTGTTGTTTCTGCAACTCCTGCTACATGTTGGACCTTCTGGATTGATCCTTTTTTCTTCATCATCCACTTTATTTTTAAATGATTTTACCTTTTTGCAAGATTAAAAGTATTTCCAAACTTTCCCCTATCTAATCGTACAGGTAAAATATTCACAATTAAAAACTCAGTAAGTATATAAGGATGGACATAGTATAATCTCCCTCCTATTTGGTTTTGTACTCTTCCAGTTTTCCAGTAGGAAAAAAATCATTTACCTATTTTTTTAATTTCTAAGAATTCTTTTGTCCTCCAACTTTTCCTTTTCATAGCATTTATTCAAAGATACATTATCTTCTCTGAGCTTTGAGAATTATAGCATTTTCCTCCCTAAAGTTTTCAGAAAGCTACTTTGTGAATTCCTTAGTTTCAATTTTCTGTTTGTTGTGATCTCTACCTTTCATATTGCAAGTTTCCTCAAATGTCTGCTGCTGCTGCTGCTAAGTCGCTTCAGTCACGTCTGGTGGGCCTTAATGGTCTATTCACATTTAAGAGTGAAATACTAAAAGGCTAATTGTAAATTCTGTCCATGTACAGGGCTTATTAAATAACCAGTTTCACTGTAGGGTGATGAGTGGATTTTTTGAAACAAAAATATATTTGTAGGCCTTTTGTCTGCAATTGTTTTGGCCTTAGGGGCTATGTCAGTTGTGGTGACATTCAGAGCCCTGCCACTCATATACTTTCACTTTATCCCTCATTTTCAATCTAGCCCCTCACTCTCATCCCCACCATGTCTCCTATTAAATCCGGTGGTTCTAAAGGTTTATACTTTCCCTGAGGTTCTGAGATTTCACAGTGCTATTTTTGTTTATTGTGCTGGGCACTCATTGACTCGTCAGTTCTAGAAACTCATGACCTTTGGGTTTAGGAAACCTTTATAAGTAGTTCTTTGAAAATTGCCTCCCCACCATTTCTCCAGAGACTAAAGCTCCTATCTCTTGCAGAGAAGTAGGGGTAGTCACTCGGCTGGATCAGATAAAGGACCTGGGGGGGCTTTTTCTCATACACATCTCTGATTCCCCTCTCCCCCAACCTCAGTTCTCAGCCCCAATCCGTACCCCCTCTCCTGAGCCTCTTCTGGGTTCAGAAGGGCACACTGATTTGCTTCTTGTTAACAATCACCTCAGCAGGTAGAGCCCATCTCATTCTGCTCTGCTAGCTCAACCTTCACCTTCCCATTTACTTTTTTTCCAAAATGTTGATGTCTTTCATTCATTGCTGCCACCTTGTTTTCCTTGTCATAGAGTCATGTGCCTTTTTTGAAAAATTCCTCTGTTGACACTGAAAGGGGTTTTGGAGGGAGTAAAAAGCTCATGTGTTCAATCTGCCATACTCAAGTGGAAACCCATTGCTTTGCTTATAATGTTCTCTTCTACTTTTTTTTTTAAAGCCACTCAGGTGTCACAATCCTGTAAGCCTTCTCCCTAAGCACCCAAACTAGAAGGAATATCTTCCTTCTAAAAAGTTCTACAGGCCACTTCTGATCTCTGCCACCCACTAGGTATAAATTAGAGGTACTCTACAGTTAATTGTACTTAACTGCCCCTATGAGGTCCATCTATAACCTTCACATGCTTTCTAGTCACAAGGTCCTGTATTTGACAAAGAAGTGAAGTGAAGTGAAGTCGCTCAGTCATGTCCGACTCTTTGCAACCCTGTGGACTGTAGCCCACCAGGCTCCTCTGTCCATGGGATTCTCCAGGCAAGAACACTGGAGCGGGTTGCCATTTCCTTCTCCAGGGGATCTTCCCGACCCAGGGATCGAACCCAGAAACTGAGATTTACTGAATAAGAAAAGCAAATTAAGCCAAATCCCAGCCACCCTGTTTCTCCCTCTTCAGAAATACTGAGTAATGCCCCTTCACACTCCTGAACACAGTTCAGTATGCCCTTCCTCAGCTTACTCCTTCTACCCAATTGAAATGAAGAGAGGCAACCATTTTATCTATGTCCAAGAGGGCCACTTGTTACCAGAGACATCTGCCAGAGTTAAGTGTTAACAGAGTGAGGATTATAGGAAAGCAACAAAGAACTCAACAAGATAAGACAGAAGGGCATTTCTCACAGTCCAAGTTAAAGCAGACAATATTGGAACCTGACAAACTCCAGTTCTAGAGTCTAATAACAAATCCTTGCTCTATCACTTACTACTTATGGGACCTCTATGAACTTTAGACTCCTCTCATCGGAAAACGGGGATAAGAGCTACTTCATACGGCTGATGTGAAGATTAACTAAAATAACATATATGAGGGGACAACCCATCTCAGATTCTTCCTCTGTTCTTAAGAATATCCATTGCTGGCCTGAGGTTGTATTTGCATCTGGGGGGAATTTCCCTTCACTGAGACACTGAAAATGGTGAAGGAAAAAGAATTCTGGATGAGGATCAAGTCCTTAACTTTACCCCCCAAAAGTCATGAGACCTTGAACAAATTCCCTTATTTTGAAGATGAAGAGTAGCCCTGTTTCCCTGACAGTGGACGTGGATCAACTGGACAAAGCATGTGATGGACTGGCAGGTGGTTAATGGACTTTACATATGCTTGGTATCATCACCCTCTGAAGAAAAGTGTCTGGACTAGGACTCTCTATGGAACTTGGTTTGGGCACACCACTCCAGGACCACAAATTGGTCCACAAAGGCTGGAAAAGAATCTAGCCCCTCCACTATCATGACCATGGCAATGGTCAACTAGTACCATGGCACCACAGTACCATCTAGTGGACACAACACCCCTCTTCTCCCTCTCCACCAGGTGGTTAAGAAAAAGCTACTACTACATCAAAGGTTCAGAACTCTTTGGTCACCTACATCAATGGCTGATCAATCAGAGTTGGAGAGAAACCAAATATACCCCTCTCTGTTTTTTTAATATTAACAAATACAAGCCGCAGAGAGGGCCAACTGCTCTCTGCTATTCCCTGAGGGGAACCAAAGCACAAAGCTGTTCCTCTGGTCTTCCTCTAACCGCAGGGCCTGCTTAGCTCCTCCTTAGGCAGAGCTGTTATCCAGCCCAACTTCCTTCACGCTCACTCCCCAGTCAGGATGGGAGGCACATGGTTGCTGATGGTGGGAAGAATACTGTAGTTCCAGCCTCTGCTCCAGTCTCAGTTCAGATGGTGGTCACTCATCCTTTTGAACTAGTCTCTCACTTGTCCTGGCCCAGAAACCTTGAGGTTAATCAACAACACCCACAGAAGCAGGCAGTGTGACTTCAGTCATCTTCAGATGACTCCTCTTCTGCCTCTTTTAGCCACTGGATGAACCTTTGCAGCTGTAAGGAAGCAGAGTGGAGAGCTACTGAGGGGCACGCACATAACCCTCCTGTTCTCCTTAGTGGATAAACAACCAGAGGCTCAGGGACCAGCCACCTGGAGTATAGGGCCGGGAGCCAGGGAACCAGACACCCACTGTAGTCAGAGGAAGGCAACCTGACTCACCTGCTGATTCTTGCGCAACTGCTGGCCTTTGTCAGTTACCTCCCTTTGGCTGAACCAGCTCAGAATTGTTTCCTCAGCCAGGATCTCCAGTTGGTAGAAAGCCATCAGTACCTACAGAAGGCCAGCAGAGGCGGTCTCAGGGGCCTTGCAGGGTTCAAGATACAATGGGTAACAGAGGAAGAGGCAGCATGATCTAGTGCCTTCCTACCAGGCCCTCAGCTGCCTCCTATACACTGTGCAGTCTCCTCCAAAACAGACAAGAGTGAGCTGTTCACTCTGATACTGGGACAGGTCTGACTTCTGTAACTGTAGTGCTCCACACATTCCCAGGACAACCTCCAAATGGCTGCCTTACTAGCTTGGCTCCAAGCTGTACTATCTCAGCAATGAGCACAACACTACAGGTAGATGACACTATTAACTAAACTCCACATGGATTCATGTCAGTCTATACTGTGTCTCCATGGAGGTCACCAAAGCCTGTTTCAAAGTAAATGCAAGACTATATGGCTTGGGGTGGTATTCACCTTGGCCATGGAAGTGCTAAGAGCTTCATGCTCCAAAAAGAAGTCCTCAATGGCTGCCAAAGATTCCAAATGATCAGCGGCGCGCTTTATGTAGTTCCTAAAGACAGGGCTCCAGGCCTTGAGCAACTGTAGGAAAGAGGAGAAGCTGCAATATATTCCTGAGCATGTACCTAGACCTGGACAGTAAAGAGAATCAATAATGATAACATAGGTCTTTCAAGACAAGAGGTGGTTGCCTGGTGGTCTAGTGGTAGGATTTGGTATTTTTGCTGCTATGACCTGGGCTCAATCCCTGATGAGGGAACTGAGATCCCGCAAGTCACAAAATTAAAAATTAAAAAAGACGAGATTATACAGGCTTTGTGGAACTATGTCATAGGCACCTGGGAGCTGCTGGAAGGACTGGAGAAAAAGAAATTTCCTAGGGAAGGTGAAGAGGGTCAGATGCTGCAGGCTGCTTCAAAATATCTGTTCCCAGTCTAAATGTTCACCTTATTCTGGGTCAGATCATTTTCAGTCGGAGTACGACAATCCAGTCCATTCTGGGTATGCCTTTGGGGTCTAGTACCATCTGAATACTGGAATCTCAAAGGCCACTCATTACTGAAACTAACTTGACTCCCCTGGACAACCAAACCTGCTCTAGAACCCAATCTGTGTCCAGAGGCAAGGAGAAAGGAACCACAAGTAACACATACCCCATAAGACCTTCTACCCCTGATTTCCTTTAAAGTCAAGCCCCCAAAATGTATACCTGTCTCCACTCAACCCCTTGTACCCAGCCTCAATCTTTGCTTACGGGAATCAACAGGGCACAGTAGCGGTTTGGGTCTAGCGGGGAATCCATTTGTTGCAGTGGGAACTCCAGGACCACATGGCTCAATACTTGCATCACTTCCTTCAGGCTTATGTTGTAGGCATACCTGTGGGGACACTGGGGTGACACCAGGGCCTTCACTGGCCCTTTCAGCATACTGTAGGACTATGACTTTGGCAGGAAATTGGGGAAGAGGAAGTCAGATGCAACATGCAAAGGGAAGATTTTGGAAGGAAGAAGTCTATGCTGAGGCTAGAACAATGTTCTCCCTGTTTCAAATGCTACCAGCCTTGTCCAGTCGCGATGTCAAGGGAACATGTTCCTATTTGGGGAAGAATTAGGAGAGAACCTCCACCACCTAGGATTACCCTGAGAAAATGAGAATAGGGAGAGGCTGCTCTTACTTGAGAGAATTTATCTCCAGGACTAGATTGTCACAAGAAATGTTCTCCTCCTTGCCCCGCTGTAGTGTTCCCAGGACTTCATTCTGAAACACTAAAATCAAAGCAAGAATAAGTTCATGGGCCAATATTGCTCCAGGATGCTTTAAGTCATCCAGTCCTCACTTTATGCCCAACCAAACTGGATGTTCTCCTCCTCTGTCCCAGACACTGCTCCCTTGGCCACGTACCTTTGATGTCATCCATCTGTGGAGAGCCTGCCCGGCTGCCTAGCTCTTCAGAATCCATACTTTGCTCACTTTCAGTTTCACTCTCTTCTTCCATGTTGATTCTGAGTCCTGAGAATCCAGAAGGGGTGAGAAAAAAGAAAACGGAAGAGCCACTGACAGCAATATATCTGCTCTGTCTGCATGAATAAATTAATGAACAAGCAGTCTGATTCTGATCCCCTGCTGAAGAAAATGGCAACTCACTCCAGTATTTTTGCCTGCAGAATCCTATGGATAGAGAAGCCTGGCAGGCTACAGTCCACTGGGCCATAACAGTCAGATATAACTTAGGGACTAAACCACTGCCAGTATGATTCTGAAGTGTTCAAACTCCCTCAAAATAACCTGATTTAGATGGTGGGTGGCAGGAATGAGGCCTAGCTTACCCCATAGATTCTGCCGTAGTTCCTCCTCTTCCTCCATGTTCATGTCTGCAGCTTTCCAGAGGTAGCCCTGGCCTGCAACTCCGACTTCTGCTGGATTGTAACCTGGAAAAGACACTGATCTTTAGCAAGGGCCCAGGAGAAGCACCAACCCCTTAGGAGGAAACACTGGTATTTCTATGGGGCAGAGAGACACACAGATGCCCCACACCTGCTGAGTTTCACACCTTTCAGCTTCACTTTCTCCTTTTCTTGGTCAGCCCCAGAATCATCACTGAACTGACCATCATCATCATCATCCTCTGCATCTGGAGGGTGCAAAGAGATCACCGAGCCCTCAGGCAGCATGATATCTGGGCCTACTACCACCTGGAGGAGAAAAAAGGAGTGGGTGGCATAAATCCATTAATGTGTGGGAAAAGTACTCCCTGCAAAGGAAAGTGACTTTACTAAGTCAAGTAGAAAGCAAATGAAAACACTGGATTGGGAATTTCAATTGAGGCTGGATTTGGTGGACATAAGGCACTTTCTGGCTCAGCATAACCACCACTCAGCTGTGCCATGTGGAGCAGGTCTTACCTGGGAAGTAAGGACACAGTGAGGCTTCAGTGTAACATTTTCCTTGACCTCAGCATTGTCACAGAGCAGAGACTGATGAATCTGTGCTCCAGCAGCAACTCGGACCCCCTGCCACAGGAAGGCCTGGTCCAGCACCACATTATCACCTGGCTCAGGACAGGAAAGACTCCTGGTCACCCATGGCTCCAATTCCAGACCAGGCCACTTTTCAGACCATTTGTGGAGAATGGGGCTGACTGACACCAGCAGAGCTCCCATCCAGCTCTACCACTCCATCCCCAAATTACCATAAATCCCCTCTTCCTCTCTAAGCTCAGGCCAGAGACCAGAACATTGCCCAGCCTGACTACCCTCCACCAGTTTTACAGCAATTTGACTATATACTGAACTTAAGAACCTGAGAACCTTTAAGATTTCTGGAGATCTCTTTCAAGAAACTTATTAGAATCACATTCCTGTCTAAAAGTAGAACCAAATTATTCTACCGCTTTTGTTTTGGTACATTTTAAAGTCAGAATCTTATTGTTCTCTTAATGGGGCAGTTTCATGAGAAGCATCACTTTCTTATAACCAAAGTGAGTTATTAAAGAGTATAAAGAACCCTAAACTTATAATCAGAATCAAGTACCTGCATTGCCTCTTATGAGCCATGACCTTGGAGGGACAACCACTTTTAGCCTTTTTGATTATCTATAAAACTTATCTATAAATAATACCTCACAAGGTTTTTATGAGGATTAAATGAAATAAAGTACACAGAACCCCTTTGTAAACTGCTATGTACTGAACAGGTGTTATTGCATGTTAATTATCCAGTTGGTCCTGAATGTGAATACAGGGTACCCTGGAATGCGAAGAGTCACCCAATAATAGGCTCACAGACCACAAATTTAAAGTATCACTGTTTTTACATCCCTGTTCCTTCCTTTATTAAGGCAGCCACTCTAGTTCCTTATTCTCAGGGACTATCCCTCTGTATCCTTTTCTGAACTCATGGGGTTCCCCCAAGTTCCTGCTCCTAGGATGGCCAGCTTGACCTCCCTACCTATACTCACCAATGTGACAGCCAGGGCCAATGACACTGTTAGTGATGGAGCAATTGCTGCCAATGACAGTGCCAGAACCTAAGAGCACGTTTTCCTCCAGGATGCTGCCATGGCCCAGGCTGACCTCAGGCCCTCGGTAGATGTTATGTCGGGAGTGAGTGCAGCTCTGGGTTGTGCTGTCAGTGAAGTTAGCCTCTGGGGTGAGAGGGTAGACCCATCGGCGGATGACATCTGCGCAGACAGCAGCATACATGTGTAGGTTGGAGACCCGGGCACCATATTCCTTAGTTGTCACATGCATGTGGATCTGGTTTCCTAAGATCTAAATGAGGAGAAAAAAAGGTCACCCAAGCAAGCAAGAGAGAAAGAACATCCCCCAGTATAATTCTCTTCTAACTTCCTTAAATTCCCTACTGCTTCTCAATGTCATAGCCAAGTGGCCTGAGACTTTTTTCTGTACTGCTCCCCCCTCACCTCCAGCTATTTTCCTTCCTCCTACAGCTCAATAAAATATAAGACGGGACCAAAAGTCTCCCCACCTACCCAAGGGAAAACAAAATTTCACATTACGTGTAATGGTGGATAGTCACGTTTTTAGCAATCGATTTGTTGATTTTGAGATTTTTTAACATGTCACGGGTGGTCAGATGGTATTGGGGATCTGACAAAAATGAAAAATGAATCTTCTGTGTGTCAGCAGGGTCTACTGTCCCTGAAGTTGGTTAAAATAAAAAAGCAAATGAAGAAAGAGAGGGAAAAAGGCGGGGTTGGAGGGGTAGGGGTGGGAAACCAAAAGTTATCAGCGTGAGATAATATTACAGCCCTCTTCTAAAGAGGCACTGGGAGCCTTTTATTACCTCCTCATTCACTAACAGGCCTCGCACAAAGTCATCTCGTGTTTGGTAGTCGAAGTTGTCTGTAAATAGTTGAGCCACCTGTGTGGAGAAGTCAGAGGGGGATGATGTTAAGTACTATTCTCTGGAAGCAAACATAGCCTCCCAGAGACATGTCAGACACTGTGACAGCAGGACATGGGCAAGAATCCCAAAAAAGTCAGCCAATGAACTACTGGGGTCAAGACGACAACACCTCCTTGCTATAGAACAGATAAGAGAGGGGGAGAAAAAATATACCTTGTCACTTAAGGGGGTGGTAATACACCCTCAGAGTTTTCCTCGGTGGATATGCAGCCTTTGACCTGAGGAGCTCACCTGAGGAGAGCAGATGCTGATGTGACAATCAAGTAAGTCATAACGAATCTCCACTCCATCTCCACTGCCCTGGAACAAGCTCTGTGGAGAAGTTACAAGGACTTAACTCATCTCTCCTGCGGAAGCCTGTCACCTTCCCACTTCAAGGACCCCAGATAAACACATACCAGAGGGAAAGAAAAACGTCGGAGGCCTTGGGTCTTCTGGAAATGGAGCACCTGATTTGTGGCACTATCCACGGCCACTACCACGTTGTCCTCATGACAACGAGTTGGGTGGCTGGGGGATGACTCCTTGAAGATCATCGTCATCACAGACACATTTTTTTCTAGCTTCCTCCTTAACCTATAAAGGACAGGAAGGAGATAGCTGTAAAAAAGCAGTCCTAGGGCTCTGTTGGTCCCAAACCCTACCTCTACTGTTTTCCCATCCTGACCTGTGTTCTTCCAGGGCTCTGGTAATATTGATGTTTGAGATGACATCCCCATACACCAGAAGGAAGTCAGAGCGCACCAAGGCTTTAGCATCAACATCACGGAGAACATCCCCCAGTGATCTATACAGCTCTGATGTAATTATTCGAACCACATTGAGGGATGTTGGGCGGCACCACTTGGATTTCCTAAGGGAAGGGAGGGGTGAGGGGAATGAGTAAACCAAACATAAAAATCATGCAGAGCTTCTCTATTCCCCCACCATTCAACATTCACACTCCTTTGCTATGATTTTTTTGGAATTTCTGCCAGCTTCTCCTCCACTTCAAAGAGATTAATGAACTATAATTAATGGTTTCAGTATAGTGTCTTGTTTTATGTATATAATCTTGTTTGATGTATATAAATCTTGTTTTCAGTATATAATCTTGTTTTATGGGCTAGAGAAGCATGGCTATTTCCTCTCCATTCCCTGACCCATCCCCAAACATGGATTGGAACTAAAAATCCCACTGAGACTTAGGTTATTCAAAGCATTCTAGGGACAAACTTTTCTCTTAAAGTTCATATCACATTTAGGAGCTGTCTGATGGAGATCATGCTAATCCTAGCCTTTATTTCCTAAGCTTCCTTAAATCCTGAGAGTCACTCTTTATCAAAAAGATTTCACTCAACATCTGTTAAGTGTTTACTATGTGCTTGGTACTAAGCTAGGTACCAGGAATACAAAGATGAGGAAGAGCTCAACATTTAGAAGCTCAGTGGAAAAACAAAGATGTTACTCTTGTAACTGGCAGATTGGAGCCACCAAATAAAAAGCAAAACTCACTGGGACTAAACTTTATGAGATTCAGAAAAAATTCAAATGCTGTTCTTTAATCTTTGTCACAACTTCAGCTACTCGCCTCCTAAGTGGAGCGAATGCCCTTAGACCTTACAATGGGATACAAATAGACACATTTTTCTCCCTCATAATTTCCCCTTAGTTACATTCATCCTAAGGAAACCAGGGAAAAAATGGTGAAACACGGAAAGAAAAGTTGCAGAGCTTACAGTAAATGTTCCTTGATTTGAGCAGCTTTCCAGCAACAAAAGACAAAGGTTTCCTGTACACCTGTGGCAGTCAGAAATTCCAGAGTGTAGTCAATTAGTGCCACATTGGCCAGGGGCAAGAGGACCTGGAGGATAAGAGACAAAAAAAAGTCTGAAGACTTGTTATCTGTGAGGATCCTCTGAGAAGCATTCTTTCCCCTACTTCAACCACAATTTCACTCTTCTGTCAGTATTTTCAAACACTAGTTTTATCTTTCCTATTTAAAAGTAATCAGGCTCCTACCTTTGATGTTTATGGAATGCTCTAAACATGAGTCTGCTGTGCTTAGTTGCTCAGTCATGTCCAATGTCCAACTCTTTGCAACCCCATGGACTGCAGCCCACCAGGCTCCTCTGGCCTAGGGGATTCTCCAGGCAAGAAAATTGGAAGTGGGTTGCCATGTCCTCCTCCGGGGGATCTTTACAACCCAGGGATCGAATGCAGGTCTCCCGCATTGCAGGCAGATTCTTTACCCATCTGAGCCACCAGGGAAGCCCAAGAATACTGGAGTGGGTAGCATATCCCTTATCCAGGGGAATTTCCCCACCCAGGAATCAAACCGAGGTCTCCTGGATTGCAGGCAGATTCTTTACCAGCTGAGCTACTCCAGAAGCCCAAACGTGAGTTTAATGTGTTGCAATCTGGATACAGTAAACACAGAATTTACTTGCTTAGCATCAGACAGAGCTGATACAGAACAGACAACCCTGATTTCTAACACTAGAAATCAGTCATACCTCCAGAAACTTAGGCCTTTTTCCCTGTAAGATTTCCTTCCTTGATCTCTTTCTAAGAGCCAGGGGCTAGCCATCCCAATCAGTTGCCCCAAATAAATAGCCAATTAGACTATTTGGAGGTGGGGTGGGGAGTCAAAGACGGTTTTCCGAAAAAAGAATGTAAGTCCTTTTCTTTGAAATGGGGACTGCTGAGGAACCCAGCAATCATTAGGAGTAGCTCAGTCCAATTCCCCAGTGTCTAGACAATACAGGGGATGCTGGCAACCAGCCACTGAACCCGTTCTGTTCTCCTTTTGACAGATGGCACTGACTGTCATCAAAAGCTGGAAAGAAAAAAAGCACACTGTACAAGATCCAAAACAGCTGTTACTATGGGATCAGACTAGTCTGCTCCTTTTTTAGGCCCAGAACCTCCCTTTTGGAGGCAAAAGGAGGTAACATTTTCTTTCACCTAAGAATCTCTTTTTCCTATGTATAAAAGCCGCGCAGCCTCCTCTTGAGGCACTGAATCCTCGTGTGAAGGCTTCTCACAAGCACTGGTCCAAGGTTAGTCCTGCGGGCCTCCCAAACCCGGAGGTGAACAGCACTACGCGTGCCCAAATCTGCCAGCCACTCACTTGGTCAGGGCTTTTGACCGTCTCTCCGCTTTCCTCCTAACCAGATAAACACGATTTCTGGGAAAGAGAGTGGGCACAAGTCCTTCCAGAGGCCGCCTCACCACACAGTATTACTTGCTCTAGCCCTGCCACCTACAAGGCCCTCCGGCAGCTCTCGAGCACGTCGCTCACCCGAGGCTGGTCCTTGGAGATGGGGAAGAAGCGACGGTTGAAGCTGTCGGCCACGAGAACTGCTTGTAGGGGCGGAGGCGGTTCCTCCTCCGCCCCTCTGGCCGCCCCACCACCGCTGCCGCCGCCGCCTCCCTGTCCGCCGCCGCTGCGCTTGTTGACCTGACTGGCCAACGCACCAGGCGGCGCCACCACAGTAGCCGCCATCTTCTCTCACGGCCACCACTTCCGCACGGAAACTGACACGGCACACAGTAAGGGACAAAAAGATCCAGCACTCGAAATGCGAAGGAGTAGCGAAAGAAGGGAGGGAGGAGCCGAGGGCGGAAGAATGCGCATGCGTCTCCCCTAGGTCTGCCTAAGGGCTGAGCTGCGAGGCAGAGAGCAGTGGGGCCCAGCGGCTCGGGTGCGGCAGGTTGAGGCCCCCGGGCGGCGAGGAGGGGTTTTATGGCAACAAATGTTGCCATCATTTGTTCCTGAGCAAACTGTCGTTCTTAGGGGATAATGAGACTCTACTCTCTGCGAAGCGGCTCTGGATGTATAATCTCCACTCCGTGCTTGCGTGCTAAGTCGCTTCAGTTCAGTTCAGTTCAGTTCAGTTCAGTCGCTCAGTCGTGTCCGACTCTTTGCGACCCCATGAATTGCAGCACGCCAGGCCTCCCTGTCCATCACCAACTCCCGGAGTTCACTCAGACTCATGTCCATCGGTCAGTGATGCCATCCAGCCATCTCATCCTCTGTCGTCCCCTTCTCCTCCTGCCCCCAATCCCTCCCAGCATCAGTCTTTTTCAATGACTCAACTCTTCGCATGAGGTGGCCAAAGTACTGGAGTTTCAGCTTTAGCATCATTCCTTCCAAAGAGATCCCAGGGCTGATCTCCTTCAGAATGGACTGGTTGGATCTCCTTGCAGTCCAAGGGACTCTCAAGAGTCTTCTCCAACACCACAGTTCAAAAGCATCAATTCTTCGGCGCTCAGCCTTCTTCACAGTCCAACTCTCACATCCATACATGACCACAGGAAAAACCATAGCCTTGACTAGATGGACCTTAGTCAGCAAAGTAATGTCTCTGCTTTTGAATATACCATCCTATGTTGCTCATAACTTTTCTTCCAAGGAGTAAGCGTCTTTTAATTTCATGGCTGCAATCACCATCTGCAGTTATTTTGGAGCCCAGAAAAAGAAAGTCTGACACTGTTTCCACTGTTTCCCCATCTATTTCCCATGAAGTGATGGGAGCGGATGCCATGATCTTCGTTTTCTGAATGTTGAGCTTTAAACCAACTTTTTCGCTCTCCTCTTTCACTTTCATCAAGAGGCTTTGTAGTCCCTCTTCACTTTCTGCCATAAGGGTGGTGTCATCTGCATATCTGAGGTTGTTGATATTTCTCCCAGCAATCTTGATTCCAGCTTGTGTTTCTTC
Source organism: Ovis aries (assembly GCF_016772045.2). Classification (NCBI taxonomy): domain Eukaryota; kingdom Metazoa; phylum Chordata; class Mammalia; order Artiodactyla; family Bovidae; genus Ovis; species Ovis aries. The sequence continues at coordinate 203,800,516 of NC_056054.1, forward strand.
CAGTCCAGCGTTTCTCATGATGTACTCTGCATATAAGTTAAATAAGCAGGGTGACAGTATACAGCCTTGATGTACTCCTTTTCCTATTTGGAACCAGTCTGTTGTTCCATGTCCAGTTCTTACTCGCTTCCTGACCTGTATACAGGTTTCTCAAGAGGCAGGTCAGGTGGTCTGGTATTCCCATCTCTTGAAGAATTTTCCACAGTTTATTGTTATTTATGTAGACTTGTGAGTGCCCTGAGGGTAAGAAATGTCTTACTCCATCTGAACTCTCCAAGGTGCCAGCTCACATTAGGTGAGGAGAAAGAAAACAGAGGACTACAATTTTTAATGTGCTGGGATCTGGTGGAAAAGAACCAAATTATGTGTGGCTAAAATTTTATTCTTTTATGACATCTTCATTTATTCAATCTGCCAACATTTATTGAAACCCTACTCTGTGTCTTAATCGGATTGGAAATAAATTTGGAACCAAGAACTGTATAAAGTGGAGTTGGACGTAAGCCACAAGACTGGAGTCTTGAGAAGTGTGGCATCCTAAGGGAAAGAGCCCGTGACTGCAGCGCGTCAGCCAGGCCTGCCGAAGTGCGGGACCTTGGGGACACAGTGGAAACCGGGTGAGGCAGTTTGAGTGTCCTTTGGTTGGAAGGAGCTTTCCAGCAAGGCAGCACGCTCCTTCAACACGAGAACTTTTGGTGTTTCACCATGTGGCAAAGTTTCTGCAAGGGTCTTTACCTTAACCCGTGGCCGCGTTGCATGTCCGGATTCGGAGTTCCAACGGCTGAGCTTTGTTTCCACGCAGCGGCTGTGGCTTGGCCCACGTTCGTCAGGAACACTCCTCGTGGGTCTGATGGGCCTTGTCATTTCTTCCCTGTACCAGTTAGTGATGGTGCTGAATGAAAACTATTTCTTCAGAATTTTGGAAAATTTAGCTTGGAGAAGGAAAGGCAGATGGCAACTCAGTAAATGTTTTCAACTAAATGAGTATACATTGCAGAAGATGTTTGACCGTCCTACAAACCCACAGGAAGAAAGAGAAAAGAGGGGTGAGTAAATAAACAGGACGCACACAAGAGGGTTGTGTGGGGGTGTGATGAAGGTATGGAAAGTCCAATTGTAGAAAATTTTAAATGACTCCAGACACTTCAGAAAGTGCTGGCTCAGAAGGTAAAGAATCCGCCTGCAATGCAGGAGATGCGGGTTCAATCCCTGGGTGGGGAAGATCCCTTGGAGGAGGAAATGGCATTCGACTTCAGTATTCTTGCCTGGAGAGTCCCATGGACAGAGAAGCCTGGCAGGCTACAGTCTATGAGGTCGCAGAGAGTCAGATAAGACTGATTGAGGAACACTTTCACCTCAGAAAGTGTGAGTGGTAAATCCAGGCCTTGTAATTCTGTAGATCCGTAGCTGGATAGATAAGGTTTTAACAGATGTCTGTTACAGAGACTCTTTCTTGACCTGTTGATTTTTTTTTTTTTTTTTGCTTCCAAAACTTAACAATAATAAAACAGAAATGGGCAAAGGACTTGAATGGACATTTCTCCAAAAAAAGATATAAAAGTGGCCAGCAAGCAGATGAAAGGTGTTTAGCATGACTAATCATTGTGTGCTGTGCTGTGCTCTGCTTGGTCATTCAGTCATGTTGGACTCTGCAACCCCATACATTGTAGCCTGCCAGGCTCCTCTGTTCATGGGGATTCTCCAAGCAAGAATACTGGAGTGGGTCGCCATGCCCTCCTCAATTAATCATGAGTAAGTGCAAATCAAGACTACAATGAAATATCACCTCATACTCATTAGGATTACTGTTACCAAAACAAACAAACCCAGAAAATAAGAGGCATTAGTGAGGTTGTGGAGAAATTGGAATCTTTATATACTATTGGTGGAAATGTAAAATGGTGCAGGTTCTATGGAAAACAGTATGGTGGTTCTTCAAAAAAATGAAACATACAATTACTATGTTTCCAGCAATTCTACATCTGGATATATACCCCAAAAAAGTGAAAAAAGGACTCAGATATTTATATATTCATGTTCATAGCAGCATTATTTATTCATGATAGTTAAAACATGGAAGCAACCCAAGTGAATGAATTGACAAACAAAAGGTGCTGTATATATACAGTAGAATATGATTCAGTCTTGAAAAGGTAGGAAATTCTGACATATGCTACAAAGTAGATGAAACGCCATTGTGGACATTATGCTTTGTGAAATGTCAGAAAAAAGGCAAATACTATAGAATTCTATTTATATGCGATACTTAGAGTAATCAAAATCATATAAACAGCAGAATGGTTGGGGCTATGAGAAGGAGGAGAAAATGGGGAGTTATTTATGGGTATAGCATTTCAGTTTTACAACATGAAAAGAGTTATGTGCAAGGATGGTGGTGATAGTAGCACAACAGAGTGAATATACTTAAGGCTACTAAACTGTACACTTAAAAATGGTGAAAATAGTAAACTTTGTATTATGTATACTTTACCAAAATAAAAAAATTGGGAAAAAAGCTTTCTGGAAACCACAAATTAACAAACCACACACATACATACACACACACATACACACACACCCCACATAGAAAAACTACATAACGAAGTAAAAATTTCTTCCCCTACTTCTCTCACTCTATACAACTCCCAGAGTTATAACCATTACATTAAATGGGTATTCTTTCTATTTCCCTGCTAGATTTATGTGTCTAGGCATAGAGTTATATGCCTAAGCACATATATACACACACACCATTTTCATGTATTCAAACACACACACACACGCACACACACACATACATATATATAAGAGTTCCAGATGTATAAGCTGGGTTAAGAAAAGGCAGAGGAACCAGAGATCAAATAACCAACATTGATTGTATCATAGAGAAAGCAAGGGAATTATAGAAAAACATCTACTTCTGCTTCATTGACTATGCTAAAGCCTTTGACTGGGTGGATCACAATAAACTGTGGATAGTTCTTAAAGAGATGGGAGTACCAGACCACCTTACCTGTCTCCTAAGAAACTGTATGTGTGTCAAGGAACAACAGTTGGAACCAGACACAGAACAATGGACTGGTTCAAAATTGGGAAAGGAGTATGACAAAGCTGTATACTGTTACCCTGTTTAACATATATGCAGAGTACATCATGTGAAATATTGGGCTGGATGAATCACAGACTGAAATCAAGATTGCTAGAGAAATAACCTCAGATATGCAGATGCAGATTTCTCTCTAATCACAGAAAGTGAATAGGAAATAAAAAACCTCTTGGTGAGGGTGAAAGAGGAGAGTGAAAAAGCTGGCTTAAAATTCAACATTCAAAAAACTAAGATCATGGCCTCTGGTCCCATCACTTTATGGCAAACAGAAGGAGAAAAAGTGGAAAGTGACAGATTTTATGTTCTTGGGCTCCAAAATCACTGTGGACAGTGACTGCAGTCATGAAATTAAGACACTTGCTCCTTGGAAGGAAAGCTATGATCAACCTAGACAATGTATTAAAAAGCAGAGACATCTCTGTCGACAAACATGTATATAGTCAAAGCTATGGTTTTTCCAGTAGTCATTTAAGGATGTGAGAGTTGGACCCTAAAGAAGGTTGAATGCCAAAGAATTAGTGTTTTCTTTCAAACTGTGGTGCTGGAGAAGATTCTAGAAAGTCCCTTAGACTGCAAGGAGATCAAACCAGTCAATCCTAAGGGGAATCAGCCCAGAATATTCATTGGAAGAACTGATGCTGATGCTGAAGCTCCAATACTTTGGCTACCTGATGCAAAGAACCGACTCATTGGAAATGCCCCTGATGCTGGGAAAGATTGAAGGCAAAAGGAGAAGGAGGCAACAGAGGATGAGATGGTTAGATAGCATCACTGACTCAATGGACATAAATTTGAGCAAAATCTGGGAGATAGTGAAGGACAGGGAAGCCTGGTGTGCTGCAGTCCAAGGGGTCACAAAGAGTCAGACATGACTTAGCAACTGAACAACAACAATAACAATATTTACCTCATTAGTTTGTTGTGAGGATTATATGAGATAATATATGAAAAGCCCTTAGAACACTGTTGACACATTATCAATGCAATGTAAGTGTTAGCTATCATTATTATTATTTTGGCTGTACTGTATGGCATGTGGGATCTTAGTTCCCCAAAAAAGATTTGAATCCATGCACCCTGCATTTGCAGTGTGGAGTTTTAACCACTGGACTGCCAGGAAAGTCCAAGTATTAGCTATTATGATGATGATATGTTTTTGTCTACAACAAATTTAATTTTTATTTAATATATGGTGGAATGTAGACAAACTATAGCTATTTTCAATGATTCTGTAACATTCTATACTTTGGTATATCATTATTTGTTTCTTGTCTGATAAACATTCAGATTATTTTTGCAGTTTTTTCTATTGCAAATAATGCTGCAACTATTAATATCACCTTTCTATTGATATCTTTGGGTTTCCCCAGTGATTCAATGGCAAAGAATCTGTCTGCAATGCAGGAGCTGTAGGAATCAGGATTTTGATTCCTGGATCATGAAGATCTCCTGGAGGAGGGCATGGCAACCCACTCCAGTACGCTTGCCCGAAGAATCCCATGGACAGAGGAATCTGCTGGGTTACAGTCCATAGTTGCAAAGCATTGGACATGACTGAAGTGAATTAGCACATTGATATCTTTATACATTTGCGTTTATTTCTTAAAATTGTCTTTAAAATTTTTAATTTATTTTTGGCTGCACTGGGTCTTCATTGCTGTGTATGGCATTTCTCTAGTTTCAGTGAGCAGGAGCTACTTTTCATTGTGATGTGCAGACTTCTCATTGTGGTGGCTTCTCTTGTTGCAGAGCACGGGGCTCTGTAGTTGTGGCACATGGGCTTAGTTGTTTTGACCTGTGGGTTGTAGAGCTTGGCCTCAGTAGTTATAGCACATGGGCTTAGCTGCTCCTCCTCATGTGGAATCTTCCTGGACCAGGAATCAAACCCCTGTCCCTTGCATTGTCAGGTAGATTCTTATCCACTGTACCACCAGAGAAGTCCTAGAATTTGTTCTTAAAGGAGAGTGATTAGTTCAAATTGAATTCGATTTCCATGGCAGGGGACACTCTGTTGAACTCACTGTGAAGCCTGCTGAACCTTCATTGCTCTTGGTGTTGTGAATACTTAATGGCTATCCATGGAAAATGTGCCATTTTGCCCTGACACAGGCAATGTATGAGAGTGCCTGTACCTCTGCTGCCTCATAAACAGAATGTGTTGTCAAAGTTTGGACTTTCTATCAATATGTAGGGGAACAGAGTATAGTTTTAATTTGCATTTCTCTTAGTTTGAGTGAGGTTGAACATACTTCCATATGTTAAAAGACCATTTGTATTGGTCAACCACCAGTTCTAGTTCTTTTTGTAAATCAGTATATTGCCATTAAGGTTTCAAAATGAGTCTTGAATATCAAGCAGTCTAGAATGTAAGCTCTGTGAAGACTGGGGCCTTCTGTCTGTTTTATTCCCTGCTGTGTGTCAGGTGTCTAGAAGAGTGCCTGGCACATGGTACATGCCCAGGAAATATTTGCTGGATGAATGACTGGTTGTTGCCAGTCAGTAAGGGAGAGTCTTACTAACTTTAGACTGAGAAGTAGAAGTAATTTCAGGCTCCTCCAAGCTGAGGCTTACGCTTTTTGTTTTGTTTTTTAATTGTAGTAAAATACATGTAACATAAAATTTACCATCTTGGGACTTCCCTGGTGGTCCAGTGGTTAAGACTCAATTCTTTCACTGCAGGGGGCACGGGTTCTATCCCTGGTTGGGGAACTAAGATCCCATTTGTCGTGACACATGGCCAAAAGTAAATAAAATAAAATGCATCATCTTTAAAAAAATTACCAAGATGGTATCCCAACCAGGGATAGACACGTGTACACCCGTGGTGGATTCATGTTGATGTATGGCAAAACCAATACAATATTGTAAAGTAATTAGTCTCCAATTAAAATAAATAAATTTAAATTAAAAAATTGCCATCTTAACCATTTTAAGTGTACAGTTCAGTGGTATTAAGTACATTCACATTGTTGTGCTTCTAACGCCACCATCCATCCACAGAACTCTTCATGTTGTGAAACTGAAACTCTGTATCCATCAAACAATATTAATAATTTCCCATTCTCTCCTCCCCTATTCTACTGTCTACATGATTTTGACTATTCTAAGTACCTCATTTAAGTAGATTAAGTAGACTCATACAATTTTGTTCTTTTGTGACTAGTTTATTTCACTTAGCATAATGCCCTCAAGTTTCATCCATGTTGTAGCATATGTCAGAATTTCCTTCCTTTATAGGGCTAAATAATATTCCACTCCATGTATACACTACATTTTACTTATCCATTCACTGTGAACCCAAGTGAAACAATACTTGGGTTGTTTCCATATTTTAGCTAATCATGAACAATGCTGCTTTGAGCATGAGTGTATAAGTATCTGTTTGAGTCCCTGCTTTCACTTTTTTTGGATATATATATATCCAGAAGTAGAATTGCTGGATTGCATGATTTAATCTTAAGCCACCATACTGTTTTCCAGCAGCTGTACCATTTTACATTGTCACTTACATGCATAAGGGTTCCAGGTCCTCCATATCCTCACCAAAGCTTGTTATTTTCTTTGAAAAAGTTTTTCTTTTATAATGTTCATCCTTAAAGGTGTCAAGTGATATCTCATTATGGTTTTGATTTGCATTTCTCTAATGACTAGTGATGTTGAGCATCTTTTCATGTGTTTATTGACCATTTGTATATATTCTTTTGAGAAATGTCTATTCAAGTCCTTTGCCCTTTTTAAAATCAATTTTGTTGTTGTTGAGTTGTAGGAGTTGTTTATATATTCTGGGTATCAATCCCTTGTCAGGTGTATGATTTTCGAATATTTTCTCCAGTTCTTCAGGTTGCTTTTTGACTCTGTTGGTAGTGTCCCTTGATGCACAAATGTTTTAAATTTTGATGAAGTCCAACTTACCTGTTTTTTCTTTTGTTGCCCGTACTTTTGGTGTCATATTCAAGAAATCACTGCCAACCCTGTGTTTTCTTCTAACTAATTGACACTTTTTTCCTCTCCAGGTTCTACCTGTAAAGATGTCAAAATAATGGTTTGATATGTCCCCTTCAGAGTACTGTTGATACATGTATAAGAATTGGACTTTTCTAGACACTGCCAGTCAGGGCTTTGGTTTTTGTATGTATTGAGCTGATGGATTAGGGCACTTTCAGGGTAAATCTTAGAGCCTTTCGTGCTTCTCAGCTGGGCTTACTTGTTGCTTAGTGATCAGAGTTCGTGATCTGAGCCACAGTCAGCTTCTCCATCTTTGGCTGTAAGGAATATAATCAATCTGATTTTGGTAATGACCATCTGGTGATGTCTATGTGTAGAGTCTTCTCTTGTGTTGTTGGAAGGAGTGTTTGCTATGACCAGTGCATTCTCTTAGAAAAACTCTATTAGCCTTTGCCCTGCTTCATTCTGTACTCCAAGGCCAAATTTGCCTGTTACTCCAGGTGTTTCTTGACTTCCTACTTTTGCATTCCAGTCCCCTATAATGAAAAGGACATCTTTTTTGGGTGTTAGTTCTAGAAGGTCTTGTAGGTCTTCATAGAACTGTTCAACTTCAGGTTCTTCAGCATTACTGGTTGGGGCATAGACTTGGATTACTGTGATATTGAATGGTTTGCCTTGGGAATGAACAGAGATCATTCTGTTGTTTTTGAGATTGCATCCAAGTACTACATTTTGGACTCTTTTGTTGACTGTGATGGCTACTCCATTTCTTCTAAGTGATTCTTGCCTACAGTAGTAGATATAATGGTCATCTGAGTTAAATTCACCCATTCCAGTCCATTTTAGTTCACTGATTCCTAAAATGTCGATGTTCACTCTTGCCATCTCCTATTTAACCACTTCCAATTTGCCTTGATTCATGGACCTAACAGTCCAGGTTCCTATGCAGTATGGCTCTTTACAGCATCAGACTTTACTTCCATCACCAGTCACATCCACAACTGGGTGTTGTTTTTACTTTGGCTCTGTCTCTTCAATCTTTCTGGAGTTATTTCTCCACTGATCTCCAGTAGCATATTGGGCACCTACCGACATGGGGAGTTCATCTTTCAGTGTCCTGTCTTTTTGCCTTTTCATACTGTACATGGGCTTCTCAGGGCAAGAATACTGAAGTGGTTTGCCATTCCTTTCTCCAGTGGACCACATTCTGTGAGACCTCTCCACCATGACCCATCCATCTTAGGTGGCCTTACACAGCATGGCTCATGGTTTCATTGAGTTAGACAAGGTTGTGGTTCATGTGATCAGATTGGTTAGTTTTCTGTGACTATGGTTTTCATTCTGTCTGCTCTCTGATGGAGAGGAAAAGAGGCTTATGGAAGTTTCCTGATGGGAGAGAACACTCAGGTATGACCTAAATCAAATCCTTTATGATTATACAGTGGAAGTGACAAATAGATTCAAGGGATTAAATCTGTTAGACAGAGTGAGTTCTGAAGAACTATGGACAGAGGTTCGTGACATTGTATAGCAGGCAGTGATCAAGACTATCCCCAAGAAAAAGAAATGAAAAAAAGCAAACTTGTTGTTTGAGGAGGCCTTACAAATAGCTGTGAAAAGAAGAGAAGCAAAAGGCAAAGGAGAAAAGGAAAGATATACCCATTTGAATGCAGAGTTCCGGAGAATAGCAAGGAGAGATAAGAAAGCCTTTTCTCAGTAATCAATACAAAGAAATAGAGGAAAACAATAGAATAGGAAAGACTAGAGATCTTTTCAAGAAAATTAGAGATACCAAGAGAACATTTCATGCAAAGATGGGCACAAATAAAAGACAGAAATGGCATGGACCTAAAAGAAGCAAAAGATATTAAGAAGAAGTGGCAAGAATACAGAGAAGAACTATACAAAAATGATCTTCCTGACCCAGATAATCACGATGGTGTGATCACTGGACTAGAGCCAGACATCCTGGAATGTGAAGTCAAGTGGGACTTAGAAAGCATCACTACGAACAAAGCTAGTGGAGGTGTTGGAATTCCAATTGAACTATTTCAAATCCTAAAAGATGGTGTTGCAAAAGTGCTGCACTCAATATGCCAGCAAATTTGGAAGACTGAGCATTGGCCACAGGATTGGGAAAGGTCAGTTTTCATTCCAGTCCCAAAAAACGGCAATGCCAAAGAATTTTCAAACTACCACACAATTGCACTCATCTCACACGCTAGCAAAGTAATGCTCAAAATTCTCCAAGCCCGGCTTCAGCAATACGTGAACCATGAACTTCCAGATGTTCAAGCTGGTTTTAGAAAAGGCAGAGGAACCAGAGATCAAATTGCCAACATCCACTGGATCATGGAAAAAGCAAGAGAGTTCCAGAAAAACATCTATTTCTGCTTTATTGACTATGCAAAAGCCTTTGACTGTGCGGATCACAATAAACTGTGGAAAATTCTGAAAGAGATGGGAATACCAGACCACCTGACCTGCCTCTTGAGAAATGCAGGCCAAGAAACAACAGTTAGAACTGGACATGGAACAACAGACTGGTTCCAAATCGGGAAAGGAGTACGTCAAGGCTGTATATTGTCACCCTGCTTATTTAAGTTATATGCAGAGTACATCATGAGAATTGCTGGACTGGATAAAGCACAAGCTGGAATCAAGATTGTCCGGTGAAATATCAATAACCTCAGATATGCAGATAACACCACACTTATGGCAGAAACTGAAGAACTAAAGAGCCTCTTGATGAAAGTGAGAGAAGAGAGTGAAAAAGTTGGCTTAAAACTCAACATTCAGAAAACTAAGGTCATGGCATCTGGTCCCATAACTTCATGGCAAATAGATGGGGAAACAATGGAAACAGTGAGAGGCTCTATTTTATTGGGCTCCAAAATCAGTGCAGATGGTGACTGCAGCCATGAAATTAAAAGATGCTTGTTCCTTGGTAGAAAAGTTATGACCAACCTAGACAGCATATTAAAAAATAGAGACATTACTTTGCCAGCAAAGGTCCATCTAGTCAAAGCTATGGTTTTTCCAGTGGTCATGTATGGATGTGAGAGTTGGACTATAAAGAAAGCTGAGTGCTAAAGAATTGATGCTTTTGGACTGTGGTGCTGGAGAAGACTCTTGAGAGTCCCTTGGACTGCAAGGAAATCCAACCAGTCTATCCTAAAGGAAGTCAGTCCTGAATATTCATTGGAAGGACTGATGCTGAAGCTGAAATTCCAATACTTTGGCCACCTTATGTGAAGAACTGACTCATTGGAAAAGACCCTGATGCTGGGGAAAGATTGAAGGCGGGAAAAGAAGGGGACCACAGAAGATAAGATGGATGGATGGCATCACCAACTGAATGGACATGAGTTTGAATAAGCTCCGGGACTTGGTGATGGACAAGGAAGCCTTGCGTGCTGCAGTCCATGGGGTCATAAAGAGTCGGACATGACTGAGCGACTGAACTGAACTGATCAGAGCCAATTTTTCACTACTGTGAGTGTTTATTTTTCTAGTTTCTTTTAGCTCTGGAGTCATTGTTCTGAAAGTTGAGGATTCTTAATATGCTATTGGATAGCTGAGATTTTTACTGTTCATGTCCTAGCTTGCTAGTCTCTCTCTTTTTCACTATCACCTCCAGAGATGTAACTAGTCTCCAGAGGTATGACAGCCCTCTTTGTCCAGGCTGAGCGTTGAAGAAAAATATCTTTAAACTCTTTCAAAAGCTCAGTTAAAACAGGTTGAGGTCATTCAATAGAAACTTCACTTAAAAACTTAAGAGAGGAGAATGGCAGAAAAAAACAGAAAAGAAAATGCTTTTTGTCTAGGCCCTGAAATACTGGAGAGTGGTTTATGGAGTTAGCCAACACCACCCCCTAGCGGTCATTGTCCACCAACCTACTCACCGATTGTTAGACTGTTGAGCCTGAATCAGTTCACTTCAGTTCAGTTCAGTCGCTCATTTGTGTCCGACTCTTTGCGACCCTATGAATTGCAGCACGCCAGGCCTCCCTGTCCATCTAAACTCCTGCAGTTCACTCAAACTCATCTCCATCGAGTCGGTGATGCCATCCAGCCATCTCATCCTCTGTTGTCCCCTTCTCCTCCTGCCCCCAATCCCTCCCAGCATCAGGGTCTTTTCCAATGACTCAACTCTTCACATGAGGTGGCCAAAGTACTGGAGTTTCAGCTTTAGCATCAGTCCTTCCAAGGAACACCCAGGGCTGATCTCCTTTAGAATGGACTGGTTGGATGTCCTTGCAGTCCAAGGGACTCTCAAGAGTCTTCTCCAGCACCACAGTTCAAAAGCATCAAGTCTTTGGCACTCAGCTTTCTTCACAGTCCAACTCTCACATCCATACATGACCACAGGAAAAACCATAGCCTTGACTAGATGGACCTTTGTTGGCAAAATAATATCTCTGCTTTTTAATATGCTATCTAGGTTGATCATAACTTGCCTTCCAAGGAGTAAGCATCTTTTAATTTCATGGCTGCAATCACCATCTGCAGTGATTTTGGAGCCAAAAAAAAGAAAGTCTGACACTGTTTTCACTGTTTTCCCATCTATTTCCCATGAAGTGATGGGACCAGATGCCATGATCTTAGTTTTCTGAATGTTGAGCTTTAAGCCAACTTTTCACTCTCCTCTTTCACTTTCATCAAGAGGCTTTTAGTTTCTCTTCACTTTCTGCCATAAGGGTGGTGTCATCTGCATATCTGAGGTGATTGATATCTCTCCTGGCAATCTTGATTCCAGCTTGTGCTTCTTCCAGCCCAGCGTTTCTCATGATGTACTCTGTATAGAAGTTAAATAAGCAGGGTGACAGTATACAGCCTTGACGTACTCCTTTTCCTATTTGGAACCAGTCTGTTGTTCCATGTCCAGTTCTAACTGTTGCTTCCTGACCTGCATATAGGTTTCTCAAGAGGCAGGTCACATGGTCTGGTATTCCTATCTCTTTAAGAATTTTCCACAGTTTATTGTGATCTGCACAGTCAAAGGCTTTTGCATAGTCAATAAAGCAGAAATAGATGTTTTCTGGAACTCTCTTGCTTTTTCCATGATCCAGTGGATGTTGGCAATTTGATCTCTGGTTCCTCTGCCTTTTCTAAAACCAGCTTGAACATCTGGAAGTTCATGGTTCACATATTGCTGAAGCCTGGCTTGGAGAATTTTGAGCATTACTTTACTAGTGTGTGAGATGAGTGCAATTGTGTGGTAGTTTGAAAATTCTTTGGCATTGCCTTTCTTAGGGATTGGAATGAAAACTGACCTTTTCCAGTCCAGTGGCCACTGCTGAGTTTTCCAAATTTGCTGGCATATTGAGTGCAGCACTTTCACAGCATCATCTTTCAGGATTTGAAATAGCTCAGCCTCCACTAGCTTTGTTCGTAGTGATGCTTTCTAAGTCCCACTTGACTTCACATTCCAGGATGTCTGGCTGTAAGTTAGTGTCACATCTTCGTGGTTTTGTGGGTCATTAAGACCTTATTTGTACAGTTCTTCTGTGTATTCTTGCCACCTCTTCTTAATATCTTCTGCTTCTGTTAAGTCCATACCATTTCTGTCCTTTATTTGTGCCCATCTTTGCATGAAATGTTCTCTTGGTATCTCTAATTTTCTTGAAGAGATCTCTAGTCTTTCCCATTTTGTTGTTTTCCTCTATTTCTTTGCATTGATCACTGAGGAGGGCTTTCTTATCTCTCCTTGCTCTTCTTTGGAATTCTGTATTTAGATGCTTATATCTTTCCTTTTCTCCTTTGCTTTTCACTTCTCTTCTTTTCACAGCTATTTGTACGGCCTCCCCAGACAGCCATTTTGCTTTTTTGCATTTCTTTTCCATGGGGATGGTTTTGATCCCTGTCTCCTGTACAATGTCATGAAGCTCCATCCGTAATTCATCAGGCACTCTATCTATCAGATCTAGTCCCTTAAATCTATTTCTCACTTCCACTGTATAATCATAAGGAATTTGATTTAGGTCATACCTGAATGGTCTAGTGGTTTTCCCTACTTTCTTCAATTTAAGTCTGAATTTGGCAATAAGGAGTTCATGATCTGTGCCACAGTCCGCTCCTGGTCTTGTTTTTGTTGACTGTATAGAGCTTCTGCATCTTTGGCTGCAAAGAATATAATCAGTCTGATTTTGGTGTTGACCATCTGGTGATGTCCATGTGTAGAATCTTCTCTTGTGTTGTTGGAAGAGGGTGTTTGCTATGACCAGTGCGTTCTCTTGGCAAAACTCTATTAGTCTTTGCCATGCTTCATTCCGTATTCCAAGGCTGAATTTGCCTGTTACTCCAGGTGTTTCTTGACTTCCTACTTTTGCATTCCAGTTCCCTATAATGAATAGGACATCTTTTTTGAATGGGAAAGGCTAAATAAATAGGAAATGCCTGGCTGGTTGAAGCACAAGCTGGACTCAAGGTTGCTGGGAGACATATGAATAACCTCAGATATGCAGATGACACCAACCTTATGGTGGAAAGCAAAGAAGAACTAAAGAGCCTCGTAATGAAATTGAAAGAGGAGCGTGAAAAAGTTGGCTTAAAGCTCAACATTCAGAAAACTAAAATCATGGCATCTGGTCCCATCACTTCATAGCAAACAGATGGGGAAACAAGGGAAACAATGACAGACTATTTTCTTGGGCTCCAAAATCACTGCAGATGGTGACTGCAGCCATGAAATTAAAAGACGCTTGCTCCTTGGAAGAAAAGCTATGACTAAACCTAGACAACATTCTAAAAGGCCGCGACTTAGCGACTGAACAACAACAACGACTAAGATGTTGAACATCTTTTCATGCTTATTGGTCACTTATATGTCTTCTTTGATGAAACGTCTGTTCAGATTCTTTGCTACTTTTACAATCGGTTATTTGTCTATTGTTGAGTTTGTAAGAAACGTTTGGTTTTCTTTCTTTTTTTTTTTTGCTTTGCCATGTGGCATGCAGGATCTCAGTTCTCTGACCAGGGATCAAACCTGCACACCCAGCACTGGAAGTGCAGAGTCTTCAAATATTTTCTTCCTCTCACTTTCCTGATGGTTTGTTTTAGCTCTTGCATCTAGGTTTAGAGATCTGCTCTGAGTTAGTTTTTGTGTATGGTGTGAGATAAGGATCCAAACTCATTCTTTTGCATGTTGGTATCTAGCTATCCCATCACCATTTGCTGAAAAATATTTCTTTTCCCTATTGAATCGTCTTGGTCCATTTGTAAAAATTAATTGATCATAAATGTTTATTTATGAACTCCCAGTTCTGTTTCATTGCTCTATATCTTTCCTTATGTTAGTACCACAATATCTTGATTATTGTAGTCTGTAGTAAGGTTTTAAAAAAGATTTATTTATTTATGGCTGTGCTGGGTGTTCATTGCTACGCAGAGCTTACTCTAGTTGTGGTGAGCAGGGGCTTCTCTCTAGTTGCAGTGTGTGGGCTTCTCACTGTGGTGGCTTTTCTTGTTGCAGAACATGGGCTCTAGGGTGTACAGGCTTTAGTAGTTGTGGTGCATGGGTTTAGTTGTGCTGCAGTCTGTGGAATCTTCCTAGACCAGGGATTGAATGCATGTCCCCTATATTGGTAGGCAGATTCTTAACCACTGGTCTGCCAGGGAAGTCCATTGTTGAAATAATTCTTAATTTTATTTTCAAGTTGTTTATTGCTAATGTATATAAATACTTTTTTATGTATTGATCTTGTATCTTATAATCTTGTTGAACTCATTCATTAGTTCCAATAGATGTTGTAGTGATTCCTTCAGATTTTCTATTTATAAGATCCTATCATCTGCAAGTAGAGTTTTTATTTCTTCCTTTCCAATATGGATGCCTTTTATTTATTTGTATTGCCAGTTGCCCTGGCTAATAATACAGTGTTGAATGGAAGTGGGAAAAATGGGCATCCTTATTTTGTTCCCAATTTTATGGGAAAAAGTTGCAGTGTGTTGCCATCTACTGTGATGACAGCATGTTTTTCACAGATGCACTTTATCAGATTGAGGAAGTACCATTCTATTTTCAGTTTGTCGATCGTTTTTATACTGAAAGGTGTTGGATTTTTGTTAAATTCATTGTCTGTATCTGTTGAGTTGATCATGTGGGTTCTGCCCTTTGTTCTTTTAATATAGTCTTACACTAACAGTTTTTTGATGTTAACCAACCTTGTGCTCTCGGGTAAGTTCTGCTTGTTTCTGGCGTGTAATCCTCTTGATGTGTTGCTGGACTTCAGTGTGTTAGTGCTTTGATGAGAATCTCTGCTTTTATGTTCATAAGGGATGTTGATCTTTAGTTTTCTTTTTGTAATGTCTTTGTCTGATTTCAGCATCTGGGTAATAACACAGGTCTCAGAATTAGTTGTGAATTATTCCCTCTGCTTCTAATTTTTGAAAGAGATTGTGTAGAATTCATATTAATTATTCTTTATATATTTGACAGAACTCACCAATGAAGCTCTCTGGGTGAGTGGGAAGTTTTTTTTTTTTTTCAAATTATTGCAGTCATTTTAGGTTTGTTTGATATTTTATCATGATTAAATTGAAGTTATACATCTTAAATCTCTTACTTTATGGATCCCTTCTTTTGCTCTCTCTTTATATTTGCAATTTGTGGGGCAAAAAAGTTTTGAATGACGAACATTTAATGGCTCACATTCAAAAATGACCATATAGTAAGATAATAGGCAGTTTGAGAGTGAAAGTAATTTCTATATATTTTTATATCCCTTTTGATGGACAGGGAGGACTGTCATGCTGCAGTTCATGGGGTCGCAAAGAGTCGGACATGACTGAGCGACTGAACTGAACTGAACTGAACTTAGTATATAAAGAATCAGGCCTCTCTGTTTCTACAGAGAAACAAAATATATATTTTCTGAAGAAAAAAAATAAAAATCCTTAGGTGGTAAGAAATAGACTCTATGGACTTTCCTGGTGGCCCAGTGCATGGGAAGACTGCACTTCCAATGCAGGGGGCATGGGTTGGATCCCTGGTTGGGGATCCAAGATTCTATATGTTGCACAGTCAAAACATTTTTTTTAAAAAAAGGAAAGAAATTGACTCTTGTGATTGTAGAGGCTAAATCTGTAACATAACCTGAAAGATTGGAAATTCAGGTAAGAGTTGCTTTGAAGTGCTGAGTTTGAAATCTGCAGACCAGGCCGGGAGGCTGGAAACTCAGTCAGGGTTTCTGTGTTGTACTCTACTTTATTAAGGTATAATAGACAAGTATGTTGCATTATTGAGTAAGAATTCCTTCATCAGAAACATCAGTCTTTGCTCTTCAGATCTTCAACTGATTGGATGAGGCTAACCCACATTTTGGAGGGTAATTTGCTTTATTTTAAAGTCTGTTGATTATAAATATTAATCACAGCAACGTTCAGTCTATTTTTTGACCAGGCAACTGGGTATTATAGCCTAGCCAAACTGACACATAAAATTAACCATCTCAATCACCAAGATGGATATTTAGGACAGAGGCTCCTACTGAAGTAGAAAGGTTAAAAAAAAAAAAAAAAGACAGCGAAGATAATGTTTAAGGTATTTGATCAGAACATTTAGACTTTATGAGAGTAAAAACTGTGTTTTTATTTTTTTCCAGAATTTTATTTATTTATTTATGGCTGAGTCTCTAGCTGTGCAGGCTTTTCCTGTAGTGTTGACTCACAGGGGCTACTCTCTTGCTTCCGTATGCAGGTTTTTCATCGTGGTGGTTTTTCTTGTTGCAGAGCACGGGCTCTAGAGTACACAGACTTCAGTAGTTGCGGCATGTAGGCTCAGTAGTTGCAGCTCCCAGGCTCTGGAGCACAGGCTCAATAGTTGGGGTACACGAGCTTAGTTGCTTTGCGGCATGTGGGATCTTCCTGGATCAGGGATCAAATTCATGTCCCCTGCCTTGGCAGATGGATTCTTTACCATTGAGCCACCAAGGAAGCCCTTCCCAAAATGTTTTTAATTAAAAAATTCGATAGATGAACTAAGAGTAGAAATGGTCACTACTGAGAACTGAATTGGTTGTCTGGAAGATTGATTATAACACAAAACCAGCCTACAAAGAAATGAGGGCATGATGAAAAAGAGCATGGAGGGCAGATCTGCTAACCTGTGAATAGCAGAAATTCCAGCACAGAGAAAGATTAGATGGAGGGCAGTATTGCTTAAAACAAACTGTCTTGGTGGGGAATCAGTATAATAATTTAGTTTTGGAAATTAATGAAAGTATATTGGTCTAATTATAGTTATTAGGAACATGATCATGAAAGTACTTTAAAAGTATTATAGGACTTAAAATTTATAGGAGGAAAAAAATTAATAGAAATTAGACCGAGCCAGCAAAAGTGAGGGAATGGCAAGGAATATAAATTGTAAATAGAAAATGTATGGAAGGAATAAAACCAACTGTATTTTTTCTAAATGCAAACAAAGCTGAATCCATTTATCAAAAGAAATGTTGAATTAAATAAAATCCAGCTTTATGCTGTTTACATAACTTCATCAAAAGCAAAGTGACAAGGAAAGGTGGAAAATGAGTACCTGAAAGATGCACAAGAAAATGGGGAGCTTGGTCACTGGAAACAGAGATGAAAGGTAGACATGTTTTACTCTTTCATACCTTTTAATATTTGTACCTTGTATGCATAATAGTTTTTCAAAATTAACCAAGAATTAATAAAATAATTAATAATTAATTTATTAAATAAATAATTGATGATTGATACAATTAATAAATAAATATAAAATAAAAAATATTCTGCCTGCCAATGCAGGAGATACAAGGGACTAGGATTTGGTTCTTGGGTTGGGACAATCCCCTGGAGTAGGGAATAGCAACCCACTCTAGTATTCTTGCCTAGGAAACTCCATAGATGGAGGGCTTCAGTCCATGGAGTAACAAAGAGTTGGATACAACAGCAGGTGTACACACACACACACACAGAGGTAGAGTAGCAACGTTATTGTCATACAAATGGAAATGAAGTTTAGAACACATTGAATGGAATAGATAGTGCCATTATTTAAGGATCAAATCAGGGACAATTCAAGATATAATAACCATACACTTTTATGGATCTTATGAAATAGCAGTCAAGTATATAAAAGAAAAACTACAACTACTCAGATAATTTGAATAAAATAGCACACACGGAAAGGATTTAAATTATTCAATCAATAAGCTCTATTTATAGAAGTACATGTAAATAGGGAATATATACTTTTTAATGTCCTGAAACAAAAAATCAATCATGAATCCAGCCAGAAAGAAATTTTATAAATTCAGAAAGTTTCTAAAGTTCGTGTGATCTCTGATGATAATTCAGGAAACTAGAACTTAACAATGAGAGATAACACTAGCAAAACCCATTTATCCATGGATATAAGAAACACTTTCCTAAATAGGTTTTAGATCAAGGAGGAAATAAATACTCAAGTTATGAACTGTCCAGGAACTAATAAAGAAGAGAACATTTCATTCTAAAACCTATAGGATACAGCTCAAACTGTGTCAGAGTAAAATTTATAGGAAGACTGAGAATATTTTAACTGAGAATTCAACTTAGAAAATTAAAGAATAAAATAAAAAATGAGAGTATTAAATTGAAGTTAGTGCAAGAAAATGAAAAAGATGAATAAAAGTTTCTGTCTATAAGTAAGAAGGGCTTTCCTGGTAGCTCAGCTGGCAAAGAATCTGCCTGCAATGCAGGAGACCCTGGTTCAATTCCCTGGATCAGGAAGATCCCCCTGGAGAAGGGATAGGCTACCCACTCCAGTATTCTTGGGCTTCCCTGGTGCCTCAGTCCGTAAATAATCTGCCTGCAGTGAGGGAGACCTGGGTTTGATCCCTGGGTTGGGAAGATCCCTTGGAGGAGGGCATGGCAACCCACTCCAGTATTCTTGCCTGGAGAATCCCATAGGCAGAGGAACCTGGTGGGCTACAGCAACTTAGCACACACATGAGTAAGAAATACATCTTTAAAAATGCCTAAGAAATTAAAACTTCTAGTACAGGACATTCATCACATTGGGTTGTCATCAAAGCTTTATCACAGGCAGAGGGATACACGATGATATTTTGAAACTATCAGTCCTGGATAGTTAACTTTCCATCCCAAAACACGATAAAGAGCCAGAGTTGTCTGCAAAATGATTTATTGGGGCCAGTTAAGCAGGCAGAGGAGGTAGAACTGCTATGCAGGAGATATAAAGGAGAGCCCAGAATCTCATGGGAGAGCTGAGAGAAGCCAACAGAATGCAGGAACAGAGGGATTGTTCTTGTAATTGTAATTGGGTTGAGACTGACTGGCAGGGCTGGATTGAGATGCATGGAATGTAGCAGGAAACTTTATCATCTTTGGGGTCATTACAGTCAGTACTCAACAAGCACAAAGACCTGGCTGACCCCTGGAGGCCAAAGCAACTCTGAGCTGGATGTGCAGGAGCAGACAGATGCCATGCTTAGGTGTTCCAGAGGATGATGACTGTGATAATGGAAGTGGCCAAGAAGAGCAGGTAGAGGCAGAAGAGCAAGGTGTCCATCATGTGGCTGAACTGCACCCACAGGCTGGCCAAGTGCTGCTTTTGAGCCTTGTCTTCCTGCTGGGCCCTCGTGGACCCAGGGCACCCATTTAGCTCTGTCTCTCTGGGACCTGGCAACTTCTGCACCAACTCCATGGGCTCCTTCACACCTATGGAGAGACAAACTCAGCCATGGGCCACCAGGGTCAACTGGGGAATTGTGAGGGCAGGGAAGGAGGTAGGAGCAGAAAAGCGGAGGTGATGGAAGAGGAAGCCTGGGCAGTGCTGACTTCCCTCACCAGGCAGGTGGGCAAGGCCCGTGTTTCCCTTCTGAGGCACAGCGGGGCAGCATGTCCTTGGGCTGGTGCAGTGTAGAAGCAGGAAATGGAGCCAGCAAGGCATGGGTGGGGGCTGGGTGGTGGCCAAGTGCAGCAGGTAGGAGATGAAGATGGTCTCCAGCAGGCTGAGCACCATCAGGGACAGACACAGGGCAAAATAGACACCTGGAGGGAAGTTGGGCCTGCCTGAGGGCCAGAGGCACCAGCCAGGACTTCGTTCTTCTCTTCCAATCCCACCCTGGGAAGCACAGCCTCTTTTGCCCAGTATATCTCCCTTCCCTGAGCCAGTTCAGCCAGTCCCTCCCACCCTTCTCTTCTGAAGAGCTGGAGGGGCCATACTGATGAGGGGGGTGCCACTGGCAGGGAGTAAGTCATTCATCATGAGCAGGAAGACGTTGTAGCCCAGCAGAAGAGTTATCTTGAATGGGGCACGGCTCTCGCTTCCGGCTGGCAGATAGAAGCTGAGGGCGTCAATGGTGACCAGAAAGCTACTCGGCACCAGGAGATTCATAATGTAGAGTTTGGGTCTGCGCCTGATGGCCACCTAGTGAGAAGGAGAGGAAGGGAAGTGAATATGGGATTCAGAGGCTGCTTGGAATAGTAGTGACTGTTTCTGTCTCTGCCTTCCTCATTGGTCTCTTATCACTCTGGCATCTGGAGCTATGCAGACAGCTTCATATTTTGGTGTAGAACTTGCCAAGGGAGAGTTAGATTAGAGCCATGAGCTTTAGGAGGAGTATGTGGCTAGGAAGCAAGAAGAGAGGGTTTTGGTCTCTGGCAGAAGTGGTAAAACTGAGAAGCCCTGAAACTTGGGAGATATCCATTTGGTGGAGATTGTAGGCAGCAAGCAAGAAGGAAGGAAAAAGCAAAGGCCTCTGAACTCACATAGAAGATGATCTGATCATATAGGTTGGTGCCCACAGACTTCTTTGGGGTGGCCTTGTTGATGCCCAGGAGCTCCCATTCTCCATGGGTCTGAATGATGTTCTGGGATGTGTCTGCTATTTCCCACACTTCTTTCTCCATGCCCAGCGATATGTACTCCACTGGAAGGAAGAGCCAAATAATTTTCCAAAGATAGTCTCCTGTTGACTCAACTGAACTCTTTTCCCATCCTTTCATTCAACAATTTTTAAAAGTTCTTTATAAAAAATATTTATTTATTAATTTGGCTGCATTGGGTCCTAGTTGTGGCATGTGGGCTTAGTTTCTCCAGGGCATGTGGGATCTTAATTCCCCAGCCAGGAATTGAACCTATGTCCGCTACATTGGCAGACAGATTCTTAACCACTGAACCACCAAGGAATTCCCTCAACAAATATTTTTGAGTGCCTGCCGTATGTCAGGAAATTTGCTAGCAGCTGGGGATGGAAATGCACAATATTTTCCTAACTCCCTAGGAAATATTTTATGGAAAATATTTAAGCATCCAAACAGACTTAATCTTTGCTGCCCTTGGTCACTGTGCATGCTAAGTCACTTCAGTCATGTCCTACTCTTTGCGATCCTATGGACTGTCGCCTGCTAGGCTCCTCTGCCCATGAGATTCTCCAGGCAAGAATACTGGAGTGGGTTGCCATGCACTTCTCCAGGGGATCTTCCTGACCCATGGATAGAACTTGTGTCTCCTGCAGCTCCTGCATTGCAGGCAGATTCTTTACTGCTGAGCCACCAGGGAAGCCCATTTGTCACCATTTATTCATAATTTTTTTATACATTATTTTCTGTTGCTTTATTGGTTGCTTTTATTCACTCCATCCCTAAGACTCCACTTCAGCTCACCTGTGTAGAGAAATGAGCTGAAGGTGAGGGTGCAGTTCTGCTGGTCAAAGGGGAAGTAGAAGATGTTCAGGTTACAGATGCTTACCACCTTCATGGGTTTCTTATACCTGATGCGACCTTCATTACTTATGAATGCCTTGAGGCCTTTTGGGGTCTTATCCACATCCATGCTGTAAGAGAAATGAGGTGGGAGGCAGGAGCAATGTTTTTTCTTCTTACCCATCTGCTCCTTTCTCAGCCATGTAAGACCACTTATAGTGGCCTTTGGTAGATTGTGCACCATTGTTGCCAGAAGGCGGGGCTTCCCCAGCCCTTAATACGCACAATTCCGTGATGAAAATGTCTGGGAGCCACAGGTTCTTGGTTGCCACACTGATCTTCGAGATGCCGTCACACTCCTCTGGGTTCCAACTGATAAATGGGTTGTCCCAGACCTAGAGCCCAGATGGAGGAGAGATTGAGAGCCTGATAGGAATCAGGGTTATTTTCTCTGCCTTTTAAATTTTTCTTTAAAAAAAAAAGTGCTATAAAGTATTTCAAACACATAGAAAAGTATATAAAATAATGTAACAAACATCAGTGTATCTAACACCCAACTCTGTGGAGTCAGTATTCTGATAAATATATTTTGGCTTTTTTTCAAGAAATAAGAATTGCAGATAGAATTGAAGCTCCTTATGTCCATTTCTTCATAAACTTTGATCCCTCTGCTTTCTCACTTCCATGGGAAATTACTGGTGATCAGAGAAATCCTGTCCTTTCTGCAGAAAGGTTGAGATTCAGAGTTGAAAGGTCAGTGGCTCAGCCTCTCTGAGATAGAATTGCCTTCGTGTGAAGTAAGGGCAGGGGGTAGTGGGATTGAATGAAATTAGGCATGTGAAAGGATTTTGTGGAGTGTAATGCTGTTTTTAGGTATTATGTATTAGTCTCCAGGGTGGTTTTAACTGTCTTCTAGGCCCCTTTGATCAGTTTCTACTGCAAGGACACCTTGAACATGTCCTTGGGTTCTATGAAGCCAAGAGACTTGGTGGTCTTCCTCTCCTTGGCAGGTGCAAGGCACCATCCTTTCTTGTCTCTGGGTTGACCTTTCCAAATTCTCCTTTCCAAAGCTGGTGACCTTCTCTGGAAACTTCATTCAAGGATTATCCAATTCTGAGGCCTGGGGGACTTGTCTATTCTCAGGGCATTTACAATGTCAGCAGCTGCAGTTTGTGGAACCACAGCCAGAACAAAGGGCTATATGCACATTAAATAAAAATTTATACTAGACCAGCACTTCTCATACCTCACTGTGCATATGAAATATCTGGGGACTGTGTTGAAATGCAGATTCTGATTCAGTAGGTAGGGTGACTAATTCATCCTGGTTTGCTGGAGACTTGGATTTAGCAAAATTACATTTTCTGAGAATTCCTCAGTCTTGGACATGCTGGGATTGTTAGTCTCACTAGGAGAGGTCCTAGATCAAGTGCATTTCTAAGCTACCAGGTGGTGCAATCAGCCAGTGCTCCCCATCTGGGAACCACACTTTGAGAGCAAGATTAGGTGATCATGACTATTCTTCCACTCCTCTCTCCTTCCCTGCAGCCAGTCTTTTCAAGTTGGAAATTGAAGTCATTTGCTTTCATCTTCCCCCTCATTTTCTAATTAAAGAACTTAAGGTAGAAATTTTCCATAAAATTTTCCAAAGTTATATTGGATTGGCTGTAACGTCTTAACAGAAAAACGTGAACGAACTTTTTGGCTGGCCCAATACTTTGGCTACATTTATTAGACTTTCATATGAAATCCTCTTCATTCTAATTTCTACTTAGCTGTTTATTTTCTCTTTAGTTGAACGTATTTTAGAATTTAATTTTAAATTCCTAAGAAATAAGATTTTGGGGAAGGGGGCTACTCTGTATTTTGTATTATAGTCAGAGATTGTGGTCTAGATAATTTTTGCTTTCCTTCTTGGTGGCCAAAAATATGGTCAGTTTAGGGGAATATTCCATTTGTGTCAAAAAGATTATGCATGATCATTGTACAAAGTTTGATATGTTTATTAAATCAAGTTTCTTAAAAATCACTATGTGTTTATTCTTTTTTGACTTGATTTTTGAAAGCAATTTATTGATGCCTTTCACTATACTTGTAGATTTTTAAACTTCTCTCTCATATGTTTCAATGTTATGTTTTGGGGTACATAAACTGTCATAATCTTTGTTTAAAATCCATTCTGACTGTAAATATATAGAGAGAATAAACAGTGTTGGTCTTACCATTTCTAGCCACAGAAATGATGACAAGAGCTGTAACTGTTCATCCTGTCAAAAGAATTTCCTGTTTCCAGCATGTTGGTGGTACAAAGTCTGTGCATCCCAACTGTTGCTCATTTTTGTTTATCAAGCCCCAAGGTGTGTAAAAGCTGTGCTGTGGTCAAATCCAACATTACTGGTCAAGGACAGAATCTTGATCAAAACATGTGTTAGGCCATGGGCAGAAGAGTTCATGGCAGGACTGGATTAGAGTAGTGCTTCTCAACCCTGGCTCTATCTTTGAATTACTTGAGGAGTTTAAAAAATTCTGATGCCCATGTTCCATCTAGTCAGAACTTCTGAAGGGGAGCTTGGACATTGGTGTACAGCCAGGGAAGAGAGTCAGTGGGTGACAAGAATCTTCTGTGTATGATTATACGTCATTCTGCTGAACTGGATAGAACTTCTTTGGGATCCCCACAGGGCACATGCTTATAGCAGTGATGGAGGAAGCTTCGGTGTGTGGTTAAGGGTTTGGGGGGTTGCCTTGCTGGGAGTGGGGAAAAGGTTAAGGATACTAAGAAGGGCCAGAGAGTCAGTACTCACAACATTTAGGATGGCAGACACAGTGAAGGAGATGTTGACTATGGTGGGGATGCTGAAGTTTGTGACTGGACGGAAGGCCTTTCTTTCAAACACTGAATCCAGAGCAGTGGTGTACATCCCGTTCTGGCCAAACCAGGTGCAGTTGATGGTGAAAGTACTACCTCTTCCTGTAGTCAGCATAGAATGTGTGAGAATTAGGGGAGAACACTTATGTTCCCTATATGAGAGGGTCCCAGGTCAGGAGCTTGGGGGTAGCCTGTGATATTAATGAGATAGTGAAGTCGCTCTGTTGTGTCCGACTCTTTGCAACCCCATGGACTGTAGCCTACATGGGATTTTCCAGGCAAGAATACTGGAGTGGGTTGCCATTTCCTTCTCCAGGAGATCTTCCCGACCCTGGGATTGAACCAGGGTTTCCCGCATTGTAGGCAGATGCTTTACCATCTGAGCCACCAGGGAAGTCGATATTAATGATACCTAACATTTATTGAGCATTGAGATATAGTTCAAGCCCCTTAAATGGATTACCTTATTTAATCCTTCCAAGCCCCTATCAGGTAGAAACTATTTTTATCCTCATATAATAAATGAATTAACTGAGTTTCAATAAGAGGAAGTAAATTTCTGTGGTCAAACAGATCGTAAGAGGCAGAAACTGGACTTGATGTAAGCCCAGGTTTGTCTAATACTGCTGTACCATATACCCCCAGGAATGAGATGGAGAATAGGGGAAAAGGATCACCATGATCCAGGTGCCAGGCACTTCCTACAAGGTGAGGAAAGAAGGGTTGGGCTGGAAGGCAAATGATAGAAACTAATGTGGTGAGCTGAATTAGGGCTCTGGGCTCCTTGCTAATGTTTCTTTCTCCATGCAAAGCATGCCCAAATCTTTATGCAAACACTGAGCCATGGGGCAGCAACAGCCATCAGAGAGAATTACATTCCCAGGGCCCCAAAGAGAACATATCTGTTTCACCTTAACCACCCCAACCTTCCTTCCCCCTATTTGCCCCTCAACCCTATATCAGCCTTCTAATTTGAGCTTTTGAGGTCTTGCCTTCCCCTTTCTTCTGACTAGTAGATTCTAATTTTCTACTAGAGCAAATTTATTAGAGAAGTAGCAACCTGGAATGAGAAATAAAGACGGTTGGTGACCTCTGTGATGAGAACATCAAGCCTTATCTTTTCCCAGACTGACAGTGCTCTCCAGGCAAATCCTTGGATCATTCTGTGAGCGATGAATATTCATTTGTCAATCACTGTGCGTGGCCAAAGGACATTTATCATGTTTTTTACTGCCTAGACTAGGTGTACAGTTTGTGTTTCTTCTCTGCACTGGCCTCTAAAGCACCTCTTGTTCAGTCCTCTCCTCACTGAATCCTCTCAAGCCCCATATCAGTTAGAAACTATACTTTTGTTTTCCTACACCTCCCCCTTATCCAAAAGTCACATGACAACCTAAAGGGATAAAATGCCATTTATTGGCACCTATCAAATGCCAGGCTCTGTGTGGTCTTTCTCATTGAATCCTCACAATGCTTCAAGGTGGTCCTATTTTACAGATGAGAAAATGGGAGCTCTGAGAAGTCAAGCAGTTTGCCCAAGTTTACACAGGTAGCCAACTGAGGGACCAAGATTCAAACCCAGACCTTCTAATGCTAAATCCCATGTTCTTTCCAGTATACCATGTTAACTCCAGTATACCAGTAAAGCACACTGTAGCTTTACTCTCCACCTGCTGCTCTCTGACATCTTACCTAACCTAGAGCACTTGGATGCAGTAACTAGTGGGGAAGTTATAGCTGAAAGTGGGCCCTTTGCCGCAATGGAGTAGGTTTCAGAGCTATAGAGAGAAAGAATTACACCTGTGCATAGAAAGGTGGATAGTCATGGAGGCTAAATGGTAGAGAAAACAACTGGGGATGGTTCATGAAAAAAGAGTAGAAGAGTCCTTATGTAGCATGTCAACAGAAGGGGATCTTCTATCTTTCAGAGGAGAGCCTATTTGGATATTATGGTAACATAGTTATGAAATAATTATGCTCATCTTAAATAATTTCTAGAAGTTGGAAATTTGAAAGCACATCTTAGGTGTTCTCCCAGAGAGGGTCCTTGCTTCTTTTCCTGTGTTGCCCATGTCTTACCTGGAAGCAGAAGACTGAGAACAATATAGAAGGAGAGTCTCTCCCTGTGGAACCAGCTTCTGTCCATCTTCTTTGTCTAAATTCTCCTATGAGCCTGTACCAGGACCCAAGAATTCCCAGACTAAAAGAGCACAGGCCACACCTAGAGTCTAAGTTTGAATACTGATAGGATTAGCTGACCACTGACATTTGTAACCTCCCTGGAAACAGAGTTCCGGTTGTCTTGTCATTGCCCTTGCTTGAGGTTTAAGGCTTCTCTCTCAGATGTTTCACTACAACAGCTGTGGTTGTGGATTATCTGATATTTACTATCTTTAGATATTGGTGTGATCTCTCAGTCTGTAGATTCATCTCTTTAATTCTGGAAAGTTCTCAGTTATTAAAAAACATTGTTTTTTTTTCTATTCTCTCTTATTAGACATATGTTGGATAATTCCTTCTGTCTCAATATGCCTCTTAACCTCTTTTATTAGTTTCCTATAGTTTTTGTGACAAATCACAAACTTAAAAAAACCTCTATTTGTTATTTACAGTTCTGTAAACCAGAAGTCCGAAATTTGTCTCAATGGGCTAAAATCAATGTTTTGGTGTGACAGCATTCCTTCTGGAGGCTATAGGAGCAAATCCATTTTCTTGTCTTTTCCAGGTTTTAGAGGCTGTCTGCGTTCTTGGTTTAGGGTCCTATTTCTCTGTCTTTAGAACCAGCAACACTGAGTCATTTCTCTCATTCTAATGCTTTTCTACTTATATGAAATTTTGTGAATACAGTGTGTCCACCTGGATAATCCAAGCTAATTTTCTCATGCCATGGTCAGTTGATTAGCAACCATAATTCCATCTGCAACCTTAACTCCCCCTTTTCCATGTGACCTAAACATATTGGTAAATTTTAGAGATTGAGATATGGACATCTCTTGTTGTTCAATTGCTCAGTCATGTCCGACTCTTTGTGACCCCATTGACTGAAGCACGCCAGGCTTCCCTGTCCTTCACTATCTCCTGGAGTTTGCTCAGATTCATGTCCATTGAGTTGATAATGCCATCCAACCATCTCATCCTCTGTCACCCTCTTCTCCTCCTGCCCTCAGTCTTTCCCAGCATCAGGGTCTTTTCCAATAAGTTGGCTCTTTGTATCACATGGCCAAAGTATTGGAACTTTAGCTTCAGCATCAGTCCTTCCAATGAGTATTCAGGATTGATTTCCTTTAGGATTGACTGGTTGGATCTCCTTGCAGTCCAGGGGACTCTTAAGAGTCTTCTCCACCACCACAATTTGAAAGCATCAATTCTTTAGTGCTCAGCCTTCTTTATGGTCTAACTCTCACATCCGTATATGAGTATTACAAAAACCATCGTTTTGACTAGATGGACCTTTGTTAGCAAAGTGTTGTCTCTGCTTCTTAATATGTTGTCTAAGTTTGTCATATCTTTCCTTTCAAGGAGCAAGTGTCTTCTAATTTCATGGCTGCAGCCATCATTTGTAGTGATTTTGGAGCCCAAGAAAATAAAATCTGTCACTGTTTCCACTTTTTCCCCATGTATTTGCCATGAAATGATGGGACCAGATGTCATGATCTTAATTTTTTGAATGTTGAGTTTTAAGCCAGCTTTTTCACTCTACTCTTTCATCTTCATCAAGGGGCTCTTTAGTTCCTTTTTCCTTTCTGCCATAAGGGTGGTATCATCTGCATATCTGAGGTTATTGATATTTCTCCCAGAGATCTTGATTCCAGCTTGTGATTCATCTAGCCTGGCATTTCACATGATATACTCTGCATATAAGTTAAATAAACAGAGTGACAATATACAGCCTTGATTACTCCTTTCCCAATATTGAAACAGTCCGTTGTTCCATGTCTGGTTCTAACTGTTGCTTCTTGACCTGCATACAGTTTTCTCAGGAGGCAGGTAAGGTGGTCCGATATTCTAGGGGACCACTATTCTGCCTACCATATGTCTCTTTCATATTTTTCACCTGTTTATCTGTGTCCCTAGTGATTTCCCCAGTGTTAGCTTCTGGGTAACAAATTCTCTTCTCAGCTGTGTATATAATGTATACCCTCTGACCAAATAGCCCTAAACTAAACACTCATAGTCATGTAATCAAAATTTAAAACTGTTCTGATTTCTCTGAGATGCCAACTTTGACAATGACTTTAAGCTTTCTTCATATGCATGTGACCTTACAGCTTCCTAGCTAAATCAGCTACAGTAAGTCCCCTCCATACACACCTTCAAGTTGTGAACTTTCAAAGATATGAGCATGCCACTGAATGCCAGCTCTTGTACTGTGAAGTGAAGTCGCTCAGTCGTGTCCGACTCTTTGTGACCCCATGGACTGTAGCCTACCAGGCTTCTCTGTCCATGGGATTTTCCAGGCAACAGTACTGGAGTGGATTGCCATTTCCTTCTCCAAAGATACTGTACTGTATGATTTTAAATGTCTTCTTTGTGTCTGTATTTTAATGTATTGTTTGTGTATTATGACTATGTATTATTTGTGTGAAAAGTATTATAGGCCTATTATGATATAGTACTATATAGCCAATTGTGTTAGTTGGGTACCTCAGTTAACTCTGTTGGACTTAACAAATTGGGCACTCTCGGAAAGGAATTCAGTCTTAGTGTATAAACACTGCAGGCTTATGCAGTGACAAAGAATGTAAGTTTCTAGTAACCAATCACAATAGAAAATAGTGTACTTACTCGTTCACGCTTTATAAACTGAGTCGTAACCACTGAGGGTCAAGCTTCCTAACCACTTCTGGTTGGAAGTCTCTCTATTCTCAGTTTGTTTCTTG
This sequence comes from Ovis aries, assembly GCF_016772045.2. Classification (NCBI taxonomy): domain Eukaryota; kingdom Metazoa; phylum Chordata; class Mammalia; order Artiodactyla; family Bovidae; genus Ovis; species Ovis aries. Next base: position 203,829,992 of record NC_056054.1, read on the forward strand.
TTGAATGATATATTCACATCAAATAAAGTTCTCTGAATTTTCTTATGACAGAATATATTTATTTTACAATTTCAGATCATTTTATTACACCTAGTTTTTAGTATACTAACAGTTTTGTTAGCTTTGTCTCTTCATGGTTTGTTTCCTTATGTGATTTTTATTTATTCATTTGTTTAGTTCCACTGGGCCTTAGTTATGCCATGCAGGATCTTTTGTTGCAGTATGAAGGTTCAGTAGTTGTGATGTGAGGGCTTAGTTGCTCCGTGGCATGTGGGATCTTAGTTCCTTGACCAGGGATTGAACCCGTGTCCCGTGCACTGCAAGGTGAATTCTTAACCACTAGACCACTAGAGAAGTCCCTGAAGTGAAATATTTGTAAATGATATCTTTCTCCTTGCCTGATCTCTTCAGAATTTGGAAACTTTTATTGAATATTCTTAATTTCATGACATATTATGATTATATTTTCATGACAATATGGTTACTGGGATTGATTTAGTAAGAATCATCTCCTCTTTACTAACACATTAAAAATGTTGATTAAATAACCAGTGCCCTGCCTGCAATGTTATATTTGAGAATGATACTTATTCAATCAAAGGTGGTCAGACACTTCTAAGGAATGAAAGTTGACTTTATGGAGCCAATGCTTACAAACCCTTCCAGGAATACTGGCTGTTACCTAACTTACAGGGTTAGCAGCTTTTAGGTAGGTAAGGCCACCTTCTGCCAAACTCAAGAATCTTAACGTAGCCTGGGGTCTTCAAGAACAGAGAAATTCACCCGATGGGTACTATAGCTGCCTTGCCTCAAGAGGCTTTTAAAAGTCACATTGGAGGTTTTTGGGAAAACCTACAGCAAAGCAAATTTAAGAATGCCTAAAGGGCAAATTACAGCTTTTTAATTTTGCCACTGTAAACAGTGAAGTCATGTGTTATGAGACCAGCCTTATCTTGTGATCAAGAATAATCTTTCTTTGAGATTATTTTTGATTAAAAGGGAGGAAATTATAGAAAAAAATTGTGCTTCAATGAAAAGCTAATGTTTTGGGTAATTGTTTCCAGTTTTCTGATTCTAGCCCTGTCCATTGCCTTTGAATTATAGCTCATATTAACTTGCAGGTAACTGAGTATTCTTTACAGCATTGGATTTTACTTTCACCACCAAATCCATCCACAGCTGAGCATCATTTCCACTTTGGCCCAGTCACTTCATTCTTTCTGGAGCTATTAGTAATTGCCTTCCACTCTTCCTCAGTAGCACATTGGACACCTTCCGACCTGGCAGGTCCATCTTCCAGTGTCATATCTTTTTTCCTTATCATACTCTTCATGGGTTCTTGCTGTGAAAATACTGGAGTGGTTGCCATTCCCTCCTCCAGTGGACCACGTTTTGTCAGAACTCTCCACTATGACCCGTCTGTCTTGCTCAAAATCCTTCAAGCTAGCCTTCAGCAGTATGTGAACCAAGAACTTCCAGATGTACAAGCTGGATTTAGAAAAGGCAGAGGAACCAGAGATCAAATTGCCAACTTTAATTCGATCATAGAGAAAGCAGGGGAATTCCAGAAAAATATCTGTTTCATTGACTATGCTAAAGCCTTTGATTGTGTGGATCACAACAAACTGGAAAATTCTTTAAAAAAATGGTAATACCAGACCACCTTACCTGTCTTCCTGAGAAAACTGTATGCAGATCAAGAAGCAACAGTTAGAAACAGACATGGAACAATGGACTGGTTTTAAATTGAGGAAGGAGTACAACAAGGCTATATATTGTCATCCTGCTTATTTAACTTATATGCAGAGTGCATCATGCGAAGTGTTGGGCTGGATGGATCACAAGCTGGAATCAGGATTGCTGGGAGAAATATCAACAGCCTCAGATATGCAGATGATACCACCCTATTCGCAGAAAGTGAAGAGGAATTAAAGAGCTTCTTGATGAGGGTGAAAAAGGAGACTGAAAAAGCTGGCTTAAAATTCAGCATTCAAAAAGTGAAGATCATAGTATCCGGTCCCATCACTTCACGGCAAGTATATGGGAGAAAAGTGGAAACAGTGACGGATTTTATTTTCTTGGGCTCCAAAATCACTGTGAACAGTGACTACACCTATGAAATTAAAAGATGCTTGCTCCTTGGAAGAAAAACTATGACCAACCTAGACAGCGTAGTAAGAAGCAGAGACATCACTCTGCCCACAAAGGTCTGTGTAGTTAAAGCTGTGGTTTTTCCAGTAGCCATGTAAAGATGAGAGCTGGACCATAAAGAAGACTGAGCACTGAACAACTGATGCTTTCAAATTGTGGTGCTGGAGAAGACTCTTGAGAATTCCTTGGACAGCAAGGAGATCAAACCAGTCAATCCTAAAGGAAATCAACCCTGAATATTCATTGGAAGGACTGATGCTGAAGCTGAAGTTCCAATACTTTGGCCATGTGATACAAAGAGCCAACTTATTGGAAAAGACCCTGATGCTGGGAAAGATTGAGGGCAGGAAGAGAAGCGGGTGACAGAGGATGAGATGGTTGGATGGCATCAACTACTCAATGGACATGAATCTGAGCAAACTCCAGGAAATGGTGAAGGACAGGGAAGCCTGGCATGCCGCAGGCCATGGGGTCACAAAGAGTTAGACACAACTTGGTGACTGAACAAGAACTGAAGAATATTGTCAAAGACAAGATCAAATAATTAAGAAGACTGATTTTATTCAGGCTATTGTAATAGGGAAATCACCTAGATCCATGGATCAGAATACATTTTTATAGAGAGAAGTAGACATATTACAGGTGAAAATTTACAGTTGAGTTTGTTTTGTAATCAGGAAAGTCTCAGTCAGTTGAACAGGAAATGTTTATTTCTGTGTGTAGGTAGTTTCAGGGGATAAACAGTGCTAATCTCAGTTAATCATTTATGTGACAAAGAGCTAGTAGTTGAGGCTCTGTTCCTGGCCTTGTTAGGGTCTGGGCTCACAGGTAAACAACGAAGTTATGAGAAAGAGTGGGCGGGGGAATGGTGGTTCTTTGTAGTTAGCCATTTCCTGGAACACAAAGGGTGGGGAGATTTCAGAAAGCAAAAGATTGGTAGGTTGGCTTCTTAACCATTGTTGTTTTCTCAGAACACAGATTCAGGTAAAGTTCAATGTTGTCAAAATGCAAACTGTATCTCATCCTATAGAGTTACAGTGGAATTCTCTCTCTCTCTTGTGGAAAAATTGCCTTTATTTGCAATTCAGTATCTTTTCTCCATACAGATTTGTGCTTCTTGACTTTTGAATCAATTATAACATCTGCCTGGTTCTTTCATATCATATGAGTCCTATCAATTCTTGTTTTTTAATTTATTTTTATTTAGGTAACATTGATTTATAACATGTTTCACGTGTACAACATTATATTTCTACTTCTGTATGCTCTACCACCAAAAGTGCTCACCACCAAAAGTTTAATTTCCATCTGTCACCATAGAGTTGATCCCTTTACCCATTTTGCCCTCTCTTCCCCTCAATCCCTTCCCTTCTGGTAACCACTACTCTCTTCTCTATATCTACATGTTTGTTTTTATTTAATTTGGTTTCTTCATGTATTTTGATTTTCTGTTTATTTTTAATATTCCAAATATGAATGAAATCATCCAGTATTTTTTCTTTCTCTATCTGACTTATCTCACCATAATACCCTCAAGTTTTCTTTATATTGTCACAATGGCAAGATTTAATCTTTTTATGGCTGAGTAATATTCCTATTATATGTATATATATATATATATATATATATATACACATATTATATATGTGTATACCACATTTCTTTATCCATTCATCTATTGATGGACACTTAGGTTGCTTTCATACCTTGGCTATTGTAAATATGCCATAATAAACATAAAGGAGCATATATCTTTTCAAATTGGTGTTTTTGTAGTCCTTGGATAAATACCCAGAAGAGGGGTAACTGGATCATAGTGTAGTTCTAGTCTTAATTTTTTGAGAAATCCTCCATGCTGTGTTCCATAGTGGCTGCACCAATTTACATTCCTACCAACAGGGTGTAAGTTTTCCCTCTTTTCTGCATCCTCACCAACACTTATTTCTTGTCTGTTGGATAATAGCCAATCTAGCATGCATGAGGTGATATCTCATTGTGTTTTTAATTTGCATTTCCCTAATATTAGTGATGCTGAACATATTTTCATGTGCCTGTTGACTATCTGTATGTTTTCTTTGAAAAAAATGTCTATTCAGCTCCTCTGCTCATTTTTAAATTGAGCTGTTTTGGTTTTTTGTGTTGAGTTGTCCGAGACCTTATTGAATATACCATTTGCAAATATCTTCTCCCATTCCATAAGTCATTTCCGTTTTACTGATGGTTTCCTTTGCTGTGCAAAAGCTTTCTAATTTGATGCAATTCCATTTGTTTATTTTTTGCTTTTGTTTCCCTTGCCTGAGGGGACACATCTAGAAAGATATTGCTAACACTGATGTCAAAGAGCTTACTGCCTAGGTTTTCTTTTAGAGAGTTTTATGGTTTCAGGTCTGTCACATAAGACTTTAATCTATTGTGAGGTAGTTTTGTGTGTAGTGTGAAATAGCAGTCTGGTTTCACTTTTTTTTAGCATGTAACTGTCTAATTTTCCCAGCACGAGTTATTGAAGAGACTATCCTTCCTCCATTGTATATTGTTTTCTCCTTTGTTGCAAATTGTTCACATATCCATGGGTTTATTTCTGGGCTCTCAATTCTATTCTATTGATCTATGTATTCCACACCCCACCCCCAATACCATGCTGTTTTGCCAATACCATATTGCCAATACCATTACTGTAGTTTATAATATAGTTTGAAATCAGAGGGTGTGATACCTGCAGCATTGTTCTTTTTTTCTTGGGATTACTTTGGCTATTCAGGGCCTTTTGTGGTTCCATTTAATTTTAGGAAAACATTTTGTTTATTTCTGTGAAAAATGTCCTTGGTGTTTTAATGAAGATTGCACTGAGTCTGTAGATTGGTTTAGGTAATATGAACATTTTGACAGTTAGTTTTTCCAGTCCATGAGCTTGGAATATCTCTCTGTTTGTTTGTGTCTTCCTTAATTTCTTTCAACACAATGTCTTATAGTTCAGGGTATAGGTCTTTTACCTCTAGGGTTAACGTTATTCCTAGGTATTTTATTCTTTTGTTGCAATAGTAAATGAGATTGTTTCCTTAACTTCTCTTTCTACTAGTTGATTGTTAGTGTATAGAAGTGCAATAGATTTGGGGGTTTTTTTGGCCATGCTATACAGCATGTGGATTCTTAGTTCCTCAGCCAGGGGTCAAACCCATGCTCCCTGCATTGCAAGCATTGTCTTAACCGCTGGACCACCAGAGAAGTCTCAGAAATGCCGTAGATTTTTGCATATTGGTTTTGTATCCTGCAACTTTACTGTATTTGTTTATTGTTTCTAAATAGTTTTTTTTGATGGAGTCTTATAGGGTTTTCTGTTTATAAACTTGTGTCATCAGAAAATAGTGACAGTTTTACTTTTCCCTTTCCAGCTCTGATGCCTTTTATTTCTTTTTCTTGCCTAATTGCTCTGGCTAAGACTTGCAATACTATGTTGAATGAGTGGCAAGAGTGGGCAACCTTGTCTTGTTCCTGATGTTACAGGGATAGCTTTCAATTCTTCACCATTTACTGTAATACCAGCTGTGAGTTTGTCATATGTGGGGTTTATTATGTTGAGGTACATTCCTTCTATATGCGTTTTATTGAGTTTTTTTTTTATCATAAATGGGTGTGCAATCTTGTTAAGTGCTTCTCCTGCATTTATTGAGATGATTGTATGGTTTTTTATCCTTCCTTTTGTTAATGTGATATATCATGTTGATCACTTTGCAGATGTTGAACCATTCTTTACATTCCCGATCATGGTGTGTAATCCTTTTAATATATTGTTGTATTTGGTTTGATAATATTTTGTTGAGGTGTTTTGCATCTATGTTCATAAGATATAGTGGCCTATAATTTTCATCTTTTTGTGTTGTCTTTGGCTGGTTTTGGTGTCAGGGTGATTTTGGCCTTGTAAAAGGAATTAGAAAGTATTCTCTCCTTTAAATTTTCTTGGAAGAGTTTGAAAAGAATGGGCAGTAAATATTTTAATGTTTGCTAGAATTAACTTGTGAAGCTATCTGGTCCTGATCTTTTGTTTTTTGAGAGCTTTGTTTTAAAATTTTTGCATAAATATTTATTATGCATCTCACAAAGACAGACCTCCTTTTGACATAGTCACAATACTAACAATATTCCTGTAATATCCTAAAATATATAAGTAGTGTTCACAATTCCCTGATAGATCAGTTTTTTTAATTAATTTGTTTTAAAATTGAAGGATAATTGCTTTATAGAATTATGTTGTGTTCTGTCAAACCTCAACATGAATCAGCCATAGGTATACATATATGCCCTCCCTTTTTGAACCTCCCTCCCATCTCCCTCCCCATCCCACCCCTCTAGGTTGATATAGAGCCCCTGTTTGAGTTTCCTGAGAGATACAGCAAATTCCCCTTAGCTATCTATTTTATATATGGTAACGTAATTTCGATGTTACTCTCTCCATACATCTCACCCTCTCCTCCTCTCTCCCCATGTCCATAAGTCTATTCTCTATGTCTTTTTCTCCATTGCTGTCCTGAAAATAAGTTCTTCAGTACCATTTTTCTAGATTCTGTATATATGCATTGTGAAAGTCTCATAGTCATGTCTGACTCTTTGTGACCCCATGGACTATACAGTCCATGGAATTCTCAAGGCCAGATTATTGAAGTGGGTAGACTTTCCCTTCTCCAGGGCATCTTCCCAACCCAGGGACTGAACCCAGGTCTCCCACATTGCAGGTGGGTTCTTTACCAGCTGAGCCACAAGTGAAGCCCATATATGCATTAGTGTATGATATTTATCTTTCTCTTTCTGACTTACTTCACTCTGTATAATAGGCTCTAGGTTCATCTACCTCATTAGAACTGACTCAAATGCATTCCTTTTTACGGCTGAGTAATATTACATTGTGTATATGTACCACAACTTCTTTATCCATTTATCTGCCAATGGACATCTAGGTTGCTTCCATGTATTAGCTATTGTAAATAGTGCTGCAATAAACAATGGGATACATGTCTTTTTCAATTTTGGTTTCCCCAGGGTATATGCCTAGGAGTGGAATTGCTGGGTCATATGGTGGTTTTATTCCTAGTTTTTTAAGGAATCTCCATACTGGCTTCTATAGTGGCTGTATCAATTTACATTCCCACCAACAGTGCGAGAGCATTCCCTTTTCTCCACACTCTCTCCAGCATTTATTGTTTGTAGGCGTTTTGAAGACGGCCATTCTGACTGGTATGAGGTGATATCTCATTGTAATTTTTATTTGCATTTCTCTAATATTGAGCAATGTTGAGCATTTTTTCATATGTTTGTTAGCCATCTCTATGTCTTCTTTGGAGAAATGTCTGTTTAGGTCTTTTTCCCGTTTTTTGATTGGGTTGTTTGTTTTTCTGGTATTGAGTTGTATGAGCTGCTTGTATATTTTGGAAATTCTTTGTCAGTTGTTCCATTTGCTATTATTTTCTCCCATTCTGAAGACTGTCTTTTCATCTTGCTTATAGTTTCCTATGCTGTGCAAAAGCTTTTAAGTTTAATCAGGTCCCACTTGTTTACTTTTGTTTTTATTTCCATTACTCTAGGAAGTGGATCATAGAGGATCTTGCTTTGATTTATGTTATCCGAGTGTCCTGCCTATGTTTCCTTCTAAGAGTTTTGTGTTTTGAGAGCTTTTTGATTATTGCTTTAACCTCTGTACTTGCGATCACTCTCTTCAGATTTTCCATTTCTTCATGATTCAGTCTTGGAAGGTTGTACAATTCTAAGAATTTGTCCATTTCTTATAGGTTGTCCAATTTGTTGGCATATAGCTGTTCATAATATTCTCTTATAATCTTTTGTATTTCTGTGGTATCTGTTGTTATTTCTCCTGTTTCATTTCTGATTTTATTTTGAGGACCTTCTCTCTTTTTTCCCTTAGTGAATCTAGCAAAAGTTTTGACAGTTTTATTTATCTTCTTGAAGAACCAGCTCTTAGTTTCATTGATGTTTTCTATTGTCTTTAAAATCTCTATTTCATTTATTTCTTCTCTGGTCTTTATTACTTTCTTCATTCCACTGACTTTGGGCTTCATTTGTTCTTCTTTTTCTTGTTCTTTTAGATATAAAGTTAAATTTTTTGTTTTAGAGTGTTCTTGTTTCTTGAGGTAGATTTGTATTGATATAAACTTCCCTCTTAATACTGCTTTTGCTGTATCCCATAGGTTTTGGTGTATTGAATGTTCATGTCTTTTGGTAATTTTTAATTTTTCCTTTGATTTCTTCATTAACTCATGGTTGTTCAGTATCAAGTTGTTCAGTCTCCACATATTTGGAATTTTTTTTCCAGTTTTCTTCTTATAGTTGATTTCTAGTTTCATACTGTTGTGATTGGGAAATATGCTTGATATGATTTCAGTCTTCTTAAATTTATTGAGACTTGTGTTTCAACATATGATCTGTCCTTGAGAAAGTTCCATATGTACTTGAGAAGAATGTGTATTATGTTGTATTGGATAGAATCCGCTATACAAATCTTTATTAAAACAGTTTGGTCTAAGGTTTCACTTAAGGCCATTGTATCCTTGTTGACTTTCTGTGTGGATGACCTATCCAAGTCCTCTACAGTTATTGTGATGCTGTCAATTCCTTCCTTTAGGTCTGTTAATTGTTTTATATACTTTGATGTTCCCATGTTAGGTGCATATATAGTAATCACTGTTATGTCTTCTTGATGAATTTTACCCTTTATCATTATCATTTATCATTTCCTTCGTTTAAAAAATATCTTATTTATCTTTCCTCTTCCAATTGTTTCTAGAATTCTATCTTTGAACTCAATAATTATCTTGTCCATTTCCATTGCTTTCTTATACATCCTTCATCTTGTTTAGTGAGTTCTTTAGCTGCTTGGTTCTTTTATAGAGTTTTCATCTGTTTAATAAAGTATTCCTTCTGTTTATTAGTTTTATTCCTGAGCTCATTAAACTACCTTTCTGAATTTTATTGTAGCTCATTGACCAATTTCTGGAGAACTGTCATTTTCTTTTTGTGGTATAATGGTAATTGATTATTCATAGCACCTCTGCCTGCACATTTGAAGTAGTGACAGATTAGAAGTTAGAGGCTCTTCTTTTTTTCTGGTAGGTGGTGCTATAGTACAAGTTTTTGGTTTTTCTTAACCTGGGCTGCCTTTGGTTTTATTTGAGAGCCAATACTTGCTATCAGCTCTGTAACGGGTGTGGCTCTGTGCCTTCATTGTAGCTTCTTATGCCTCTGGGGTCGTTGCTGCCTTGCTTCTGCCAGTGCTGCTGTCGTTGCCTCCTGTTGCCCTGGGATGGTGGGCCCTTCCCTTGCCGCTAATTTCCCCTGAGTCACAGGATCCACCCCCTGGCGGGAGAGCTAGGATAACGGGGAGCCCAGATCACTCAGGCACTTCTGTTCTGGCTGGTGTGAAGGTTCACAGGCTCCACTGCGAGTCTTGGGGGAGGAGCCGAGATATGGATGCCTCAGTGTCAGGAAGCACGGGGCCCCAGGCCCCAGACCCCACTGCTGCCGCTCCCCAGGTGTCTGCGGACGCTGGAGCTGCTAGAGTTGTGTGTTGCCTCCCCTGCTGCCGCCATGTCCTCTAGGGCCGTGGATTCAGCTGCCACGGCCAGAGGCCCAGGACTGCCAACTCTGCTGTTCCGCAGTTCTCCTTCCTTGATGTGTTCCCATCTACTCTCTTTTAGATGTACAGACGTTTGAAATTCTGTGGCATCCTGGTGTGTTGGGCAGAGGTAACTTTGTTGAATTTTGGATGTCTTACTGTAGATTGAAGGGGAGAGACAAAGAGAGATTTCTTTATTTTTTAAAATTTATTTTTGGCTGTGCTGGGTCTTCATTGCTGCACGCAAGTGGTCTCTAATCACAGCAAGCGGGGGCTTCTCTTCATTGTAGAGCAGAGGCTTCTCACTGCAGTGGCTTCTCTTGTTGTGAAGCACAGGCTTTAGGCATGTGGGCTTCAGTAGCTGCAGTACTTGGGCTCAGTAGCTGTGGCTCTTTGACCATAGAGTAAGAGGTCTTCAGTAGTTGTGGTACAGGGGCTTAGTTGCTTCATGGCACTGTGATCTTCCTGGACCAGGTATTGAACTTGTGTCCCTGCATTGGCAGCAGATTCTTATCCACTGTACCACCAGGGAAGTCCCACAAAGGAAGCTTTTGATTTCACCATGTTGCTGACATCACCCAGTCAATTCTTTAATATGTATCCCTTTTTATATTTGTACAAGAGTCAAAATTTTGCCTTTTTTTTCTGAAAATTGTCTTTACACAGTATAATCCCTAGAGTTTTTTTTCAGATTTCTCCAGTTATACACATGTTCATTTGTTTGTGTGAACAAGTTATTTTCCGAGGGTTCCAGTAAGAAGCAAGGAAATCATGAGAGCTTTGGAAAGTCCAAAGTCTGATGTTGGCCACAGTGAAGACTGACACCCTGAGTTAAGAGTTATCAGAGCAAAATGGGATAAATCTTTTGATGGGGATCATTCTGGATCCAGAGTCTAATGCTTAGTTTTTCATGTGCAAGAATTACTGTATCTGCTTTCCTTGGCTATTACCTGGATGTGTTAAAACACAGGATTAAGAGTTAGACAAAATTGGATTTAAAATGGTTCTACTGCTTCCTTCCTATATGATCCTAGGGAGGGATCTTTTTCTTTTTCTACCTAGATGTGTGTGCTGTGTACTAAGTAGTGTCCGACTCTTTGTGACCCTATGGATCTTAGCCCACCAGGCTCCTCTGTCCAAGGGATTCTCCAGGTAAGAATACTGGAGTGGGTTGCCATGCCCTCCTTCAGGGGGATCTTCCTGACTCAGACCGGGATCGACCCCGAGTCTCTTATATCAACCTGCATTGGCTGTCAGTTTCTTTACTAGTAGTGCCACCTGGGAAGATATCTAATACTAATATCTGCCTCATAGTGTTGTTGTAAGGATCAAATGAGATAATGACTGCAATGGGCTTGGCATATAGAAAGTATAGTTAATCTTTGAACAACATAGGAATTAGGGAATCTACCCTCTGCATAGTTGAAAAATCTGCTTATAACATAGTGGGACTTCCATGTCCGTGGTTCCTCCTTACCTGTGGTTCTGCATCTGTGGATTCAACCACTCTTGTACTGTGTAGTACTACAGAGTTTACTGTTGAAAAGATTCTGAGGACTTCCCTGGTGGTCCAGTGGCTAAGACTCCACACTCCCAATGGAGGGTCCTGGGTTTAATCCCTAGTCCGGGAGCTAGATCCCACATGCTGCAACTGAAAATGCCTCATGCCACAACTAAGATCCAGCACAGCTAAACAAATAAAGAAAAGAAAGAAAAGAATCTGTGTAAAAGTAGACCTTCTCAGTTCAAACCCATGCTGTTCAAGGGTCAAGTGTACTCAGTAAACGATGGCTATTATTGTTAAAACAACTTTTCTGTGTTCAAACCAAGGAAAGGCCTAAACTAACAATCTTTCATGAAAACTGCAAAAACCACTATGTCTTTATTTTACTCTAGACCCATTAATACTCAAATAAGCAGAGTTCTTGCTCAACAAGAACAAATGGAGTAATAGTTTATCAACTCATCAACTTCAACAGTAGATCAATAATGAAAATCACAGATGCATGCTAATTGATACCTGTTCTTTGTTTTCTTTGCGACTTTTATATTTCTTTTCATGTAAGAAATAATGTACGATCTATAAGACTGTTCATATAAATGATTTTACAGATCAGCAAAAACCCAATAATGTGTCCAGATTCTTGTCAGGAAAATATGAGTAATGTAGGTATGATCTTCTGACATATCTTAGAGTCACTAATGGTATCAGAGGGGTCAGTAGGGTCCCCACTGGAGGGCTACCAGTAAGAGACTCCAAAGGGCTGACAAATCCAAGAACTTCTTTCAGGTTTTCCTTTCAGCTTTGTGTTAAAGCCCACTTCAGTATTCTTACCTGGGAAATCTCAAGGCCAGAGGAGCAGAGGAGTCCATGGGGTCACAAAGAGTGGGACATGACTTAGCAACTAAACAGCAGCTGCAAGGATTTGCTAATACAGGATTGCCAAAATGAGGCATTTGTAAACTAAAATTTGCACATTACTCAAGTGTCCTCAGGATTCAAGTTAGGCACTCTACTAAGATCCTGTATTCCCTGAGAAAGTTAAAAAGCTCCTGCCTGCAAGCAGACACCCTCATGTCAGAATTCTCTCAGTTTCCAGGGGTTTTTGTTATCAATTCATTAGCAGCATTGACCTGAGGTGGTTGAGCTGCTATAATTGCTTTCTGATAATGATCTGGTAGCTTTGTTTCATCATCACCTACTCAGTGTCATGTGAATTGTTTGATTTTCTCCTTCAAGGTGCTGCAGTGCATATTTGCATCAAAAATAGTTTTAGCAATCCTGTGTTAACAAGGCCTTGCTGCTGCTGCTGTTTATTGCCTATTTTAAAGTGTATAGGGTATTGTTTAATTAAAAAGATTCATGTAAACTCATATTCTCTTATATAGTATAAACAAATCCATATGTAATTATAGCAGTAAGTTTGCTGCAACTTTTAATTTTGTTCCTTTTCCATTCTGTTATTATCACCAGTTCTTTTTTGAGTGAGGCATTATTTATGGATGAATAAAATAGATTCCATGATCAAAACCATTTGAAATATACTGTTCTAAATTCTTTGAGGAGATTATTAATGCTCACCCTCACAATCCTTAAACATTGTACAATAGTAACAAAGTAACCAACATGGGACTCTCCCTCCAGTTTCTCACCTTGCTCATCCAAAGGTCCTGGCTACTTTCATCTACTTCCATAAATGTAGAGCCTGTTTATTATGCTACATCCTAACCTTTCCTGATGAATCTATCAGGATGATATCCCAGGACACATCTCATCATTATCTCATCATTCATTTCTTGGCTGGCACAAATGTCATTTTCCCACAGAGGCTTTCCTTGAACATTCTGTTTATCTATTCTATTCCTCTGTCCTGTTACCCTGTTTATTTTCTTTAGGACAGTTATCAGTATATCGTATCATCAGTGTCTTCCTGTCTTTTGAGTCTTCTCCTGTCTGTCTTATTCATTGCCATATCCCCAGCACCTAAAAAATATCTAGAATATAAGGAAGCACTAAGTACACTAAAGATTGGTAAATAATGAATAAGTTCTTTACTCATTCATTTCACATTGCTGTTCTGGGGAGCAGATGATGGGAAGGTCCATAGAGGCAGAAGCTTTCATTTAATCCTGATGGCATGTTGCATGTATTGGAGGTCTACCTGCCAGCCAACCAGTGGGGATTATCAGCTACCCCAGCCCAGTATTTTCTTCTTCAGTTGCAGCGGTTGAAGCAGGGCTGCTCTTCTTCATTGCATCCCCCAACCTCCTCCATCTCAATGGGAAAGAGTCCAAGGCTCTGGAAACTTGTCTTAGGTGTAATGTTTGAATCCCTTTCTCCTATCAAAGAGCCCTAACTGGTCTGGCTGTGAGGATTTCATATAATTGGAAATGGTGAAATCTGTGTGTGAGCTGAAGCTGTGAGTGATGTCAACATATGGGAAGCATGTAGAGCTGATAGATGGGTAGGGAGCTGAGGTCTATGAGCCCCTGGTGAGTCATCCAAAGGTCAAGGAAGGCCAGGGGCAGACATTGATGAATGTTGAATATATGTATCTGGGAATCGGAGAGTCTGGGAGATGACAGTGGGGAGCAGTGGAATGAGAGAATAAGCTGGAAGTGGTGAGCAAAGAGAATTTTGTGGTGGGGTTATTTATTTTTTGGTGGTGTTTAATGTCTCTATTGAGATATAATTTACATACTATTAAATTCACCTACTTGAAGCACACAGTTCAGTGGTTCTTAGTTTATTTGCAGAGTCACGCAGTCATCACCACTATCTAATTTTAGGGATTCATGTCGATGTATGGCAAAACCAATACAATATTGTAAAGTAATTAGCCTCCAATAAAATAAATAAATTTACATTTTTTAAAAAAGAACAGTTTTTTTATCATCCCCCCAAAGAATCCTGTACTCATTAGCAGCCACTCCTCTTTCATCTACCCCTTTCCCCACTAAGTCCTAGGCAACCACTAATCTACTTTCTGCCTCTATGGATTAGCATATTCTGGATATTTCATATAAATAGGATTATATGATATATGATCTTTTGTGACTGGTTTTCCTTGTACTTAGCATGTTTTCAAGGTTCGTCTATGTAGTAGCCTATACCGTGTGCTTCATTTCTTTTTATGGCCAAATAATATTCCATTTTATGGGTATATAATTATTTATCCATTCTTTAGTTGATAGACACTTAGGTTGTTCCACTCTTTTGCTATTATGAAGAATGTCACTGTGAACAGTTGAGTACAAGTTTTTGTGTGGACATATGTTTTCACTTCTCCTCGGTATATATCTAGGGATGGAATTGCTAGATCATGTAGTAATCTTGTGTTAAACACATTGAGGAGCCGCCAAACTGTTTGCAAAGTCTGTACTATTTGCATTCTACTGGAACCTTTTCTGACTGGTGGTTTTATGAGTTTGTTCTGGACACTTGAGCCACCTGAATACCACCAGAATGAGTATGTTGGGATTCTGCTTGGATCTCACTATTTAACTTCTGCTGCACAAACCTCTGGATCCCATGAGGCCCATTTGCTATGCTGCTAAGTCACTTCAGTTGTGTTCGACTCTTTTCGACCCTGTGGAACGTAGCCCACCAGGCTCCTCTGTCTATGGGATTCTCCAGGCAAGAATACTGAAGTGGGTTACCATTTCCTACTCCAGGGGATCTTCTCAGCCTAGGGATTGAACCCACGTCTCTTATGTCTCCTGTATTGGCAGGTGGATTCTTTACCACTAGAGCTACCTGGGAAGCCCAAATTTTGGGACACAGTCCTTTTCCAAAGTTAAGAACCCATCTTCTCATTGACTTTTCCTTTTCTGGCCATGACACACAGCATGCAGGATTTTAGTTCCCCAACCAGGGATCAAACCTGTGCCCCCTGCAGTGGAAGCACAGCAGTCTAACCACTGGACTGCCAAGGAATTCCCCTGATCATTTGTTAAGGTTTTACCTAAATGTAACCCCAGAGGTTGCAAAGAATATAATCAATCTGATTTTGGTGTTGACCATCTGGTGATGTTCATGGGTAGAGTCTTCTCTTGTGTTGTTGGAAGAGGGTGTTTGCTATGACCAGTGCATTTTCTTGGCAAAACTCTATTAGTCTTTGCCCTGCTTCATTCCATATTCCAAGGCCAAATTTGCCTGTTACTCCAGGTGTTTCTTGACTTCCTACTTTTGCATTCCAGTCCCCTATAATGAAAAAGATACCTTTTTGGGGTGTTAGTTCTAAAAGGTCTTGTAGGTCTTCATAGAACCGTTCAGCTTCAGCTTCTTCAGTGTTACTGGTTGGGGCATAGACTTGGATTACTGTGATATTGAATGGTTTGCCTTGGAAACGAACAGAGATCATTCTGTCATTTTGAGATTGCATCCAAGTACTGCATTTTGGACTCTTGTTGACCATGATGGCTAGCCCATTTCTTCTGAGGGATTCCTGCCCACAGTAGTAGATATAATGGTCATCTGAGTTACAATTCACCCATTCCAGTCCATTTTAGTTCGCTGATTCCTAGAATGTCGACGTTCACTCTTGCCATCTCCTGTTTGACCACTTCCAATTTGCCTTGATTCATGGACCTGACATTCCAGGTTCCTATGCAATATTGCTCTTTACAGCATCGGACCTTGCTTCTATCACCAGTCACATCCACAACTGAATATTGTTTTTGCTTTGGGTCCATCCCTTCATTTATTCTGGAGTTATTTCTCCACTGATCTTGAGTAGCATATTGGGCACCTACTGACCTGGGGAGTTCCTCTTTCAGTATCCTATCATTTTGCCTTTTCATACTGTTCATGGGGTTCTCAAGGCAAGAACACTGAAGTGGTTTGCCATTCCTTTCTCCAGTGGACCACATTCTGTCAGACCTCTCCACCATGATCCACCCGTCTTGGGTGGCCCCATGGGCATGGCTTAATTTCACTGAGTTAGACAAGGCTGTGGTCCTAGTGTGATTAGATTGACTAGTTTTCTGTGATTATGGTTTCAGTGTGTCTGCCCTCCGATGCCCACTTGCAACACCTACCATCTTACTTCCAACACCATAAGAGAAGACTCTACACATGGACATCACCAGATGGTCAACACTGAAATCAGATTGATTATATTCTTTGCAGCCAAAGATGCAGAAGCTCTACACAGTCAACAAAAACAAGAACAGGAGCAGACTGTGGCTCAAATCATGAACTCCTTATTGCCAAATTCAGACTTAAATTGAAGAAAGTAGGGAAAACCACTAGACCATTCAGGTATGACCTAAATCAAATCCCTTATGATTATACAGTGGAAGTGAGAAATAGATTTAAGGGACTAGATCTGATAGATAGAGTGCCTGATGAATGATGGACGGAGGTTCATGACATTGTACAGGAGACAAGGATCAAGACCATCCCCATGGAAAAGAAATGCAAAAAAGCAAAATGGCTGTCTGAAGAGGCCTTACAAATAGCTGTGAAAAGAAGAGAAGTGAAAAGCAAGGAGAAAAGGAAAGATATAAGCATCTGAATGCAGAGTTCCAAAGAATAGCAAGAAGAGATAAGAAAGCCTTTCTCAGTGATCAATGCAAGGAAATAGAGGCAAACAACAGAGTGGGAAAGACTAGAGATCTCTTCAAGAAAATTAGAGATACCAAGGGAACATTTCATGCAAAGATGGGCTCAATAAAGGACAGAAATGGTATGGACTTAACAGAAGCAGAAGATATTAAGAAGAGGTGGCAAGAATACACAGAAGAACTGTACAATAAAGATCTTCATGACCCAGATAATCACAATGGTGTGATCACTCATCTAGAGCCAGACATCCTGGAATGTGAAGTCAAGTGGGACTTAGAAAGCATCACTACGAACAAAGCTACTGGAGGTGATGGAATTCCAATTGAGCTATTTCAAATCCTGGCAGATGATGCTGTGAAAGTGCTGCACTCAATATGCCAGCAAATTTGGAAAACTCAGCAGTGGCCACAGGACTGGAAAAGGTCAGTTTTCATTCCAATCCCAAAGAAAGGCAATGCCAAAGAATGCTCAAACTACTGCACAATTGTACTCATCTCACACGCTAGTAAAGTAATGCTCAAAATTCTCCAAGCCAGGCTTCAGCAATACATGAACCATGAAATTCCAGATGTTCAAGCTGGTTTTAGAAAAGGCAGAGGAACCAGAGATCAAATTGCCAACATCCACTGGATCATGGAAAAAGCAAGAGAATTCCAGAGAAACATCTATTTCTGCTTTATTGACTATTGCAAAGCCTTTGACTGTATGGATCACAATAAACTGTGGAAAATTCTGAAAGAGATGGGAATACCAGACCACCTGACCTGCCTCTTGAGAAACCTGTATGCAGGTCAGGAAGCAACAGTTAGAACTGGACATGGAACAACAGCCTGGTTCCAAACAGGAAAAGGAGTACGTCACGGCTGTAAATTGTCACCCTGCTTATTTAGCTTCTATGCAGAGTACATGATGAGAAATGCTGGGCTGGAAGAAGCACAAGCTGGAGTCAAGATTGCCAGGAGAAATATCAATCACCTCAGATATGCAGATGACACCACCCTTATGGCAGAAAGTGAAGAGGAGCTAAAAAGCCTCTTGATGAAAGTGAAAGAGGAGAGTGAAAAAGTTGGCTTAAAGCTCAACATTCAGAAAACGAAGATCATGGCATCTGGTCCCATCACTTCATGGGAAATAGATGGGGAAACAGTGGAAACAGTGTCAGACTTTTTTTTTTTTTTTGGCTCCAAAATCACTGCAGATGGTGACTGCAGCCATGAAATTAAAAGACGCTTACTCCTTGGAAGAAAAGTTATGACCAACATAGATATCATGTTGAAAAGCAGAGACATTACTTTGCCAACAAAGGTCTGTCTGGTTAAGGCTATGGTTTTTCCTGTGGTCATGTATGGATGTGAGAGTTGGACTGTGAAGAAAGCTGAGCACTGAAGAATTGATGCTTTTGAACTGTGGTGTTGGAGAAGACTCTTGAGAGTCCCTTGGACTGCAAGGAGATCCAGCCAGTCCATCCTAAAGGAGATCAGTCCTGGGTGTTCACTGGAAGGACTGATGCTAAAGCTGAAACTCCAGTACTTTGGCCACCTCATGAGAAGAGTTGACTCATTGGAAAAGACTCTGATGCTGGGAGGGATTGGGGGCAGGAGGAGAAGGGGATGAAAGAGCATGAGATGGCTCGATGGCATCACTGACTCGATGGACGTGAGTCTGAGTGAACTCCGGGAGTTGGTGATGGACAGGGAGGCCTGGTGTGCTGCGATTCATGGGGTCGCAAAGAGTCGGACACGACTGAGCGACTGAACTGAACTGAACTGAATCCCAGAGGTGTATTGTGACCAGACAGTCCTGTCAGGCCTCATGTCTCCATCTGTTCTTGTATTCTATTCATTGCTTTCTCCACACAATGCTTTCCTAATGTCTAGCCCAGTAGTTTCAGCTCTAGCTGCACATTAGAATCTCCTGGGAAGTTTTCAAACATACCAAAACCCATGCCAAAGCTTCTCATTTAGGTGGTCTAGGGTGAAGCCTGGGTTGTAAGATTATTTGAAAATTTCCTCAGATAATTCTGACTTGCAGCCAGGATTGAGAACCATTGCTCCAGCTAGAAGAGTCCTTTCTCCTCTGAACTCTATAGCAGTTTTTTTTTTTCCCCTCTATCTCCTGTTGGCTGCTTTGTACATGCCGTGTATCTTAGTTCCCCAACCAGGACCCCAGCAGTGAGAGCACTGAGTCCTAACTACTGGACCACCAGGGAATTACTGCAGTTTCTCTTTAATGGTGCTCAACAAAACTTTAAAAACGTGTTCTACATTTCACTGAAGTTATTTACACGTGTATTTTATTTCTCCAGCTGTGCCAGAAGCTTTTTGAGGACAGATATTGTGCTTCATTCTTCAAATCTCCAACAGGGTTCAGTTCAGTTGCTCAGTCGTGTCCAACTCTTTGTGACCCCATGGACTGCAGCACTCCAGGCTTCCCTGTCCATCACCAACTCCCAGAGCTCGCTCAAACTCATGTCCATCGAGTTGGTGATGCCATCTAATCACCTCATCCTCTGTCGTCCCCTTCTCCTCCCACCTTCAATCTTTCCCAGCATCAGGGTCTTTTCCAATGAGTCAGCTCTTCTAACAGGGTTACCCAAGGACATTTGTTTATCCCGTCACCTGGGCTCAGTAAACATTCATTAAGCACAAACCTATCCCTGAAAAAAGAACTAAAAATAGCAAGAACCGCATGACCTTGACTAAGTTATATAACCTCTAAACCACTTGGAAAATACTTGGTTACAGCCAGTCTTGGAAAAGACTGGTCCCCCACTGGCATTATCATGGAACAACGTGCAGGAGCCAGCCTGTCAGGAAGTTATCTGACGTCTTCCTTGACCACCCTTCTAAACTTGCAGCTCCCTCCCTGCATTGCCCATTCTTTGCTTTTTCTCCTTGGCACTCAGCACATACTCTGTGTTTCACTTCTCTTCTTTATTGTCAGTCTCCACCCACCCACAATGTAAGCTCCCTGTGGATAGAGATTTTTGCCAGCCTGGTTCACTGCTGTATCTTCAGAATTCAGAATAGTACCTCTCAGGTAGTAGATGCTCAATAAATATTTGTTAAAATAATAAATAAGTATTTTAGCCTATTTTTAAAAAGAGGTTTAATCCCTGACCTCTACTCCAGCAACATGAATTACTTTTTGGTAAATATTTATAGTCTTTACTATAAAGCCTTTCTTTTCCAATAAAAAATTATATTTCTAGCATAAACATGTATATTCTGAATTGTGTTTTGGAAATATAATGTCATTTCTGAGAGCATCGACAGTGGTTCTGTTTAAGCCCAGGGAAGGTTGGAGCAGGGATCATGGTCATGTTTTGGGGACTGATGTAGGTGAACTGGAGCAGAGGAACAGGGTCTGGGATGGTTAGTGGAAGCCAAGGAAACCTGAACACTGGGTGTTCTTGCACCACGAGAACTCTACTCCTAGGTATTCCAGAGGACAAGGACCGTGGTGACAGAGGTGGCCAAGAAGAGCAGGTAGATGCGGAAGAGCAGGTTGTCCATCATGTGGCCGAATTGCACCCACAGGTCAGCGAGCTGGGCTCTTGTCAATCCTGAGCCCCCATTCAGTTCTGCCTCTTTGGGTCCCAACTCCTTCCCTCCCAGTTTTCCTGGCTCCTTCAGTCCTATAGGGAGGACAGAGATATAGCCATGAAATGGGAAGGAGACAGGATTAGAGAAATGGGAGACTGGGAAGTTGGGCCCAGTGTAAACAGGGTGAGCAATGTAGACTTCTCTTACCAGACAGGTGGGTGGATATAAGGCCCAGGCTTGTGTTTTCTTTGTGGGGCACAGCAGGGTAACATGTCCTTGGACTGGCGTGGTGTAGAAGCAGGGAGTGGAGCCAGCAAGGCATGGGTGGGGGCTGGGTGGTGGCCAGGTGCAGCAGGTAGGTGATAAAGATGGTCTCCAGCAGGCTGAGCACCATCAGGGACAGACACAGGGCAAAGTAGACACCTGGGTGGCAGGAAGAAGCACACTCAGGTGAGTCAGGTCCAGAGGGACCACCAAGCCCCCCTTTCTTCTGTCTCACACCTCAAGCCTTTTTTAAGATTGACTGCACCTTAGCTGCCTTAGCAGATCTAGCCAGTTCACTCGCCTACCGTGCCTATGTTTTTTTTCATTTTTCATTTCCCAACTGTGAGGTAGGGGACATACTAATGAGGGAGGTGCCAGTGGCAGGAAGTAAGTCACTGATATTGAGCAGGAATACATTGTAGCCCAACAGGAGTGTCATCTTGAATGGGGCACGGTTCTCGCTTTCTGCCGGCAGGTAGAAGCTGAGGGCGTCAATGGCGACTAGAAAGCTACTGGGCACCAGGAGGTTTATGACGTAGAGGGTGGGCCTGCGCCTGATGGCCACCTGGTGGAGAGGGGAGAGCAGAGAACCAGGTGAAGTTAGAACTGACGTGAAACCAAGGGATGAGTCCAGTCCCTTCTTTTCTTTTTCTTTTTTTTGGTCTCCACCATACAGCCTATTGGATCTTAGTTCCACGACCAGGGATCAAACCCGCACCCCCTGCACTGGAAGTGCAGAGTTCCAACCTCTGGATCACCAGGGAAGTCCCTCCCCTTCCTTTCTTGATGTTCTCACTCCAACAGTAACTCTTTTTGGGAGGAGCAGCTTTTGTGTGACAAATAGGACTCCCCCCATACCCACTGAAGAAAACCTAGGCCAGGGATGATAGGTTCAGAGATGGGGGTTGCTTTGGGGACTTGGGAGAGAGGAAGGCTGTGAGGGTTATGGTACCTAGGGACTTTTTTGGTCTTAGGGCAAGTGGTGAAAGGCTCTGAGACTTAGAAGGGTCTGATGAGGAAGCTATGGGGGATGAAGAGTCATGCTGGAATCTCTGGCCTTACATAGAACACGATCTGGTCAAAAAGACTGGTGCCCACAGACATCTTTGGGGTGGCCTTGTTGATGCCCAGGAGCTCCCACTCTCCTTGTGTGCGGCCAAGGTCACGTGAGTTATCCATTATCTCCCACACTTCCTTGTCCATGCCCAGCAACATGCTTTCCTCTGCCGGGGAGACAAACACTCAGTTGATATCTGCTCAGCACCTGCTCTATGCTGGGATTGCAGAGATGATTCGATGACTGTTTTAGTTACTTTTTCAGCTAGTCCTATAATGTGACTTCCTTGCTGCCCAGTTGCCTCCTTTCAGTTTTGGGCTTTTTCAGGAAGTCTCTAAAATTCAACTTCTCCCCACCATCCATACACCCACAACTAGCAAATACTCCACTATCCCCTTTTATACATAAAAAAGTGACTTGGCCCCTGAATGATTTTTTGTTGCACCACTGGTTGATCTCATTTTACCCCAGTTACTCAGTGCAACTCACCTGTATAGAGGAAAGAGCTAAAGGTGAGGGTGCAGTTCTGCTGGTCAAATGGGAAGTAGAAGATGTCCAGGTTACAGATGCTGGTCACCCTCATCGGTTTGTTATACACAACGCGACCGTCATTAGACACATATGCAGAGAGGCCGTCCGGGGTCTGATCCACATCCATGCTAAGTGGCAAAAGTGGGGGCAGGCATCTGTTTAAGTTTTGGTCTTAAGTCAAGGTTTCCCAATGCTGCTGCTCTGCCATCTTTTCTTTTTTTTAAAAAAAATTATTCATTTTAATTGGAGGCTAATTACAGTATTTTAGTGGTTTTTGCCATACATGGACATGAATCCACCATGGGTGTACATAGGTTCCCCATCCTGAGCCCCCCTTCCTCTTCCCTCCCCATCCCATCCCTCTGGGTCATCCCAGTGCTCCAGCCCTGAGCACTCTGTCTCATGCATCGAACCTGGACTGGTGATTCGTTTCATGTATGATAATATACATGTTTCAATGCTATTCTTCCAAATCATCCCACCCTCACCTTCTCCCAGAGTCCAAAAGACTGTTCTATACATCTGTGTCTGTTTTACTGTCTCACATATAGGGTTATTGTTACCATCTTTCTAAATTCCATATATATGTGTTAGTATACTGTATTGGTGTTTTTCTTTCTGGCTTACTTCACTCTGTATAATCGGCTCCAGTTTCATCCACCTCCTTAGAACTGATTCAAATGTATTCTTTTTAACAACTGAGTAATATTCCATTGTGTATATGTACCACCAGCTTTCTTATCCATTCGTCTGCTGATGGACATCTAGGTTGCTTCCATGTCCTGGCTTTTATAAACAGTGCTGTGATGAACATTGGGGTACACATGTCTCTTTCAATTCTGGTTTCCTCGGTGTGTATGCCCAGCAGTGGGGTTGCTGGGTCCTATAGCAGTTCTATTTCCAGTTTTTTAAGGAATTTCCACACTATTCTCCCTAGTGGCTGTACTAGTTTGCATTCCCACCGACAGTGTAAGAGGGTTCCCTTTTCTCCACACCCTCTCCAGCATTTATTGCTTGTAGACTTTTGGATCACAGCCATTCTGACCGGTGTGAAATGGTACCTCATTGTGGTTTTTATTTGCATTTCTTAGATAATGAGTGATGTTGAGCCTCTTTTCATGTGTTTGTTAGCCATTTGTATGTCTTCTTTGGAGAAATGTCTATTTAGTTCTTTTGCCCATTTTTTTGATTGGGTCTTTTATTTTTCTGGAGTTGAGCTGCAGGAGTTGCTCGTATATTTTTGAGATTAATTCTTTGTCAGTTGTTTCATTTGCTATTATTTTCTCCCATTCTGAAGGCTGTCTTTTCACCTTGCTTATAGTTTCCTTTGTTTTGCAAAAGCTTTTAAGTTTAATTAGGTCCCATTTGTTTATTTATATATTTATTTTGCTTTTATTTCCATTACTCTGGGAGGTGGGTCATAGAGGATCCTGCTGTGATTTATGTCAGAGAGTGTTTTGCCTATGTTTTCCTCTAGGAGTTTTATAATTTCTGGTCTTACATTTAGATCTTTAGTCCATTTTGAGTTTATTTTTTGTATATGGTGTTAGAAAGTGTTCTGGTTTCATTCTTTTATGAGTGGTTGACCAGTTTTCCCAGCACCACTTGTTAAAGAGATTGTCTCTTTTCTATTGTATATTCTTGCCTCCTTTGTCAAAGATGAGGTGTCCATAGGTGCGTGGGTTTCTCTCCGGGCTTTCTGTTCTGTTCCATTGATCTATGTTTCTGTCTTTGTGCCAGTACCACACTGTCTTGATGATCTGCCATGTTTTCTGCCCACCGTTTTCTCATTTCTAGGGGAAAAGTTGATGAGCTGTGACTGTGCTCCTCTCTGAAGTGAGTTTTCAGTAGCCCCACTGCATGGGTTTGCCCTGCACTGCCCTGGCCTGCTCCTTGCAGAAGAGTCTTCCCCCAGCTTTTCCCAGCCCTGATACTCACGATTCTACGATGAAGATGTCTGGGAGCCACAGGTTCTCAGCTGTGATGGTGAGTTTTTTGATATCACCACATTCTTGTGGGTCCCAGCTGATAAACGGGTGATTCCAGCTCTAGGATACAGGGTGCAGAGAGATGGTTATGGCTCAGACCTGAAGCTAGTTTATATCAGCATTTGCTTCCCTTGAGTCCCTTAAAATATACATACATATGTCTGAATTTTTTCTAAATGTATGTACTATGGGCATATGATAAAACTTCAACAACTCCAGAAAGATATAATATAAAAAATAACTTTTTCCCTCCTTAATTCACTCCAACTCAGTTCATCTCCCCAACTCAGTCCCATTATTAACAGTTTTTTATACGTCATTCTAGAAAAAATAAATATTCCAGAATTCGTTTTTACTTACCTGGACTCATACTGTGCACATTGTTATATATGTTGCTTTTTAATTTTCTTTAGCCACATTTCCTTTTAAACTCTGATTCCTTTTCTCTCTCTGGTGATAATGTCCCTCTTCTCTAGTTTACAAAGTCTAGAAACCTTTAAGGTTTATAGGAAAACCTTTACAGGAAACCTTAAGCTGGGGTGCTGGATACTTTTGAGCCTTGAAGCTTACTTAAGGGTTTCCAACTATACTGCCCCTTTTCTTCCTGTTTTTTCCATCTGAATTTCAAAATTGATTGGCAGCCCAGAAAGCTATTTGTCACCAGCAATGGTCCCATTCTGGTTGTATTTCCTTGGGCACTGTCGGTTTTAACAAAAGTGATTTTTGCAAACAAAGCCAGAAAATCAGGCAAGGAGAAAGAGAGAAAAATGCTGGGATTACATACCAACTTTAACCACAGAAATGATGTCAGCAGCTGAAGTTGTGCATCCTGATTTAAAAAAAAAAATCCCCATTTAAGATCATTAGTGCTATGAAATCAGGTCCTAGTCTACCTCTTCCCTTTGTTTCCTAAGTGGTCCCATGTTCAGTTTTTCAATTACAAGTCTCGAAAGATAGTTCAGAAAAATTCAGGTTGCACAGAAGCTATAAGGAGAAAAAACAGCATGGGAGCCCATTGGGAATATGTTTTTTTTTCTTTTTTTCTAAGTGGAATATTCCTATAAGGGCAGGATTCAAGGACAATGTTCCCTGCCAAAATGTCACTGCAGCATTCCCTGTCATGTCTCTCAACCCCATAGGATGAACATCAAACTTGTACAAAGTCCATTCAGGAGGCTTATCGCTTACCACTGGACAGCTATAACGCTGGACTGACAAGGTAAAGAGTTCTTGTTTTCTATTGGCAACCTATAGAAAAATATAGCAGTCAAAACTTACCACTTCCAGGATGGCAGACAGGGTGAAAGAGATGTTGATACGAGTAGGGATGCTAAAATTGGTGACTGGACGGAAGTCCTTCTTGTTAAATACAGACTGGAAGACAGTGGGGTCTACCCCCTGCTGGTCAAAGCCTGAGCAATTGATGGTGAAAGTGTTTGCCCTTCCTGTAGAGAATAGAGACCCTGTGAGATGAGAATAGGGCTTTTGTGTTTTCCTAAGTGAGAGGAGAGCCAGGGCTGGGACCTGAGAGCCTCCCTGCAGAGAAAGAAATGTGGACACAGGGTGGTCATGTGAACCACCACCACCACCCGCCTTCTTGAACAAGAGTCCCAAAGGCCAAGGCTCTGGGACTTTCTTCCTGCCAGGGCTGAGGAGGATGGGCTGGTGTGGTAGGCAAATGGTGGAAGTTGATGTGGTGAGCTGAGTCAGGGCACAGCCCTTTCTTCCTGTGCTTTTGGTCCCGTATAAAGCCTACCCAAATCCGTATGCAAACTGCTTCTCTGGGGAGACCTCTTCCTTCCATAGTGGTGACCCTAAAGTTTTGGCCTTTGTCTGACCATACTTTTCTTCTCTCCAGCTCTATTATGATTCTTCCTTGTAGATACTGAACAAAATTCCTCTAAAATTTTGTTTCTCAATGTTCCCTTCCCACTTTCATGTTTTCTCATTTCACAAACATCTGTGTGATGTCAAACACGTGGAAACTTAAGGAAAGTGGTATGCAATGTGAATTTATTGACTTCCTACAATGTCCTGTGCCCTGTGACCTTCTCAAACTCAGTGATTTCCTCTAAGATCTATGGGAGGCATTTTCATCATCACCATCTTGATAAGATCTCGTTGATCATCCACCATGTGGCTGATGGAGCTGTATGATGAAATGTTAAAGTCCTTCTGCCCACCTCCCCCGCACCCCAACCCCAACCACAGGTGACTGTGGTTATTCCTGTAGCTAAGCCCAGCCTTTTCTTTCCCACGTCTCTTTTACATCTCCCCATTCCAATTATCTCATGAGGTACATCTCCAAACTAAGGAGAAGCATATCTGGGGGGAAGCAAACACTGTCCTTTTCCTCTATATCACCTCTCTACCACATCTGCCAAAGCAAGGTGAGAAGGAGTTATGTTATTGTCAGAAGGACCCAAACTACCCTGTTCATAGTTACTAATCTGGTAGAAGGACAAGTTGAACATTATTAATATAAAGGAGTGGAATCAGAGAGGCAGTAAAATGGAAGAACAGACGATTTAGTAGATGCCTATGCAGGCAAATGAGACAGGAGCTGTGTGTTCTAATTAGTGAAATAGGTTTTTCATCTGTTTCCCAAAGGAAACCAAAACATAGATATTAGAGAGAAAGGAAATGTTTAACTCAACTCCTTTGGGTGCTTTCTAGTTCTGGGGAATGAGAGGGTTTCTGGAATTTTCTCAGAACAGTATTCCCCTCTTTCCCTGTTCTTGTCTCATCTTACCTTGAAGCAGAAGGCTGGCACTGAGGCAGAGGAGGAATCCCCCTGTAGTGGACCACCACCCTTCCATCCTCCTCTTCTGGATTCTTCTCTAAGGGCTCACCAGGAACCCAAACCCTGGAACTTAAAAGAGTCCAGACCACACCTTGATTCCTGGTTTTAAATGCTGCTCATGACAGCTGACCACTCCCTAGTGAGAGGCTGTGGCCAGAGAGGTCACAGCAGAGTGTCCTGCTTTGCCCCTGTCCAAGTATGCCTTCTGAGCTCTAGGCATGGAGAAAATTGGGCCACTTATCTTTGTCTAGATAAGTGGTCTCAAATTTGAGTTACAAGGACCTTTCAGGAAAACTGGGGGACTTGGGAGATGGGGCAGGTGAGGTCATTAATAAATGTATCATGAAGTCCTTCTGGAAAGAACTGTGCCTCAGAGAAAGTGTATGGACCACCAGGAAGGGATGAGTGTGCTCTTTTGTGGTGGGGCCACTTGCTGATTTCACAAGGCAGGAACATGTAATTATTTTGTTGCAGACCTAGAAATATATCCTTTATCCAGCTAAGGACCTTAGGGATTACTGTCAATACTGAATTAAGAAGCTTGCTTGAGAGTTTAAGTTCCTTTTTTTGTGACATAAACCTTTCAGAACTCTGTCCCTGCAGTTAGCACCACAATACAGCTTCTTTATAAGGTTTCCTCTATCTAATTTTCCCTAACGTAATCCTTTATTTTGCCATTCTCCTAAAATAGAAGTCTCCCACTTACCCTTCCCTGTCTAATGTCTCTAAAGGCCTACAGCCCTGGCATCATCAGGTAATGTTTGTGAGTTGAAAAATCATTTGGAGGTTTGCACGTGTGTCTGAAAGCACCCCAAGTGGTTCTGATTCACACTCAGTTTATTGAAAACTTTGGGATGGGCTATATTGAGATACCACAATCAGGATATTGCTATTACTATTGATATACTCAAGATATAGAACATTAACTCCAAGATCTTTCATGTCACCCTTTTATAGCTATAATTACCTCCCTCCCCATTACTCTACCACCGGGCAACCGCTCACTTGTTCTCTATTTCTATAATTTTGTCATTTCAAGAATGTTATATAGACCAAATTATGCATATGTAACCTTTTGGGATTGGCTTTTCTCACTCAACAAAATTCTTTGGAGATCCATCCAGATAGTTGCCTGTATCAGTACCACCCCCTTTTCCTGCTGAGCAGTCGTCCACAGTATGGATGTCACACAGTTTGTTTTTCTACCTGGTGAAGGACTTCTGAGTTTTAAGGGAACACACTTACTTTGGACACCAAATATGTGTTTTTTTCTTCCCCCCTCATACTGAGCCATTTGGATATTCATTATCCACAGTTAGTGCCAGTCCCACAAGCAAAAGTCTCATTCCCACGAGACTGCCCCCTACTTCAGATGCCTATTACAAGCCCAGGTCTCCCACACTTCTGGACAACTGACTATAAATTGAGGGTTCCCACAACTCCATCCTCAGGTTTGATGGTTTGTTGTATGGCTCACAGAACTCATGGAAACACTTCGTTTACTGACTTATTACTAGCTTTGTTCGTAGTGATGCTTCCTAAGGCCCACTTGACTTCACATTCCAGGATATCTGGCTCTAGATGAGTGATCACACCATCATGATTATCTGCGTCGTGAAGATCTTTTTTGTACAGTTCTGTGTATTCTTGCCACCTCTTCTTAATATCTTCTGCTTCTGTTAGGTCCATACCATTTCTGTCCTTTATTGAGCCCATCTTTGCATGAAATGTTCCCTTGGTATCTCTAATTTTCTTGAAGAGATCTCTAGTCTTTCCCATTCTGTTCTTTTCCTCTATTTCTTTGCATTGATCGCTGAAGAAGGCTTTCTTATCTCCTCTTGCTATTCTTTGGAACTCTGCATTCAGATGCTTATATCTTTCCTTTTCTCCTTTGCTTTTCGCCTCTCTTCTTTTCACAGCTATTTGTAAGGCCTCCCCAGACAGCCCTTTTGCTTTTTTGCATTTCTTTTCCATGGGGATGGTCTTGATCCCTGTCTCCTGTACAATGTCACGAACCTCATTCCCATAGTTCATCAGGCACTCTATCTATCAGATCTAGTCCCTTAAATCTATTTCTCACTTCCACTGTATAATCATAAGGGATTTGATTTAGGTCATACCTGAATGGTCTAGTGGTTTTCCCTACTTTCTTCAATTTAAGTCTGAATTTGGTAATAAGGAGTTCATGATCTGTGCCACAGTCCGCTCCTGGTCTTGTTTTTGTTGACTGTATAGAGCTTCTGCATTTTTGGCTGCAAAGAATATAATCAGTCTGATTTCAGTGTTGACCATCTGGTGATGTTCATGTGTAGAATCCCAAAGAAAGGCAATGCCAAAGAATGCTCAAACTACTGCACAATTGCACTCATCTCACATGCTAGTAAAGTAATGCTCAAAATTCTCCAAGCCAGGCTTCAGCAATACATGAACCGTGAACTTCCTGATGTTCAAGCTGGTTTTAGAAAAGGCAGAGGAACCAGAGATCAAATTGCCAACATCCGCTGGATCATGGAAAAAGCAAGAGAGTTCCAGAAAAACATCTACTTCTGCTTTATTGACTATGCCAAAGCCTTTGACTGTGTGGATCACAATAAGCTGGAAAATTCTGAAAGAGATGGGAATACAGACCACCTGACCTGCCTCTTGAGAAATCTGTATGCAGGTCAGGAAGCAACAGTTAGAACTGGACATGGAACAACAGCCTGGTTCCAAATAGGAAAAGGAGTACGTCAAGGCTGTATATTGTCACCCTGCTTATTTAACTTCTATCCAGAGTACATCATGAGAAACACTGGACTGGAAGAAACACAAGCTGGAATCAAGATTGCCGGGAGAAATATCAATAACCTCAGATATGCAGATGACACCACCCTTATGGCAGAAAGTGAAGAGGAACTAAAAAGCCTGTTGATGAAAGTGAAAGAGGAGAGTGAAAAAGTTGGCTTAAAGCTCAACATTCAAAAAACGAAGATCATGGCATCTGGTCCCATCACTTCATGGGAAATAGAAGGAGAAACAGTGGAAACAGCGTCAGACTTTCTTTTTTTGGGCTCCGAAATCAGTGGAGATGGTGATTGCAGCCATGAAATTAAAAGACGCTTACTCCTTTGAAGAAAAGTTATGACCAACCTAGATAGCATATTCAAAAGCAGAGATATTACTTTGTCGACTAAGGTCCATCTAGTCAAGGCTATGGTTTTTCCATTAGTCATGTATGGATGTGAGAGTTGGACTGTGAAGAAGGCTGAGCACCGAAGAATTGATGCTTTTGAACTGTGGTGTTGGAGAAGACTCTTGAGAGTCCCTTGGACTGCAAGGAGATCCAACCAGTCCATTCTGAAGGAGATCAGCCCTGGGATTTCTTTGGAAGTACTGATGCTAAAGCTGAAACTCCAATACTTTGGCCACCTCATGCAAAGAGTTGACTCATTGGAAAAGACTCTGATGCTGGGAGGGATTGGGGGCAGGAGGAGAAGGGGATGACAGAGGATGAGATGGCTGGATGGCATCACTGACTCGATGGACATGAATCTGAGTGAACTCCAAGAGTTGGTGATGGACAGGGAGGCCTGGCGTGCTGCGATTCATGGGGTCACAAAGAGTCGGACACGACTGAGCGACTGAACTGAACTGAATTGATATAACAGAGGGCTTCCCTGGTGGCTCAGATGGTGAAGAATTTGCCTGCAGTGCGGGAGACACAGATTCAATCCTTGTATTGGGAAGATCCCCTGGAGGAGGGAATGACAACCCACCCACTCTAGTATTATTTCTTGGAGAATTCCATGGACAGAGGAGCTTGGTGAGCTACAGTCCATGGGGTTGCAAAGAATCGGATGTGACTGAGTGACTAACTTTTTAACTTTTATATAATAAAGGATATAGATAAACAGCCAGATGAAACGATATACAGGGCAAAGTTTGGAAGGGTGCTGAGTGCAGGAGCTTCTGTCTCTAAGGATTTGGGGTGTGCCACCCTCCTGGCACATGAGTTTGTCAATCCAGAAACTCTTCGAATTCCATAGTTCAGGGATTTCTTACAGAAGCTTTGTTACATAGGCGTGGCTGATTATTAACTCAGTCTGCAGCTCCTCTCCTCTCAGCAAAGCATGGGGATTGGAGCAGGAAGTTCCAAGCTTCTATGGCTTGGTCTTTCTAATGACCTGTCCCTATTCTGAAGCTATCCAGGAGTCTACCAAAAGTCACCTCATGAGAACATCATCCAGGAAATTCCGAGGGATTTAGGAGTCTGTGTCAGGAACCCAGAGCAAAGACCAAATATTGAACACAAGATGTTCCTAACACAACTATCGCTCAGGAAATTACAGTTTTAGGAACTCTGTTTCAGGAATTGGGAGCAGAGATCAAATATATTTTTCTTCACAGAGTTGTTTACAGTTTTTGTCTATTATGCATAAAGCTGCTAGAAATATTTGTGTTGTGGTTTTTGTGTGAACATAGGTTTTCTGGAATAAATACCCAGAAGTGCAATTGCTGGATTGTTTGGCTGTTTTTGCTATTTCTCATGGTCTACAGTAGTGAAAGCCTGAAATGCTAATCACTAAGCTAGCAGGGAACTCCCTGAATATACAGTTTATTTATTTATTTGGCTGTGCTGGGCCTTTGTTGCGGTATGTGAACTCTTGGTTGCGACGTGTGGGATCTAGTTCCCTGACCAGGGATCAAACTCCAGCCCCCTGTGAGAGGGGTGTGGAGTCTTAGCCATTGGACCACTAGGGAAGTCCCATGGGTGTGAGTTAAGTTACTTTACCTCTTTTCCTCAATTTCTTCATCTATCAAATGGATAATAGCAATAGCTCTTATCTTATTGTTATAAGGATTAAATAAGGTCATAATTTCAAAATGCTTAGAAAAGTGCTGGTACATAATAGCATGATATAAATATTTGTTAATACTAATTTCAGAGAACACAGTCTGACTGCTACTAAATTTTGAGAAATACTTATGGTCTACCTATAGTTGATTTTTGTAAATATTCCAAATGTGCTTACAAAGAATGTATTCTCCAATTGTTAAGTGTAGAGTTCTATATATTCTCATTACATATAATTTAACTGTGTGGTTAAAGAATATTATTTTTTCAGTAATGTGTTGTCACTGTGAAATATATTGAAATCTCCTATTTTAATACTAGAACTGTCACTTTATCTTTGTAATTCTTTCCAGTTTTGCTTTATGTATATTTGAAGTTATTTTATTAAATGCATTCAAGTTTATAATGTTTATATCCTCCAAGTGATAGGATAAACATTTTATCTTAATGTTGAGATTCTCTTTATTCTGAATAATTGTTTTTGTCTGATGTTGCTAGAACCATTCCAGCTTGCTTATGATTAGTATTTACCTTACATGTCTTTTCCTATCTTTTACCTTCAGCTTTTCTATGTCCTTTGGTTTTAGGTGTGTCTTTTTAAAATCCAACTAAACAAACACTACCTAAATTGTTGAGTTTAATACATTTACATTTGTTTTATTATTAACATATTTGGATTTACTTCTGCCATCTTATTCCATGCTCTGCTTCTTTTTTTCCTCCTTTCTTGACTGCTTTTAGTTTCATTTAGGATTTTCTTTCCTCATTTCATTTTTCCCCTCCAATCCTTTGTCTTTGTTTACCACTTTCAGCCTGTCTTCCAACTTATCAGTTCTTTTTTATCTGTGTCTAATTGAATGGCATCACCGACTCAATGGATGTGATTGAGCAAGCTCCCGGAGATGGTGAAGGACAGGGAAGCCTGGCGTGCTGTAGTCCATGGAGTCACAAAGAGTCAGACACAACTGAGCGGCTGAACAACAACAATTTACTTTAATTTATCTACTGTGGTTGTTAAATTTCAATAATTGTATTTTTAATTTTTTAGAAATTATATTTGCTTCTTCTAATACATCTGCTTATTTTTATAGTCCTTTGTTCAGTGTAAGGGCTTCCCTGGTGGCTCAGAGGTTAAAGCATCTGCTTCTGATGAGGGAAACCTGGGTTCGATCCCTGGGTCGGGAAGATCCCGTGGAGAAGAAAATGGTAACCCACTCCAGTATTCTTGCCTAGAGAATCCCATGGACAGAGAAGCCTGGTAGGCTACAGTCCAGGGGATTGCAAAGAGTCGGACACGACTGAGCGACTTCACTTTCACTTTCACTTTCAAAGGTACATAATGGAATGAGAAATCTCACATCAATCTAGTCACAAAGAGTCAGACACGACTGAGCAACTTCACTTTCACTTTCACTTTCAAAGGTACATAATGGAATGAGAAATCTCATCTAGTGAGTAGTTACGTGTACAGAATATATCAGAATTGTAAGTCATAAGAAAGTTGGAGAGAGAAAAGCATTTTTGTTCAGTGTACAAAATCTTCGCCTACCACAATGTTATAGTATGTTTTGCTCTATTTTTTTCTTTTTAATTTATTTTTTTTATTGAAGGATAATTGCTTCACAAAATTTTGTTTTCTGTCAAACCTCAACATAAGTCGGCCATAGGTATACATATATCCCCTCCCTTTTGAACTTGACTCCCATCTCCCTCTTTATTCCACCCCTCTAGGCTGATACAGAGCCCCTGTTTGAGTTTCCTGAGACATATAGAAAATTCCTGTTGGCTATCTATTTTACATATAGTAATGTAAGTTTCCATGTTACTCTTTCCGTACATCTCCCCCTCCCCTCCCCCCTTCCCATGTCCATAAGTCTAATCTCTATGTCTGTTTCTCCACTGTTGCCCTGTAAATAAATTCTTCAGTACCATTCTTCTATATGTATTCTTCATATATTCGTATATATGTGTTAGAATACAATATTTATCTTTCTCTTTCTGACTCACTTCACTCTATATAATAGGTTCTAGATTCATCCACCTCATCAGAACTGACTCAAATGTGTTCCTTTTTATGGCCGAGTAATATTCCATTGTGTATATGTACCGCAACTTCTTTGTCCATTCATCTGTTGATGGACAGCTAGGTTGCTTCCAAGTTCTAGCTATTATAAATAGTGCTGCAATGAACAATGGGATACATGTGTCTTTTTCAATTTTGGTTTCCCCAGGGTATATGCCTAGGAGTGGTATTGCTGGGTCATTTGGCGGTATTATTTGTAGTTTTTTAAGAACTGTCCATACCGTCTTCCATAGTAGCTGTATCAATTTACATTCCCACTAACAGTGCAAGAGTGTTTCCTTTCCTCCACACCCTCTCCAGTATTTATTGTTTGTAAACTTTTTGATGATGGCCATTCTGACCAGTGTGAGGTGATATCTCACTGTAGTTTTGTCTAATAACGAGCAGCTTTGAGCATCTTTTCATGTGTTTGTAAGCCATCTCTATGTCTTCTTTTGAGAAATGTCTGTTTAGGTCTTTTTCCCACTTTTTGATTGGGCTGTTTGTTTTTCTGACATTGAATTGTATGAGCTGCTTGTGTATTTTGGAAATTAGTCCTTTGTCAGTTGTTTCATTTGCTATTATTTTTCCCCATTCTGAGAACTGTCTTTTCACCTTGCTTATAGTTTCCTTTGCTGTGCAAAAGCTTTTCAGTTTAATCAGGTCCCACTTGTTTACTTTTGTTTTTATTTCCATTACTCTAGAGATCTCTTCAAGAAAATTAGAGATACCAAGAGAACATTTTATGCAAAGATGGGCTTGATAAAGGACAGAAATGGTATGGACTTAACAGAAGCAGAAGATATTAAGAAGAAGTGGCAAGAATACATGAAGAACTGTACAAAAAAGATCTTCACGACCAGGACAATCACGATGGTATGATCACTCATCTAGAGCCAGACATCCTGGAATGTGAAGTCAAGTGGGACTTAGAAAGCATCACTACGAACAAAGCTAGTGGAGGTGATGGAATTCCAATTGAGCTATTTCAAATCCTGAAAGATGATGCTGTGAAAGTGCTGCACTCAATATGCCAACAAATTTGGAAAACTCAGCAGTGGCCACAGGACTGGAAAAGGTCAGTTTTCATTCCAGTCCCAAAGAAAGGCAATGCCAAAGAATGCTCAAACTACTGCACAATTGCACTCATCTCACACACTAGTAAAGTAATGCTCAAAATTCTCCAAGCCAGGCTTCAGCAATACATGAACCGTGAACTTCCTGATGTTCAAGCTGGTTTTAGAAAAGGCAGAGGAACCAGAGATCAAATTGCCAACATCCACTGGATCATGGAAAAATCAAGAGAGTTCCAGAAAAACATCTACTTCTGCTTTATTGACTATTGCAAAGCCTTTGACTGTATGGATTACAATAAACTGTGGAAAATTCTGAAAGAGATGGGAATACCAGACCACTTGACCTGCCTCTTGAGAAATCTGTATGCAGGTCAGGAAGCAACATTTAGAACTGGACATGGAACAACAGCCTGGTTCTAAATAGGAAAAGGAGTACGTCAAGGCTGTATATTGTCACCCTGCTTATTTAACTTCTGTGCAGAGTACATCATGAGAAATGCTTGGCTGGAAGAAACACAAGCTGGAATCAAGATTGCCGGATGAAATATCAACAACCTCAGATATGCAGATGACACCACCCTTATGGCAGAAAATGAAGAGGAACTAAAAGGCCTCTTGATGAAAGTGAAAGAGCAGAGTGAAAAAGTTGGCTTAAAGCTCAACATTCAGGAAACGAAGATCATGGCATCTGGTCCCATCACTTCATGGGAAGTAGATGGGGAAACAGTGGAAACAGTGTCAGATTTTATTTTATTTTTTTGGCTCCAAAATCACTGCAGATGGTGACTGCAGCCATGAAATCAAAAGACACTTACTCCTTTGAAGAAAAGTTATGACCAACCTAGATAGCATATTCAAAAGCAGAGACAATACTTTGCCAACTAAGGTCTGTCTAGTCAAGGCTATGGTTTTTCCAGTAGTCATGTATGGATGTCAGAGTTGGACTGTGAAGAAGGCTGAGCGCCAAAAAATTGATGCTTTTGAACTGTGGTGTTGGAGAAGACTCTTGAGAGTCCCTTGGACTGCAAGGAGATCCAACCAATCCATTTTGAAGGAGATCAGCCCTGGGATTTCTTTGGAAGGACTGATGCTAAAGCTGAAACTCCAGTACTTTGGCCACCTCATGCGAAGAGTTGACTCATTGGAAAAGACTGATGCTGGGAGGGATTGGGGGCAGGAGGAGAAGGGGACGACAGAGGATGAGATGGCTGGATAGCATCACTGACTCAATGGACATGAATCTGAGTGAACTCTGGGAGTTGGTGATGGACAGGGAGGCCTGGCGTGCTGTGATTCATGGGGTCACAAAGAGTCGGACACGACTGAGCAACTGAACTGAACTGAGGAGGTGGGTCAAAGAGGATCTTACTTTGATTTATGTCATCTAGTGTTCTGCCTATGTTTTCCTCTAAGAGTTTTATAGTTTCTAGTCTTACATTTAGGTCTTTAATCCATTTTGAGTTTATCTTTGTGTATGGTGTTAGCAAGTGTTATAATTTCATTCTTTTATGTGTAGCTATCCAATTTTCCCAGCACCATTTATTGAAGAAGATGTCTTTGCCTTATTGTATATTCTTGCCTCCTTTGTCTAAAATAAGGTACCCATAGGTGCATGGGTTTATTTCTGGGCTTTCTATCTTGTTCCATTGATCTATATTTCTGTTTTTGTGTCAGTACCATACTCTATTGATGACTGTAGCTGTGTTGTATAATCTTAGATCAGAAAGGTTGATTCTTCCAGCTCCATTCTTCTTTCTCAAGACTGCTTTGGCTATTCAGGGTCTTTTTATTTCCATATGAATTATGAAATTTTTTGTTCTAGTTCTGTGAAAAATGCCATTGGTAATTTGATAGGGATTGCACTGAATTTGTAGATTGCATTTGGTAGTATAGTCATTTTCACAATATTGATTCTTCCTACCCAGGAACATGGGATATCTCTCCATCTATTTATGTCATCTTTGATTTCTTTCATTCAGTTCAGTTCAGTCACTCAATCGTGTCTGACTCTTTGCAACCCCATGAATTGCAGCACGCCAGGCCTCCCTGTCCGTCACCAACTCCTGGAGTTCACTCAAACTCACATCCATCAAGTCGATGATGCCATCCAGCCATCTCATCCTCTGTTGTCCCCTTTTCCTCCTTCCCCCAATCCCTCCCAGCATCAGAGTCTTTTCCAGTGAGTCAACTCTTCGCATGAGGTGGCCAAAGTATTGGAGTTTCAGCTTTAGCATCAGTCCTTCCAATGAACACCCAGGCCTGATCTCCTTCAGAATGGACTGGTTGGATCTCCTTGCAGTCCAAGGGACTCTCAAGAGTCTTCTCCAACACCACAGTTCAAAAGCATCAATTCTTCGGTGCTCAGCTTTCTTCACAGTCTAACTCTCACATCCGTACAGGACTACTGGATAAACCATAGCCTTGACTAGATGGACCTTTGTTGGCAAAGTAATGTCTCCTCTTTTCAATATGCCATCTAGGTTGGTCATAACTTTCCTTCCAAGGAGTAAGCATCTTTTAGTTTCATGGCTGCAGTCACCATCTGCAGTGATTTTGGAGCCCAAAAAAAGAAAGTCTGACACTGTTTCCAGTGTTTCCCCATCTATTTCCCATGAAGTGATGGGGCCAGATTAGTGTCTTATAATTTTCTGTGTACAGTTCTTTTGTTTCCTTAGATAAGTTTGTTAGATATTTAATTCTTTTTGTTACAATAGCGAATGGGATTGATTCCTTAATTTCTCTTTCTGATTTTTCATTGTTAGTATATAGAGATGCAAGTGATTTCTGTGTATTCATTTTATATCCTGCAACTTTGCTAAATTAACTGATTAGCTCTAGTATAATTTTCTGATACTACCTTTAGGGTTTCCTTCAGGGTTTTCATGTCATCTGCACACAGTGAGAGCTTTACTTCTTTTCCAATCTAGATTCCTTTTATTTCTTTTTCTCCTCTGATTGCTGTGTTTTGCTCTATTTTTTCCCCAGAATTTTTATAGTTTTAACTATTATATTTATGCCTATGATAAATTTTGAGTATATTTTTGCATATGATATGTGTCAATATCTGTAGTCAACACAAATATCTATTTTTTCTAGCACCATTCATTTAATAAGACTGTTCTTTCTCCACTGAATTATCTTGACTGATTATCAAAAGTCAATTGACTAACATGCATGGATCTATTCTGGATCCTCTCTGTGTTCTATTGATCTATGTCTATCCTTACATTGCCTCACATACTGTATATCTAAAGTAAAACTTAAAATCAAATAGTGTAATTTCTTCATCTTTGTTCTTCTCTTAAAAATATTAGGCATTTGCAATTCTATATATATTTTAGAATCAGCTTGTCACCTCTCTAGAAACAAAAAACCTTGCTTTTATTGTGAATTAAACAATGCTTAAACAAATATACAAATGTAGGGGAGACCAAGATGGTTACATAGGAGTCTCTTAGACATCCCTCCTCCCATAGACACACACAGAGCAATTCCCTCTGAGAGAAATCAGAAACTGGCTGAGTGACTTCTACATGTTGGGCAAATGAGAAAATATCCACATGGAAATGGGTAGGAAAGATGGAGACATACACTCAATGTACACTAGTTCCTTCACCCACCCAGCACAGTACCATATAAGCAGGAGAGAACCCTCAACTCTGGAATGAACCGTGACCTGAAGAGTGAAAGCTTTGAACCACACATCTAGCATCCCAACTTTTATTCATCTCCTTCCTTGTTACAAAAATGATTTAAGATATTATATCTTTTAACTGAGGGCATAAAGGGAGATAAGCAAGTACAGTTAAATTACCTAGTTAAATGCATGGTTGAAAACAATCTGCCAGTGTTCTTTTAATATCAGAAAGTGAGCAGTGATTTTAATCTAATGTAAGTTCAAGTCTGTTAACTCCATAAATAAGACTGCAATTACTGATCTAAAAATAATTAAATGAAAACCTATACAACAATGAATATGAACAAAATATTGCTATTTACACATGGCTAAATCTCACAAATATAACACTGAGGGAAAGAAGTCAGACATAAAAGAATACCTACTGTAATTCCACTTATCTAAACTCTAAAACAGACTAAACTAGTCTAGAAGTCAGGTTAATGATTACCTTTGGAGAGAATGAATGGGAGCAACAACTGCTAAGGCCCCAATGAGTGTTTTTCCAAGAGTTGTTCTATTTCTTCACTTGGATGGTGGTAATACAGGTGTGATCAACTTTAAAAATTCATTCAGTGGTACACACAAGATTTGTACACTTCTCTGTATGTATCCTAGATTGCAATAAAAAGTTTGAAAAGTTAAGGAAGAAAAACCTTTATTGTGTAAGGGTTTGGCATGCCAGCTGTGTGTTGCCTTAATATGTTAAAAGGTTGTATTAATGATTCAAAATATTGCTTAACAGTTATTGAATACTGAAATAAGAAACTACTTTGGATGACTGAATGTCTCAAATTAGTTTAAATAATACATGGAAGATGGATTCCAAGTGTAAGCCTGAGTAGAGTGAAAAGAAAGTAGCCTGTGAACTCAAGACCCCTGAGACTAGAATTCTAAGCAGATCTTTTTTCAAAAAGTATGAGGAAATAGGCAAGAGTTGTGGTCTTTGGTCAGATGTGGGAACTAGGCAAGCTGCTCCTTTGGGGTCTAGTGAATACCATGTTAGCACAGTGTGGAACAGGTAGTAAGAGAGTAGGAGAGACCTGGGCATTGGACATGTTGTCTTGGGATAACTTGGCAGAATTACTCAGTTTACCTTGAAGGGAAGAAACTTGAAGAATGATTTTATTTCCTAATTGCATTTTATCTTCTGTCTGCTAAATTGCACCTTTAGAAATCCTTGTGTTTGCTCAGTAAGCTTTCTGGTGTTTCATTGAGACAGATGGCCACACGAGTTATAGAAAACTCTCGTGGTATAATTATAAAGTGCTACTTATTTTGTACAGATTCCTACCACTATGCTATATAGGTGGGAAATTGGTATCAGGAGTATCACCTCTGAATTATTAAGTATAATAATATAAATGAATTGTCCGATGGTAAAGAATCCGCCTGCAAAGCAGGAGACCCTGGTTTGA
Source organism: Ovis aries (assembly GCF_016772045.2). Taxonomy (NCBI): domain Eukaryota; kingdom Metazoa; phylum Chordata; class Mammalia; order Artiodactyla; family Bovidae; genus Ovis; species Ovis aries. The sequence goes on from NC_056054.1 coordinate 203,870,084, forward strand.
TTCCTGGGTTGGGAAGGTCCCCTGGAAACGGGATAGGCTACCCCACTCCAGTATTCTTGGGCTTCTCTGCTGGTGACTCAGACAGTAAAGAATCCGCCTGCAATATGGGAGACCTGGGTTTGATCCCTGGGTTGGGAAGATCCCCTGGAGGAAGGCATGGCAACCCCCTCCAGTATTCTTGCCTGGAGAATCCCCATGGACAGAGGAGCCTGGCGGGCTACAGTCCATGGGGTTGCAAAGAGTTGAACACAACTGAGTGACTAAACACAGCACACATAGTAAAGGAGAAATAGTAATGAAAGATGTTGGTATAAAGAAGGTGTAAGAGGAAATACAAGAGTAGTGACAGAGGAAGGTGAGAGAAAACAGTGTTGAAAGAGCAGACAGGCTTGGTTTTCAGCAAGAGAAACAGAGAGATGAAAGAAGAGAGGGGATAAGTATGAAACATGGTATTGTCTGTAGATATTCTGGATTTCTAGAAGATAGGAGGAATCAAAGGCAGTATTGAGATAAAACTCACAGTAAGAATGGGCAGGTATATGGGGCACCAAAACAATAAGTAAGAAGGGATTTTTCTTAGAACTGTTTGGTGAATAAAAGAAACACCGAGGGACTTTCCTGGTGCTCCAGAGGTTAAGACTCCACGCTTCCACTGCAGGGGGCATGGGTTTGATCCCTGGTTGGTGATTTAAGATACTGTATGCCTCACGGTGTGACAAAAAAAAAAAAAGACAAGAAACACTGACATGTGAGAAGGTTGTGAGGATATACCGGATACTGCTAATAAAAGGAGGGAGTGGGAGCTTAGAAATGGCAACCTAAAAAGTTAGAAACATAATCAAGCATTTGAAGAGAGTAGTAGTATATCCAGGGCCAAAGAGTTCATAAATTTCCAATGTGTTCCCTTAACAGAGGTTTATACTAGCAAATGGAGGAAAAGGAAATAAAGTTGTAAGTATATGTTTTTTTGAAAGGGAAAGGGGTAAATCATATGTACATCCTCTGAAATTGTGAAATACCCTTAACATTCCTGCTGACACATCTAGGCTAGGGCTTAAACTATAGCTTAAATTATTTTGCCTCATTGTCAGGTCATGTTTTAAACTACAAGAATCGCCTCAGCCTTAACACATGAATAGGTGGTTGCTTTGCAAAGGATATTGTCAATTGTAATGGTCTTGGCACAGAAAACCTATAGTCACCTATGTGTGAGGTAGGACTGCAAAGTTGACGTCTAGAGAAACACAAATGTGGGGATGGGAAAGGAAATGATGCAAAGGTGACCTTAAGGAATTTGAAATTCCTCAAAGTTGTGGTAAACACTTTTCATGTTAAATTGTTAGCAAAAGTCAAGGGCAAGTTTCTGATTGTTTCTGATGTTTCGAGTAATGGAAAGAAGGAAACGTAAGAGAATCTACAAGCAGAAATACCATTGTCGGTGTAATAAGGATTGTTTCTAAGAACAGAGATAGTTGACATATAAGAATGGACTGCTAATTTTCTACATAAGTTATGGGAAAATAAAATAAAATATACCAAGATGGGATAAAGGGATTGCATCTAGAGCTAATAAACACTGATTCTTGGCTAGCTGGTGTTCATTCATACATTGCAACAAGTCTGTTAAGCACCCATGATGTGTCAGGCGTCATGGTACCATATACTGATTTGTAAAAATGGGTGAGACATTGTCTTTTAGGAAAGCACACTCTTTAAGGGGAGTCAGAAATATAAATAAATCTCTGAAATCTATTCATCTAGTTGAATATAATTAAAACATAATACAGATATTCATCCTTGGTATTCTTTCACTTCCCCTTTCAATTTCTCTCTCTCCTCAGGTCCTTGCTCCCAGTTACCTGTTGGAGTCCTCCCCAGGATATGTGCTGGTAGGGATATGAAGTACTGTTAATACAGAACCCTTTTTTTTTTTTTTTTTTCAAATAGATTTTGGGGAATTCCCTGGCAGTTCATTGGTTAGGATTCTGTGCTTTCACTGTCAGGGGCCTAGGTTTAATCCCTGGTTGAGGAGCTAAGATCCTGCAAGCCTCTTGGGACAACTCCCCTACCCCACCAAGAAGGAAGGGTTTTTGGCAGGGAGTAAATATAATATACGCTCATTGAAAACACAGACTTCCCAGGTGGGTACAATGGTAAAGAACTTACCTGCCAACGCAGGAGATGCAGATATGATCCCTGGGTTGGAAAGATCCCCTGGAGTGGGAAATGGCAGCCCACTCCAGTATTCTTGCATGGAATATTCCATGGACAGGGGAGCCTGGTGAGCTACAGCTGATGGGGTCACAAAGAGTTGGACACAACTGAGTAACTGAACACGCACACATTGAAAACACAGATAAAAATATAAAAGAAGATAGCAATCCTCATAATCCCATTATCCTGGACAAAGTTAGCTCTTGTTATTTTTGTTTTTCATGTCTAGCTGTCCATTGGAGAAATAAATGGCAACCCACTCCAGTATTCTTGCCTGGAGAATTCCATGGACAGAGGAGCCTGGTGGGCTATAGTGCATGGGGTCACAAAGGGACATGAATAAGAAACTAACGCTTTCACTCTCAGCTATTCATATCTTTCCCTCTGCATTTCTATCTAGCATTCTTTTTTTTTTTTTTAAAAAAAAACAAATTTTATATACATACTGTTTTATAACTTGTTTTTTCCACGCTATATATCATGGACCTGTTTCCCTGGTTTTGACATAAATCTACATTCTTACTTTAAATGGCTATAGAGCATTCCTTTATGTGGCTATAGGACTATTTAATTTGAACTCTTTAATTGAGGCCCTTAATTAGTCTTCCTGGCCCTTCTTCAAGCATGTATATGTATTCAGAAGGCCCTCTCTTTGATTTTGTGAGATTAGAAGAACCTGTCAGAATAAAACTTGACACAAAGGAAAGTGAAATGAAAATGGTTGATGAAAGGGACATTTTAAAATTTAAGTATGTTATAATAATTTCTTGCAAATGAGGTGATCTTTTCATTCTTTTGAATCTCTGAAAGTGTCTGAGAGACTTCAAGTCAAATCCCATTACACCTGTTTAGAATGAAGTATCAAAGCTCCTACAAAGGGGCTTTAAAAAATCATTTATTTTTTAATTGAAGGGCAATTGCTTTACAGAATTGTGTTGGTTCCTGCCATGCCAAACATCAACATGAATCAGCCATAGGTATACATGTGTGCCTCCCTCTTTAACCTCCCTCCCACCTCCCACCCCATCCCACACCTCTAGGTTGTTACAGAGCTCAGTTTGAGTTCCCTGAATTATACAGCAAATTCCTATTGGCTATCTAGTTTACATACGGTGATGTAAGCTTCCATGTTACTCTTCCCATACATCTCACGCTTCTCCTTTCTACTCACCCAGCTGTGTCCATAAGTCTGTTCTCTATGTCTCCATTACTGCCCTGAAAATAATTACTTCAGTACCATCTTTCTAGATTCCATATGTATGTGTTAGTATACAATATTTGTTTTTCTCTTTCTTACTTCACTCTGTATAATAGGCTTTAGGTTCATCCACCTCATTCAGTTCAGTTCAGTCGCTCAGTTGTGTCTGACTCTTTGTGACCCCATGAATTGCAGCACGCCAGGAGTTCACTCAACTCCTGAAGTTCACTCAAACTCATGTCCATCGAGTTGGTGATGCCATCCAGCCATCTCATCGTCTGTCCTCCTCTTCTCCTCCTGCCCCCAACCCCTCCCAGCATCAGGGTCTTTTCCAGTGACTCAACTCTTCACATGAGGTGGCCAAAGTATTGGAGTTTCAGCTTTAGCATCAGTCCTTCCAATGAACACCCAAGACTGATCTCCTTCAGAATGGACTGGTTGGACCTCCTTGCAGTCCAAGGGACTCTCAAGAGTCTTCTCCAACACCACAGTTCAAAAGCATCAATTCTTCGGTGCTCAGCCTTCTTCACAGTCCAACTCTCACATCCATACATGACCACAGGAAAAACCATAGCCTTGGCTAGACAGACCGTTGTTGACAAAGTAATATCTCTGCTTTTGAATATGCTATCTAGGTTGGTCATAACTTTTCTTCCAAGGAGTAAGCGTCTTTTAATTTCACGGCTGCAATCACCATCTCCAGTGATTTTGGAGCCCCCCAAAATAAAGTCTGACACTGTTTCCCCATCTGTTTCCCATGAAGTGATGGGACCAGATGCCATGATCTTCGTTTTCTGAATGTTGAGCTTTAAGCCAACTTTTTCACTTTCCTCTTTCACTTTCATCAAGGGGCTTTTTGTTCCTCTTCACTTTCTGCCATAATAGGGTGGTGTCATCTGCATATCTGAGGTTATTGATATCTCTCCTGGCAATCTTGATTCCAGCTTGTGCTTCTTCCAGTCCAGCATTTCTCATGATGTACTCTGCATATAAATTAAATAAGTAGAGTGACAATATACAGCCTTGACGTACTCCTTTTCCTATTTGGAACCAGTCTGTTGTTCCATATCCAGTTCTAACTGTTGCTTCCTTAGTACTGACCTAAATGCATTCCTTTTTATGACTAATATTCCATGTGTATGTGCACCACAGCTTCTTTATCTGTTCATCTGTTAGTGAACATCTAGGTTGCTTCCCTGTTCTAGCTATTGTAAATAGTGCTATAATGAACGTTGGGGTCCATGTGTCTTTTTCAATTTTGTTTTCCTTAGAAAACAAAATAGTGGGATTGCTGGATCATATGGTGGTTTTATTCTTAGTTTTTTTAAGGAATAAAAAAACTCCATACTGTCTTCCGTAGTGGCTGTATCAATTTACATTCCCACCAACAGTGCAAGAGGGTTCCTTTTCTTCACACCCTTTCCAGCATTTGTTGTTTGTAGACTTTTTGATGATGGCCATTCTGAGCGGTGTGAGGCGATATCTCATTGTAGTCTCGATTTGCATTTCTCTAATAATGAGCGATGTTGAGCATCTTTTCATGTGTTTATTAGTCATTTGTATGTCTTCTTGGGAGAAATGTCTGTTTAGGTCTTTTTCCCACTTTTTTATTGGGTTGTTTGTTTTCTGATATTGACTTGCATGAGCTGCTTGTGTATTTTGGAAATTAATCCTTTGTCAGTTGTTTCATTTGCTGTTATTTTCTCCTGTTCTGAGGGTTGTTTTTTCACCTTGTTTATAGTTTCCTTTGCTGTGCAAAAGCTATTAAGTTTAATCAGGTCCCACTTGTTTATTTCTGTTTTTATTTCCATTACTCTAGGAGGTGGGTCATAGAGGATCTTGCTGTTATTTATGTCATAGAATGTTCTGCCTATGTTTTCCTCTAAGAGGTTTATAGTTTCGAGTCTTACATTTAGGTCTTTAATCCATTTTGAGTTTATTTTTATGTATGGTGTTAAAAAGTGTTCTAATTTCATTCTTTTGCATGTAGCTGTACAGTTTTCCCATCATCACTTATTGAAGAGTCTGTCTTTGCCCCATTGTATATTCTTGCCTCCTTTGTCAAAAGTAAGGTACCCATAGTTATGTGGGTTTATCTCTAGGCTTTTTATCTACAAGAGGGCTGTTTACTTCAGTGTTTGTGGAGATTATCATAAATGCATTGAGGAGCCAGTGCTTCCTGAAAAGTTATTTATTGGGACAATCAATCGAGGAGAGACTCCAGTGACCCCAGTCTTCAGTGATAAGGGAGTCAGAAGTTAGGTGTAGCTAAGGAACACTGAAGTGTGCGGGAATGAGGACCCACCTGTCCGTGAGGCATGTGAGAGGTCAGGAGATTGTCTAGGGCAGCCCTAAACCTGCTTGGTGGGGCTGTGTTGTTTTGGGAATTTAGAGGGGACATGGTAGTCACTGGGCTTCCCTGATGGCTCCAACAGTAAAGAACCTGCTTGCAATGCAGGAGATGCTGGAGACTCGGGTTCATTCCTGGGGTCAGGAAGATCCTCTGGAGGAGGAAATGGCAGCCCACTCCAGTATTCTTGCCTGGAGAGTCCCATGGACGGAGGAGCCTGGTGGGCTACAGTCCACGGAGTTGCAAAGAGTTGGATACGACTGAAGCAACTGAACATATGCATACACATGGTAGTCATTGCAGGTAAGTGGTTAAGACTAGGAAAGGGCCTGTGTCTGGCTGGCCCTAAGACCATGAGAAACTTCATGCTGTAGTTTGTAGCGAGAAGTGGATATGGATGTCATGCCTTGGCGTTTCAGAGGACAATCACCATAGTGATGGAGGTGGCCCTGAACAGCAGGTAGAAGCAGAAGAGCAGGGTGTCCATCATGTGGCTTAACTGCACCCACAGGCTGGCCAAGTGCTGCTTCTGAGTCTTGTTTTCCTGCTAGGTCCTTGCTGACCGAGGGAACCCATTTAGCTCTCTCTCTGGGACTTGGCACCTTCCCCACAAACTCCATGGGCTCCTTCACATCTACAGTGAGACAGAGACTCAGCTGTGGGCCACCAAGGTCACCTGGGGGATTGTGGGGAAGGAGGCAGGAGCAGAAAAGCAGAGGTGATGGAAGAGGAAGCCTGGGCAGTGCTGACTTCCCTCACCAGGCAGGTGATCAAGGCCCATGTTTTCCTTCTGAGGCACAGCGGGGCAGCATGTCCTTGGGCTGGTGCAGTGTAGAAGCAGGAAATGGAGCCAGCGAGGCATGGGTGGGGGCTGGGTGGTGGCCAAGTGCAGCAGGTAGGAGATGAAGATGGTCTCCAGCAGGCTGAGCACCATCAGGGACAGACACAGGGCAAAATAGACACCTGGAGGGAAGTTGGGCCTGCCTGAGGGCCAGAGGCACCAGCCAGGACTTCGTTCTTCTCTTCCAATCCCACCCTGGGAAGCACAGCCTCTTTTGCCCAGTATATCTCCCTTCCCTGAGCCAGTTCAGCCAGTCCCTCCCACCCTTCTCTTCTGAAGAGCTGGAGGGGCCATACTGATGAGGGGGGTGCCACTGGCAGGGAGTAAGTCATTCATCATGAGCAGGAAGACGTTGTAGCCCAGCAGAAGAGTTATCTTCAATGAGGCAAGGTTCTTCTTCTTATTATTATTATTTTATTTTAATTGTAGGCTAATTACTTTACAAGATTGCATTGGTTTTACCATACATTGACATGAATCCACCAGGGGTGTATACGTGTTCCCCATCCTGAACCCCCCTCCCACCTCCCTCCCCATCCCATCCCTCTGGGTCATCCCAGTGCACCAGCCCCGAGCACCCTGTATCATGCATTGAACCTGGACTGGTGATTTGTTTCACATATGATAATATACATGTTTCAATGCCGTTCTCCCAAATCATCCCACCCTCACCCTCTCCCACAGAGTCCAAAAGACTGTTCTATACATCTGTGTCTCTTTTGTTGTCTCGCATATAGGGTTATCGTTACCATCTTTCTAAATTCCATATATATGCATTAATATACTGTATTGGTGTTTTTCTTTCTGGCTTACTTCACTCTGTATAATAGGCTCATTTCATCCACCTCCTTAGAACTGATTCAAATGTATTCTTTTTAATGTCTGAGTAATATTCCATTGTGTATATGTACCACCAGCTTTCTTATCCATTCATCTGCTGATGGACATCTAGGTTGCTTCCATGTCCTGGCTTTTATAAACAGTGCTGTGATGAACATTGGGGGTACATGTGTCTCTTTCAATTCTGGTTTCCTCAGTGTATATGCCCAGCAGTGGGATTGCTGGATCATATGAAAGTTCAACATTCAGAAAACTAAGATCATGGCATCTGGTCCCATCACTTCATGGGAAATAGATGGGGAAACAGTGGAAACAGTGTCAGACTTTATTTTTTGGGGCTCTAAAATCACTGCAGATGGTGACTGCAGCCATGAAATTAAAAGACTCTTACTCCTTGGAAGGAAAGTTATGACCAACCTAGATAGCATATTCAAAAGCAGAGACATTATTTTGCCAACAAAGGTCTGTCTAGTCAAGGCTATGGTTTTTCCTGTGGTCGTGTATGGATGTGAGAGTTGGACTGTGAAGAAAGCTGAGTGCTGAAGAATTGATGCTTTTGAACTGTGGTGTTGGAGAAGACTCTTGAGAGTCCCTTGGACTGCAAGGAGGTCCAACCAGTCCATCCTAAAGGAGATCAGTCCTGGGTGTTCATTGGAAGGACTGATGCTAAAGCTGAAACTCCAATACTTTGGCCACCTCATGTGAAGAGTTGACTCATTGGAAAAGACCCTGATGCTGGGAGGGATTAGGGGCAGGAGGAGAAGGGGACGACCATGGATGAGATGGCTGGATGGCATCACTGACTCGATAGACGTGAGTTTGAGTGAACTCCAGGAGTTGGTGCTGGACAGGGAGGCCTGGTGTGCTGTGATTCTTGGGGTCACGAAGAGTTGGACACGACTGAGCGACTGAACTGAACTGATGGCAGTTCTATTTCCAGTTTTTAAGGAATCTCCACACTGTTCTCCATAGTGGCTGTACTAGTTTGCATTCCCACCAACAGTGTAAGAAGGTTCCCTTTTCTCCACACCCTCTCCAGCATTTATTGCTTGTAGACTTTTGGATAGCAGCCATTCTGACTGGCATGAAATGGTAACTTATTGTGGTTGAGGCAAGGTTCTTATTTCCTGCTGTCAGGAAAAAAAAGCTGAGGGTGTCAATGGTGACTGGAAAGCTACTGGGCACCAGGAGGTTTGAAATGAAGAGGCTGGGCCTGCACCTGTTGGCCATCTGGTGGGAAGGAGTGTGGAGAATGTGGCAAATAACTGATGCCAGAGCGCTCAGCTCTATATTTGCTTATTCATTCTTTGCTGATGTCCAGTTAGGCTGGTCATGGGTTGAGCTCTCTGGGTAATAGATGCATTGAATTGTGCCCTCTTCAGAAGTCCCACAAATTTCATTGTCTAATTTCCCCTTATGTCCCACTTTCTGGGAACACAATTATAGACTTTTGTGGGCAAATGGGCCCTTTAGACCATCGGACAGGACCATCCATTTTTATAAAAGTCCAGCTGCTCCTCCTGTCTTCAGGGCAGATGCCTTGAGGATCCTTCTTGAGGGTAGTTAGGGTAGAAAGTGGAATGAGGAGCAGGTGCTCAACTCCTTAGAATTATTTTTACATCCTAAAGGGCCTTAGATTAAGAGGAAAATCAAGAGCAACTCGGAAGTCAAACAGGGGCCCCTGGACTTACATAGGAAATGATTTGGTCGTATAGGTTGCTGTCCATCAACATCTTTGGGGTTGCCTTGCTGGTGTTCAGAAGCTCCCACTCCCCCTGGGTCTGAGTGACATTTCAAGGTATATCTGTTATCACCCACAATTCCTTGTCCAGGAGCATGCTGTCCACTGCAAGTAGGCCAGGGTTGCTCAGTCCAGAGTGTCCTCAAATCTCCTGCCCACAAGATTCAATTCCTCCCCCACTGAGCTTCTTCCACAGATTCTCCTCCCTGTCCTTTTAAAGTAGGCATCTAGGTTTTCTCAGAAGTGGGTCATAGGACCAGCAATTCATATACATGTGGGCTGCAGCATTAGGAGGGTTTTTTTTTTTTTGGTTGTTAGGGTCAAAATTATGGGAAGATTAGTTATGACTTAAACACGAGTCAAGAATTTTTGGAGGGACTTTCCTGGTGGTCTAGTGGTTAAGAATCCACTTGCCAATGCAGGGGACACAGGTTCTATCCCTGACATCCCCTGAATTGGCTAAGGGGAACTAAGATCCCACATGCCTTGGGGCAACTAAGCCTGTACCACAACTACTGAAGCCCATGTACCCTAGAGCCCACGCTCTGCAACTAGAGAGAAAGCCTGCGTGCAGCAACGAAGACCCAGTGCAGCCAAAAATAAGGTAATAAAATAAATAAAAAGAATTTTGGGAGTCTTTCCTATTTTTCTTCTCAGTTCCCCAATTCTATGTGTTGTTTCAGTGGAATAAGTCTTGAACAGCTCAGTGTTTTTATAATTCCATGCATGCCAGTTATAATGATTTATTTGTCTGATTCTGCCATAGGACACATGGTAGCTTCAGTTACATTAATTACTGGTTAAAGTATATTGGCTGTTAATGTTAACAGGCTTGAGCTAAAAATTATACACGTGCAGCAGGTCAGGGTCAGGTTAGACTCATTTGGTGGAAGGGCTATCTAAGGTAAAGCAGTAGTTTTTGTTTATTTTTTAAACTTTATTGAGAAATTAAAGCTGTAGTTCTTAATCCTGTCTGCACATTAGTGTCACCTGGGAAGATAGAAAGAAATCACAGTAGTAGAACCCCATTTGGAACAGTTACTTGGAATTTCTGGGGTAATGCATAGTTATTGGTATTTTTAAAAAGCTTCAGTGGGCAGCCAGAGTTGAGAAGCACTGATCTAAAACCTTCCTAAATAATGCCTGCATCACTGATGCATCTTCCTCTGAACCCTAAATGGCTGCCACAACGTGTCTCACTCACCTGTGTAGAGGAGGGAACTGACAGTGAGCATGCAGGTCTGTTGGTCAAAAGGAAAGTAGGTGGGTTATAGGTGCTGGTCACCTTCCTTGGCCTGTGGTACTATAATTCGACCTTGGCTGCTGAGATATGTAGTGAGACCTGGAGGTACCTGATCCACATCCACACAGCTCATGAGAGGCAGAGAGAGATAGGTGCTGTGGGTGCCTTCATCAGCTTGTGTCTCCCTCCCTTCCCGGGTCTTCTATTGTGCTCACTCTTGGGGCTATTTCTCTAAGGTCACTCTCTCTCGTCTCTTCTGCTCATAGTGTTTTGTGAGAGTCAACTCATTGAGGCTGTACCCTGATCTGAATCTGCTGGTGTCCCTGTGCCCTGCACTGACCCTTGGTTGCTCTTTTCAGATGGGCTTTATGCTGGCTTTCCCTGACCCGGATATGCACTATTCCACGATGCTGATATCTGGAAGCCACAGGTTCTCAGCTGATACAGTGAGTCTGTTGTTGCTGATGCACTCTACTGTGTTCTAGCTAATGAGAGGCTTGTCCCACCTACAGCCAGGTCAGTAGAAGCAGAGGTGAGTGATGGTGGAGCCACTCCAGCCCTTCCCTTTCTTCTCTTTCTTTTTGGCCATACTAAATGGCAGGCAAAACTTTCCCATATCAGGGATCAAACCCGTGTCCCTTGCAGTGGAAGAACAGTCTTAACCACTGGACCACCAGGGAAGTAGTCTTTAAACTCTGATCCTCTTCCTCCCACTGGGGTCCCTAATGACCACACCCTATCTCCCCTACTTTGTTAGCCAAGTATCATCGGCAATGGAGAAGGAAATGATCACCCACTCCAGTATTCTTGCCTAGGGAATCCCAGGGACGGAGGAGCCTGGTGGGCTGCCGCCTATGGGGTTGCACAGAGTCGGACATGACTGAAGTGACTTAGCAGCAGCAGCATTGGCAAAGTACCCCTTAATGGCCTTTTTTATAGGCAGACATTAAATACAGCCTAAAACCACTTGGACCCAGGGTTGTACCAGTGCATTGGTCTGCAACCACTTGGCCATTTTCTTGGGTTACCAATTCTATCTTTCTAAGCTGCCCAGGGAGATTTGTGTCCCCTGGACCAGTTCTAGATGGACTTGTTTGGTCCAAGAAAGATTTATACATTGGGTAGAGGTCCGGAAAACCTTTAAGTCACTCTTAAAATTTAAACTTATAATTGGTAGTGGGAAAGGGGAAGAGTTGATCTGCTTTACCGTAGTAATCCACAGGAATGATGTCAGGAGCTGGAGCTGTGCATCCTGGCAAAGAAATTCCCATCCAGGCTTATTAGTACAAAAAGATTTGGCCCCTGCCCACTACATATTCTTATAAATATTTACTAATTTATTGGAGCAGGCATCATTTTAGATGCTAACCTATCTTTTCCTTATTGTCTCCCCTTGTATCTAGGAACAATTCAGGTTTGTTTGGTTTTTTTAAAGAAAGGTCTTAATTTTGTTTTTGTTTTTTTATTTTTATTTTTTCAGTTAGAGGATAATTGCTTTACAATATTGTGTTAGTTTCTGCCATACATCAACATGAATCTTCCACAGGTATACATATGTCCCCTCCCTCTTGAACCTCCTTCCCACCTCCCACCACATCCCATCCCTCTAGGTTGTCACAGAGCATTGGGTTTGAGTCCCTGTACCATATAGCATATTCCCATTGGCTATCTGTTTTACACATGGTAATGTATGTGTTTCAATGTTAATCTCTCAATTCATCCCTTCCTCTCCTTTCCCCACTGTTTCCACAAGTTTGTTCTCTCTGTCTGTGTCTCCTTTGCTGCCCTGCAAATAGTTTCATCAGTACCATCTTTCTAGATTCCATGTATATGTGTTAATATATTATATTTGTTTTTCTCTTTCTGACTTACTTCACTCTGTGTAATAAGCTCTTGGTTCATCTGCTTCATTAGAACTGACTCAAATGCATTCCTTTTTATTCCTTTTACAACTTCTTTATCCATTCATCTGTTGATGGACATCTGTGTTGCTTCCATCTCCTAGTTATTGTAAATAGTGCTGCAATGAACATCAGTTCAGGTTTTAATTGGCATAAAGATCACTTCTTTCTGGAACCTTCCAGAAAGGTCAGGACTCTAGGATAAATCCTTTCTGAAAAAAATGTCACTGCAGCCTTCTTCTCTGTGTCTCCCCATCCCATAGGAAAACCTTCTAATTAGCCCAGAATCCATTCAGAGTACCTGTTGCTCACCACTAGACCAATACAATGTTGGGCTCAGAGGGCAGAGGATTATTATCCCCTGTTAGAAGCAACAGAAAGTGGGGACCAGGTCTCATCACTTCCAGGATGGCAGACAGATGAAAGATATGCTGACTTGAGTGGAAGTGCTGACCTTGGTAGCTGGACAGACCTTTAAGTCAAACAATGCTTGGAAGGCAGCAGAATCTACCCTATGCTGGTCAAATCCTGAGCAACTGATGATGAAAATGTTGCTCTTCCTGTAGCAAGCAGAGACCCTGTGAGAGAGAGCCTCTGTTACTAGGATGGGAGCCTCTCTGCAGAGAGAGAAAACAGAGGACTCACTGGGAGGAGTGGGTAAGCCCTCCTCCTTCTTGGGCCAAGACTTCTTAAGGTCAAAATCCTTCCTGCCAGGGCTGGAGAGGATGGGCTGGTCTGGTAGGCAAATGGTGGAAATGGATGTGGTGAGCTGAGTTAGTACCTATTCTCATTCTCATTGTTCATCCTTATGCAAAATCTGCCCAAATCTGTATGCAAACTCATCCTTGATGTAATGGCAGCCACTTCAAGAAGACCTGTGATGCACCCATCATAAGTGTCTTGGATGTACCTACTAGCACCACCTAGCACTGCTCTTGGACTTGTAGTCAAGGTCACTTATAAATCTGCTCTAATGATTTCTCATCCTCATTTTCAGGGACTTCTGTTTACCTAAAACAGTTAATTTATCAAGAAGATAAGATAGATAAACAACTGCGCTTACTTACTAGGCAGATACGGGAAACATGAAGTAGGTATTCTGAATGTGTGGTTATTTTGGTGCTTTAGCTTATTTTGCCCTTCTCAGATTTAGTGATCTCAGATAGCTTAGGACTTATTTCTAGCACTGGGATCATTAGGTCATATCACTGGGCCAATCGTATAGTAAGCCCTATGTGGATCTTTGCTCTTGGCCATGGCCAGGGAGCTATTTGGGTAGTACCTGAGCAGAATCTTTGCTCCATTTCCTTTTTTTTTTTTAATCTTTTTTTCCTGCCTTCTCCTCTCTTTCTCCATCTCTTTCCATAATATTTAAGGTACATACCCAGACTGGGAACAAATATTTCCCCGTGGAGGCAAAGCATCTGTTTTCTTCTACCTCAGATTGATTCCTATCCTCCCTTGATATCTTACTTACTCTTTCAGGGCTACTCTTATCATAGACATCATATCAAAGGAGGTAGGGAGGTTAGGATGAAGGTATGGTGAAAAGGGCACTGGAGGACAAGAAAAGGCAGATTTGGAAAGGTAGTGAAATGAGATCCCTATGCAGGCAGGAAGTGAGGAGAGCTCTGTGTCCTGAGCAGTGGAATGTCTTTCTATCTGTCACCAAAAGGAAATCAAGACACTGACATTATGGAAGAAATATTTAACTTGTTAATTCTAATGTCCTTCACGTGCTAGAAGAAAGTTCCTATATATCCTTCAGAACCACACTCTGGTCTTCTCTGTTCTTGCCCCATCTTACCTTGAAGCAGAAGGTTGACAGTGAGACAGAGGAGGAATCCCCCCACAGCGGGCCACCCTCCTTCCATCCTCTTCTTCTGGACTCTCCTCTGGGGACTTGCCAGTAGCCCCCAAACCCTGGAGCTTAAAGGGGCTCCAACCATACCTTGGTTCCTGGTTTTGAATACTGCTCATGACAGCTGATCACTCCCTGGTGAGAGACTATGGCCAGAGAGGTCACAGCAGTTTCCTGCTTTGCCCCTGTCCATGAATGCCTTCTGAGCTCCAGACAGGGAGGAAGTTGGGCCAAGACTAAGGGAAAAGTATCCTGTTTGGCAGCTCTGTACTGAGCTCAATAACAAAATAACTCACTTTAATTAGAGAGGGTGGACTGGCGAAATAAGAATTATTACTTTTCTAAAGCCAGGGAATCTGCAGATTTGGAAAGGTGACAATATTTAGTGATTTGGTTACATATATATTAAGAATAATTGTAAATACAAATTATAAATCTTTATTCATAGCTTCATTATCTATTGTTTATATTTTTCCAACATCCCCTAGCTAGATTTCCTCTTTCCAGTCTTTCTGCCTCCCTGATTTGTTCTCCCCCAGACTGATGTTTTCTATACAGGTTTTAATCTAGGTATTGATTCCATGATAATAGATGTCACAAAACTAAGTTAACAGATCTGTTTTTAACATTCTTGTGTTGTCAATAGTGATACACATTATCATAAACCAGTAAACTCAGCTACCATCAATATTAACGGCCTGTGTCAATGTTATGTCTTATTTCACATCTTTATACAAAATACAAATAACCAAATGAGTGAATTGGAACATTGTTATATTAAGTATCTTAAGTCACATTTCCAGAAAGACTTGAAAATGTTTTCTTGCAGAAGGGATGAAGAGTCAGACCTAGAATACAAAAGAAACTTTGTTCAGAATGTAAGATCATGATAGTCCAAAATAGAAACCGCTAAGGAAGGCAGGACTGACTTGGGGGCCCAAATTTGGAAAATATAGAACAGAAGGCTGCAATGTCTTTTGTTTAAAGTTTGAAATGTCTGTAGTCTTTCAGTCCTACCAGCTCTGTAAGTCATTGCTTCCCTTCTTTGGAAACTTGGCCAAGGGATTGGGCCATCATGTCATATAGGACCAAAGTGCTACTGTGTCTGTGTCTACATGGACACACTCATAGCCTACCTGAGTTCCACAGGTAGGCTATACTCACAGGCCCTGGATCTAGGAAAGGAGGGTTAACTTCAAGCCTTGCTGCAAGTGGCTGAAGATAGTTGATATATACCTTGTTTTTAATAAAGTTGGCTGAAAAATGGGACCTAAGTTCTGATTGTACTCAGTAGACATAGCTGTCAGGAGATGGAGGTGATAGAGGCAGGAGAAATAAAGCACTGAGGCACAGGCTTGCTTCCAACCTAGAGAATCAGAGTTTCAACTCTGGGATCTGGAGATCTCAGGGGCTATTATTACTCCTGCGGCTGCTGTTGCTGCGGGTGATAACTAACATATTGAGTACTTTATTGTATGCCAGGCACTGTATTAGGTTGATGCAAATGTAACTGTGGTTTTGGACCGTTAATTTTATTTTATTTTATTTATTTATTTATTTATTTATTTATTTATTTGGACCGTTAATTTTAAATCATTATAACTAGGCTCAAACACATCTTTATTAATCAAATTAGGAACCATTACAATCAACACATTTTTGCCAATGAGAAATCTTTGTTTATTCCTGTAGCATAAAAATCCATGTTTCTGGATTCAGTGAACTCTTAGAAAGCATTTTCTGCCTCCTACTGGTTATGGAAGTGTTTTCCCTGCAAAAAGTTGTTAAGATGCTTGAAGATCTGGTAATTGGTTGGCAAGAGGTCAGGTGAGTATGGTGGATGAGGCCAAACTTTGTAGCCCAATTCAGTCAACTTTTGAAATGTTGGCTGTGCAACGTGCAGTTGGGCATTATTGTGGGGAACTGGGCCCTTTCTGTTGGCCAGTGCTGGCTGCAGGTGTTGCAGTTTTTGGTGCCTCTCATCGATTTGCTGAGCTCACTTCTCAGATGTAATGGTTTCGCAGGATTCGGAAAGCTGTAGTGGATCAGACCGGCAGCAGACCACCGAACAGTGACCACGGCCCTTTTGTTGGTGCAAGTTTGGCTTTGGGAATTGTTCCGGAGCTTCTTCTCAGTCCAGCCACTGAGCTCGTCGTTGCCAGTTGTCATATAACATCCACTTTTCATCGCATGTCACAATCCAGTCAAGAAAGGGTTCATTGTTGTCACGTACAATAAGAGAAGACAACACTTCAAAATGACGATTGTTTTGATTTCTAGTCAGCTCATGAGACACCCACTTATCAAGTTTTTTAACCTTTCCAATTTGCTTCAAGCGCCGAATGACCATAGAATGGTCGACGTGGAGTTCTTCAGCAGCTTCTTGTGTCTCAGTCCTTTATGTGTAAGAGGATCAGCTTTGATGATCCTCTCACTTGGTTGCTGTCAACTTCCAGGGGCCATTCACTGTGCTCCTCGCCTTCAAGGCTCTGGTCTCCCTTGCAAAACCTCCTGAACCGCCACTGCACTGTATGTTCGTTAGCAGTTTCTGGGCCAAATGCATGGCTGATGTTGCAGGTTGTCTCTGCTGCTTCACAACCTGTCTTGAACTCAGATAAGAAAATCACTCAAATTTGCTTTTAGTCTAACGTCATCTCCCTAGTCTAAAATAAATGTAAAATAAACAGTAAGTAATAAGTCACTAGCAAAGAAACATAAAGTGAGAAATGCACATTAAAATGATGCATAACATAGCCACATTTATTTAAGAATGTATTCCAGTATCAAACAGCCAAGTTCAACAGTGCAATTACTTTTGCACCTACCTAATATGTCTAGTTTTATGTCATCCCCCAACATTCCTACAGTGCAGATACTGGTAGGAGTATGTGGAAAAAAAGAAATGGAGCCAGGTAAATAGAGAGATGGCAATGGGATCTTGTACTTTCTGATCATATTTTCGAACATAATAAACACACGAGGAAAATATAAATTTAGTTATTAACCACAAGAATTGAACACCTACAATCTATTGATCATCTTTTATAAAAATACCTAAAATGATGAACTAGAGAACATTTTCAAATAAAGCAATAAAAATGATAGTACTTAAAATAACCAGGGTTTCAGGTTTTCTAGTGCTTATGGTTTATAACAAGCCGTATAAGAATCACATAGTTTTTCATCATGAACACTGAGTCTCTTTCTACCTTCAGAATTCTTTACTTGTAAAAGGTGCTTTTCACGTTGGCCAGTCCTTCATCTCAGACAAATTATTAAGCACCTGGAATTCTTGTCTAGGAGAAATACTGGCTTAGGTTAGCTCTCAGAGTTCATGCTAGCATGGAGTTCCTTGTTACCAATGTGGTTTGGATACCCGTCCTGCATATGCCTGCCTCCTCCTTTCCTTCTCCAATAGGCTCTCAGATGGGGGAAGGTAGCCATATTTAAACAGAACTTCAGTAGCTAGATTGTCATTTTCTGAGGCCACTAGAAATAGCTGTCTCCAACATTCTCTGGAATATCCTGGGAAGTCTTTAAGACTCTCATTTTAGCTCTGATACATGTCTCTCCTAAGCCAAGCTGTGGGCTTTGTTGGTCACTCATGACTAGGAGATGGTTCAGAAACTCAGCTGATTCAGGGGTCATTGTGGGAGGGTGAGGACTTCCTCCACTCTCAGCTTTCTCTGGGCATCTTTGGAATCTCCATCTTGGGTTCAGTATCTTTAGAATTCCTGAGCACTCAGCCATGGCCCCTAAAAAAGAGGCCCTGAATTTAGGCTTTAGCTGCTTCCTTGGACAAGTCTAAGGCCCGTTAGGATTCCTGTTTGGGTTGTAGTCCTGGATCTGTTGGAGGATACCATCAATTTAAGGTGTGGGTGTTTCTAGAAATCCTTGCATTCGCCTGGGGTTTCCTAAACTTGAGTTGCAGCTTAGCAATGGGCATCCTCACCTGGAAAAGCATTTTTGTCATCCTCTAGCTGCCTCTTGTTTTGGAGGATGACCTCATACAGCACAATCCAGCCTTGAGGAGGATAGAATGCCAAGGTGAAGAATCTCTCTGGAAACTGTATAGCACCATCAAAGCTCCCGGGCTTCACACCTAGTGGTGTCACTCCTAGTCTGGCTTTTTCTAAATTATCCTCCACTGTGTAGGTTGTGTAATTTGAAATGCAGAGCTGACCATATCTTTCTTATACTTGAAATCTTTCAGTAGCTCCCATTGTCTGTAGCAGTTATGTTAAGATTGCTGAGTCTGAAAATTCGTATTTTCAACAAGTTTCCCAGGTGCTGCTGTGGCTACTCCTCCTGGGACCACACTTAGAAAACTGACCTATAGGATGAAATCTCCCTCCTTAGCATGATGTAAAGAACTCCCTGAC
The DNA here is from genome assembly GCF_016772045.2 of Ovis aries. Classification (NCBI taxonomy): domain Eukaryota; kingdom Metazoa; phylum Chordata; class Mammalia; order Artiodactyla; family Bovidae; genus Ovis; species Ovis aries. Next base: position 203,888,655 of record NC_056054.1, read on the forward strand.
TTAGGTCCCACCTATCCTTCCATCATGTGCCCTTGGATTTTATGTTACAAAAGACTTGTTCTTATCTTTAATATGTATCAGAATTACTTAATGTGCTTTACCCTTACCACTCTGGCCCTAAATCAGAATGATAGCCCCGAATCAGAATACACAGCCTTGACGTATTCCTTTCCCAATTTGGAACCAGTCTGTTGTTCCACGTCCAGTTCTCTCACTTTCATCAAGAGGCTCTTTAGGTCTTCTTCACTTTTTGCCATAAGAGTGGTGTCATCTGCATATCAGAGGTTATTGATATTTCTCCTGGTAATCTTGATTCCAGCTTGTGATTCATCCAGCCCAGCATTTCTCATGATGTACTCTGCATAGAAGTTAAATAAGCAGGGTGACAATATACAGCCCTGACATACTCCTTTTCCTATTTGGAACCAGTCTATTGTTCCATGTCCAGTTCTAACTGTTGCTTCCTGACCTGCATACAGATTTCTCAAGAGGCAGGTCAGGTGGTCTGTATTCCCATCTCTTTCAGAATTTTCCACAGTTTGTTGTGATCCACAGTCAAAGGCTTTGGCATAGTCAATAAAGCAGAAGTAGATGTTTTTCTGGAACTCTCTTGCTTTTTCCATGATCCAGTGGATGTTGGCAATTTGATCTCTGGTGACTTTTCTAAAACCAGCTTGAACATCTGGAAATTCATAGTTCACATATTGCTGAAGCCTGGCTTGGAGAATTTTGAGCATTACTTTACTAGCGTGTGAGATGAGTGCAATTGTGCAGAAGTTCGAGCATTCTTTGGCATTGCCTTTCTTAGGGATTGGAATGAAAACTGACCTTTTCCAGTCCTGTGGCCATTGCTGAGTTTTCCAAATTTGCTGGCATAATGAATGCAGCACTTTCACAACATCATCTTTTAGGATTTGAAAGAGCTCAACTGGATTTCCATCACCTCCACTAGCTTTGTTCATAGTGATGCTTTCTAAGACCTACTTGACTTCACATTCCAGGATGTCTGGCTCTAGGTGAATGATCACACCATTGTGATTATCTGGGTCGTGAAGATCTTTTTTGTATAGTTCTTCTGTGTATTCTTGCCACCTCTTCTTAATATCTTCTGCTTCTGTTAGGTCCATACCATTTCTGTCCTTTATTGAACCCATCTTTGCATGAAATGTTCCCTTGGTAACTCTAATTTTCTTGAAGAGATCTCTAGTCTTTCCCATTCTATAGTTTTCCTCTTATTTATTTGCATTGATCACTGAGGAAGGCTTTCTTATCTCTCCTTGCTATTCTTTGGAATTCTGCATTCAAATGGGTATATCAACTCATACAACTCAATATCAAAAAACCAAACAACCTGATTTAAAAATGGACAGAAGACCTGAGTAGACATTTTTCCAAAGATATACAGATGGCTAACAGGCATGAAAAGATGTTCAATAAATGTGAGTTAATTATCTGGCCTGGCAGTGCCCCATGAATGGGGACAGAGACACAGGCACCTTTGGCAGATGTAAGAAAGGTGTTTGGACTCCTCATGGGAGTCCTGAGGCCATATCAGAGAAGTTACCTAATGTTCCCGTGATGTAGCTGAGGAGGGGCCTCCACCTTGGGTGCAGTTTGGTGGAGCTGGAGGTTGGCAGAACACCCTGGAGAAGGGAGTTGCAGCAGTCTGCTGCAGGTAGGCTCCAAAGGGCTGGAGCCAGGGCCTGGCTTTTTATTTTTGACTGCCTCCTCAAAGTTTCTAATGAAAGCGACACTCAGAATGGCCTAGCGGGAGCTACCATTTATTGAGTTTGTGCTATGTGCCCTATAATGTGTTATGTACTTTACTTAGTGTTCATATCCTCACAACTGCTTTGAAAGTTTAGCACCATTACTCCCAGTTTTACAGATTAAAAAACTGAAATACAGAGAGGTAGAAAAATCTAAATCTTGCTCAGTGTCCATCTAGGTGAAAATCAGTGGAATCCAGATTCAAACCCAGATTAGTCTAGTTCCATTGTTCTTTCCTTATTCTTTTCATTACTCCATAGCTGGGAAGTCTCATGGACTAGATTATTAGGCCTCTAGGTTTTCAAATATGAAATCACTTGGCCTAGACAATGTTTGGCTCCAGAGGCAGACGGTAGGGACAGGAGCTGTCGTTTTGCAAGTCATATACCAACACCTTTGTTAGTCATTCAATCATGTCCAACTCTTTGTGACACCATGGACTGTAGCTCGCCAGGCTCCTCTGTCCATGGAATTCTCCAGGCAAGAATACTGGAATGACTAGCCATTTCCTTCTCAAGGGTATCTTCCCAACCCAGGGATTGAACCTGTGTCTCCTACATTACAGGCAGATTCTTTACTGTCTGTGCCACCAGGGAAGCCCTACCAGTATCTTTAACCTTAGCATATCCAAAGGGGGATCATGTTGCATGGCTCTCTGATGGCCCCATTCATCTGGGGCCCTTTAGAGACCAGATTTGGGATTATAACTGTAACCTGGCAAGAGCAGAATTGGCTGGTAGGAGGGGAAGTGAGGGCCGCTGTTTTGCAGCCCTGATGGATGGTAATCACATACAGAGGCAATTGGCCAGGGCTAAGGATCCAGGAGTATGGAGGCAGCCAAAACATCCAAACTACAGGGTGAGTCACTAGCTGAAGTCAGGTTGGCTACAATGCCTGGAACAGAAAAAGGGAGGGTTCTGGGACCCCTCAGAGGCAACTGGGAAAAGAGCCCAGGATGACTACTCACCTGTGGCTGCCACTTTACAGGCCTGAACAGTCTTGAAATGTGATAACCCATATTTATCACTTCATATTTCTCCACTTCATTTTTCTCATCTGAAAACAGGGAATTGTGCTTGAAAGTCTATAATTCTTTTCATCTAGTGTCTCCTACTTCAAAGTTGATTTTGCACTCTAGGTGTCAGTCTGCATGATGAAAGGATGCTCTCTAGTATCATATTGGACTTTCTAGCTTCTGTAAGGCTATAAATGCTTTTTTTTAATCCATATTAAAAAAAAATAATTTAATCTGTGTTATTGGCTCCATTTCACAAATGAAGAAATTTAAACTTGGAAGACTAAGCCACCCATGCACTTAATGAAATCAGATTAGAACCCTGGGCTGCCAGATTCCAAAGTCTCTATGCTATACTGTCTTTTTCCCTACTATATAGAAGAGCCAGTGCCAATGAATGATCAAATAAGAGAGTTTATCAAAGGGAGAATCACAGATTGGAAAGGAGGGAAAGGATAGGCTTGAAATGAAGTCTGTGACTTCGTATCCTAGAATGGGTCTTCAGGAAGAAGAGAGAGGCAGAGACAGTAATGAGATAATATACTTGAATGTTGGGTTAATATGGAACCCCCAAAATGTGGAAAACATGGTGAAATGCAGCTTATAATGGTTTAGAGAAAAAGAAAGTGAAAAAAATATGTGCATGATCCACAGGGTAGCAGATGAGTGGACAGGTGAGGAGTTGTTGGCAGAAATAGGCCTTCAAATGCAAGGTGGCCCAGGCAGGACAAGTTGCCTGTCAGCAGGTTTTCCTATAGAGGTCATAAACTATCTTTCAAAGCCTTTCAGAGTTGCCCATAACAAGAGGAAAGTCATTAGCCCAGAGGGTGCTTATCATATGATTCTGTTATTGATGGGACAGAGAAACAGCTACCACATTTGTTAATGTTCTGGGAGCTCTGTGATCTCAAAGTTTCTGTCTGATTATCCATTGTGTGCTAAGATAATGTGTTCAGATTTTGATTTTGAAAGAAATAAAATCACTATAATTGCATCATACCTTCTCTTACTGAAAGGTGATATGACATCTTAATCCATATGTCAAAAAAGATAAAGTGCATATTTTCTATTCAGATGGAACATAAAGTTATGTAATGGAAAAAAATGTGAAGAAAATAAGTAGAGAAATATGTACCATGAAGATAGGTGGAAAAACCAAAATGATGCAAGTGGATCTGACGTAATTTCTGAATCTCTTGAAATCTGGGTAAGTGAGCTACTCTGCAAAGTCAAGTATGAATCTCCATGTGAGGTGACTGTCTCAGGATAGGGCACAAGAGTGGAACATCCCAAAGTATCTGGCAATGGACATCAGCAGCAAAAAGCTAAATCTGTAGAGAATATAAAGGGAAGAGGGATTGCCCAGATCAGATTTGGGGAAATATGTGCTTCAGAAAGCAGTGGAGGAAGTACATAGTGAACTTGGGTGTTATGTGGGTGGGGGAGGGAGGGGTGAGCAGTCAAAAAGACTGAGGGAGGGAGTAAAAGGAAATTGAAAAGCAGGTTTGTCTTAGGGACCTTTATCAGGGACTTCCTCTTCCTGGTTTTAAAAATATGTATTTTATTCATTATTTATTTGGCTGCACCAGGTCTTCATTGAGGCACGTGGGATCTTTCAGTCACATCATGCGAGTTCTTAGTCATTGAACTACACGGAAGCCCCACTTTTCCTGTTTTAATTCTCCTATAGTGTTAGCTGATGAAGACTTTCAGTGTGTTGAAGTCTCAACAGGAGACTCTTAGAGAACCTGTCTAGTTTCATCAGTCCAGAGGGCTATGTGGCAGAGGCTCAGTCCTGGGTCTCTAGCTAGCTGCCTCTGTTCACACTGCAGCTCTGTCACCTGCCTAGCCGTGGGAACTTGGGAGATAGTGGCCATCACTGCACTCTGTACTTCATCTTCTCATTTATCTTATCTCATTTATTTGAATATATAAAATGGGGATAGTAATACAAAAACAACAGTTTTAAAACCTAAAGAGTTTTGAAAACCAAATTATTTTTTATAAATCATTTAGTGGCAAAACCTGACCTGAACTGATGTGGGGTTGTCCTTAATTTCATTTTTGCTACCAAGTGTGAATATTCATAGATTTCACTGCAGAAATATTGTGTTTGACTAGAGAGTGCAAAAGTTGGCTTAAAGCTCAACATTCAGAAAATGAAGATCATGGCATCTGGTCCCATCACTTCATGGGAAATAGATGGGAAACAGTGGAAATAGTGTCAGACTTTATTTTTTTGGGCTCCAAATCACTGCAGATGGTGACTGCAGCCATGAAATTAAAAGATGCTTACTCCTTGGAAGGAAAGTTATGACCAACCTAGATAGCATGTTGAAAAGCAGAGACATTACTTTGCCAACAAAGGTCTGTCTAGTCAAGGCTATGGTTTTTCCTGTGGTCATGTATGGATGTGAGACTTGGATTATGAAGAAAGCTGAGCGCCAAAGAACTGATGCTTTTGAACTGTGGTGCTGGAGAAGACTCTTGAGAGTCCCTTGGACTGCAAGGAGATCCAACCAGTCCATTCTAAAGGAAATCAGTCCTGGGTGTTCATTGGAAGGAGTGATGCTAAAGTTGAAACTCCAATACTTCGTTCGGCCACCTCATGCGAAGAGTTGACTCATTGGAAAAGACTCTGATGCTGGGAGGGGTTGGGGGCAGGAGGAGAAGGGGATGACAGGCTGAGATGGCTGATGGCATCACCGACTCAATGGATGTGAGTTTGAGTGAACTCTGGGAGTTGGTGCTGGACAGGGAGGCCTGGTGTGCTGCGATTCATGGGGTCACAAAGAGGCGGACACGACTGAGCGACTGAACTGTACTGAAACTGAACTGAACTGATGACCTGGGAAATTTAGGGTTCAGATAGAAAGTAGTAGAATAAACTAAGGAAAAGAAATGCTTGCTAAAAATGAAAGATTGTGTTCAAGTTGTAATTAAGTTGCTCCCAAATCTGTGCTTTTCTGAACCTGCTGTCCCGCAAATCATACCACAGCTCTGGTGTAGAGTGATACAGTGGGGTCTCCACTTCCCCTAAGAAGCTATTGGAGGCGACTTCCCAGGTGATCCAGTGGCTGAGACTGCACTCCCTGATCAGGGAACTAGATCCTACGTATCACAACTAAGAGTTTGTATGCTGCAACTAAAAGACCTGTCACAGGCAAATAATAATGTTTCCAAAAAAAAAAAAAAAAAGCTATTGGAAATAATGGGCCAAGACACTAAGACTTTCAAAATGAAAAGGCAAGTGTTTGGAAGGGAAATTTTCCAGTTCATGTGGGGTCATTTGTGTTACTCCCAAGTAAAGCAGATGCCATTTTCAAATGTGCTCTCCTTAGCCCAGTGTTCTTTTCTTAGCATGATTAAGGACAGATCAACTCTGATTGCAGTTAGCAGAATTTGGGATTATGTTAACACTCTTAGCCCTTAATGATGAATGAGTCACATGTCAGGCTGTGACAAAAGGCTTCACTCTATAAACAAGGGCTGCCTGGTTCTGGCACATCATTAATTGCAGAAGCTTAAATCCAGGATAACTGGATTTAGGAGGTTAGTCCATTTTATAATTCCTCGTAATAGATTTTGGCCCCTTCTCTACCATTTCCCTGCTTTCACATGTTATCTAGTAGAGTTGAAAAAAAAAAAAAAGAATATCCTTCTTACTTTGGTAGTGAGAAGTTTCTACAAGAAGTCTCTCAACCTCAAAGTTTTCAAACTACAATATAATGCAGAGAAGAGCCAATGCTTTCTGCAAATGGGGTTTATTGGAGGAAATTCGATCAAGGAAGTATTCTAAGAACCTGAATCCTAAGGAGCCAGAAAGGCAGGACTCACCGGAGGGCTGAGGGTAGCTGATGGCATGCCAGAGCAAGGACTTGACTTGGAAGGGCTTAGGAAACCATCCAGATCTGGTCTGAAACTGTAGAGGAACTGGGATGAAAACAAGGTTGTTGCCAGAGCTGTAAGGTGGGATTTGGGCAGGGATGAGAGCCTGGCTGGTTTCAGGGGGCGAGAGAAGCTCTGGCCTGGAATTCGCAGGTAGGTATCTGCTTAGGTGTTCCAGAGGATGATGACTGTGACAACGGAGGTGGCCATGAAGAGCAGGTAGAGACAGAAGAGCAGGGTGTCCATCATGTGGCTTAATCGCACCCACAGACGGACCAAGTGCAGCTTCTGAGCCTCGTCTTCCTGCTGGTTCCTCACTGAGCCAGGGCACCCATTTAGCTCTGTCTCTCTGGGATGTGGCACCTTCCCCACCAACTCCATGGGCTCCTTCACACCTACAGCGAGACAGACTCAGATTTGGGCCACCAAGGTCAGCTGGGAAGTTATGTGGGGAGGGAAGGAGGTGGGAGCAGAGAAGTGGAGGTAATGGAAGAGGAAGCCTGGGCAGTGCTGACATCCCTCACCAGGCAGGTGGGCAAGGCCTGTGTTTCCCTTCTGGGGCACAGCAGGGCAGCATGTCCTTGGGCTGGTGCAGTGTAGAAGCAGGGAGTGGAGCCAACGAGGCATGGGTGGGGGCTGGGTGGTGGCCAGGTGCAGCAGGTAGGAGATGAAGATGGTCTCCAGCAGGCTGAGCACCATCAGGGACAGACACAGGGCAAAATAGACATCTGGAGGGAACTGGGCCTGCCTGAGGGTTAGAGGCACCAGCCAGGACTTTTTATTTTCTCCTTCCCCAGAAAAGAGGCCCTTTTCCAGGATCTCTTTTCGCTCTGACCTGATTCATGGGTCTGTGCCATGCCCCACCCTACTTTTCTTCTCCTAAAGGCAACAGGGGCCATACTGGTGAGGGAGGTGCTACTGGAGGGGAGTAAGTCATTCATCATGAGCAGGAAGACGTTGTAGCCCAGCAAGAGTGTCATCTTGAATGAGGCATGGTTCTCACTTTCTACTGGCAGGTAGAAGCTGAGGGCTTTGATGGTGAACAGAAAGCTGCTGTGCACCAGGAGGTTTATGACATAGAGGGTGGGCCTGCGCCTGATGGCCACCTGGTAGGGAGGAGAGAGGGAGGCAGTTGAGGAGAAGGCTGGGAGGCTGCCAATCCAGGTAAGAGCAAGAATTTAGATTTGTCCCAGATCAAACTTTCTATTAAGGAAATGTTACCTCAAGTCCCTTTGTCTGTTCTCCCTCTCCAGCAAAGTCATCTTAATCACCACATTGTCTTTCCATGGTTAATTCTACCATGCTGCTTACCGTTGAAATATATTTCATTCCTTCTTGGCCCATGTGTCAATTTTCTCCACCTAATTTTTTTATTCCTGCCAATGTGCTCTCAGCAGAATTGAGGGACCAAATTCTTAGGTATTGTGTGCATTGTATTTCTGCTTGCTTTCCTCATCAAGGTGTAATCTCTAGTGCCTTTGCTGGTAGACGTTTAAAACCAGTGGGAGAGAAAGCAAGACAGAGCAGACATTTTGGGATCACCAGGATTTGGAATCATAATATCCCTAAGACAGTGTTTCATAACTTTTCCACCCCTTCTTTTTAAAAATAAATATAAAGATTCCTATCCTCCCAAAAGTTCAAATAGCCCTGGCAGCCAGTGAGGGACTAGGGGACATGGAGTGGAGGTTCATGCTCATTGTAAATCACTGCGGTGGGAGCTTTGTTTCTTCCTCAGGGAGGATCCATTCAGTCAACATTTCCTGAGTGCCAGGTACTGTTTTAGGTACAGAAGATTTTTCAGTGAAAAGAGTGATAGCAACCTCTGCCTCCATGGAGCATGTTTTCTTGTGGGAGAGCTTACATTCTAGTGGAGGACATGAGCTATGCATGTAGAAGAAGATCCCACCCAGGGCCCCCGAACTCATATAGAAGACGATTTGGTCCTAGCCATTGGTGCCCGCAGTCATCTTCATCATTTGATGGATACTCTGAAGTACCCACTCCCCCTTGCTCCAAACGACGTTCTGTGTTGTTTCCAAAATCTCCTGCACATCCTGCTCCATGCCCAGGACCATCTTTTCCACTGCAAAGGAGACCCAGGCAATTCAGCCTTCCCCAAGCCTCCCAACCCCTTTGCCCAGACTGTTGAATTCCTTACCACTTAGCTTCCACACCCCTTTCAGTGAGATTCACTCACTCTTCCAAGCTTTCTGTCCTCTTCTTCTCAAACCCTTTCTTTCTCTTTCAGCATGTGATTCTCACTTACCTGTGTAGATGAAAGAGCTGAAGGTGAGGGTGCAATTCTGTTCATCAAAGGGGAAATAGAAGATGTCCAGGTTGCAGATGCTTGTTACCCGCATTGGCTTACTGTATTTGATGTGACCATTACTGTTGACGTAAGCCATGAGACCTGGCGGAGTCTGATCTGTATCCATGCTGAGTGTGAAAAGGACAGAGAGGTAAAAGCTGTGGGCTCCCCATCAGACCTGGCTCTCATCCTCTCCCAGGCTGCCCATTTCTGTGCTCCAGCCCCACTTATCTGACCTCCCCCTTCTACCTATCTGCGTGTTCTGAGGGTTTCAGATGCTGCTTCTTTCTGGTTGAGTCTGTGCTTGGCCCCCATTGGTTACATCATGCTCTTCCCTGGAAATATGGTCTCCTTCTTGCTTTTTTAAGCCCTGACACTCACAGCTCCTCAGTGAAGGTATCTGGAAGCCACAGGTTCTTACTTTCCATGTCCAGCTTCCTGATGCCCCCACATTCCTCTGGGTTCCCGGTGATGAATGGATTGTACCGGATCTAGAGAACACCATGGTATGGGATAAACAGGAGATGGGAACTGGCTTTAGTCTTCCTCTGTCTCTTCCACTCCACATTCCTTTCTTTACTCATTTCTTTGCTCTCCCACTGCACCTCTGGTTACAACTGTCACACTGTCACTGGCAAACTTGTTCTGCTTTCACTTCTTCCTCAGTGCTCTCTGGGGAGACCTGGAGCTTGGCTTTGGATTCCCTGGGATGGAGCCACTGAAGTATTGGCTTCCATGATCTTGGTTTATGCCACTTGCTTCCTGAGCCCTGTCTCTGCCCTCCTTAAACTGGCAAAATAAATCAGAAAATTTTATATTTTCATTATTGGTCCGGCTGTTTGAACTTGTTGAATCTGTGGATATTCTCAGCTTTATCCATTTTAATCCTCAAAGTTGGACCTTGCAGTGGGAAAAGGGAGGTACTATAGCAAAGGGGAAACTGAGTCCATCATACCATATTTAGCCACAGAAATGATGTCCTCAACTGAAGCTGTGCATCCTGGAAAAACAGTTTTCATCTGAGATCATTAACTTAATGAAGTGAAATCCAATGACACCACCCACCTCATAATCACTTCCAAGGCTGTTCTGTATGGCAATTATGAGTTTTAATCATAAACCACTAAAAAATGTAGGTCATATAATCCAGGGTCCATGAGAAATGCAAGTGAAAACACCAGTATGAGAGTAGTCCATTGGGATTATGTTTCTTGTGGTGTATCCCCCAAAAGGGAGAGCTTTTATCTGCATTGTATCATTGTAGCATTCCCTGTCATGCCTCCCTATCCCATAGACTGAGCTCTTAACTTACAAAATCCAGTCAGTGCACCCACTGCTCATCACAAGATCATTACAGAGTTGGGTCAGGACTTACTACTTCCAGGATGGCAGACAGAGTGAAGGAGATGTTAACACGAATGGGGATGCTGATATTGGTGGCTGGACGGAAGGCCCTTCTGGCAAACGCTGCTTGGAAGGCAGCAGGATCCACCCCATGCTGGTCAAAGCCTGAGCAATTGATGGTGAATGTATCTCCTCTCCCTGTAGAGAGAAGGAACTATGAGAAGAGTGCCAGGGCTGGGGTGTAGGGAATGTTTCTGCACAGAGAGACAGCAGGGGTTATGGAAGAAACAGGTAGACTCCTACTGCTTGGACTAGGCAGTGTGGGCTAGCCTGGAATAGCAGGCAAATGGTGGAAGTTGATGAGGTGAGCTGAGTCAGAGCCCCATTCTCAATTCCATTCTCTCTCTCTCCATGCAAAACTTGTCTACATGTGTATGCAAACAGCCCTGAGCCCCACTTTTTAGTGTCCTGCTATGTTCTTAACAATCTCACCACAAACCTCTGTCCTTGAGCCATTTGGGTGAATGTCACTGACAGATTTTGCAATCACATTTCTCCTCTTCACTATACAGGGCATAGATGGTCATGAATTAATAATGAGAGAAATAATCAGGTGGGTAGTGAGAAATCCGGAGAAGGCAATGGCACCCCACTCCAGTACTCTTGCCTGGGAAATCCCATGGATGGAGGAGCCTGGTAGGCTGCAGTCTGTGGGGTCACTAAGAGTCGGACACGACTGAGTGCTTTCCCTTTCACTTTTCACTTTCATGCATTGGAGAAGGAAATGGCAACCCACTCCAGTGTTCTTGCCTGGAGAATCCCAGGGACAGGGGAGCCTGGTGGGCTTCCGTCTATGGAGTCACACAGAGTTGGACATGACTGTAGTGACTTAGCAGCAGCAGCAGCAGCAGCAGTGAGAAATCCATCCGTGGGACCTTAAGGAAGGAACTCAGTTTTCAATTTAATAATTGTATGTCTTTGCTTTGTGCTGTGATTGTTCTCTTCTAAAACTCAGGACTCATCACCACTGAGACTATCTTATAAACAGTTCCTTGATACACCTCTTATACCCAATCCTTTTTTAATCGTACTTTGTGGGGCAGAAACAAAGAATGTATGTAGTAGCATCTCCTGGTCGAGTCTGTTTTTGTCTGTCTCTAATTTTGTGCTATACCTCATTGCTTAATCTCAATAATGAACAAGAAATTACTCTAGACTGGGAAATTATACTGAAAAGTTGTACTGAAAAGTCACAACAGAACTTTTCATCTACCTCAATTCCCTTGGCATCTTTCCTTTTCATTTGCTTAAGAGAAATAAGGCTTCCCCAGTGGCTCAGCAATAAAGAATCTACCTGCCAATGCAGGAGATCTGGGCACTCAGGTCCGATCCCTGGGTCGGGAAGATCCCTTGGAGAAGGGAATGGCAACCCACTCCAGTATTCTTGCCTAGAGAATCCCACAGACGGAGGAGCCTGGTGGGCTACATTCCGTGGGGTTCCAAAAGAGTTGGACACAACTGAGGGACTAAACAACAACAACAAAGAGAAATAAGGAAGAGTTTTCTTCTCTCAACAGCAGTTGATACCCAGAAACCGTGGGGTAGATTATATGCCTGGAAAGAGAATGACATGGAGAAAGGAAAGAGGCCCATGGAAGCATGGGGAGTGGAGAAGTAGCTTAAGAGAAAAGCCAGCTAACACTTAGGACCCTAGAAAGTGCTATACCAAACTGTCAGTGTCATGAATTTCCGTTTTTCCAAAATGAACACCCATTTGTTAACTAGAAATAAAAAGAATTAGCCTGGTTTCTCTGTTCCCAGACTTTATATGGATGCTGTGCTCTTGTTCTTGTCCCATCTTACCTTAAAGCGGCAGGTACAGGATGAGGCAGAGGAGGAATCCTTCCCAACCTCGTTCCGTCTTCCTCTCCTTGGCTCTTCTCTGGGGACTTAGTGATGATGTTAATCTTAAAAGACCATAGGCCACACCTCACGCCCTAGCTTTGAATAATTCCGGTGTCAGGTGTCAATAGCCATCTCTCTAACACCCCCCAGTGACAACAGAATCTCATAGAGAACTCCCCTACCCAGTGCCCTAACTAGACCTGAACCTGGTCTCTTAAAGTCATCTGACAAACCAGTTTGGAGAGGAGGAATAAAAAATATTTTGTCAGTGCAGCAGTGCTAATGGCCTCCTCATACTTTAGAATCACTCTGGCATATAGGGCACCATGGGAAAGGCACAGAATGCCTGCTGTTTCCTTCAAGTAGCACACACACTTGTTTTAACCCTGCTGCCATCTTTCCCCCCAAAATGGCGGGGGGCATCTTCTTTTATATAATCAACATCAGACTCAGAGGTTTTATATATGACTTCTGTACTGGCAAGTCTTAACTTTTGACTTTTTGAGTGTGTCAGAAGCAGTTTGGACTGGAGGAGGAGTGGGTGGAGGGGAGATGGCAGGGTTTTCAGCGGAAGTTGATTTGTAAGGTCATGACCAATCTGCGTACAAATTCATGTTGCTTTTGGACCCGCTGGTGTTTTTAGGAAATTTATTAGTTGTTAACATTTTAAAAATTGGGAGATTTCGTGTAAAAACTGTGTTTCTGGCCTCATTTGAAAAATAAGATCAAGCAATACTGGGCTCACATTTTTACTATACACAATGCTTTCTGCCAGAGCTGCAAAGTGGTTAACTCTTTGGATGAAGAATATTCTCTCTAGATCATCACAGTGTCTGTCACCAACTATTGTCTTATTCCTGACCAGCTCCCCTCACTTATGTTACCTCCTTGGCCTCAGCAGGTGTTCAAGTTTGCCTTTGAGTGTTAAGATTAATTTTCTTGTTTGATTCTTAAAGAGCCTTAGGAAGTAATTTCAAAGTACCAGGCCATGCCTAGATGATCACGGTCTTGTCAGATTCAGTTCAGTTTAGTCACTCAGTCATGTCCGACTCTTTGCAACCCCATGAATCGCAGCACACCAGGCCTCCCTGTCCATGACCAACTCCCGGAGTTCACTCAGACTCACTTCTATCGAGTCAGTGATGCCATCCAGCCATCTCATCCTCTGTCGTCCCCTTCTCCTCCTGTCCCCAATCCCTCCCAGCATCAAAGTCTTTTCCAATGAGTCAACTCTTCACATGAGGTGGCCAAAGTACTGGAGTTTCAGCTTTAGCATCATTCCTTCCAAAGAAATCCAAGGGTTGATCTCCTTCAGAATGGACTGGTTGGATCTCCTTGCAAGAATGTGCAAATATTTGGTTCCTGGTAGAAGCCAGACATATGCGTACATGGGCCAAAGTCATCAGTGGTTTCACCTGTTATTCTAGAGTGATTTCTATTAGGGAAAGCTCTAGGGAACCAAGGGAGATGATGCTTCAGGGAAGAAGCTTTTCAGGCTAGTTAGTATGAGATAGTAACAAAGGTCTAAGACCAAATCCTATTAGAATCATGTCACCCTCTCTCTGCCTCCTCTCTAAGGTTGAGAGGATAAAACCTGTCTTGCAGGAGTTTTATGTGGCTGGAGATAATATGTATACACTGCCTGTCCCATCCTAACCAGCTAATGAATTGGAGCAGCAATAAACAGTGAAAGTGGCAGTAAGAGTAGTTGTTATTGTTATCCTCGATGTCTTAAGATTATTTAGGTTGCTTCAGCCTGCATGGAATCTTCTGGACTTAAAATGTCTGAGTTGACTGAATCAACCTCAGTTCCCATGAGCAAGAGTGTTTCCTCTCAGCTTCACTCAGCTGAATGCTGACAAGGACAATCCCTCCATTCTCCTCAGCATCACTCTTCATCTTTTGAGACTTCTTTCCCCTTTAGGAAGTTTATTTACTTATTTTTTCTTTTATAAAAAGATGAGTTTGGACCATCATCTCTCAAAGCATTTTCTGCAGAACTCTAGTTCTATGGAATGTTCAGTGCTTTTCTGAAAAATCATTTTTCATTGTTCAAGTTCAAATAACTCTGAGAAATGATGAATTAAACAAGGAGAATCAGGTATTATTACTGTAGGATTTCTCAGAGTATTTAACTAAAATGTTAATGTGACTTGAAAATGTCATGTATATGATTTCCCACATGTAGTTAACTTTTGGAAATTTCTTTTTCTCAGACTAACTTCAGAACTAGTACTCCATGAATATTTTTGGGAAAACACTGCTTTAGGTAAATAGAGTAAATCTAGAAGAAAGAAAACTTGAAAAAAATTTGTCTTAGATTTCCTGCAGATAGAATGTAGAATGCTGTAGCTTAGGTAAAAATCAAGACATTTAAAAAATAAATGAGGTAAGTGGTTTTTTTTTTTTTTAGATAAGTATTTTAAACCTGAAGTTTGATTAGAACCATGAGAACCCACAAACAAATAGGAGATAAAAGAAGTATCGATTTCAAGCTGTTTCTGAATCCCTGAGCAATATAAACTTAGACTGCCTCAAGGAGGAATCTTCTTTTCTCTCTTTTTCTTTAGATCAGTGACCTACCAGCCAGAAGCCATGTGTCATCCACCTAGATCTAATTTTAGGATGAGAATTTAAAAACATGCTTTGGTATTGTTACCTCTCAAATATACTTAGAAAAAAAACATTTTAGGAGCTGAAGAACAGTGTTGGTTTTTCTCATTGGTTGTCTTGCAGTCAATAGTGGGTATAATTTATGCTTTAAGAGTACATATTTTTCCCTTATGGAATTCAATAAGTGAATTATTTTGAATAAAAAATAAACACAGCCTGCATCAGCTTAAAATTTTCCTGACATTCATGCCAGAAATGTTATTACCAAGGTAGACCATAGATATTTATCACTTCGTCTGATCAAAAGCCCATATTTATAAAACATCACACCTGAGAAGCTTTTTGGAATGACTGGGAGTGACCATTCTTCCAGTCTGTCTAGGCCTGTCCTAGTAAGAAGGCTCCATCGTAGCTGGACTGTTGGTTCTGGCTTCTCTGGCTTAGGGGGACCCTGTTGCCTCTCAGTTGTGACCTAACGGGTTTCCAGTCCAATACTTCGTGATGTGGGAGAATCCTTCATGCGTATATTACTGTTAGAGATGTTAGATATACTGAATCCATTTATTGGCTTGAGTAAGTAATCCTTACTTGTCATTCTGGGAGGAGTAAAATTCTAAGGCCTGTAAAATCCTACACTGTGATGTTGGTTATTTTAACTGAGTAGATTTATGTGGATGTTCTGGGTGGTGGCAACAGCTAGAGTAAAAACATGGAAGCTTTAGTGTTGAGAGGACCTCAGATTTGAGTAGAAGAGTGACAGGAAATGAAGCTGTGGTATTATGTGGGGCCAGATCACAGAACGTCTTGTATACCAAGCTAAAGTTTGGTTTAATTGCATAGCCCAGGATTTCCCAAACTTGAATAAAGTTCAGATCTCTTTTAAGTGAAATAATTCTCCTAAACCCCTGATATTGACTTCAATTATTTATATTATAATATTACTTAATATGTATCTTCATAAAACCATGTATAATGTCCTTATGCTCATAGTTCTTATACCACTATAAAATTAAAATAAATTTATAAATTACTACATACAAGACTACAGAATCAACACATCACTAGTTTAATGAGGTAGATAATATTGTTTTATTAATATTAGATAATTGCTGTCATTTTTTTCCTCTTAATAATGAAGAGCTAGTTTTTAGAATACCTGTCTGTTATTTTGTTGAGCCAGTTTGATAATTCATCTCAGTATGCTGCTGCTAAGTCACTTCAGTCGTGTCCGACTCTTTGCGACCCCATAGATGGCAGCCTACCAGGCTCCCCCGTCCCTGGGATTCTCCAGGCAAGAACACTGGAGTGGGTTGCCATTTCCTTCTCCAATGCATGAAAGTGAAAAGTGAAAGTGAAGTTGCTCAGTTGTGTCCGACTCTTAGCGACCCCATGGACTGCAGCCTACCAGGCTCCTCCATCCATGGGATTTTCCAGGCAAGAGTGCTGGAGTGGGGTGCCATTGCTTTCTCCGATAGTAGTTCTTAAACCTTTTTTAAAAAAGTAATCATTCATTTCATTCTAACTACTCCCCCTAGTTGGGAAGTTATTACTGCAAAGGTGGGGAGTGTGTAATTCTTTCCTACATAAAGTGAATATGGGATATGATTTATCATAACATGCCTATACTGCTGTATACTGTGTGAACACTCAGCTTCTCCCACACAGTTCTCTATTAAAAATTCTGTGAAACCTTTGTCTGTAAAACATGTTATGACGTCATTTGGCTTTCATTCAGTATTGTTTACGTTTTAAATCCTCTTCTCTTCTTTCCTAATTTGCCTGAGACCATTAAAGGCACATTATTCTGTTGTACTGTATTGTTTCCATGATCATGATGTTAAATAAAAGATTCTGTTTATTAACTAGTCTTTAAAAATATTTATATTTGGCTGCACCAGGTCTTATGTTAGTTGCAGCATGCAGAATCCTTGATCTTTGTTGTGGCATGTGGAATCTTTAGTTGTGACATGTAGGACCTAGTTCCCTGACCAAGGATTGAACCTGGGCTCCCTGCATTGGGAGCTCAGAGTCTTAGCCACTGGACCACCAGGGAAGTCCTAACTAATTTTTTTTTTTAAATCTAATTCTATGAAAATTGTAAAATTGATCTGCAAATGAGAAATTTCGTTTTATAATTGGCAGAAGAATTCAACACGAGTGCCACAGCAGATGTGGGTGATCACTCTTGACATTAGCTCCTGACAAGCTAGCTAGGGGAGGGTGTTGGGGGATTGCTGCAGTAGAGCATTTCTTATGTCACTGAATGGCACTACCATCCATCAAGTTCTGCAACCAGAAACCAAGGTGTTACCCACCACACCTCTCTTTCTCATCCTGCTGTATCTAATCCATCAACAAGGTTTGTCAATTTTACCTCTTAAATTTTTCTCATGAGTCTGTCCACGTCTCTGCATCTTTTCCACCACAATTCTAGTCCAAACCACCATCCTGGATGACAACAGTCACTCCTAGTTAGAAACTTATCTTCCATTCTAAGCTATCTAATTCTTCCTCCAGTCTGCTGGCCTCAGAGACATTTTCAAAATGTAAATTTGATTTCTCAACCCTTAACCTATTCACTTTTTAAAACCTTGCAGTGGTTGGCTTCTGCTGTTACTCTAAAGACCTTTAGCATGGTCTACCTCTGGAGACCTTCCCTTCCTTCTCCCACCACCTGGCCCTTGTTAAAGTTCCCTCTGCTTGGAGTGCTCTCTTCTCTGCCCCCTTCTACCATCTTCACTACTAGCTCCTACTGCTTTACTAATAGCTCCTAGTCTTCTTCAGATGTAACATGAACCTTTCTTTCCCAGTACACAGCACAGTTACAGTTTAAATTTGGATTGATATTTATCTGACTCTAAACCAATGAGGTCAGGAAGCTTGTCTATTTTGCTTTCATTGTATCTCCATCAAATATTGAATAAATGAGTAGACTAGGTACATTACATAATATAAATATATTTAAAGATGTATACAATTCTGTATTGGAACATAGATTCTCTAGCTCCTTGCTTGAAGGTTGGAGAGTATCATCCCCTGAAACACTTCAAAACACAAATACACTTTGAGAAGGGGATGCTTTGCAATCAATACCATGTAAATAAGTTAAGTCTTTGGCCCAAGCTATCCTTGGACAAGCCAAAGTAGTTGGTACCTTAATGTATTGAAGCTTTGATCCAGGGTTGTATAGTGTTCATCTCTCTATATATTTTTTAAACCTGCATAAACAAACCAACATACTTAAAGTATTTCAGGGAGATTTTTTGAGGCTTTTTATTTTATATGAAGGTATCAGATATGCACTTTTGGGTACTACAGTGTTTTAAGCAGGGTCAGAAGTACTAGTATGCCTTGGAGAGGTGGCTTGAGGTGTGTTGAGAAAGAAGTTTTCTTCTCCCACTGGATGGCCAGAGGTGCTTAAAGAATTCTCAATAGATACATGTTTATATATCTATAACTTTATATATCTATATGTATACAAACCCTCAATATTTTTCTGATAAACTGCATATATCCTTATCGAGAGGAGAAATTATTTATTCCTATGATACTAAAACTTTTTTATTATGACATACTTACAGGTTACCAAAAAGTACAGCAAATGATTTTAGAAGCAACCCACTGTGAAGCTTTGTTAAATTTTAACATTTATAAATCATTTTTAAAAATTGATGTATAGTTGATTTACAATGTTGTGTTAGTTTCTGGTGTACAGCAAAGTGATTCAACCATATTATATATATATAATATGTATAAATAGATATGTGTTCTTTTTCAGATTCCTTTCTATTATAGGTTATTATAAAATATTGAATATAGTTGCCTGGGCTTCCCTGGTGGTTCAGTTGGTAAAGAATCTGCCTGCAATGCAGGAGACCCGGGTTCGATCCCTGCATTGGGAGGATCCCCTGGAGAAGGGAATGGTTACCCACTCTAGTATTCTTATCTGGAGAATCCATGGACTGAGGATCCTGGCGGGCTACAGTCCATAGAGTCACAAAGAGTCAGACACAACTGAAGCGACTGAGCAAGCAGCACTCATAGTTGCCTGTGCTATACAGTAGGTCCTCTTTGCTTATCTGTTATATATATATTAATATGTATCAGTTAATCTCAAACTCCTGATTGTTTAGCAGTTAATCCCTCCCCCAACCTTTCCCCTTTGGTAATCATAAATTTGTTTTCTATATCTGAGAGGCTGATCCTGCTTTGTAAATAAGTTCATTTGTATCATTTTTTAAGATTCCACACATCAGTGATATCATATGGTATTGGTCTTTTTTTTTTTTTTTTTTGGTATTGGTCTTTCTCTTACTTACTTCACTTAGTATGATAGTCTCTAGGTCCATCCAAGTCATTTCTTGAAGAAATAAAATATTACAGGACAGATGAAGCCCCTTGTGTATCCCTCTCTGTTCTCACTACCCCCCAACAGTAATTGGACCTCGAATCTGTTCTTTTTCCTGCTGAAGCCTGGCTTTACATTTTTAAATATACATCTTCATCTATAAACAACATATAGTTTTACATGTTTACAAAATTAATAGAAATTAATTAAGGATGGGATGTTTAGATAGCATCACTGACTCAATGGACATGATTTCGAGCAAACTCAGGGAGATACTGGAGGACAGAGGAACCTGGTGTGCTGCAGCCCATGGGGTCACAAAAAGTGGGACACAACTTAGCAACTGAACAACACAATAGCGATGAATACAAATGAGGTCATACAATTTGAGTCTTTTTGTAACTTAATTTTATTTATTTATTTTTGGCTGTGCTGGGTGTTTGTTGCTGCTCCGGCTTTTCTCTAGTTGCGGCGAGCAAGGGCTACTCTCCAGGGCTTCTCGTTGCGGTAACTTCTGTTGTGGAGCACGGGCTCTAGGGTGTGTGAACTTCAGTAGTCGTGGCAGGTGGGCTCAGTACTTGTTGCTCCCGAGCTCTAGAGCACAGGCTCAATAGCTGTGGTACACAGGCTTAGTTGCTCCACTGCATGTGGGATCTTCCCAGACCAGTAATTGAACCCATGTCTTGTGCATTGGCAGGCAGATTGTTTACCACTGAGCCATCATGGAAACCCTTTGTAACTTATTTTTGCTTAACATTTTTTTTGAGGTCTATACATATTGATAACATTTTAACTCTTGTTCTTTAACTGTTGTATAATACTCTATTGTACAAATATCATAATCTTGTTCTCTTGTTAATGAAATTTAGATTATTTTCTCTATTATAGAAAATGCACAAGGAACATACCTCCTTGTGTGAGAGACCCTTTAGGGCAGCTTTTCTCAGATGATAGTATTAAGCCATAACACCTGAAGGTATTCACTGTGTATAAAGAATTAAGTTCTAGGCATCTAGAATTAGTGTGCCCTGTGTAGTTGCTCAGTTGTGTCTGACTCTTTGTGACCCCATGGACTGTAGCCCACCAGCCGCCTCCATCCATGGAGATTCTCCAGGCAAGAATACTGGAGTGGGTTGCCATGTCCTCCTCCAGGGACTCTTCCCAACCCAGGGATCAACCCAGGTCTCCTGCATTGCAGGAGGATTCTTTACCATCTGAGCCACCAGGGAAGCCCAGAATGAGTTCAGCTATGTGTTATCCTTGGGAGAATTGAGAAAATAGTCACTCATAATTTTGTGTAGGGTTTGATTCATTTGCAGAAGCTCTGATTGAGAATGACTACTATAGAGCATATATGTAGAAATAGAATAGCTAGGTTCAGGGTAGGCATATGTGATAGAACATTAGCTTTCACCAAAATCTGTTCTTTCCTTCTTCCATTGTGACAGAATTGTAGATGGCTCCTAGCTGTCTCATTGAGAACTGCATTTTCTTGCTTCCTTCTCAGTTAGATGCAACCGTATGACTAAATTGTTACCAATAGAATGTGAGTGGAAATGAGAGATGTTGCTTCTTGGCTGATGCCTTAAGGCCAAGTCACACCTCCTCACACTCCATTTTTCTTTCCCTCCACTTGGGTGACTGGTGGTGGCAATTAGTAGAGCAACTTTGGAAGCCAAATGTTGAACTTGACAGAGTTCACCCTGGGTCTCCACATAAGTGCCAAGACTACAACTATACTGCTGATCTGGTATACTCACTCACCTGGGACTTTTATGCAGGAGCGAAATAAACTTGACTACAAGACACTGAATTGTAGGGTTTACTTGGGATCTTTTTCATACTGTTCACAGGGTTCTCAAGGCAATAATACTGAAGTGGTTTGCCATTCCCTTCTCATTTCAGATGCTAGCAAAGTAATGCTCAAAATTCTCCAAGCCAGGCTTCAGCAGTACATGAACTGTGAACTTCCAGATGTTCAAGCTGGATTTAGAAAAGGCAGAGGAACCAGAGATCGAATTTTCTGACATTGGTTGGATCATAGAAAAAGCAAGAGAGTTCCAAAAAAAAAAAAAAAAAACAAAAACAGCTGCTTCTGCTTTATTGACTATGCCAAAGCCTTTGACTGAGTGGATCACAACAAATTGTGGAAAATTCTTAAAGAGATGGGAATACCAGACCACCTTACCTCCCTCCTGAGAAATCTATATGCAGGTCAAGAAGCAATAACTAGAACCAGACATGGAACAACAGGCTGGTTCCAAATTGGAGAAGGAGTACATCAAGGCTGTACATTGTCACCCTGCTTATTTAACTTATATGCAGAGTACATCACACAAAATGCTGGGCTGGATGAAGCACAAGCTGGAATCAAGATTGCCGGGAGAAATATCAATAACCTCAGATATGCAGATGACACCACCATTATGGCAGAAGTAAAGAGGAACTAAAGAGCCTATTGATGAAAGTGAAAGAAGATAGTGAAAAAGCTGGCTTAAAACTTAGTATTCAAAAAAACAAGATCATGGCATTCGGTCCCATCACTTCATGGCAAATAGATGGGGAAACAATGGAAACAGTGAGAGACTTTATTTTAGGGGGCTCCCAAGTCACTGCAGATGGTGACTGTAGCCATGAAATTAAAAGATGCTTGCTCCTTGGAAGAAAAGCTATGACCAATCTAGACAGCATATTAAAAAGCAGACATTACTTTACCATTACATAAAGGTCCGTCTAGTCAAAGCTATGATCTTTTTAGTAGTCATGTATGGATGTGAGAGTTGGGCCACAAGAAAGCTGAGCACTGAAGAATTGATGCTTTTGAACTGTGTTGTTGGAGAAGACTCTTGAGAGTCCCTTGAACTGCAAGGAGATCCAACCAGTCCATCCGAAAGGAAATCAGTCCTGAATATTCATTGGAAGGACTGATGCTAAAACTGAAGCTCCAATACTTTGGCCACCTGAGATGAAGAACTGACTCATTGGAAAAGCCCCTGATGTTGGGAAAGACTGAAGGCGGGAGGAGAAGGGGACGATAGAGGATGAGATGATTGGATGGCATCACCGACTCGACGGACATGGGTTAGAGCAAGCTCTGGGAGTTGGTGATGGACAGGGAAACCTGCTGTGCTACAGTCCTGGGGTCGCAAAGAGTCGGACACAACTGAGCGACTGAACTGAACTGAACTTGGGGTCTAACAGTACAGTTCATTTCCAACCTATTAATTTGGCCAACTGTAATGTGGTTACATCAGTCAATACTCCACCAGCATGTGTGAAGCATCCTGTCTCTCTAGATCCTGAAAACACAATATTGTCAGAATTTTATGTTTCCCTATCAGGTGGGCATAAAATGGTATCTTGTTGCTAATTTAATTTCCATTTCCCTGATTATTAGTAAGATTGGGTGTCTTTTCCCCTGGGCCCTGGTGTGCTCGAGACCTTGTACGTGCCCTTCAAGGGCGAAGTTTCTGTATTCCCCAGTCCTGTGGAATTCCTGCAATCAAACCCTGATGTTCTTCAAAACCAGATTCTCTGGGGGCTCCTTCTCCTGTTGTCAGACCCTCTGGCTGGGAAGACTAAGGTGGGGCTCAGAACTTCACTCCTGTGCCAAAACTTCTGTGGTATAATTGTTTTTCAGTTTGTGGGTTGCCCACCCAGCAGGTATGGGATTTTATTTTATTGTGATTTTGCCCCTCCTACCATCTCTTTGTGGTTTCTTCTTTGCCTTTGGATGTAGGGTATCTTTTTGGTAGGTTCCAGTGTGGTTTTTTTTTGATGGTCGTTCAGCAGTTGTTTGTGATTTTGGTGTTTACATAAGACAGGTGAACTCAAATCCTTCTACTCTACCATCTTGAGCTTATCTCCCTGGGTCTCTTTTGATATTTGAGTGGCTGCTTGAGTTTCCTTTTCCATGAACTGTCTATTCACATCATTTGCCAATTTTTCTATTCAGTTATTTAGCATTTCTTATTGAGTTGTAGGAATTATTTGTATTAAAAACTTTGTCAGTTATAACTTGTAGTTTATCTTTTTGCTTTATGGCATCTTATATAGAAACAAATTTAAATATGATAAAAATTAATCAAACTTTATTTTATTAATGTTTTTGTATCTTATTTAAGAAGTTCACAAAGATATTTCACATTTTCTTCTAAATGTTTGAAGGTTTTCCCTTTCAGTTGGGCCTTTGATCTATGTGGTATGAAGCTATAACCCCTGAGTTTTAAGAAATATGGATAACCAGTTGTTCCAACATTATCCATAGTCTTTTCTTTCTTTCTCTACTGATTTGTAATGTTTTCTTTGTTACAGATCAGGTTTACATGCATGCATGAGTCTGTTTCTAGGCTCTTTATTGCATTGATTTATTAATCCATTCTTGGGCTGCTGCTGCTGCTGCAAAGTTGCTTCAGTCGTGTCCGACTCTGTGCGACCCTATGAACGGCAGCCCACAAGGCTCCTCCATCCCTGGGATTTTCCAGGCAAGAACACTGGAGTGGGTTGCCATTTCCTTCTCCAGTGAATGAAAGTGAAAAGTGAAAGTGAATCGCTCAGTCATGTCCGACTCTTAGCGACCCCATGCACTGCAGCCTACCAGGCTCCTCCATCCATGGGATTTTCCAGGCAAGAGTACTGGAGTGGGGTGCCATTGCCTTCTCCACATTCTTGGGCAAAACACTGTATTAATTACTTCAGCTTTATTGTACATTGGTGTGCATTTTGTTTGTTTGTATTTTGCTGTGGTTCAAGTCACTTGGGATCTCAGTTCTTAGTTCCCCCACCAGGGATTGAAGCTGCATGTGACCTTGTCAATGAAAGTGGCGCATCCTAACAGCTGGACAGCTGGGGAATTTCCTACATTGGTGTTTCATACTAGCTAAAGGTATAAAGGTAGAGGAGTCATTTTACCTTCCATTAAAAAAAAATCTTTGAAATGGATAATCATAATACCTATACACTGGGTTGACATGGAGATTTAAAAAACAAGTATGTAAAGCACAAGATACAGACTAGGTAGGCACTAAACACAGTAGTTATTTATGTTATGATGGGAAGGCAATGGCATCCCACTCCAGTACTCTTGCCTGGAAAATCCCGTGGACGGAGGAGCCTGGTGGGCTGCAGTCTGTGGGGTCGCTAAGAATCGGACACGACTGAGTGACTTCCCTTTCACTTTTCACTTTCATTCATTGGAGAAGGAAATGGCAACCCACTCCAGTGTTCTTGCCTGGAGAATCCCAGGGACGGGGGCTGCCGTCTATGGGGTCGCACAGAGTCGGACACGACTGAAGCGACTTAGCAGTAGCAGCAGCAGCAGCAGCATCTTGAAGGTACAAATGAAACACAAAGAGAAATGAAGTGATCAGTCTATTTGGAAACCTCAGTTTCATTTATAAAAAGAAAGGGATGGATTGGCATGTCCTTTCTAAGGCTCTTGCCACTCTAAAAACTCATCCTGGCGTTTATTTTCTAGAACGTGGGCAGCACAACAACATGTGATGGACAGTGGGATTAAAGTGAGAAAGGTGACAACGCAGAGTCGTGAGCACGCAGTGGTAAAACGTTAAGGGCCATACAGATAAGATTAGGGGCCGGCTGGTCTCCTATAGGCTACGATGACCTTCACAGTGTTTTCTGGTGCATAAACGGCCAAGCATCGCCGTGACCGTCCTGCCTACAAACACTGGGCAGCCAGCCCACAGAAGGCTACTGTCAACCCTCCCGACCACTCAACTAGAACACAGAGCCTTGGAGAAGATTCCAGACAGGATCGCAGAAACTCTGGGGAGGACGGTGCCAGAGCCTGGAGCGCAATGGAAGGGAGGAGCGGCCTGCACCTCCTCCAGGGCTTCTACAGTGCTTCTGGGAAATATAGTTCTTAGCCGTGAAAGGAGCCTGGGGCTCCAGGAAGCGGGACTACAATTCCCTTCAGTCTTGGAAATTCTTTGTGCAGCACGCCTGCGCAGTCTGGCGGCCAATGCCGCTATAAAGGCTTGTTTTGCTCCGGGGGCTAATGCTCCGGAGCGTGGTCGAGTGGCCGGCGCGGCCGTCCTGGAGCTGGGGCACAGGTAGGTGTCGGTGACTGCCGCACTCCTTCTTTCTCCCTCGGATTGTCGCGGGGACCATCCCCACCCAGTGTGTTTCGGCCCAGGGTAGGGGACTGCGATCGAGGATGCGAGCAGTCCGCGGGAAGTCGGAGAACTGAGAAAAGCGGCCTGGCCTTTCTCTAGTCTCCCGCCGCCTCATTTTCGGGACGCGACCGGGAGGGTTGGAGGTTAGGTCCTCGGAAGGCAGGTAGGGTGGGATGAGTGATCGGGGTGCCGGCTACATTCCCGGCTAACGCCACCAGGTGGTGCTACGCACGCGGCCCGTGTGTGTGGGTCGCTATCGCCTTTCCAGGCCAGAATTGGCCGTGGGAACGCCCTAAGGCCAGGGCATCCTAGGGGATGCTGGCCTGAGAGAAGCCCCCCTCTTCAAGGGTGTAGAGAGGCGGTTTGGGGCACTCCGGCATAAGCCGCACAGAGGGGATTGAGCAGCCAGCGACCTCAGAATTCATCGTCTCGTTTTGGCTACGGGGTAGATGGAGGTTCGTGACAGAAGCACGCACAGGAAACCCTTGGCAGAGTCCGGAATGGAATCCAGATCTCTTGACAGTCATTAGTGCCCTTTCCCTTTCCACCGCACAGAGCTGCGTGGGGCTTTGTATTTATCACATAGGGGTCATTCGGTTTCTGCACAGACATGGGGGAGGCAGGAGGCAGATGGACACAGAAAAGACTGGCCAAGTTTCAGAAGGTTTTGAAGGAGAAGATGGGATAGGCCATTCTGCGGTCTCCAGGGTGAGTCAGTGAAAGGTGCGGTAGGCTGGAGACAAGTAGATTTCAGGGAGGTGGTAAGTACATACCCTTGTAGCTTCAGGTCTTTTTGTGTGGCTGCAGGGCCTGGAACCACATTCCTGAGGTGTTGGAAACCTAAGGAATATTGCAATGAAGGCAATTTGGGAACACCAGTCTGGCTACTTCCAGTCCTTGCAATCCTGTGCGAACTCCTCCCCCCAGGCAGTTTTGACTGCATCATTGTGCGGGAGAAGGTCTACACTTAGCACTGAAGGAGTCTTGGTTAAAAAAAAGTTGCTGACCAAGAGACCTCTGTGCCGAGCAACTCTATGGGTTCTCTCTTTGATTATTCTGTTAAGTGTCATTGTACAGCTCTGATTCAGAAGTAAATGAAAATCCTTTCCCTTTCTTCTCTCTTAAAAAAGACTTTTAAACACCTTTAAGGGAGAACAGAAAGAAGAAAAGAGGGAAATACAAATAGTACCCTCCCCTCCTGGTGGCTCAGAGGTTAAAGCGTCTGCCTCCAATGCAAGAGACCCGGATTCGATCCCTGGGTCGGGAAGATCCCCTGGAGAAGGAAATGGCAATCCACTCTAGTATTCTTGCCTGGAGAATCCCATGGATGGAGAAGCCTAGTTGGTTACAGTCCATGGGGTCGCAAAGAGTCCGACACGACTGAGCGACTTCACCTTCACATTCACCCTCCCCTCCATCCCCAAACTCTGGCCTAGTGATCTTTCCTTAATTGTTTTCTTCAGATTTGGGCCTTGTTTGTTTCCCAGATCTATTGGACTTTCTAGCTCTTGGCTGGCCTTCCTGATACACAGAAGATGGAAGATGGCCTTATGTTCAAGGCCAGGAGATAGTAGCTTTGTCCCTGGACAAGACCTGCCTACTTTCATTGCTCTACCTCTTGGCCCAGGAAATTAAAGAAGCAGCAGTGTTAGAGGGAATGGAAAATTACTCCCCACGCTCTTCCAACTTAGAATAACCTGGAACAAAGTGACCAAAAGAAGCTGAGGTTACATGAATTCTTAGGCAATTAAGGTGATCCCTGTGGTCTTTCTGACTTGGCATTTGGCATTCTGAGTGAGTTTCTATGGCCTCCTTCCTTTCAAACTTGCTCCCCCCCTCTTGCCTTTTTTCAAAGCAGGACTGATTTTTTTTCTGCTTTCCAGATAGTTGGCGAGGTTGAGGAACCTTTGGCGGGGAAGGTTGGACTTTAGTGATCCCTGTAACAAGCAGGATTATTCTGATCTGCAGCTGTATCCTGACACTGGGGACACTGGCAGATGCCAGGTCTGTTTATAGTTTAGGCTTAATGAGGTCTCAGTGACGTGATTGCTGCGCTCTTGGTTGTAAGCCGGTGTTCTTTATGGTGCAGTTTGTCATTGGACAAGGTGACTTTTTTCTTTGAAAGATAAGTAGTTGAGCAATATCAACTCAGGGTACTGGAGCCAGACCTCTGAAAAGTAAGAAGTCAAGCTTTCTTTTGCGCTGGAAACAAGTCTCTATGGTGGAGATTTAGTCCTTTTTATTTAGAGGATTCGTAAGTGTTCTTGTTTTCTGATACCTTAAAAAATGAATTGTAGCTGTCAGAATTATGTCCGCAATGTTGTACTTTTCATTCTCAGTGATTGATAGGAATTTATGGAATTCAAAAGGCAACACAGCTACAATTCTTTAGTTTCTAGTGAGGCTGTTATAAAAAGTGTTTTCCCAGCTTGTATCTGGGAAGCTTTGACCATCTTAGGGTGGAGGAAATGTTTTAGAGAGGGTATGTATGTGTTTCACTTTTTCTAAAGTAACCAGAATTGATACCGGGTATTGATTAATCAGGCTAACTGGGGTTTAGAACAGTGTTTCAGGTAGGTACTAGATAAGACATCATAGAACAGGGTGGGGAACAGGGTTCAGAACAGGGTTTTTGCTATTGTTTTTTTTTTATAACAGCTTTGTTGAGATATTTGTATACGATGAAATTCACCTGAGTATAGAGCTTGGTGTTTGGTTAGTATTTTAACAGAATTGTGAAATCATCACCACTAGCTAATTTTAGGACACTGTCCGTAATCCATGGGGAATTTGTTTTTAAAATTCAGGTGTAAAATTTTTTTGGAACAAACTTAAATTGTTTCTGAAAAGCCTTTTTTTAAAAGACTTATTTAAATGCTCTATGCATTGCAGTTGAACTTAGTTGAGAAAAATAAAATGGTACTTGAAAGATGTTTGAGAATTTATTTTTATAGATATAATGACAGAAAACTTTAATGCTTTTGTCTCTTTCTCCCTATTTTAAAGTACTTTTACTTATTAAGCACAATTTAGGAAATACCTGTCCTGGATGCATTTTTAATTCCAGGAATTCTCAAGTGGAACCAAGAGTTTGTGAACCCTCCACTCACAGAAGATGAAGGACATTGACATAGGAAAAGAATACATCATCCCCAGCCCTGGTTATAGAAATGTGCGGGAGAGAACCAGCAATTCAGGGCAGCACCGAGACCGTGAGGACTCCAAGTACAAGAGAACTCAACCGGTCAGTGTTGCCCGGCCCGATTCCCTCCCCTTATCTGCTTGCTGTGCTAGACCATACCTTCTTTCGTCACAAAATGCATAACTGAAAAAAAGTTTCTTTTCTTTACTGACTTTAGGTCATTGTTAAGAATTTATGGTTGTTTGTGAAGGAGAAGAGGTTGGCTCTCAACCTGTCATCTGTTTTTCCCCTTTGAGTTCTCCTCTGAAAAGGTGTTGCTTGAAAGGAGACAGTTTATGCAGGGTTGGGGAGGGGAAGGGCTGGGCAGGGAGCAGTGAGAATAGGAACCATTATACTTCTTTCTTGTATTTATAATTGTTCCCTCCCTCTGCCTCTGTTGTCTGCTTTTAAAAGGTAACTGGAGATTCTCATTCAGATTTCAGAGCGTACTTGGAACAATTTTAGATTGATGGAGGATAATCAGTTGAAATTTTCAAGAAAACCTATGAGTGTAAAGGAGTCTTTAGTGAATAATTTCCTCCAAGGGAAATAATGAATATGCATTTTAATCTGGAAGAAACATCGTCGTTGTCTGGGGAAAAACTCTTGAATTGCAGAAGTAATAGGAAAGAATGGGGGTTGCTGGGTAGGAAGTTGAGGTTTGTGTTCATGTATTTGTTCTGTGAAAATTGGAGCAAGATATGGCTCTACAGCTGACACTGGAGTTTCATTAGCCTGACCTTACTTGTCCCTCTGCTATGTGAAAGCTGTTGCCTTATTATTAATCAACATTTTCTCACTGATGGATATTTTCTGTTTCTACTGTCTGTGGTACAATGCTTTCCTATTCAAGCTTAACTTTGGAGAAACATAGATTCACTGTAATCAGTGTCAAATCCTTAAGGTCCCAGTTCTGTACCGTTTCTGTGTCCTTTTGTCCAGACTTTATGTTAACACATTTATTGAATATCTTTTGAATGCTTGACATTTAGTATAGCACTTATACTGGAAAAAGTCAGAGAGGATGAATAAAGTGGGGATGCTGTCAAGCTGTTAAGTCATCTGTGCCTTAGTGGCTTAGGAATTAAAATAGTATCAATGGTAGAACCTAACTCATGAGATGCCTTGAGTATTAAATGAGCTAATACATATAAAATGCTTAGAATGGTGCCTGCCACATAGCCTGTGCTCAAAGAATGTTAGCTCTTAGAGCTAGTAGTCTAGGGCATAAGAGGTGTGTGAGAAAGTTCTACATGTCATGCTAAGGAATCTTACTCTGGGCGTAGGGGAACTACTGGAAATTATTTAAAGGGTTTTTTTCTCTTAATTTTTTATTTGGAGATGACTGCAGATCCACATGCAGTTGTAAAAATAATACAGAGAGATCCCATACACACTTTATCTGGCTTTTCCCAGTGGTAACCTCTTGCATCCTATAGGATAAAGTCACGACAGGACATTGATTGACAGGGATAACATGCACCCACTTTATTAAGACTTTGCCAGTTTCATGTGCACTTGTTTGTGTGTGTTCTTTGCAGTTTTTTCCCGAGTAGATTCATATGACCACCATCACAGTCAAGGTACAAATCAGCGCCACCAAAAGGGTGTCTTGTGCTCCCCTTTTAGAGCCGCAGCCTCCTCCCTTGCCCTCTCCCCGTCTTTGGCAACCACTCATCTGTTTTCCATCTCTGTAATTTTGTCATTTTAAGAAAGCTGTACCAATGGGATTATATAGTACGTAACCTTTTGACATTGAATTTTCTCACTCAGCATTATTCCCTTGCGATCCATCTAATTTGTTGTATATCAATTGTATTTTCCGCGTTATAGATAGACTACAGTTTGTTTAACCATTCATCTGTTGAAGGAAATGTGGGTTATTTCTAGTTTGTAGCTATTATAAACAAAGCTGCTCTGAACATTTGTGTATAGGATTTTTTTGTGAATAAACCTTCCATTTCTCTGGGTAAATTCCAGGAATGTAATTGCTGGGTCATATGTTAAGTGCGTGTTTAGTTTTATCAAAAACTTCAATACTCTTTTTTTCCAGAGTGACTGTTTAATTTTACATTCCCATCAGCAATGTGTGAGTCATCCAGTTTCTCTGCATTCTTGCCAGTATTTAATGTTATTAATTTAATTTTAGCCATTCTGATAGGTATGTCTGATATCTCATTGTAATTTTACTTTGCATGACCTAATAGCTAATGCAGTTGAGCTGAGATTTTTAAGACTTCATTTATCTTAGGAAGATTAATTTTGAGGCAGTATATGAAAAATGTGTATGAGAGAGAGAGAGACAGAATACAGGGAATAGTCGGGAGGCTTCTGTGCCAGCCCAGGTGAAAGAGACCAGGGGTCTGGATCCAAGTCTAATAGTGAAGATGGAGGAGAGGGGGGAGACTTAGGTGTATTTCTGGAAGGAGGGAGGGAGACATTGGGGTACCTGTGGTAAGGCTATTGATGAGCATATGGGAGAGAAAGAAGGAGAAGGAAGTGAGCATGAGTTTACTTTTGAACATGTGGAATTTGAGGTACATCCAGATGAGGTGATCAGTAGACAGAGTACAGATAAGGAATGGAGCTGGGACAAGTTTTAGAGTCGTTAGTGCATCCATGTAGTGAAGCCTTAGTGAGCAAGCTTGCCCATGCCTAGCTTGTAAAACAGGAAGAAATGGAACCTGGAAAAATAGAGTGTGGTCCTGTGAAATTTCTGAGGACAGAGGCCCTGTCCATTTGGTTGGAGCAGAACTGACATTAGGGTCTGCAGTGGCAGCAGGAAACTTTTCCTCTGTGGGTAGAGAAGGGTTGGAGGTGGAGTCACTGTTGTGCCTTTTGTCCTCTAAATTATTAAGTCAGGCACCAGACAGAAAGTTTCCTTCATGTGACTCAGCCTCATCTTGAAGTAACAGGAGGCTAATACCAACTACTTTTGTGAGATCTCCGGAGTCCACATGAATTTAATTTTCATTATCCTTTGATGTTTCCTAAACTTTTAAATATGGGTACTGTTTTCCTGTTTTTATTACCATATCCTGTAGCCTCTGAACTTTTTTTGTTTTTAACTTAAACTATTTCCTTTAATCAACTTTTTTCTTTTTGCTCAGTCTTGACCTAAGGAATAGAATTATAGGTTTATATAACATTTTTTTACACATGTTAAAAGGCATATATAATGATCAAGTGTTTTTAAAAATTCACATTTCACCTAGAATGTTCTTGCATATTATCTATCAAAACTCCAGATTTCATAGATACAAATACATCTTCAACTTGTCTCATGTGTTAGCAGTTTGCTAAGAGGGAAAAAGCAAAATGACAAATTTCTGGTTCGGCGATGGTATAAAAATGGACAATTTAAGTATCTGGGAAGTGGAATGGCTGTAAAAGCATACCATTTACCTTTTTTAAGAATGTAAGTAGATAATTGGGTAGAGATTACAGTTTCGTGTCTTATGATCATAGCCATTGTTTCTGTATTAGTTGGTAGAGATGAAATCTGGGACAAGACCTCCTAGATGCCAGCTCTTCCTATTATTATCCATCAGAAATGAAAAACAGTACCTCCCAAAGAAACAAAAGATAAGGATACATTTGTGGCTCTTAATTGGAAAACAAGGTTTTATCCACCACCATTAGCCTTTGATAGGTTCAGTTTAACATGGACACATGAAACTGTCAAACAGAAGTCAGAAGTAAAGCGCCAACTATTAAATGCATTTTAAACAAGTTGGTGATTTTTTTTTTTTTTTTTTTTTTTGCTGTCAGCAAAGTTGCAGAGTATATAGCTTGCCCCTTTCCTAATATTGTGACCAAATCTTTTGGAATACTCTTTGGGAAAATTGCTCTAATCATTCACACCTTCAGATATTTGTATCACATCTGCTTGCTGCTGCTAAGTCACTTCAGTCATGTCTGACTGTGCGACCCCATAGATGGCAGCCCACCAGGCAAGAACACTGGAGTGGGTTGCCATTTCCTTCTCCAGTGCATGAAAGTGAAAAGTGAAAATGAAGTCGCTCAGTTGTGTCCGACCCTCAGTGACCCCATGGACTGCAGCCTTCCAGGCTCCTCCGTCCATGGGATTTTCCAGGCAAGAGTACTGGAGTGGGGTGCCGTTGCCTTCTCCAGTCACATCTGCTTAGAGCTAGTTAAAATAATGGATTTTCACACCTTCCTTTTGTTCAAGACTATTGAGGTAAAGCTTGTGGCCACACACAACTTGATGATTTGCAGACATCCTTTAATCCTGAAGTGCTAATAGGGGTGCCTTCTGGTGCTGTTAGTTCTTTGAGCCTAAGTACTAATCTTGGCTGGTGTTAGGCTGGCATTATTTCAACTAACGTGAAGATTTATGTCCAGATCACTCCTTAACACTGTTCCCGT
Source organism: Ovis aries (assembly GCF_016772045.2). Classification (NCBI taxonomy): domain Eukaryota; kingdom Metazoa; phylum Chordata; class Mammalia; order Artiodactyla; family Bovidae; genus Ovis; species Ovis aries. The sequence goes on from NC_056054.1 coordinate 203,921,553, forward strand.
GTCTGAGGCGTGACTCTCTGAGCATAGATCCTTTTCTTATAATTGCATTCAGATATGTACATGTTGATCACATAACTCTACCAACTCTGGTTGGTTTAAGATGTGATATATATTCTTTTTTTTTTTTTAATTCAGCAAACATTTGAGCACTCTCCAAGATGTACACACAGCCCTGAATGAAGTGTTCTGGTGCACATGATGATAAATTGAGGCTGGCCCTGCCTGCCCTCCCTAGAAGCTTCAACTCATAGTCATGTATGTAGATTACTAAAATTTAGATGCTGTGGAAATTAACAAGAAGAAAAGAATTCCTCAGTCTCTGAGATCAGGGAAGACTTCAGGAGGCGGTAGAATTTGGTTGGAGACTTGAAGAACAGGTAGAATTTGGAGAAATGAAGAACATGCCTGGTGGAAGAAAGAGCTGTGGGTAGAACCAACAAGCTGTGGGTAGGCCAACCAAAGAACTGTTGGCTTTGAGCATCAAGTGTGAAGTCATAGATATAGAGGGCTTGATCATGAGTTTCAGATGATGTGTGTATGTGTTTGTTTGTTTGTTTGTTTGTTTTTTTGCTAAATCTGCAGTTTATTTTGGTGGATTTTTTTTTTTTTCTCATTTTAAAAAAGGCCAGTGGGGTTTTTTGTTTGTTTTTCAAACTTTTAATTTTATGTTGGAGCATAGCTGATTAATAATGTTATGATAGTTTCAGGTAGACAGCAAGGAAGATGATTTGTGTTCTTGAATAACAGGCCAAGGAGTTGGTATTTTAGTTGCTTTAAATTAAAATTGAAGCAAAAATAAGACAAAGCTCTGTGATGCTTTTATAAGCTCTTTTTCGGTGGTGCTGGTTTTCTCACTGTGCTCAGGCTAAAGCCAAGCGTGACTGTTTTTCCCCTAGCATGTCTAATCTAACTAAGAAAGGAGGAAACAGACAAAATAAGGAGTAGTCAACTAAAGTTCATGGGCCTTTACTACTTTACTCTTTTTGTCCTTTCTGTCAAGTGTACCACTGGTGGAATTTGCTTTCTACCCATGTTAGAATATTCTGCCTCTAGGCAAAGTAACAAAGCAAGTATTCACAGAGTCCAGTGACCTTCACCAAGTGTCTCCTTTAGTTCTGTGTCCGGCTGACACTTTAGCCTTGGTTGGAGTATTTGTGATTAGTGAGTGGAAGAACTATTTGGGTGAGCTCAAGTTATATGCTAGAGACAAGGATGTGAATAGTAATCTCTTACCAAGAAATAGGATTCTAGGATATGTTATTATGAAAGAATTATGGTCTCTTGCAGAAAATGAGCAGATTATGGAAGATTACAGAAAAAAATAAAATCAACCCTAGCACCTCTACCTAGGGACAACTATTGTTGTCATAAAATAGTTTTGTTTAGTACTTTAACAAAATTTGACTCTGAAAGCTCTTCTTTATGGATGAAAGGTATGTGAATTTTTCTATGCCCTTGTGTTTTCAGCGTCAAAAATATTACCTGTGAGTCTCCTTGCTGTTAGGAAGGAGAGCGGGGTGAAGGAGATTAGTATTGCAGTCTCTGCATTATTTTTCTCTTGATTGGTACTCAGTGACTCAGCATATTTTCTGAACAGTCAGTAATAGGATGAGTAAGAACACCTGCCTCCCTACCCTCTTTTCCCTCAAGGCATCTATAAAGCTTTATAGAGCTTAGTACGGTATGATACGGTCTCTGGTCAGGTGCCAGATGTTGGTCTCCAATAGCAGCCTGGAGCTCTCTGCTGGGGATGACAACAGCGCTGCCATTGGTGCAGAGCCCAGGTGGCTTTCCTGCATGGTGACTGAGTCTAGAGCCTGCAGGTCTCCTGAGGTTGGCCTGCTGCCTTGATCATGAGCTCTTTTACGCCATCTGCAGCACGGCTGCTGCTTCTTAGCTAGGAAATGCTGCTTAAGGGGGATAAATATAGCTTGTTGGCACGAGTTAAAGGAGCTTTCTGTCAAAAGGGAAGAAAAGTATTGGAACTAGCAGCGTATTTTTCAAGCAATTTTAAATACTCAAGCCTTTATTTTGTTAAAATCTATAACTTGGAAGTGACAAATGGTTAATGAAAAATTTTTCATTGAAACCTGGATTTTGCTTTGAGGTAGCCTTGTACTGAAGGCTACACGACTGAAGCAACTTAGCAGCAGCAACAGCAGCAGCAGCAGCAGCAGCAGCCTTGTACTGGGGCTTCCCAGGTGATGTATTGGTAAAGAAACTCACCTGCCAATGCAGGAGATGCAAGAGACATGGGTTCAATCCCTGGTTTGGGAAGATCCCCTGGAGAAAGAAATGGCAACCTGCTCCAGTGTTATTGCCTGGAAAATTCCATGGACAGAAGAGCCTAGCAGGCTACAGTCCATGGGGTCACAAAGACTGAGCATGCATACGCAGACTTGTGCTAATGCTTTCTAAAATGTCTCACCATTCTGTCCCTCGCTTTCTCTTAATCAAAAATAAAAAAGGCCAATGCCAGGAACAGGGAACAGGGCCTCTGTAAGTCTTTGCAATAGTTGAACCTCTCAGTATCAAAGTTACAGACTAATATGAAGTTAATTTAGTGCACAAAAGTCCACTAATTAGTAGAATTAATCTTATTAAGTCGATCCCTTCCCCCCTTACCCCCCTTTTTGTGAGTTAACCTATTTAGATAATTAGATGCCATATTTTTAAAATTATTTAAGATTATTTTCTGAATTAGCTGTTCAAAGAATCAACTCTTATTAGATATCAAATGACAATTTCTGTTGACTAAAGCAGGTATGATGTTAGGCAGTTACTTAGTTTCCTTAAATGTATTCTCACAGTGGAAAAATAGGCCAACTGCCCAAATACTCACCTTTACTTTGCATCTCACTATTGTCAGCGCTTCCAGCCTGCTCTCCAGTACAGGTCACGTAGTGGACCCACTCATGTCTTATTTGAGGCATTTAACACAGGCACACACAGTACTGGGCACTGAAGGGAGTTTCATTTACAAATTATATTTTGGCTTTTTTTTTTTTCTTAAGCTAAAGCCTGAAAGTCTTCAAGGGATTTTGTCAAATGTAAAATACCAACATTTTGTTATCTACATTGGTGGTTCTCAGTTTAGGCTGCATATTAAAATCACTTGAAGAATGTTAAAAAAAGATACTAACACTCCAGACAAATTAAACCAGTCTCTGGGGTCATGCTCTGGCAATCAGTGCTTTTTAAAGCTGCCCTGGTGATCCTAATGTGTTACCAGCGCCGAGAACCTCTTCCCTAGATCTCACAGGATCGTCTCTTCCATCCCCTCAACCAGTGGGGCTCCGAGTGTTTCCCTTCTTCTTCTGAGATTTATTTTCAGTTTATCCTTTGAAACCTTATCATTGTAATAACAAAGTTAATTTCATCCCCCGATGTAATAGGAACTTGGGGAAAGTTTCTTGGAATTTAGCTTATGAAAAACTGAAAGCCCTCCAGTTTTTCTCCTGATTCTGGGGTAATGCTAGATTATGAGGTGCGGAAAAACACCTGTTTTACCATGGTGGTAACAAGGCATATCCACTGGTTTTACGTATTTATACTTGTGGATTGTATTAATAGAAGATCCTGGACATTAGGGTAATACAGCCTAGTTACAAATGAGTGAGCTGGGGTACAAATTAATCCATAGCCACTGAGCAATAAGACTGAGGTTAGCAGGTTCCCCAACTCTGACTAGTGAGCCATTTCTAATATATTATGCTTCCTTCCTGTGAAGGTTGCATTCTGAAATTTTGCTGTCCCTCTAGACTGAAGTGGCCACTCTCTGGAATTTCTTAAGGGAAATGCTTGAGATGATCGGGATCTTGTTAATTATGCATTGGAATAAGAAATTGCTGAGATCTGGGGGAATTGTCCTTTGTGGTGTTAATTTATTGAGAGGGAGGATGGGAAAGCCTGAAGTCAGATGTTCTTGGAAGGGCATCAGCTTTTTTCATTTCTTTTTAAATTTAAAATAAAATGTAACTTTCTCTTTCTTTAACTTTTAACATTTTGAGTCTCTTTGAAAACTGTTACCTTTGTAACAGCTTCCCTTAAATGTTTGTCTTTCTAAATGTTTATGGAGTGGGACACCTACCGCTATCCATTCTGTATTTTTGTTAATATCTTGTGAATTGAGGAGAAAAATATGCTCTAGGCTTTTGAGGCAAGTCCATTCTGATTGTGCCCCTAGGGCGGCTTTCTTTGTGGGGTGGGTCAGACTGGAGTATTGTAACCTTTAATCCCCTTGGAAGCAGAGAGGTGCACCTGGTTGGTTCCTCAGCCCCTGGGCTTCGTTCAGAAGGCTACCCTGCTGTTTGCTGTCAGGAAGGAACTGTTCAGCCTGAGGAATGACCATCAGCCCTTGGTATCTTGTCCCAGGGGCCTCCAGGCAGGGGGAAGCCCGAGGTTGCCCTTTCAGCAGACATTCCACTCTGGCAGCCTGTTAAAATGAAATGGACAAACTAGATAGGCAGAAGCCCTGTGGTGTGACAGTGAGCCTGTTATCACAGCCCTGGGGATGGTCTTGGAGCACAGAGGAGGGAGGGCCCCTGTGCAAGTATCTCTGTTTGCTTATGGATCGAAAGTTCCTTACTTTCTTCACCCGATGGGCATATAAATGGCTCTGTGTTTCCCTGACCTTTATTCGAACAGTGGCTGAATCTAAATTTCACTGTCCCCTTTCGGTTCCCCAGCGTCCTCACCCTGCTCCACCTGAGTCTCCTAGCCAGAGTCCTCAGGAAGATACAAACAGCAGCAGTAATTTCTTTGTTGAATGTTTTCTCAACTCCTGGATCAAGCAGTATTTTTCCCTTTGGAATGAATCAGCTGCTGTGGATGCCTTCTGTGGCTGTGTCCTCTGTCCATGGAGAGCCCTTCAGTCTGCAAAGCTCCTTAGGAGCAATACAGAAAAATTAGTGCATCTCAAGAGAAGCCTTAAGAAGTTACTTCTAAAACTGACTTAAAGCATTGTAATATAAAAAACAAATAGGCCATAAAACACATTTCCCTAGGTCAGCATACACCGAATACTAGCATGTGAGCTAAGTTTAGCTCTCTTGGACTACCTTAGCACTACTGACATTTGGGGGCTAAATCCTTCTTTGTTGTGGGGGCCTGTCCTGTGCCTGGTTGGCTGCTCGGCAGCATCCCTGGCCTCTACCCACTGAATGCACAGTTATGACCAAAATGTCTGCAAACATTACCAGATGTCTCCTGGGCAAGCAAAAATCCTCCTCAGTTGACGATTACTAGGCTACACTATCCAACACTGTAGCTGCCAGCCACAGGCAGCTGTTGGGCCTTGGAAATGTGGAAAGTCCGAATTGAGATCTGCCATATAGAACACATGCACCAGGTGTCAAAGACTTAGAACCAAAAAAGAATATAAAATACCTTGTAATTTTTTATTGATTACATGTTTAAAAGATACTATTTTGTATATATTGGGTTAAGGTATATTCTTATGGTTAATTTCACCTGTTTCTCTTCCCTTTTTAGTATGGCTACTAAAACATTTAAATTACATTTGTGTCTTATATTTTTTTCTGTTGGACAACATTGCACTGGAGTGTCAATCTACTGTGGTTTAACCATTAATCTTCTATTAAGCATCTAGTCCCCTGTATACCATTGGGTTTAAATTATATCTTTTCTTGGGGAGAATTTTCTTTCTACAGTGATATTATGAAGACAAAGCATGTATAAAGTGTTACATGTGACCAGTTTGTTTCTCTGACTGCTGCTGCTGCTGCTAAGTCGCTTCAGTCGTGTCCGACTCTGTGTGACCCCATAGATGGCAACCCACCAGGCTCCCCCGTCCCTGGGATTCTCCAGGCAAGAACACTGGAGTGGGCTGCCATTTCCTTCTCCAGTGCATAAAAGTGAAAAGTGAAAGTGAAGTCGCTCAGTCGTGACCCCATGGACTACAGCCCACCAGGCTCCTCCGTCCGTGGGATTTTCCAGGCAAGAGTATTGGAGTAGGGTGCCATTGCCTTCCCTGGTTTCCCTGACTACCTGCCAGCAACTCACTAGAAATCCAGTCAAGGTTCAGATGTATGTTTTCTTATGTTTCCCTCTTTGTTCGCTTGGATTTTATCTCTATTTCTACTGATATTAAGGTATGTATAATTGTATCTTAAAATTTAAGTTTAATTTCTTGCTTGGTGACATTGAATTTAGAGGGTGAGAGATGGACACTTTTGAATCAATTTAGTAGATTATTCTGGATTTTGAACTTTTATAAATACTAGACTATAACCTGCATGAAAGCAGTGATTTTGAGGTGTGAGTCTGTTTTTTCACTCCTGTTTCCCCAGCACCCAGAGCTGTGCCTGGCGTGTTGTAGGTCCCTCAATAAATACTGAATGGATGGGTAAAACATGTTTTTCAGTAAAAGCTGACTGTTCAAAATATTATGTTAGTTACCTGGTCACTTTTTTAGCTGCATTCTCCTTTTTCTTGTGCTAATTTCATTACACAGAAAGTTTTCCTTTTTATATACAAGCCATCCATTTTGCCTTTGGTAAGTTTCTGACTTTGGGGGAAGATGGAGACTATTTTCCTTCCATCAGTGTGCTAGAATGCTATTTAATTCTCTTCTGTTTATTTCACCATTTTAATGTAACTTTGAGGGTTAATCCTAGATGGATTAATGTATGATATGAAACATGAATCTCAGTTCATCTCCATTCTGTTTTTTATTTGTCCCAGTGATATCCACTGAATCATATTTCCCTACCCTGTTATATTATTTATGTATTCATATAGCAAGCCTATATAGCTTGAGTATATAGAGTCAGTTTTCTTGGTTCATTTCCATTTTTAATCCAGTCAGTCTTAGAACATTGATAACTTGCTTTACAGAATGTTAATATAGTAGAATATATTTTGTTTTTACTTTAAATAGACATTTTTTTTTCGCTCGACTTGCTTAGCCAGGTAAACTTCTTTTGGAAAGCCTAGAAAGAAAGAGAAGTTAGGCATCCAGCCAGATACAATTAGACATTTGTGACATCTTTGCAGTTACTAGCAGGGTGATATAAATATGCTTTTACTTTATTTTAAAATATCAGTCTGTAATGTATTCATCTGTTAGCATCTACTCATCTTTGGTTGAAAAACCACCTGGAAGTGCACTTTTGCAATTAAGTAAACTCATCTGTTTATAGTCTAGTGTTCTAATCATGTATTTGTGATTTTGACTTTGGAAAGTACCATTTGCTTATAATGAGGTTAGTTTGGAGAGTCAGAGTTTATTTTAATCTGATACTCACCCTGGGAAAGAGAGGCGAGCTGGCTGTCTATAAAGATACATTCGAGGTCATCTTATACAGTAATGATCTATTTGCTTGTTTTTTCTTTGAAAGGCACATAGCTTAGTAATTAAGAGCCTCAACTCTGGAGCCTGGATTCAATCTCTGCTTTTTAAAGATCTCTTCAAGTCTTTGTTGTTATTTCAGAGTTTCCTCAGCTGTAAGACAGGGGAATGAGAGTGTCTACCTCATAGGGTAATTGTGAGAATTATAGGAAGTTAGTATCTGTAAAACATTTAAAACAATGCCTGGCACACAGTAAATGCCATATTGGTTTGTTATAAGTTCGTTTGTCCACATTTTCCCATCACCTTCAAGTAAGTGGTTTGCCTTTACAGATATATGCTAGTCATGAGATCTGGCTGCAGACAAAGAAGGCTGTCCTAACTTCCTCTATTTCTTGCTAATGTCCCAGAGTAGGTAGGACAAAGGCAGCCTTGAGTCGACAAAATAGAACTGAAAGTACTAAAGCTAATAGAAGTTCTCTTTTGCAATATCACTGTAATACACATTTTATAATGAGTAATTAAGCAAACTGGATATATGTCTAGTTGCTAGGAGCTATACTTTTTAATCCTATAATCCCACTGGTGGAATTTATCCTAAATAATCCAGAAAGAGAAAAATAAAGTATAATTGTTTATTACACTGTTAATAATACACAAAACATTAGAAGTGTATTGGTTAAGAAGATTTCTTAGTGGTATATCATGTAGCTTTAAATGATGATAATGCAGACTGTGGAGCAATATTGAGATATTCTAGTTGACATTTGCATAATAGGTGCCAGGCCGTATACTGAGCCAGGGGCCAGGGATACAAACAAGAATTAGTCAGCTTGCCCTCCAGGAGCTCTTCTCTTGCCAGAAGCATCCCACTGCAGTGGTGTAGTACAGGGAAGAGATAGGAAGGAGGAAATGAATTCCCTAATCTTGAAACAATTAGGGAAAGCTAAAGGAAAGAGGAATGGTTGAGATAGTCCATAAGATTTATCAGGTGGATCAGTTGGTGTGTAATTAATATGTATTAAATGTTTGTTTAATACTTATACCCAATATTTTGCTAAACACTTTTCATTATCCTATTCATTCTTCTCAACACTTTGTGGTCTTCCCTGGTGCCTCAGCTGATAAAGAATCCACCTACAATGCAGGAGACCTGGGTTCAGTCACTGGGTTGGGAAGATCCCCTGGAGAAGGGAAAGGCTACCCACTCCAGTATTCTGGCCTGGAGAATTCCATGGACTGTATAGTCCATGGGATTGCAAAGAGTCAGACATAACTAAGTGACTTTCACTTTAATTCATTCTTCTCAACACTTTGTGGTAGGTGCATGTACCATTGTAAAAATGAGTAAGTTGAAGCTTAAAGTGACTTGGTAATATGCAGAAAGTTGGTGGCAGAATCAGCCTGTGAGCCCATATCTTATCTTCTAAAAGCCATGTGCAGGGACTTCCCTGGTGGCACAGTAGATAAAATCCACCTGCCAATGCAGGGGACACGGGTTCAGTCCCTGGTTCAAGAAGGTTCCCATGCCACGGAGCAACTAAGCCCATGCGCTCTAGGACCCTCAGGCCACAACTCCTGAGCCTGTGGGCTGCAACTGCTGAAGCTTGCATGCCCTAGAGCCTGTACTCCACAACAGGAGAAGCCACCGCAATGAGAAGTCCTCGTACGGCAAAGGAGAGTAGCCCTTGCTTGCAGCAACTAGAGAAAGCCCACATGCAGCAATGAAGACCCAGCATAGCCAAAAATAAATATATAAACTAAATTATAAGAATAAGAAAATAGAATCCATATGCAAAACCACTATACTTCACAGAGGCCTCCAACTATGGGAAAATCCCACAGTGGCCTAAGGAGTGTAAATACTTTAAGATCATAGAGAGTATAGTTTTATTGGAGTAAGGGGGTTTTGTCTTGGTTTTCTTGATAGTGTTGTTTTATCATTCAAGAATTCTTGCCAGGAGCTAAACACCTGCTACTTACTGTTTTGAGAGTCCTGTCTTTGAAGGAGCTGGGGGCAAGTATGGAGCAGGACTTAAAACAGGATTCTGCGTGGATCCTATCATCTCCAACAAATATTTCACCGTTGTTATCTAGGCAGTGAGTAGGATATGGCAACAAGACTGACAGTTTAAGAAGCAGTTTTCCTAAAGCTATTCTTTAGGAAAGAATAGCAAAAATATGATGTAACTTATTAAGTGGGTTGCTTAGAATGATAACTTTCAGTTGTCTTAGATTAACAATATAGACTTTTCCATACCCTTACAGTGGTCATTCCTACTCCATGTGTTATTATTATATGAAAATATGAGAATTAATTTAGCCACTTTTCAACTACTTTTATGGGGGTTTTTCTTTGTCAGGATAAAATTATACTGAATGCCTTGTATGAAAATCAAAAACAGTACAAGAGCCCTCAGTCTCTTGATATGTTACAGGCGTTTTCTCATGCTGGTGTAGCACTCATGATATGCCTGGGGGAGTGAAACCTCGCCTGTCTGCTCTCATCTGAGTGTTTTTAGAGAACTTTGAATTTCACATTCTCCACTATGGGAAGTAACTACCCGGAAGGTGGTAGAACATGACATCATGCATATAGTCAAAGGAACAAAACTCATGCATTAAGATCAATTTTTGTTTGTTGTTATCATTAAATCCATTCACTTTTCTTTTCATAGCTTTTGATGAAACTAGGCATTTTAGAGATGAATAAAATGAAATCAGTGTACTATAAAGATAGAAATTGGAATACTTTTATTCCCAGTATCTAGGACAGTTTTGTATATAGGTGCTCTGTAAGTTATTTGTTGAAAGAATGAATTAAATAAGATGTGAAGATTTTAGTTTTCTCTTAATGCTACTATGCCATTCTTATATAAGAATGCTAATGGATGGCATACCAAGTCTTCTTTTAAAAAAAAAAACATAAGCTTTGATACTTCTTTCTTTCTTTCTTTATTGGTCATACTATGTGGCATGTGGGATCTTAGTTCCCCTACCAGGGATCAAACCTGTGCCCCCTGCAGTGGAAGCTCAGAGTCCTAACCACTGGACAGCCAGGAAATTCCCCCCAAGTTTTCCTTTTCTGATTCTGTACTGTCCAAAGATGTTTATAAAACTCTCCTAACTCTTGAACTTGGTTCTCCTGGAAATACAAAAGATCTAGAACAGCTAAACCAGGTTTGTAAAGGAAGAATAATAAAGTTGGAGAGATAGCACACTGTGCTATTGTAAGACTTACTAAATAACTGCCTCTTAATATTTGAGTTGCTTCTCTTCTGTGTGTAAAAGAGGTAGTGTGTGAAAATAGAGACTCCACTTTGTGTAAGGTCCAGTGTGTTAGGTGCTACACCACTTAACTTTTTCTTGATCCAAGAGTCTATTCTTTCTTGCTAGTTCACAATAATTGCTAGAAATATTTGTGAGAATGTCAGAAAAGAGTAAGGTTCCTTATAAACCCTTTCATGAGGAAAAGAATGGTTCTGCTTCTGTAACAGTAACTGCGGAAGTCACTTTGGGTTGATAAACAACAAGGCCCTATAGGACAGGGAACTATATTCAATATCCTGTGATAAACCATAATGGAAAAGAATATGAGGAAGAATATGTACGTGTGACCCTTTGATCCCACTCTGTATGGGGATCTTTGTGACTCTATGATCCATGGCATATATCTGGGGAACAATATGATCCCAAAAGATACATGCACCCCAGTGTTCACTGTAGCACTGTTTACAAAAGCTAAGATATGAAAGCACCTAAATGTCCATTGACAGAGGAATGGATAAAGAAAAGGTGGTACATATATACAATAAAATATTACTCAGCCATTGAAAAGAATGAAACAGTGCCATTTGCAGCAACATGGATGGACCTAGAGATTATCATTCTGAGTGAAGTAAGTCATACTGAGAAGGGGAAATATCATATGACATCCCTTATATGTAGAATCTAAAATGAAATGATACAAATGAACTTATGAAACAGAAACAGACTCACAGACCTCCAGAACGAGCTTCCAGTTGCTGGAGGGGGAAGAGGTAGTTAGGGAGTTTGAGACAGACATGTACACACTGCTAAAATGAATAACAAACAAGGACCTACTGTATAGCACATGGAACTCTGCTCAATGGTTAATGTGGCAGCCTGGGTGGGAGGGGGTTTGGGGGAGAATGGATACATGTATATGTATGGCTGAGTCCCTTCTCTACTCACCTGAAACTATCACAACATTGTTTGCTAATCAGATATATACCCCAATACAGAAGTTTTTAAGAAAGAATGTGTATGCATAACTGAGTCGTTTTGCTCTACTGTAAAAATTAATGCACTACTATGAATCAACTACACTTCAATAAAATAAAATTTAAAAAAAAGTAATTTGGGGTTACTTTTAGAATGAACAGGCAAAAATCTTAGATGTGTCCAGATTTTTGGCCCACCCTCTTCTGCCATAGTCAGAGTTTGAATTACATGCATTTTTATTAATATGGTTAATTGGTTTTTATAAACTTTGTAGTAAATATGTATAACTTTGTATTTCTACCCATGAGACCCTCTGCTTGTGGAAGTCTGGAGAGGAGCTCTTTAGCTGGGCAGCCAGGGTGAGAGCCCCAGTTCTGCACTCCTTGTTGCTAACAAGAGAGAGAGAGGGGGGAGGCATGTGTGCATTCTGGGTTTTTCTGCCTGACAGAGCTGTTTAGTGGGGAGGGGTGTTGATTGTTAACTTTTTATCATAGAAAATAGGCAATAGAATTTGCAGTTAGTAGTGAAGTAATTGACTCTCAGTCTGTATTGGGAAATGAAAGATAAAACATTTTGGTGATAAAAATATAAATTTTAAAACATACAACACAATGAGTGAATCCTAATATAAACTGTGGATTTCAGTTAGTGATAACATATCGGTCTTGGCCCATCACTTGTGGCAAATGTAGTGCACTCATGCAAGATGTTAATTACGGAGGAGAAGAGGGTAGGTGAGGAGGTCTATGGGAGCTCAGTACTTTCTGGTCGGTTTTTCTGAAAGTGCTCAAATAATAATAATAAATGAAGTCTATTAGTATAGAAGTTTTAAAATATCCGGTTGAATGTTCCTTAGTGAGTTCATATCACACAAGTGAGTGTTTAACTTCCTGACCCTTGGGATTTCCTGGATGAGATGAATCAAGTTTGCAGTTTGAGCTGTTGTGTCAGTAGATTTGGTCCTCTCTGATTCTCTCATGTTCATTAACTGTGCTTTGCCTTTTCTCCCTCTCTGTTGAAACAGTTGGATTGCCAGGATGCCTTGGAAACAGCAGCCCGAGCGGAAGGCCTTTCCCTGGACCCCTCCATGCATTCTCAGCTCAGAATCCTGGATGAGGAACATCCCAAGGGAAAGTACCATCATAGCTTAAGTGTTCTGAAGCCCATCCGGACCACTTCCAAGTAAGAGGTTCTGCTAATTAATGGCCTGTCTGTGAAGCACCAGAAAAATTTGGGCTAAGATTATTTGGGGAAACTTGAGTTTAGTCATCAGTATCAGTTCAGTCGCTCAGTCATATCCGACCCTTTGCGACCCCATGGACTATAGCATGCCAGGCTTCCCTGTCTATCACCAGCTCCTGGAGCCTACTTAAATTCATGTCCATCGAGTCAGTGATGACATCTAACCATCTCATCATCTGTTGCTCCTTCTCCTCCTGCCTTCAATCTTTCCCAGCATCAGGATCTTTTCCAGTGAGTCAGTTCTTCACATCAGGTGGCCAAAGTATTGGAGCTTCAGCTTCAGCATCAGTCCTTCTAATGAATATTGAGGATTGATTTCCTTTAGGATTGACTGGTTTGATCTCCTTGCAGTCCAAGGGACTCTCAAGAGTCTTCTCCAACACCATAGTTCAAAAGCATCAGTTCTTCGGTGCTCAGCTTTCTTTATAGTCCAACTCTCATATCCATACATGACTACTGGAAAAACCATAGCTTTAACTAGATGGACCTTTGTTGGCAAAGTATTGTCTCTGCTTTTTAATATGCTGTCTAGGTTGGTCATAGCTTTTCTTCCAAGGAGCAAGCATCTTTTAATTTCATGGCTGCAGTCACCAACTGCAGTGATTTTGGAACCTAAAAAATAAAGTCTCTCACTGTTTCCATCGTTAAGAGTGCTGTATACTAACAAAACAGCATATTTTAAGTGTTGGCTAGCCTCTCCATGTGTGTTGACAGTTTTGTGCTCTGGGTTTTCTCTCCTCAGACACCAGCACCCAGTGGACAATGCTGGGCTCTTCTCCTGTATGACTTTTTCTTGGCTTTCTCCTCTGGCTCGCAAAGCCCACAAGAAGGGGGAGCTCTTAATGGAGGATGTGTGGTCTTTGTCCAAGCATGAGTCTTCCGAGGTGAACTGCAGAAGGTAGGCGTCTCTGGTCCACCCTCGTCTCCCACAGACTGGATATGTAGGGCCTGAGCTAGGAGTGTGGGTCTGGCAGTGCCACGTTCAGAACTCTGAGTCTTTTTAGGATTTGAGCTGTGCTATAGAGGGAGGGGAGCCTGGGGGTGACTTTCTCTTTGCTCTTCTGCTTTATCTCCTATTTTACCTTGAATCCTATTTTAACTACGGGCTTTCTCTCTCTCTCTCAGCCCCGCTTCTCTTCCTGAGTCTGCAGGGAGATTATGTTGCTGCCTTGTGACAGAGTACATTTTTGTGGTAGCCGATTGTCATGATTAAAATCTAGTTTACAACTTTATACTTTACCAGAGGATCCTTCAGCAAGGGTTGGGGACCCTTGAGAAAGACAGATTCTATTCAGGGATAATTTTTGTGGGTGGAAGGGAAGACTTTGGTTCTCATCAAATTTTCTGAATCCTGAGAGGCTGCCTATACAGGGTAAATATGTGGTTACCAGGAAGGGTCTTTTTTCCCCAGAAGGTGAAGACTCTGTACATAACTTTAAAGGAGAGACTGGTGTGAGTGGGGGCAGCAGGGAGGCTTGGGTATGTGTATTCCCTGGAAAGATGTGTAACGGAGGATATGTGCCCTTGTTAAGACTAGAGAGACTGTGGCAAGAAGAGCTGAATGAAGCTGGGCCCGGCGCTGCTTCCCTCCGGAGGGTTGTGTGGACCTTCTGCCGCACCAGGCTCATCCTCTCCATCGTGTGCCTGATGATCACGCAGCTGGCAGGCTTCAGTGGACCAGTAAGTCCTAACCATCCTTTCTGACAGTCTCCAGGGGCCCGGCCATGGCCAGCTCTAACATTCTTAATTCTGTTTCAGGGGTTGTGCTCACCTTTGGGCTAGTTAGCAACCTTAGAGATCCTCCAGGTCTGTTGCCAGGGGACAGCTGATACTGAGTGAATAGTGGTTTGTGAAAACTGGAAGGATGAGGGGGCCGTGTTACCAGAGATGAAGCGGAACTGGCTTGCTTCCCTGGGGTGGGGGTGAAGCTGAGTGATTCCGTTTCTGCACAGGACCATGCTGCTGTGCTGTGTGTTGACATGAAACAACAGTCCTGGTTCAGGCAGTGTGTCTTGCTGTGCTGTGAGTGGCGTTGTGTGGCGTAGGCTGTCGAGTTGGTGCTGGTGATGCAGCGAAGGTCTGGAGGCAGAGTTGTCACGTGTTTGCCGGTTCTGTGGCAAAGGAGCCCTCAAGAAGCTGGAGGACTGTTGAGATTTTTAGAGTCTAACCTGAAGTTCATTTTCAGTTTTGGTTTATAGTGTAAGCTGCGTAGCAGGTGTTGGGGTGGCAGCTCTGGTTTTTCTAGTGTTGCTGAAGCAGAGTAGGAGAGAAGAGTGACCGTCACACTGTTCTCTGGACACCTGTTTCTTACACCCACTGTGCTGCCCTTACACTTGAGACTTTGATTAAATCTATTTTCTACATATTTGCCTTGAGGCATCGGAGCAGTAGTACTCCTTATTCTGTGCATTTTCCGTGTGTGGGTAAGCTGGAGGTTCATGGTTTTGGTAAGTATGGGCCTAAGATGCATGGTAATTAGGTAAAACTAATTTGCAATTTTTCTGTTATGTTCTCTTTTTGTTGTTGTTTGTTCATTTGTTTTTTGTTTTTAATGTTT